>NC_084887.1:15816993-16489493 GCF_958979055.1 Alnus glutinosa
TCTGCCGCTAGCCGTTCCTCCATCCGGCCACCACGCACCAGAGCTTGTACAACACACGCTGACGCGTGGCCAACGCAGAGCCGCACGTGGCAGCTTCTTTCACCCTCCACAGCTACCGTCGGACTCTCGTGGAGGTTTTGGCAACTATTGCGGCTTGTGAAGACCACGTGCCAGCGAGCCACCACCGTTCCTTTAGCTGCCAGTGTGTTGTTCCTTTATTTATTTATTTATTTATTATTTTTTTTTTTCTGTTTTTCCTAGTTTTTTCTGGGCTTTTTGTTTTAAATATCTTCTCTATGTCCCCTGTATTTGTTACCCAACCGTTTTGGATCATTTAGACTCTTTATACACCTTTAACCACCTTTACTAATGGCCTAGGTTCTTGGCATTCGTGCCAAGAATCAATAAGCCCACGTCATTTATTTGATGCATTGCCTCCATGTAATTTCTTTCTTAGGTATTTACTGTTGGGTTGCCCAACCCTAGTTTGTTGTAATTTTCTTTTCTTTAAGCCTAAAAGCTTAGCTTTGGCTTTAATTTGTAGTTTCTTTCCAAAGTATATATATAAAAAAAATAAAAAATAAATAAAATAATAATAATAATAATAATAATAAAAAGGAGGTTACAAGTACCCGTTGCCTTTCTGTAGGTACCATAAATCACTTTTGGAAAACCATTGGGTATTAATTGTATCAAAATTAGTGAATTTTTAGTGATTTTAAGGCTCTGTTTGGTTCAACGTAAAATGATTTCTAAAGACAATTTTTCATATTTTTCGGAGTTTGGTACAAAAAAAAAAAAAATGATTTTCATTTGACCAAAAAAGCTTATTAAGTTTTGAAAAATGATTTACACTTTTTAATTTTGTAAACCATTTTCCCCTAACATAGTTGACCTTCTTGTCATCTCCTTTACGCCCGCACAGGTCCTCATCTTTATTTCTGCTAGCATCTCAAGTACTCTCTCTCTTTGTTGGATCGGCTGAATCATTTCGTTCTCTAGAGAAAGAAAAGCTTTCGATATGTGGATTTGTCTATGTAGATTTGGTCTCTCTCTTTGTTGGATTATCTTAAGCTTTCTCTATTTGGATTCAAAAAAATTGGTTTCTTTTGGCCAGCTCTTTCGTTTGGTAGCTTTTGATTTTTGATTTTTGAATTTTTTTTTTTTTGGAAAAGTACATATAACCGCCTTAAACTGTCAATTCATTGTCAATGTACCCCCCAAACTACCAATTGGGTCAATGTCCTCCCTTAAACTATAAAAAAAAATGTCAATGTTCTCTTAGTGACAAAAATACCCTTCATAAAATTATTAAAATAAAATAAAAGCTAAAAAAATTATTAAAAAAAAAAAAAATTATTCAAAAAAAATTAAAACTTTTTTTTTTCTTTTGTTTATTATTTATTTTTTTTTAAAAAAAAAATAATAATTTTCAGTTTTTTTTCGTTTTTTTTTTAAATTTCATAAAAAACTGATTTTTATTTTTTATTTTTCGTTTTTTTTTTTAAAAAAATGTTCTTATAATTTTCAGTTATTTTTTCATTTGCTTTTTTTTAAAATAAAAATAAAAAATCGTTCGTTTTTGTTTTATTATTATTATTTTTTTTTGTTTTTTTAATTTTTTAATTTGTTTTTTAAAAATAATTTTTATATTTTTATAATTTTTTTGTTTTAGTTTTAGCTTTTTTGAATTTATAAGAACATTTTTGTTTTATTGAAAAAAATTAAGTGTCAATTTTATTCTTTTGTTGGTCTTAGGGGGGACATTGACATTTTTTGGTAGTTTAAGGAGAGACATTGACACAATTGGTTAGGCTTGGCAATTTTTGACACGACCCACGAACCCGGCACGAACATGACACGAAAAAATAGGATTTGGGTTTAGCATTATCGGGTTCGGGTCATAATCGGATCAACCCGATTATAATAGTGTTTGGTGGGTCAACCCGCGGGTTAACCCGCCAAACACGATTATATATATATATAAAAAAAAGGTTCAACCAAGTAGAAACAAAGGAACCCTAGTCGCACCACTCACAACACTTTCCCTCTTTCAGTCTTTCACTCGTTCACACCCGAATCACCCGTCGTTCACAGTTCGGCGCCACGAGCCCACGCCCCGTGGACCTCTTCGGCCAACTCCAACCCAATACTCCAACCCTAACTGCCGTGATGCTCGAAAATGAGAACCCTAGCCGCACGCCTTTTGAGTTTTGGCCCTTTTCAGTTTTCACCACTTTCAGTCTTTCGGTCTTTTCGAAAATCGTCCTTCCGTCGAACCCACCGATGATCGGCTCCTGTTTGGTCTCCCTGCCTCTCGGGTCTACTCGGCTCTTCGGGTCATACGGATTTGGTCTCTCTTCACCGGCGATCTCTGGCTCTGAAGGCATCCTTCCACCGGAGATCGGCCAGAATTCGGGTCCTCAACCGCCGGCGTCGTTTTTGAGTCCACCGGCCAACGACCCAGCCCTCCGATCGGACTCACTCTCTCAATTGATCTCTCTCACAGTGTTTCTCTCCTGATTTCCCCCCACCTCTTCAGTTCTTCTTCAGCGTTCAATGAATCAAAGGAAGTAAACGGGTTACCCGGGTTGTGTTCGGGTAACTCCGTTGGCAATCGAGTCGTGTTCGGGTAACTCAGTTGGCAATCGGGTCGTGGGTTTAAGGTTTCAACCCGATTAATAATCGGGTCAGGTTTGTGTTAGACCCGATTGTGCAATCGGGTCGGCCGGGTTAACACGAACCCAACCCGTTGACCCGAATTGCCAACCCTACAATTGGTAGTTTATGGGGCACATTGACAATTGAATGATAGTTTGAGGGAGATATGTGTACTTTTTCCTTCTTTTTTTAAGTATTGAATTTGGGTTTTTTGATTTGCTATTGTTTGGGTTATTGCTGGTTGTATGAATCTCGCCTAAGGGTTTTTTCTTTTTGTTGTTTCCCTCACTTGTTTCTTTTCAGATTTGGCTTAGGTGCTATAAAAAAAAAAAAAAAAAAATACATCACCCATGTCGAAGTCTTTGTAAGAGTTCAGATTTATTTTTGTTTATTTTTGTTTTTGTTTTCTTTTTCATGAAAAACTTGAAATTAAATCTAAACCCTTAAAACAACTACAGCATAAAGTGTTGTACTTGAAAGTGCACATGATATGAGGTTACATAGTCATAGATACAAACAAAATTCTTAAAATGAAGTGTTATCTATGACTTTCATCTTTCGCTAACTCATGTACAAAAATAGTTAAAGTACAGATTTGCTCCGAGCAAACTAAATTTAAGACAACGGTAACCAAATATCCTAAAAATTTATTCAAACTGACCGTAAGAGATAACCCATTAAACCTGACGAACCTTCATCCTATAGATCGCTCATAATGACAGTTTTAAAGAGAATAAAACTCTTATTCAAAATAAAAACACAACCAGCAAACAGCAGCAGTGGCCAGGGAGGAGATGAACGACATAACACAGAGATAAATGGACAGATGTATAGCAGAGATGCCAAAATTGCTGATCTAATCAAAGAACACCTACAAATAAAAGAAAAAACCAGAATGGGAGGGGAGAAGATAGGAGCAGAGAGAAAAAGAAAATAGAGAGAAGGGAGCAGATTTACTCCCTCCTCCTCTCAGATCTATTTTCTGAGGGTTAAAGTATAGGGCAATCAACAGCGATTATTGGTTATATTTAGCTCAGGTCAGCTCAGGTCAGCTATATTTATTTCATCTTTTTCCTCTGTATATAAATGTTTAAGATCACTACCAGGGACGGAGGGACAGGGAGCTGGCAGGGGTCATGCTCCCCCCCCCCCCCCCCCCCCCAAATTTCCTAAAAAAAAAAAAATTTAAGGTGGAAAGAAAAAAAAAATTTAAAAGAATAAAAAATATAAGGTAAAAATAAAAATTTAGCTTACTCGGCCCCTACCCAAAAAAAAAAAAAATTCGGCCATTAGCCCCTGCCCATATAAACTTCTGGCTCCGTCCCTGATCACTACCTTAGTCCATTTAGAATTAAGGGTGTGATAGCCCAAGCTACCCAAAGTGTGGGGGCGACCCTGCCTCAAAACATCATTTTTTTTAGAGTGATTGAACCCTCCTCCCCCTATCCGTGAGGGGATGGTTCAACCACTCCCAGTTGATGGGACGGAGACAACAAAGTGACAAAAAAGATTTTATTTTCTTTCTTTTTGTTTTTTTTTTTTTTTTTTTTTAAGTCAGCCACATCAAAAGACAAAAATTCCTACTTACATAGGGACGACAAGATAGGACAACGATAACATACCAACATTAGAGCGTTTTAACACATAAAAAACTTAATAATACAATCCATAGTTCAGAATAAGATTAAAACCTAATTATACATTATTCGAGAGCCTATATTTTGATCTGATCTTTATTTAGGGTTTCTTCTTTTTCTTTTCTTTTTCCTGCTCCCCTATAATGATTAACTAAATAAACTATATCCCAGATGAGTTGAACTGGTACATTCATAGAACACATGTTCAAGATGATGAGCATTGCTTACAAAGCAAGTACTTGTTCACATATATATATATATATGCATGCCTCTGCCCAGCAATGATCTTATAGTTTAGGAATAGTAATTTGTAGAAATCCATCCCTGCATCAACAAAAACCATGAGGATTGGTTGGCACCTTGTGTATGATACAATAAAATGACAATAATACTAGCATTCTGAATTTGCAACAGTGCCAATCCATTTATTTACTTACACAAGCATACCCTGCTCAATCCAAACTTTGAAATATCAAGGATTTGCATAACAAACAAGGATAAAACAACCCCTCACTAAAGTCAGAAACCATCTAAAAAACATCGTTCTAATTTGCATTTGTGTGGTATTCCCCCACACACTAACTAGCCCATTCCAGAGTCGTCACCCAAGGCACTACGAAAAGCAATATAAATATTTGCACAAACAATTTAAGCTTATAAACTGAGTCCAAGTATATATGATTAGTTTAAATATGGTTAATTAAGCAGAATGAAAACAATTAGAAGTTTCCAGATTAAGTTTCTACGTGTAAAATGAATAAGGAAAATTGTGTATTCATTAATTAAAGGAATTATAAGCAGAAAAAAGCTGATAAATTCAAAAATACCAGCTGAGCGGCTGGGTGCCCTTGCATTCAACACGGGACTCAGAAAATTATGAAATCCTTGCCTGCTGATCGTTTTGGTATCTTAATTCTTCGAGGACTTGTTGATATGGGAATACATAACAAGGATGATTTAACAAAGGCCTAAGCTTCAGCCTAATTAAGTTCACCTGCTCAACAGAATGTAAGGGCCCCAATTGAAGAAATCCTGATACAGTATAGAGAATTCTAAAAACCCTTATGGCCGTCCAATTACCCATTATTTCCAACACATGCCTAGGTACAATTTAAAGTTCAGAATCTTATCTTTCCAACAAAAAAAAGGTTTTAATCAAATTGGAGTTGCATGCCAAAAGTTATAACCATTTGAAATTGAGTGGTCAAACTTTTAGGAAATATGCATTAAGATGGCTGTTTGTTCGCTTGTCTTCTGCACCTATTTGATGATTGTTTTCTGTCATTATTACTAGTTTAACTACCTTAGATGCTTATCCTATGCTTAGAGAGTTGTTTTAAGCTTATATAATACTTGTGTGTGCAAGTGTACAGCAGATTAAAGTTTTGTTTTAAATATCAGCATTTGGCTTGTGAAAGGAGTGTTCTCCTTGTATCTCTATATCTCTTTAGTGTGATCCTTAAGTAGTGAGTTTCTAAAGTTTTGTATCCCTTGTTGTAATTCTTTGGGTGATGATGTTCTCTATCCCTTTGGTGTTATCTCTTGGGTGGTAAACGTTTATCTTTTATTTTGAGTGTGATTTTATATAGTTGTTTTCACCTCCATTTCTGTTCGGTATCAAATTGGTATCAGAGCCAGGTTGCAAAAAGTCTTGATTTCTATGGCTGTTCGTGGTCGTCGTGCTCAAACTAACCAACCCCAGATAGCTCCAGAAAAAGACCCGCGAGATATCGAAATGGACGACTTGAGAAGACAAATACAGTAGTTTCAAGAACGTTTAGAACGTTATGAAGCCTCTGAACATAATGTCCCTTCTCATGGTTCAGATGTTGAAGTTTCCAGCAACAATGGAGAGGATGTTAATCCTTTTCACCAGGCTCATAGTCACTCCTCGAGTGATAGCACCCCACCTCATCCTCGAAACCTAAGAAATCATGGTGTCCAACACCATTACGATGTCAAGGTGGACATTCCAAAATTTGAAGGTAGAATGTAGCATGATGAATTCATTGATTGGCTTAACACAATTGAGCGAATCTTTGATTACAAAGATGTTCCAGAACATCACAAGGTGAAGCTTGTTGCCATCAAGTTGAGGAAGCATGTGTTACGTACCTAGGGTATGTGACAAGGGCATTTTGGAAATTATATTTATGCCCCTCTTTAAGAGAATAATAAGTTTATTAATATTTTATGATATTAGTCGTATTTAGAAGAATAATAGATTAATTAGGAAAATAAGGAGTCTTGCTCATAAAGCAAGAATCCCTAGATTAAGGTAAGTATATCCCATTATGTTGACTTCCGTAACGGGGGATGAACAATGGATAGTTGGGATAGTAGGTGCGTGTGAATGGTGTGATAATAGGGTATTCGAGGTACCCTGGGCTTCTTAATGTTAGGATTATTCGAGAAACCCTAAAAAACTCCCAAAGCAACTACTAGAGTTGAATATAATTTTTCTTCTTCATATTATTTCATTCTTCAATACCCCTATTTATAGGGTTACAAGCTTGAATTACGGAAACAATAAATAAATAAATATTACATAAATATTACTAAACCTAATGGAATAAATAATTCCCTTATTTCATTCCCAATAAAAACCTAACATAATGGGATATACTTCCCTTAATCTAGGGATTCTTGCTATATGAGCAAGACTCCTTATTTTCCTAATTAATCTATTATTCTTCTAAATACGACTAATACCATAAAATATTAATAAACTTATTATTCTCTTAAAGAGGGGCATAAATATAATTTCTAAAATGCCCTTGTCACATACCCTAGGTACGTAACACTCCTACCCTCTTCAAATTGACCTTGTCCTCAAGGTCCTAGAAATATGCTCCAATTGCTACTAACGTGGAGCGATCTCTCTCTCTCTCTCTCTCTCTCTCTCTCTCTCTTTTGGGGGACTCGGTCATTCCCAAAAAAAAATCTTTGCCCTCACGCCCCCATAGACGCCCGTCCTTCCTCCCCATAAAAAATTCCTCTCAATTTCCTTCCAACAACAGGTCCCGAACGGCCTCCTCTGTCCACCTCGCTCACCGAAAATTCTCGATTGTCGGTCGGTATCTCTGCTTCTGTCATAGAATCGCACGGAGGCTCATCCCTTTGCTCGATGGAAAATTTTGGGCTGTCGGGGTTCACGCCGAAATCGCCACCCTTTGCATAATCACCGTCTAGGGGACGGTTGGGTGGCCGCCGGTGACTGGAAATGCCATCCGGAGGAGAACCGTGCTTCATCGGATCCTTTGGATCGCTACCCATCCTCCCGAGCCCTGTTCCCTGCTGCCGGCCAATGCCTGCCACTCTTAGCCACGGCCCGGTCTTCTCCTCGAGCCTGTTCCTTGCTGAATGCCGAATTGCCGGCAATTTGAAGCCTTGAACGTTGTCCCGCCGCACCTGCCTCGTCTTCTTCTGTCCTATTTTGCCCAAGCCCGTGTCTTTCTTCCCATGGCCCGACCCATTCACGCCGAACTCAAACACAGCAAGGGGCTTTCTTCTCTCTAAGAAATTTCTTGATTTGAACCTTGCCCATTTCCTTCTTCTGGACCAATCAGTGTGAAAGAGATTGGATTTCAACGGTGGTGGTGGTTTTTTTGGTTTGGTCCTTTTGGTTTGTGGCTGACGGTGGATGGTCTTGAGGTATGGGGAATGCTGGGTTGAGGAAATCGGGAAGAGGGTGGCTGGGCTTTGAGGTTTCAGGGGTTGACACTGTGGTTGATTGCGGGGCTTGTCGATGGGTGAACTTGGTGGGATTTTTGGAGGTGATGGTGGGGTTGGTCTTGAGGTTGAGCGGTGATGGGTTTTGGGTCTTTGCATGGTGGTGGGGCTAGGGTTTTGGGCAGTGATGGTTCTGCCAGGTTGGTTTGTGGTGGGGTTGTGGGTTTTGGCAGTTGTTTGGGTGGGTTTTCTAATGAGAAAGATGAGAATCGTACTTGACGTGCCGCAATTTCATCTCTCCATTGCTGTAAAAATTGATCTTTCCACCGGTTAAATTCTGCCCATGATTTTTCGGAGAGTGTGATAGACATAGTTGGCTTGGTCCGTAATCGCAACACGGCTTTGACACCAAGATGTTACGGACCTCCGTAACGGGAGATGAACAATGGATAGTTGGGATAGTAGGTACGTGTGAATGGTGTGATAATAGGGTATTCGAAGTACCCAGGGCCTCCTAATGTTAGGATTATTCGAGAAACCCTAAAAAACTCCCAAAGCAACTATTAGAGTTGAATATAATTTTTCTTCTTCATATTATTTCATTCTTCAATACCCCTGTTCATACCAAGGCAGTGAAAGATGCTAAGTTGTGTTTTAGCACGATGGGGATTTCTTATATGGGGTCTGAGGAGGGTTTTCTAGATTTCTTGACATTAGTGGATGAGGGGCAGAACTCGGTATCTACTCCTAAGAAAAAAATGAATAGAGAGGTCAAGAATTTAGAATGCTCGATCAATTTCGATGCTAGGGGTGTGGGATCTAACAGGTTTAGAGGGAAGAGATTGGGGATTTAGTGTAATTTTTCTTGGGTTTTTTCGGGTTTCTTTCTTTGCTCTCTTTTTTCTTTTGTTTTGGTGTCCTTTTTGTATACTCCGTGTATGCTTTGGGACGCCTTTACGCTTTTAATGCTATCTCGTTATTTACCTATCAAAAAAAAAAAAAGGGTTGCAAGCTTGAATTACGGAAACAATAAATAAATAAATATTACTAAACCTAATGGAATAAATAATTCCCTTATTTCATTCCTAGTAAAAACCTAACACAATGGGATATACTTCACTTAATCTAGGGATTCTTGCTTTATGAGCAAGACTCCTTATTTTCCTAATTAATTTATTATTCTTCTAAATACGACTAATACCATAAAATATTAATAAACTTATTATTCTCTTAAAAAGGGGCATAAATATAATTCCCAAAATGCCCTTGTCACATACCCTAGGTACATTACAGCATGCTTCTATTTGGTGGGAGCACCTTAAGAAACAACAGGAAAGTGAAAGGAAAAGCCGCATTGTGACATGGACAAAGATGAAGAAGGCTCTCAAGAAGAAGATTTTTTTTTTTTTTTTGATAAGTAAGAAGACTTTATTAATGAAAGCGTAAGGCGCCCCTAAGTACACAGGCAGTATACATAGGAAAGACCAAAGCTAACCCACAAAAGCCCAAAAAAACCAATAAGAACAACACAACCCATCACCCACCAAAGAACAAACACAACCCACCACTCACACCAAGAAACCCAACTAAGAACAATACAACCCACTACCCACCAAAGAACAAACACAACCCACCACTCACACCAAGAAACCCAACTAAGAACAATACAACCCACTACCCACCATAGCGCACAAGCCTACAACAAGTGTGCCTTTCCTTTTCTCCTCCTAGAGTGAACTTCTGCATCACCATAATTAATGGAGCTATGTAGGTTTAGAAGCTCCCTTTTTCCTTTAGACTTTTGACGCGCAATCATTTTCTCCCGCTGAAACTATTCTTCCATGGCATCCCTAATTGCCAAGGCTTCCTCCCCAAAAGCCCCTTCCAAAGCCCAATCCAAGAAGAAGTATTTGCCGGATCATTATCGGCAAGATGCTTTTCTTAAGTTCCACCCACAACTTTCGGCAGAACGAGCTTTCTGTGGAGGAGTACACAGCAAAATTTGATCATTCTATGATGCGTTGTGATATTGTTGCACTGGAAGAGCAAATGGTAGCCCGTTAATGTGGAGGGTTACGTTTTGAAATCGGTAATGTTGTACAATTACAACCTTATTGGACTTGCAATGATGTTTGTAAGCTAGAATTTAAGGTGGAAAAACAATTGAAGTGCACAAGAATACTCATCGACCTTTCAATCAAGGAGGAATCACCAACCGGGGGAGTAGTTCTACTAGTAAGGCCCCTCCATATTCCAAAATTACAGCTGCCAAACCACCAGCCCAGAGTGAAGCTCCAACAGGTTCAAATCGCTCCAATATTTCTAACTCAAGTAGAAAATGCTTTAAATGTCATGGTTTTTGACATATTGCTTCCGATTGTCCAAATCGCAAGATTATTTCACTTGTTGAGGAAGACTTGGAAGATGATGTTGAGGATGAACCAGTTGATGAAGAGTTCGAGGAAGACATGACATATGCGGATCAAGGGGAGTCTCTTGTAATTCGCAGGATCTTGAAATCCACCTACGCAAAAGAAGATTGGCTTTGGAACAACATTTTCCACACCAAGTACACCTCTAGTAGCAAGGTGTGTAATGTCATCATCGGTGGGAGAAGTTGTGAGAATGTGGTGTCTACAACCATGATGGAGAAACTCAACCTGAAAACAGAACCTCATGCCCATCCTTACAAAATGGCTTAAAAAGGGCAATGATATCCAGGTAACTAAGAAATGCTTAGTTCAATTCTCTATTGGAAAAAATTACAAGGATGAAGTTTTGTGTGATGTTCCTATGGATGCATGTCATATATTGCTTCGTAGACCAAGGCAGTTTGATAGAAGAACTTTTCATGATGGTTTCAAAAACATTTATTCTTTTGAAAAGGATGGAACCAAAATTACCTTAGCTCCCTTAAGAATGTTGACTGCACCTAAACCTTCTAAAGGGAAGTGTAGTAATCTTCTTTCTATATGTGAAGTTGAGAGAGCTTTATCGGAATGTGAGGAAGGGTATGCTCTAGTGGTAGTGGAAAAGAAAGACAATTAAAATTCCTCTTATTTTACAACCACTTCTTGAGAAATTTCCTGATGTCATCCCGGAAGAGCTTCTACCAGGTCTCCCGCCCATGAGAGACATACAGCATCACATTGACCTTGTTCTAGGTTCCGTTCTACTAACAAGGAGACCTATTGAATGAATCCAAGAGAGCATGAAGAGTTACAAAGACAAGTTGATGAGCTGATTACCAAAGGCCTTGTGAGAGAAAGCATGAGCCCTTGCGCTGTTCCGGCACTTCTAGTACCAAAGAACGATGGTTCTTGGTATATGTGCATTGACAGTAGGGCTGTGAACGAGATCACCATAAGATATCGCTTTCCCATTCCACGGTCGATGATCTTCTTGATCAACTTCATGGAGCCATAATCTTCTCCAACCTAGATCTTCGTAACGGATATCAGTAAATTCGCATGAGAGATAGTGATGAATGGAAGACAACTTTTAAAACTAGAAATGGCCTCTATGAAGGTTAGCAGGACAGCTGTAAGTCGAGGGTTACAATGGATGGTCATGCCATTTGGACTCTCTAATGGTCCTAGTACATTTATGCGTCTTATGAATCATGTGTTTAAACCTTTTATGGGAAAATTTGTTGTTGTTTACTTTGATGATATCTTAGTTTACAGCAAATCTCCATAACAACATATGAAACACCTTCAACAAGTCTTTCAAACTCTACGAGAGCAGACGTTGTATGTCAACTTGAAGAAGTGTCACTTCTTCACAAATAGTCTAGTGTTCTTAGGCTATGTTGTTTCTAACGAAGGAATCATGATGGATCCCAGCAAAATTGAGGCAATTACCAGTTGGCCTATTCCCAAGTCCCTCCATGACATCAGAAGCTTTTATTGACTTGCATCATTCTACCGGCGCTTCATCAAAGGCTTCAGCACCATTATTGCTCCCATCACAAAATGCCTTAAGGGAGGAACGTTTAAGTGGACGGAAGAAGGCCAAAAGAGCTTTGAACTTCTCAAGCAGAAAGTAACAGAGGCACCAATCCTTATGCTTCCAGATTTCTCCAAAGTGTTTGAAGTTGATTGTGATGCTTCTAATTTGGAATTTGGTGGTGTTCTCAGCCAAGAAGGCAAGCCAATTGCCTTTTCAGTGAAAAGCTCAATGACTCCCGAAAGAAGTATTCCACCTATGACAAAGAATTATATGCTCTTGTTCGTGCGTTCGAGCATTGGAGTCATTATCTACTCTCCAAAGAATTTATACTTCATTCTGACCATGAAGCTTTGAAGTACTTGAACAGCCAGCAGAAGCTCAACACACACGACATGCAAACTAGAGTGAGTTTTTGCAAGCCTTTTCATTCTCAATCAAGCACAAGGCCGGTAAATTCAATCAAGTAGCTGATGCTTTAAGTCGAAGACACTCTTTACTTAATACCATGCAAGTGCAGGTTGTGGGTTTTGAAGTTGTCAAACAACTTTACAAAGATGATCCTGATTTTGGCTGTGCTTGGAAGAAATGTTCTAATGGTCCTAACAACTATTTCTTGTTGCAAGATGGTTTTCTTTTCAAAAACAACCATTTATGCATTCCCCAATATTCATTAAGAGAAGCCATTATCAAAGAAGCCCGTGGAGGAGGTCTTGCTGGTCATTTTGTCAGAGACAAAACTTTAGCTCTTGTGCAGGAGAATTTCATTTGGCCCAAGATGGTACAAGATATTGTGCGACACGTGAAGCAATGTCGAATTTGCCACCTCACAAATAGTCACAAACAGAACACCGGACTATATATCCCATTGCTTGTTCCAAATTCCCCATGGGAGGATATTAGTCTTGACTTTGTTGTGGGTTTACCCAGAACCCAAATGAACAAAGATGGCTCATTTTGTCCTTTGCAACAAAACTCATGATGCATCTCATGCTGCTGAATTGCATTTCAAGGAGATCATCAAGCTTCATGGCATTCCCAAAACAATCACTTCCGATCGTGATTCCAAGTTTGTTGGTCATTTTTGTCCATTGCAACAAAACTCTTGATGCATCTCATGTTGCTGAATTGCATTTCAGGGAGATCATCAAGCTTCATGGCATTCCCAAAGCAATCACTTCCGATCTTGATTCCAAGTTTCTTGGTCATTTTTGGCGTACACTTTGGCGAAAGCTTGGAACTATCATCCAATTCATCTCTGCATACCATCCCCAAATTGAAGTTGTTAATCGAAGTTTGGGAAACCTCTTGAGGAGTTTTGTGGGAAAGAACATCCGACAATGGGATCTTCTCATTGCTCAAGCCGAATTTGCCTATAATAGGTCTACTAGCCAAACCACTGGTTGTAGTCCTTTTGAAGTTGTCTATGGCCTAAATCCTATAAGTCCTCTTGATTTGGCTCCAATTTCTACTACCATTCAAATTTAGTGGCGATGCTGATAAACGAGCCAAGGGAATCAAGAAGTTGCATAAGCAAATTCGAGGTCATATTGAGAAGCAAAATGAGAAGTATCGCACACAGGCCAATAATAGAAAGCCAATGGTTTTCAAAGAAAGGAGATTTGGTTTGGATTCTTCTTCAAAAAGAACGTTTTCCGGCAAGAAGGCGATCTAAGCTCCTACCACGAGTAGATGGTCCTCTCAAAGTGCTCCAACGCATTGGAGAAAATACTTATAAGATGGAGCTCCCTGAAGACTATGGTGTATCTGCTACTTTCAATGTATATGACTTGGCACCATATGAAGATATCGAAGAGACCACGGACTTGAGGGCAAGTCCTCATCAACTGGGGGAGACTGGCATGGGAATACATAACAAGAATGATTTAACAAAGGGCCAAGCTTCAGCCCAATTAAGTCCACAGGCTCAACAGAATGTAAGGGCCCAAATTGAAGAAATCCTAATGCAGTTTAGAGAATTCTAAAAACCCTTGTGGCTGTCCAATTACCCATCATCTCCAACACATGCTTAGGTGTAATTTGAAGTTCAGAATCTTATCTTTCCAATAAAAAAAGGTTTTAATTCAAACGGAGTTGCGTGCCAAAAGTTATAACCGTTTGAAGTTGAGTGGTCAGACTTCTAAGGAATATGCATTAAGGTGCTTGTTTGTCCCCTTGTCTTTTCCTCCTATTTGATGATTGTTTTCTATCATTATTACTTGTTTAACTACCTTAGATGCTTATCCTATGCTTAGAGGATTGTTCTAAGCTTATATAATACTTTTGTTTGCAAGTGTAAAGCAGATTAGAGTTTTGTTTTAAACATTAGCCTTTGGCTTTTGAGAGAAGTGTTCTACTTGTATCTCTGCATCTCTTTGATGTGCACGTTAGAGTGGTGAGTTTCTAAAGTTCTGTATCCCTTGTTGTAATCCTTTAGGTGATGACGTTCTGTATTCCTTTGGTGTTATCTTTTAGGTGGTGAACGTTTATCTTTCATTTTGAGTGTGGTTTTGTGTAGTTTCCATCTCCATATCTGTTCGGTATCACTTGTGCCTTAAAAACTCATGCCATTGGACAAGCTAAAGGTTCCTCATTAGCATCATGCCAGCAACATTGCTTCTCCAATACAATTTCTCAGGACTTTCATGTTTTTCCTTTTATGATTTATTTTTCATAAACTATAAATTCAATATATGGTCTTTATATGGACTATAAATGCTTGTTTCAGAATGACAATCATGACCTGCTCTCTTCACCACTTCTCACTTTAAATACATTCCCCAATAAGGAAAGGCTTGCCCCTTCATATGTTGATTTCTTTTCACCCCATATCACTTGATCATTGTCAATGCTATGCCTCTCTATGCATGTAGTTTAAGATTATGCTTTTGACAAGATAAAGCAAGGCTGCCCAGGGAAAAAAGAAAAACAAGATAAAGTAGGGCCAATGTTTAATCCCATCATAGCTGTGACTAATAATTCTATTTATCATCTAAAATTTTATACAAATCTACATCATAATTATAAGCTAGGTACTAACTTCCGAGATTCCATTTAAGGGGAAATGTATTATATTTAAAATGAAGACATTCCATTTTTCATTCAATTCTGATAAAACACGTACTTCACTACACTACTTAGTAATTCCACAACAATCAAATAAGGCATAAATAGAAATGAAATTTTAAGTACGTAATGTTCTACCATATATTAACTAGAAGCATCATTTCAGGTAGGAGGAATGCATCGTTATTAAGCTGTAACTTACAAAAACTCCGCTGAAACACCGTTCTTGTTGACATCAGCAGGAAGCGGCCACACGACCTGGTATGGCCCTTGTAAGATCTCTCTTTTGTGATATGTAGAGATTGAGTCATTTGAACAACCAACCACTTTCCAGTACTGGGATAAGCGTCTACCCGAAACGGTTAACCTGTCAGAGAGTCAGATTCTTATCAGATATTGACCTAAAAGATTGTTGACTTGGCAAGACAACTCAAGAACATATAAATAGAAAAACGGAGGAACTTGTCACAAGTATATCATGCCGTTGATATGAGTCGTTTTCCACTGAAGAGTACTGAGGGATGACTCCAACAGAATAAATCTTGAAATTGAAGGTTCATTATTTGATTCAATCTATATTGTTCTTACTTCTTGTACTACTCTAATCTGAATAAGTTAAAAAATAAAAAAATGCATATCATCAGATATATCTTACTTTTGGTCATCAACCTCCACTCTTATATCATTGATATTGACCCCTGGAATTTCCACTGTCATAACATAATTGCGATCTGATTCTGCAACATCCATCCTAGGAGACCACTCAATTCCTGCATGAGAAAGACCAAAACAAAAACCCTTCATGAAACGTGCAGAACCTAAATGATTATCATCTCCAAGTAAAATCAATAACAAAGAAACCATATCCCCGTCTATTCTTAAAATTCTACTGTATGTTTTTTATATCAATCAAGCTTTTGTCCAAAGCTTTTAACTTTACAAAATATACCGATCTTTGAATTTTTTTTTTTTCATTTTGGGGTAAGATAATATTACATTAAAACTAAGAAAACAGAAATACAAGAGAAACCAGAAATGATACACAAAAGAAGCAAAGAAAAATCAATTTGGGTAGGTCCAACAGCATCAAAAGCCAAGCATGTACAGCTCTATCAAGTGCAGTATAAGTGGAAATGGGCCAAAGGCCTCGTCAAAAGGAAGTCCGGAAAAATAGGTCAGTGCTAAAGGCCGCGGCTGAAACCAGCAATTTGATAGAAGTAGTCAGCGGAGAAGCAAGCAAGGTAAAACTTGGGCTCCACTAGAAGGCTAATGTAAGCAGAGATCAAAACGAACTGGACACGGGTTACGGAAGGGGGGATCCACCATGATGTCCCAATAGGGATCTAGTGCCCAACAACAAGAAAGCAGGGGACAAGGGCTACACAAGGCAAGGAAAACTTGGGCTCCAATGGAAGGCTAGAGCAAACAGAGATCAACACTGGAGCGTGCAAGGTAGACTTGGGAGTTTCAAGAAAAGCCGCATTGCAATGAACTGAACAAGGGCTACAAAAGGGGATACACCATGATGTCTCGATAGAGAGTTGCTCAACAAGAAGAAAGCAGGGGACAATGGATTACAGAAGCCAAAGAGAAGTTTGTTTAAACATTAAGTACTGCTACGCACTCTTTTCTTAGGTCAAAATGAAGCTAATGATTTAGTGGGAAGAAAACCACAGGCTTGATCTGAAAATCAGTCTTTACCACTGATTTCCAACCTGCTTATCTCCAAAATAAACAAGCAGGAAACAACCATGTCTCTGCTGCATATTTCACAAGTCAATGAATAGATGCACCATATTTACACTAACAAAAACAAGAAAAGATCCAGTTAGAAATTTTCAAACCAAACTATTAGATGCTCGTGCATATAGAGATCAAAAGCTACTAACCATCAGATTCAGAGGAGTGCATTTTCTTCTGGGAATGCAACTCCTTTCTTCCGTTTGTTCTTCTGCTAGGTTGAGCAAACTTAGGAGCCTCAGGCATGATGGTTAATACGCAACCTTGCACCATAGCTTGGCCATTTGCCAAGTTTAGTTCTTTTCTTACAGGTCTAGAAAATAATGGTGCTTCAAAACCGTTACAAGATCTCTCATAACCAGAGGATTTGTGAGGCACACCAGATGGAGCTGAGCTGCCCTGGCAGAATATTTTAACAAGACATAGCAATGACAGAATCAGTTCCTTGAAAATTTATTAGAACAAAAAGTGGAGTGTAAGAAATTGTAAACACCTCTTCAATGGTAGCCTGCCTCATGAAATAAGCTTGAGAAGCAGATCCTTGCCGTGCAAAATGCATTCCATTATCACGCCTTCGGATCACAGAGTTTAAAATGCTATTGTAGTTCTGAGACAAGAAAGACAATGTATAAATCATGCGAGTGTAACCGAAAATTATTGATTAAGTTTGAAGTGGAAGAGTAGTTGGTATGTGTTAAATCACTACTTATCCTAAAAGCTTAAACGGATAAAAAAAAATTTAATCATTTAATTAATACTTTAACACTTTTCTCACATGTAGGCTCAAACTCTCCCTTAACAAGTGAGGCTCAACACATGAAATATTTAATTGAAATTGTGAAGAAAAAAAAATAATTCTGATATCATATTAAATTATTACTTATCCTAAAAGCTTAAACGGATAGGAAAATTGTGAATTTAATCATTTAATTAATACTTTAACGTTATGAATGAGAGATATTTTTGGAGCAAAAAGATATAGTTGGGGTTCAATTATCTTTGAGAAGATATATTGGATTCCACGTGGCAGAGGAACCAAAAATATCAGTTTGAGATACTTTGGAGATTATCAAAGACTTTGAACTATCTTGACAACCTCTTAGAAGATGTGGGAGAGGCTCCCCTCCCATTTAGGAGTCTCCTGTTTTCTCTTGTTTTTAAATGGGAACATGCCACATAGAAAAATGGACAAACAAGGATCTAGCTGTAGTAGATATACCGTTACATTCTTCCAGAGTTGTATCTCACTGATGAATTGGGCCCCCGAAAGGAGTTCTTCGCCCTCCACCTAAACTACGCAGGAAAGGCCCAAATCCAATCACTGAGAATAGTGGTGAAGCTTGATAGGGCTTTTAACGTCTTTTCAACTCTTATGTTAATGAAATATATAGAGAGAGCAAAGAGAAAGAATGAAACGACCCAAGAAAAGCGCTAGCCACATTAGCGCTATCACCTAAAATGACTCGTTAATTTGGAACTTCCCTAGAATCCCTTATAAAGCCTAATTTCACCTTAATAACTAAGCAATGTAGGACTTATCACCCATGAGCCATCTCTTATAAACCACTCACTCTTTATGTAGGCTACTCATTCTTAATATGGGATTGGACTGTTACAAACTCCCTCCTTAAACACTTAACGTCCTCGTTAGGGCTACATCATATAGTGCTGACAGTACCACATAGCATTACTAGATGGCTTTGATACCATTTGTAACGACTCAGGAAAAGTGCTAGTCACATCTGCGCTATCACTCCAAAATGACTAGTCAATTTGGAGTTTCTCTAGAATCACTTATAAATATCAGTTTCACCTAATAAGTAATATGAAACTTAACACCCATAAATATCTCTTATAAACTACGTACACTTTATATGGGCTACTCATTTTTCCAAGATAGGACCAGGGTGTAAGAAAGAATTATTGTTTGGTGTCTCTGAAAAATTGAGGGAAAGGATATCAAACCCTTGATTTGTTCAAAACAAAATCCTATAAAATTTAATCTGAAAACCCAAAAAAAAAAAAAAGAAGAAGAAGAAGAAGAAAAAAAGAAAAGGAAAAAAGAGCAAAAATCACACAGTCTGTCCCCAAACCCAAAATCCAGTTAAGCTTCTCCTACTCTTAGATTTGTGCTTTTCTTTTTCATCTTTATCTTCTCCCACTCACCTCTCCCCCAACCACCATAACATGGGCAGTAGCAGTTCATCGTGTATTTGAACTTTGACTTTAAAGTTGCTGGTGTTTGTAGTGGGTGGTTTGCATTTGTAGTTGGCTAATTTTTTTGAGTTTTTTAACTTAAAAAATGGCAGCATTTGATATCAGAAGGAACTTAATAATACTTGTGTCTATATTTTGTTCACTTTTTCTTTTGGAAATACATAACTAGAGTTAACGAAAATCTGAATAAGCAAACAGTTAATTTTTCAAAATCATAGAATATTTTCATTTCCTTTTTACTCAATTTTTAATGATCCAAAAAGATTCCAAATAGAATTTACTTAGAAAAACTTAGAGAGATGAATCTGTAAATGAGAAAAAACAGTTGTTTAAATCTGGCAATACAAAAGCAGGGCAATGACCCTATTTTCGGCCCTGGTGGTCTCAAATTTTCAACCACATCATTTGGCTTCCACTCTAACTTGACCTCACTTGTTCTACTCCCTTTTACACAATCAGATGTAGAGGACTCGCATAGATTTTTTATTGAGTCCAAGGAAAAATTCTGACACTTGGAGAATAGGGATTGAAAAACAGAGGAAGAAACTGGCTGATTTCTTAAAGTTTCTTAACATCTCTACATAATGGTGGCTAGGTGACGTGGCTATTTATTAACCTTTGGATGCTTACTAATGGCTTATATCCAAAGAAGAATGGGAGCAAACAAGACGATAGTAACAGGAGGGGAACTGCCCCGGAAGATCTTTCAACATTGGATAATGGGGATGTAGAGGTAAGCAGCGAAGGTTTCAGAGTTGGTATCAATTCCGCATTCTGCCTCCTTCGGCATCGAAAGAGGTGGAGTCAAGAAAATGGTCGGAAGAGATCTGATGAAGACGAAGACACAGGAAAACCGGCTTCCACACCCAATCCCACAAAGACCGAGCAAATCCTAGAAGAAGAAAAAGATGATGTGTAACAGAACTGAATCTGTTACGGATTCAACAGAGATAAAGGAAGAAATTTCAAGGAAAAAGAAGAAGAAATGAAGAGAAAGATAGGAATTTTATTGAACAAGCCTATTCGAGAAGGCCAATCTCCAATCCTTGGCAATTCAAGGAGCCAAGTAACCTCCAGAGTTCACTAGGAACAAATTACAAACAGAATGCCTTCACTCTACTCCTTTCCCTCTCTTTTGTACAACTAAAGAAAACAACTAACATAACGACTAAAACGACTAACTATCTACAACCGCCTCTCAGCCGTCAACCCGCAACAGCTTAAGCACGTGTGCTGATCTTCTTCTCGAACTAACTGCCACATGTCATCTCTGCTTACAGCCACGTGTACCTCTAAGACTGGTCTGTCACAATACTCCCTCCTTTTAAAGCACCTTGCCTACAAGGTGCAGGTAGGCTTGAGCTAACTTGTGAAAATCCTCCCAAGTAGCATTTTCTGGGGTCTGTCCAGTCCAATGCACCAATACTTCAGTGACAGCCCTGTTGTTCAGAGGCCTTGATCTGCGATCTAAAATAGCCATAGGCTCTGGTTGAATAATACCCTCCAAATTTACAGGCGGTAACACAGGAATAGGAGACGTATTAGCTCCCAATTTAGGCTTATTTAAGTTGAGAAACATGGAATACAGGATGCATTCTAGAGGTGGCAGGCAAATCCAACTCGTATGCTACAGCTCCAACTCTACTTAATACTGTAAAAGGCCCATAGAACCTCGGAGCTAACTTCAAAACTCTTCTAGTCGCAACTGAGGTTTGTCTATATGGCTGAAGCCTCAAAAACACCTGTTGATTCACCTCCAAAGTCCTCTCACTTCATCTCAGGTCTGCAAATTTCTTCATCCTTTGCTAGGCCTGCTGTATATTCTGCTGCAACAATGCCAAAATTTGTTCTCTGGTGCGAAGTAACTCATCATCTGCAGCGACGTTCGTAGTACCAGGAACATAGGACAGAAGTTTTGGAGGAGGCTGGCCATAGACTGCCTCGAAAGGAGTCATTTTAATAGAAGAATGCCATGTTATGTTATACCAAAATTCTGTCCAAGGTAACCGCAGCAGCCATTGTTTAGGTCTGTCCCGAGTAAAGCATCGGAGATAATTCTCCAGACACTTATTGACCACTTCCGATTGACCATCCGTTTGAGGATGATAACTAGAACTCATCTTCAAAGTAGTATCCTGCTGCTTAAATAATTCCTTTCAAAAATGATTTGTAAAAGTCGGATCCCTATCAGATACAATGGAGGTGGGCAGCCCATGTAACTTAAGGATATTAGCTATGAATAACTGAGAAATGGGCATACTTGGATAATCTGTCCACTACTACCAAAATCACCGAATGGCCATGTGAAATGGGTAAACCCTCAACAAAATCAAGAGAAATATCAAACCAAATTCGATTAGGGATTGGAAGAGGTTGCAGCAACCCAGCAGGGGGAGTATTCTCCTGTTTGTTTTGCTGACAAATAAGGCATTCCCGAATAAATTTCTTAATGCTAGCTTCATACCACGCCAATAGAAATCTCTTCGGGCCCTCTGCATGGTTCTCTCATAGCCTGAATGGCCTGCAGCTGGATTACAATGCACAAACTGAAGAACCTGTTGCTGCAACTGAAGAATCCCCCCAATATGGATTCTATTTTTGTATAACAACAACCCTTGCCGCATAGAATACTTCTGATGGTCCAGCTTATTAGAATTCCACTGCTGAATCAACTTCATAAGATCCAAATCATGATGATATTGCAACTTTAAATTCTCCACCCAATCAGCAACTGGAAGTGAAATGGAAAATAATGCAGCCTCATTTTCCCAACCTTCTCTTCTACATAAGGCATCCGCGACCTTGTTATCCACCCCTTTTTTACACTCCACCCAAAAATCAAATCCCAACAACTTAGTTAACCATTTCTGCTGAAAAGGAGTGCCCACTTTCTGCTCTAGAAGGTATTTTAAACTCTGTTGGTCAGTCTTCACAACAAAAGGCCTACCCAAAAGGTAAGGTCACCACTTTTGGACTGCAGTGACAAGAGCAAATAACTCCTCGTATGTGGACATATGCAAAGCTCTACCTTTTAAGGCTTTACTTAAAAATGCAATAGGCCAGTTACTTTGCATCAACACAGCTCCTACCCCCAACCCACTAGCGTCACATTCAATGAGAAAAGGTTTCTCAACGTCTGGTAAAGCTAAAACAGGAGCTTGGCTTACTGCTGACTTCAACTTAAAAAATGCTTCTTTAGCTTCCGGAGACCAACTAAATGCATTTTTCTTGAGCATGGAAGTAGAGGAGCATCAATAGATCCATAAGCATGGATAAACTTCCGATAATATCCTGTTAAGCCCAAAAACCCCCTCAAAGCTTTGATAGTGGTGGGAAATGGCCAATCCCCCATATCTTTTATCTTTCCTGGATCAGCAGAAACACCCTCTGCAGAAATAATATGGCCTAAATATTCCACCCCCCTGCAGCCAAACCGACATTTGGACCTTTTAGCAAAAAGCTGATTAGTCCTCAAGAGATCAAGAGTGATCCTGAGATGTTCTTTATGACTTTCAGGAGATGAACCGAACACCTAAATGTCATCAAAGAAAACTAATATAAACCGGCGGAGGTAAGGCCTGAAAACGTGGTTCATCGAACTCTGAAAAGTTGCAGGAGCATTCGTTAAACCAAAAGGCATCACTAAAAATTCATAGTGGCTCTCATGAGTACGAAATGCAGTCTTAGGAATATCTTGTCCTACCACCCGAATCTAGTGGTATCCAGACCTCAAATCCAGCTTATTTAAAACCTTTGCGCCACAAAGTTCATCCAGCAACTCGTCAACCACAGGGATTGGAAACTTGTCTTTCACCGTGACATTATTTAAGGACCTATAGTCCATGCACATCCGCCATGTGCCGTCAGCTTTCCAAACTAAAAGCACAGGTGAAGAAAATGGGCTAGTACTGTGACGGATAACACCAGAAAATGGGCTAGTACTGTGACGATAAGGCCAGACTGACACAGGACCAGCACCTTCGACTAATGGAATAGCATGATCATGGCTCCTGCGAGGAGGAAGACCCTTAGGCTCTGCAAAAACATCTTGATACTCCATAAGCAAACTATCCAGTAATGTGTCACTAAGATTGCTTTGTGAATCTTGGTGTAACTCACTGGACATCACCTCAGTATGCTCCAGTAGCTGTACCAAAACCCTCTTATGTCTCTTGTTAGAAAATTTGAACCCAACTGCATCTTCGAAACTCAGCTGTGGCCCTTGTAACAACCCTTGTAGCATATATTCACCCTGGCCAAACTGAAACTTCATGGTGAGCTACTGAAAATCCCAGAGAATAGGACCCAAAACCCTCAACCATTGAATGCCAAGCACAATATCACATCCTGCTAAAGGGAGGATATAAAACTCAATATGAAAAAGAGCCTTTTGAATTTTTAAAGGCAATACCTTGCTTCTGCCAGGGCTCAAAACTTCCTAATCATTTGCTACCTTCACCTTAATGGTTCTGCCATGCTGCACCTGAATACCTAACATTCTTGCTAGATGAGCATCCACAAAATTATGGGTGCTTCCCGAGTCTATAAGAATAACAACCTGCTGACCCTTCAAAACTCCTAGTAACCTCATAGTTCTAGGATTAGAGTGCCGGTAATGGCATTAAGAGAAATCTCAGGGGAATCCTCAACCCTACAATCCTCAAATTCTTCTACCATATCCTCCTCAGCAACTACTTCTATCTCCTCAATCATAAAAAGTTTTAGGGCTGCACAAACATGCCCTCTAGTCCATTTAGAGTCACAAGAATAACACAAACCCTTCTTCCTTCGTTCATCCATTTGAGCCTGAGTTATTTTTTGAACAGGAACTAGTGCCCTATCTGAGTTACCAGCACTACTTTTCTAAAAAGAAGAACTAGGCTGAAACGGCTGTGAACTGCGCTGCACTTGATTTTTATTAGCAACAAAACCAACTCCCTTATTACGCCCTACTGTAAATTCAGCTGTGCCTCCAACCATGTTACTCCTAAATTGATTTGAAATCCAAGGTCTAATACCTTTAGTATTATTCAGGACATTCTCTTCCTGAATTTTAGCTAAAGAATACGCTTCCACCAAAGTCTTAGGATTAAACATCCTAACAAGAAACCGAATTTCAGGCTTAAGACCTCCCAAAAAACAGCTCAATTTATGGTGTTCGGGCAAATCATGTACCCGATTAGCCAAAACTTCAAATTGACTCTTATACTCTTCTAACCCCCCCAATTGATGGAGTTTAGACAGTCTCCATAGGGTCATCATAGGAAACCTTTCCAAAACGAATTCTAATAGCCTTTGTAAACTCAACCCAACTATTGAGATTATTAGTACTACGAAGTCCTTGAAACCAAATCAGAGCCTTACCTTCCATGTGAAAGGCTGCAAGATTGAATTTCTGATGATCGGGCATAGCATAGTACTCAAAGAATTGGGTTGCTTTATAACACCACCCATCTAGATCGTCACTGTCAAATCGCGGCCTGATAGAATCACCCTCCGAACCAAATTGATCGCCAATGTTGGTGTAAGAAGTACCCGCAGACTGAGCCATATGATTCTTATTTTTGGACGCCCCATTCAACATCTCCTGCATCTTTTTCAACAACTGCTCCTGAAGCTGCTGATTCTGCTCCTGGAGCCTCTCCTCCATCGAAGCAACTGCAACTTGCATATTGACCATAGCTTGCTGAAGTTCAAGAACATTCGGTTCGTTGCCCACCATCAAACGAGTTTTCATGAATTGAAAGGACAAATCGAAGAAAGAAAAGGAAGAATAGAAAGAATTTTGGGCTTTGAAACCACTTGTAACAATAACTGAAGTTCTATTAAGGATTCAACATAGATAAAGGAAGAAATTTCAAGGAAAAAGAAGAAGAAATGAAGAGAAAGATAGGAATTTTATTGAACAAGCCTATTTGAGAAGACCAATCTCCAATTCTTGGCAATTCAAGGAGCCAAGTAACCTCCAGAGTTCACTAGGAACGAATTACAAACAGAATGCCTTCACTCTACCCCTTTCCCTCTCTTTTGTACAACTAAAGAAAACAACTAACATAATGACTAAAACGACTAACTGTCTACAACCGCCTCTCAGCCGTCAACCCGCAACAACTTAAGCACGTGTGCTGATCTTCTTCTCGAACTAACTGCCACATGTCATCTCTGCTTACAGCCATGTGTACCTCTAAGACTGGTCTGTCACATGATGATGATGATGATGATGATGATGACGACGAAGATGAAAAAGAAAGCGAAACGCTAGGTGTTGATGTGAAGAATGTGGACGAAGGCGTGGCAGAAAGGATAAACATAAAAACAATGCAAGAGACAGTGAGTCTTGAATGACGTTAAGTGATTTCAAGTTTGCAACGGGAAAATTTATAAGGTTCCCTTAAAAAAATAAAATATCACAAAACATAAAACGATTCGCTTTATTAATTTTATATATATATATATATATATATATATTGAAAGTAAGAAGAACTTTATTAAAGAAAGCGTAAGGCGTCCCTAAGTACACAGGAAGTATACACAGGAACAACCAACGCTAACCCGCAAAAACCCACAACACCAAGGCCCCAGAACACGAAAGAACCAAAATAAGCTACAAAAGAACCCAACTAAGAACAAGACAACCCACTACCCATCAAGGCACAACACACCTACAACACGTGTGCCTTGCCTTTCCTACGCCTAGAGGGATAGTTCGCGTCACCATAATTGATGGAACTATGCAAATTCAGAAGCTCCCTTTTTCCTTTAGACTTTTGGCGAGCAAAAAATTGGAACTCCTCTTCTATGGCATCCCAAACAGTCATAGCCTCCTCCCCAAAATCCCCATCCATCGCCCAATCTAAGGGCAAACCATCCCAATAATCATCTTCTTCCTATTCCCACACCACAATCTCCCCGTTATGATCAAAACCAACTGGCCAATTCCGAGATTGGGAGAAACCATTTAAGCAAACACTCGAAGGGGAGGGAGGAGCTACCACCCCATCATTGATGTCCACCTGAGGCGATACGGGAGGGACTAAAACTATCAGGGGAAGGTTGAGAAACCCCTTCCTAAAAAGGCCCTGATTCACTGGCGTCACTGACTTCTTCATTGCAGGAGGCCCTGATTCAGAATCGTTTCAGCAGTTGGAAGGTCGAAAATCTGCACACCCCTACAAGGTTGCTTGCTTTTCTTGGCTTTTATTTTTTTTAAGTGCTCACTAGCTAGGAAAAATAAAAAAAACAATTTTTCATCCAAGAAGAGGGGAATATACGCCGCCAATTATTTAGTAATTATTTTAATTAAACTATGATAAGATAATAACCACCTCTTAGAGCTTAGTCCTAATTCAAATGGTTTAGTTATGCTTAATGTTATGAAGATGGAAGAAGAAGAATTTCATTGAAAGGAAACAAGTTGTTTCCTTAGAACGCCAAAAAAAAAAAGGGCTGATGGAAAATTGTATTACGAGTACAAAGTCAACTTACAATATCCCATTTCTTTTTAGGGTAAAAATATCATAAATCCTTGAGTCAACACACAATTTTAAAATCAATCTTTCACTGTTTAAAAATAAACTTTTGCTCCTTAACTTTTTCACAAATTTGAAAGAGGTCTTTCCATCAAATTTCTATGCAATTTTTCGACATCCATTAGTGTCACATCACCTTAAAATAATATATTTTTTTATAATATTATAAATTAAAATATAAAAAATAAATTCTAAGAAACGAAAATCTTAAAAAAGAAGGAAGAAAAAATTCACCCACCACCATCCCCCACCGTTGGGGGTGCTCCCTTGGGTGGCTGAAATATAGTGTCTTCGCGTTTTGACAAAAAAACGAGGTTCACGGTTGGATTTTGAAATCTGGATTTGAGGTCCAAAGGTCTTTCTAAAACTTTCTGATGGGTTTGCATTCAAAAGACGTGAGGTAGAAAGAAGTACACCAATTGTTCAAGAAATTTCCTGATAGATATGTGATTAGTTGGAGGCCTAGAGGATGCATAAGAAACCATCGACAAATCCTCTTCTTCTTCAGCATCTTCTACAGCTCTTTTATCTTTATACTCATCACAAAAACAATTTTTTCAATAAACCCACTATTTGGAGAAAGAAAAGATTGTTCCAAGTACAAAGTCCAACCAAAGTCACACCCGCTACTGCACTCTGAAGCCAACACACCCATTTTACTCTGCTAATTCTAAAGAGAAATCCCAAATGGGTTTTTTGCTATCAGGAAAGAGAGATATTCTGTCATTCTACAAGGACTTTGAGGGAATGATGTGTCTCTTTGTTTTTTGTGTTCAATAAGGTAAAATAGAAGAGTGGAGGGCTGGAAAAAAAAATGAAACAAGCGTTAGAAAGATTGCAGAGAAAGCAAAGCGCCTTGAGAATTCTGTGTTTCACTGTGCTTGCTGATTATGGCACGTAAGTTCCATCATTATTGTAAAAAATTGTTCTTCAATTTCTTTGCTTCCTCGAAACCATTTGACAAGTGAAAACACTGAGTGAATTTTGGGGGAGTATTCCTTTTAGAAAATGGAAATAAAGGCTGGGTGGGTAACTCGGTAGCCAATCCACTTAGATGATATGCATAGGTCTTTTTTTTTCTTTTTTTTTAAAAAAAATAAAGTGCATAGATTAGTCTTCGTTTGATATTTTTTTTTTTTAAAAAAAAAAAAAAAAAAAAAAAAAAAAAAAAAAAAAAAAAAAAAAAAAAAAAAATTGTTACTACTCTTTTCAATAGCAAGTATCTGTTTTTGTTGTTATAATCATAATAGTGTATACTGAAATTTAGGTCTACAAATTCAGATGTTGAAGGCAGAGCTATCAATGAAGATAAAAGTAGTAACATTTGGAGGTATATTCGGTTTTCTGCTCTGTGACTCGAGTGTATCGGGGCAGCGGCTAGCATCCTTCCTAGGACTCACGTCCGTTCTCGGTCGCACTGTTCTTCCACAAAACGCGAAGACACTAGATTTCAGCCACCCAAGGGAGCACCCCCAATGGTGGGGATGGTGGTGGGTGACTTTTTTTTTCTTCTTTTCTAAGGTTTTCCTTTTTAAAAATTATTTTTTATATTTTAATATATATATATATATATATATATATATATATATATATATATATATATATATATATTATTTTAATGTGATGAGACACTAAAGGATGTCAAAAAATTGGACAGAAATCTAACGGAAGGACTTCTTTCAAATTTGCGAAAAAGTTAAGCAGCAAAAGTTTATTTTAAAAAAGTAAGGAATTGATTTCAAATAGGACGTTGACTCTGGAATTTATGATACATTTATCCCTTTTTTTATAAAGAGAGTTCTTATTACGTTAAGAAAAATGCTAGACCTACAATTTTTTTACAACTTGTTGACACGTGTCAACATATGATTGAAGTGCGTTATTATTTTTTTTTTTTTGTAGTAATTGACGTGACTCCAATCTCATGCTAACACATGTCACAAGTTGTAAGAGAATTGTAGGTGTAGCATTACTCTTAAGTTAAATCCATGGGCAGGCAGGAACTGAAAAGTGAGAGAGTACATATGCAGGTTGGCGGCAACAAGTACAGATCCAGGTTTTATGCATTTTGTATTTCACGTAACATGTATAAAATTTTAAAAATAAAAATTGCTTATATTCTAATATCAATTTACTTATTGTCAATCTACCTGTGCTTTGTGTGCCACACCAGACTGAACTGAGCCACTCTGCCAGAATATTTGAAAAACACAAAAATCAACGACAGAATCAATTCCCTGAAAAGTTTATAAGACAACAATCAGAGACTAAGAAAATTGTAAACACCTCTTCGATGGTAGCCTGCCTCATGAAGTAACCTTGAGAAGCAGATCCTTGCCTTCCAAAATGCATTCTATTGTCACACCTTTGGAACACAGAGTTTAAACTGCAGCTGCAGTTCTGATACAAGAAAGACAAATGGATAAATAGAGTGTAACCGAAAATTGGGAAAATAAAGAGACTCATTCTTGGTACACAAGATTCACAGAGAGAGAGAGAGAGAGAGAGAGAGAGAGAGAAGTAATAAGATGTAGCATGCTAGAATAATAGCAAAGATATTGTTCACATTACGGGTAAATCTCTATAGTTCTTGTACTGATCATTTGGTTCACATAATCCAAAGTTTACAATTTGGGGGGGGGGGGGGGAAGAGTGGGAGGGATTGAGCTTGAAAAACATTAACCACAAGAGGTAACTCTCTCTCTTGCACTCAATATCGTCAATTTTTTGGGGGTTTTTCGCCTTTCCCAATAATGTTTTGTAGACTCCTTAGTGAAAATCAAAAGATTTTTCATCCTTCTTTGCGAAGGAGAGAAGTTGTTCTTGGCATTAAACATATTCACTTCATTCTTGGTGCTCGCTATATTTACCGTAATTGTTGATCTAAATATCGAACCTAGCTCTGATACCACTTGTTGTGCAAAAAGACCATAATTACAGTAAATAATACTAAATCTTGCTCTATTCATCCGAACTGTCTCTTGGTGTAGATGTTAGTTAGCCGATCTAATGCAAAGGTAACTTTGATTAGTAAGAATCAAGTCTTCTTCCATGTTGATCACTACCACCCACATCACATGATCACCACACCTATCATAGTCCAACTCAAATTCAATATGAACCTAAAATATTCAAGCCTAAATGAGCCTCAATTCTTATCCAATGCCTAATTCAATTCCTCAAAAGTATCCTGAGTTATTGACTATCATATTCTATACCTACCCTCTAATAAATGAATCACTCCAATCAACTCTTGAATTTATCACTTCAAGATTCCCAATTACGGTCCTATCCTCAATCTCTTAAAACACCTAAGTATTCACGACAATTGGTTCGCACAAAGATTTAGCTCAAATAACTACTCTATGCCTTTTTCAAATTCTACCTCTATGCCTTGAATTATCTCCAAAAAATAGTAAAAACTTAATCATTAACTCCGAAGTGAAGTGTATTACACCAGATTTGAACATACCACCCAAAGCTCCTATAAAGTAATGTCTGCTAACACCTTGACCCTTCAATTATGTTTGACAATCTTGGTATTAGTGGGAAAAAAAAAAATAGAGTTGGAGATATATTATGTCATGAACATAGATTTCGGTAAAGGTAGTCCCTTGGAAGGGTTAAGGAGTGGAACTGAAGAAGCTAACTGAGGAAGCCAAATTAGATTGAAGTAACAAAGAAGTCTCACGAAGCTACTCGAGAGATAAGCTGGCGTCATCTCCAGTGCACGTGGCAGTCAATTGGCTGGAGGAGCGGGTTCTGGTATTCCAGTTGAGCACGTGCTGAGTTTGTTTCAGCAGTGAAGCGTCGTTTTATTCTTTAGAATGAGCGTTTTGTTTACTTGTATTACAAGCATTAGTTTAGTAGCAATATATTCAACCAAAGTGGCTAATGGGATTATTTTTTGTGATTTGTTTGGCAATCTCGAATTTGCCTTATCAATACAGCATTTTCTTCATTCACCCATGCATCTCTTCTCTCAATTCCATTTCCATTTGTATAATTCTATAGCAATTCAGTAACAGATAATCCACCTGTTACAAGTGGTATCAGAGCCCGCGATCGTGATTGAAGCTTATGAAAACCAGGTCTACAACCATGGTGGATGAAGTGCAGCTCTGGAAAGAAGTGAAGTGAAAGATGCAGGGATCAAGGTTACCAACATGCAGTCTGAAATGATGGCCATGCAAACCGATCTACAATTGTCTTTCAAGCAACAGATGCAGACTGAAATGATGGCAATGCAAACCAATTTCAAGACCGATTTGTTGAAACAAATTAAAGAAATAATGGGTGCTAACAACGAACAGCCCCAAGGCCAGCATGATTCAGGGTTTAATTAGGGAACTTATGGACAAAATTTCCACGAAGGAGGTCCAATTCGGGTCATGGGTTTCAGGCTCAGTCGATGAAGTTTGAGTTTCTTCGTTTTGATGGGGACGATCCAGAAACATGGAATTGCCGTGTAGGTCAGTTCTTTGACTACTATGGCACGCCGGACCGTCAAAGGCTCTCCATTTCCTCTTTCCACATGGAAGGTAAGGCCCTTATTTGGTTCCAAGAATTAAAAGCTAGTAGGGGTTTATCTACATGGGATGAGTTTCTTAGATCGTTAAAGATTAGGTTTGGGAAGGGATCTTATGATGATCCCATGGAAAACCTAACAAAACTTAAACAAGTAGGGTTGTAGGAAGACTACAAGACTTAGTTTGATAATCTAGCCATCAAGGTTCATGGATTACCTAAATCTCATAAACTCAGCATGTTTCTTGGAGGATTAAAGGATGAGATAAGGTTACTTGTCCGAATGTTTAACCCTAAATCTTTAATTAATGCTTATTCTTTGGCTCAGATCCAAGAAGAAAGTGTTCTAGCTAATAGGAGGGCAGGCAGAACTGCATGGAATTCTAATCAATTCCATTCAGCCCTTTATGGAGTGCAGGAGTCTCCTGTTGGGTTTACTAAGAGCAGTGGATACATAGGCACTCAGATGACTATGCAGAGTCATCCAAGACCGACTAACCCATCTCAATTTGGAGGGGGTCAGCCTAAAAAAGCTGTTAGGGGTCAGAATCAGAACCAAGCATTGGTTCCTGTGCAGAAAGTAACCCAAGCACAAATGGAAGAAAGAAGAAGAAAGGGTTTGTGCTATTCATGTGACTCCAAGTGGAGTAGGGGCCACGTATGTAGTGTGCCTAAGCTGTTTTTAATTGAAACTCTAGGAAGTACAGGAGGAGAAACTGAGAGAGTTACCACTAGAGGAAGATGACCAAGGAGAGATTTTTTTTGGAGGAATTTCCATAAATCTCTCTTAATGCCATTATCGGGTCACCTAGTCCCAAAACAATGAGAATCATCGGTATTTTGAAGTATCAGAGAGTGACAGTCCTTATTGACTAGGGCAGCACTCATAACTTCTTAGATGTGAGAATTGTAACCATGCTTGGGCTCCAACCCATGACTCATGATGGGGTTAAGGTGAGAGTGGCTAACGGACAATTGGTGCCTAGTCCGGGTAGATGCAGGGAAGTTAGCCTCAAGCTTCAAGGCTTTAACTTTCACACTGATTTCTTTATTCTACCTCTGGGAAGGTGTGATATTGTGTTAGGTATACAGTGACTGCGTACTTACCCAATTTTGTGGGATTTCGAGAAGTTGAAGATGCAATTCTCTTATAAAGGGAGGAATTTGGAGCTACAGGGTATCCAGCAAGGTCCTACTGTGAGTGAGCAGGAAGGGGGTACTTTTAAGCTTTCTAAAGCCGAAAGCAAAGGAGTGTGGCTACAGTTGGTGACTACCGAACTATCTAAGAAGGCAGTTACTCCTGAGTTACAAGGGCCTTTCCAGGACCTCTTGCAGCAATTTGGGGATATATTTTAGGAGCCTAAAGGTCTACCTCCGGTGAGGTCACATGACCATGCCATTCCTTTACAAGGAGTGCCACCAGTCTTGGTAAGGCCTTACCAGTACCCTTTTCACCAAAAAGAAGAAATAGATAAGATTGTAAAGGACCTTCTGCAGTCGGGTGTTATTAGACCAAGCCACAGTCTTGTCTCCTCTCCGGTTCGTTGGTGAGGAAGATCGATGGCACATAGAGAATGTGCATGGATTACAGAGCCCTCAATAAGGTAACTATTAAAGACAAATTTCCTATACCTATTGTGGATGAGCTCTTAGATGAACTTTGGTGGGGCCAAAAAAATCTCCAAGCTGGATTTAAGGTCTGGTTACCATCAGATTAGGGTGGTGGATGCTGATATTCCTAAAACCGCCTTCAAAACTCATGAAGGCCATTATGAGTTCTTGGTTATGCCCTTTGGGCTAACCAATGCCCCCTCAACATTTCAAAGCCTAATGAATCATATTTTTAATCCTTATCTTCAAAGGTTCATACTAGTATTTTTTGATGATATACTAGTGTATAGTAAGGATGAGGAGGCTCACTTAGGCCATTTGCGGTTAACTCTTGAACTACTTAGACAGAACCAACTCTTTGCTAAGATATCCAAGTGTAGGTTTGGAGTTGCTAAAGTGGACTACTTAGGACATATTGTCTCTGCACAAGGTGTTTGTGCCGACCCAGAGAAGATTAAGGCCATGGTGGACTGGCCTTTTCCTAAGAACACCAAGTCTTTGAGAGGTTTCTTAGGCCTCACGGGCTACTACCGCAAATTTATTAAGGGGTACGGCTCAATTGCTGCTCCCTTGAAAGCAATGTTGAAGAAAAATGCATTTTGCTGGACAAATTTGGCTAGGGAGGCTTTCCAGTCCCTTAAGGCTACAGTGACACATCCCCAGTTTTGGCCTTGCCAAACTTCTCCCAACCATTCATTATTGAATGTAATGCAAGTAGTTTGGGCATTGGGGCAGTTTTGATGCAAGACAGGAAACCGATTGCTTATCTAAGCAAGGCCCTCAAGGGTAAAGCCTTGCATATGTCGACCTACGAGAATGAGCTTTTTTCCCTAGTTACAACCATTCAAAAGTAGAGACCCTACCTATTAGGGCAATTCTTTATTGTGAAGACGGATCAACAAAGCCTCAAATTTCTATTAGAACAAAAGGTGGGAACCCCTTTTCAGCAGAAATGGCTAACTAAGCTGTTGGGGTATGATTTTATTGTTGAATATAAAAAGAGAGTTGATAACCGAGTGGCAGATGCCTTGTCCAGAAGAGAAGATTGGGGTACTGAGGTGGCTCTACCCCTATTGTCCATTCCTCATGCTGATTGGGTGGAGGAGTTAAAGGCTCAATATTAAGCTGATGCAGACTTATAGCTTCTGTTGACACAGTGGCATAGACGGGAGTTTGATACTCGCAAGTAAGCCTTGAGAGATGGCATCCTATTATACAAGAATAGAATTCTTCTCGGTCAATCTCCAGAACTTAAGCACAAGGTTCCATCCTTTGTACATAGTGATCCTATGGCGAGTCACTTGGGTTCTATGAAAAAACCCTACACAGAGCAAGGAGAGATTTTTATTGGAAGGGCATGTGAGGGGATTTGAAGCAGTTTATTAGAGAGTGTGAGGTCTGCCAGCAAAATAAGTATAAGAATGTCTCACCTACTGGTTTAGTGCAACCACTCCCCATTCCTACTCGAGTTTGGGCTGACATTTCCATGGACTTTGTGGAAGGCTTACCCCTTTCTAATGGTTACTCAATTATCATGATAGTGGTGGATAGACTATCTAAATATGGTCATGTTACTGCTCTCTCTCACCCCTATACTGCAGTCACAATAGCAGGGTTGACGGTTTGGCAGATACTTTTCAAGAGCCGACAGAGCTGAATGCGGTGATTGAAGGGAGGGATCCGATGTCAAGGATTCTTGGCCCAGGCTCAAGAAGTGTCGGTGGAGGTTCATTTACCTGGCTAAGGAATTTTTCAAGGGAGCTGGTTGTATCTCGGTCGAATGGGTGGGGGCTGCCGTTGAAGCCCATTCAGAACTATCTTTTTAAGTAGGCAAAGGATGGAGTGGGGAAATCAAACAACCAACCAACTGGGTGCTCAGATTTGGTTGAGTTTCAAGAAGGTGATCAGCATAAGACAGTGGCAGACAGTGGGAAGGTTCACTGGGAAGTGGATGTCGTGGAAAGTGAAGGTAGGGTGGGAGCCACCGCTAAATACCTATACTAATGCAGAGGGGGATCTCTCAGGGTACTCTGATTGGGTCATTCAGCGTGCGAATGAGATTTGTCCCATTTTAGGGATATCATTTGAAGGTCATAAATTACAATTGCTGGACTTTTTGTCTTTTATTGAAGCGAACCAGCATTTAGGTGAGGAGGGAGCTCTGTCCTGTGGGGGGAAGAAAGGAAAAAGGGAGGTTAAGAATTTGGAGTGTTCTATTAACTATGATGATAGAGGCTCTTGCTCAAGCCGTGGGAAAAGGAAGACGAGAGGGTATCAAGTTGTGTTATGAAGCCAAGAATTTTGTCATGGAATGTGAGGGGGCTGAATAAGAGAAAAAAAGGCCTAAGGATTAGTAACTTGCTCAGAGAATGGAAGGCAGATATTATTTGTTTCCAAGAAACTAAGGTTCATGGCATTTCGAGTAGCTTTGTGCGTAGTCTCTGGGGCTGCAATCATGTGGATTGGTGTTGTCTAGACTCCAGTGGGGCCTCAGGGGGCATTTTGATTATGTGGGATAATAGGGTGGTGGAGAAAGTTGATGTGTGTTTGGGGGCCTTCACTCTTGCAGTTTCTTTTAGGAATGTAGTGGATCGTTTCATCTAGGCTTTTGCAGGTGTTTACGGTCCGAATTCTGACATGGATAGGAGTCTGCTTTGGGATGAGTTGGCTGGGATCCTTAGTTGGTGGAGCTTGCCGTGGTGTATAGGTGGCGATTTCAATGCGGCTCGTTTCCCTAGTGAAAGGTCTGGTGAGGGTAGTAGGCCTGCTATGAGAGAGTTCTCTGATTTTATCTCTGAGCTGGGTCTCATGGATTTTCCTCTCGCATGGGGTGCTTTCACTTGGTCACGTACTTTTGATCCCCCTGTTTGGTCGAGGATAGATCGTTTTTTAGTCTCCCTTGATTGGGAAGACCGGTTTCCTGTGTCGTCTCAAAAGAGGCTTCCTCACCTTTATTCAGACCACTTTCTGATTCTTCTTGATTGTGGTGACTTCTCTAGGGGGAACAGGTCTTTCAAATTTGAGAACATGTGGCTTAAAGCAAAAGGTTTTGTGGGGAAGGTGAAACAATGGTGGGATTCGTACTCGTTCCAAGGTGCCCCTAGTTTTGCCTTTGCTTGTAAACTAAAGGCTCTGAAAAAGGATTTGAAGATTTGGAATGAAGAGGTTTTTGGTAAGGTAGAAAGGAACAAGAGGAAGTTGTTTGAGGATCTTCAGGCGTTTGATGATATTGAAGGAAGTAGGGCATTAGTTGAGGAGGAGATTCAGAAGAAGACTGAGATAGTCAGAGAGATAGAGAGGTGTTCTCTTTTGGAGGAGGTGAGCTGGCGGCAGAAATCTAGAGTATTGTGATTAAAAGAAGGGGACAAGTGTACTAAATTTTTCCACTCCATAGCAAACTCAAACAGAAGGTACAACTCTATTGACTCTTTAATGATTGGAGATATTCTTTCTTCCAATAAGACAGAAATTGGCAATCATGTGGTTAATTTCTATCAAAAGCTCTTTCATGAGCCGAGTAGGTGGAGGCCTAGGGTGGATGGTTTGTCCTTTGATTCTATTTCAAATTCGGATGCTAGCTGGTTGGAGAGAGCGTTCGAAGAGGAAGAGGTCAAGAAGGTAGTGTCAGCTATGAATGGAGATAAGGCACCGGGTCCTGATGGCTTTTCTATGGCCTTCTTTCAAGCGTGCTGGGATGTCGTGAGAGTGGACATTATGAAGGTTTTTGATGAGTTTCATGCCAGAGGCTTATTTGAGAAGAGCCTGAATGCTTCGTTTATTTCTCTTATTCAGAAGGTTCCAGGGGCTAACTCCATCAAAGATTTCCGGCCTATTAGTTTGGTGGGAGGCATCTACAAGATTATTGCTAAAGTTCTAGCAAACAGATTGAAGTCAGTCTTGGAGAATGTCATTTCCAAATCTCAGAGCGCTTTTATCAAAGGGAGGCAGATTCTTGATCCGATTCTTATTGCTAATGAATGCATTGATAGTAGGCTTAGATCAGGGGTGCCAGGCATCATTTGCAAAATGGACCTGAAGAAAGCATACGATCATGTTAACTGGGATTTTCTTTTGTATATGTTGAGGAGGTGTGGCTTTGGGGAAAGGTGGTGTAGGTGGATAGCTCATTGCATTTCAACTGTGCGGTTTTCTGTGTTAATCAATGGCTCCCCTTTTGGTTTTTTCAATAGCTCCCAAGGTCTGAGACAAGGGGATCCTTTGTCACCCCTATTGTTTGTTTTTGTGATGGAAGCCTTGAGTCGTATGATCTCAGTTGCAGTTAGGGGAGGTTTGCTGGAAGGTTTTAAAATAGGTGATACAAATTTTTCGCATCTTCTGTTTGCAGATGATACACTGATTTTTTGTAGTGCTCATTCTTCTCAGTTACGTAATTTGCGGAGTCTCTTCCTCCTGTTTGAAGCAGTCTCGGGTCTGAAGGTTAATTTGGCAAAGTCTAATTTAATTCCCGTGGGGCATGTTGATCAAGCGGAAAGGCTTGCTGATATTTTAGGGTGTGGGTTTGCCACTTTGCCGATTAAGTATCTTGATCTTCCTTTGGGGGCTTCCTATAAGTCTACGCATATTTGGGACGGGGTTGTTGAGAAGATTGAACATCGTTTGGCTAGTTGGAAAAGGTTGTATCTCTCTAAGGGTGGTAGAGTAACCCTTATTAAGAGTACTCTTGCAAATGTGCCTACTTATTTTTTGTCTTTGTTCCATCTCCCGAGGAGTGTTGCTGCTCGATTAGAGAAGCTACAACGGGATTTTCTTTGGAGTGGATTGGGTGAAGAATCTAAAGTTCACTTGGTGAAGTGGTCGAAAGTCTGTTCCCCAATTTCAGATGGAGGGTTGGGTATTCGGAATTTTTTGTTGTTCAACTTTGTTGGGTAAATGGTTGTGGCGGTATGGAATAGAGAGAGAAGCTTGGTGGAGAGTTGCGGTGGATGCCAAGTTTGGTAGTTTGTGGGGTAGGTGGTGTTCCCGCGAGCCTATAGGTGCTCATGGGGTGGGGCTGTGGAAGAAAATCAGGAAATAGTGGGGGAGGTTCTCTGGTCTCTCTAGATTGGAAGTGGGGGATGGGGCTAGAACAAAATTTTGGCATGCTCTGTGGTGCGGGGATAGGGTGTTGAAGGAAGCTTTTCCTGTTCTGTTTGGTATTGCTCGAATGAAGGATGCTTCTGTTGCGGATAATATGGAAGTTTTGGGCGGATCTATCCAATGGAATGTGAGCTTTGTTAGAGAGGCGCATGACTGGGAAGTGGGTGCATTTGCATCTTTCTATCATGTGTTGCATTTAGCCACGGTGAGTAGAGATCGTGCTGATAGGCTTAGGTGGGTCCCTTCTAAGAAAGGGGTGTTTAAGGTGAAGTCCTATTTCAGCTCTTTGGCCGGTTGTGAGGGTAATCATTTCCCTTGGAAGAGCGTGTGGAGGACTCAGGCTCCTTCGAGGGCGGCTTTCTTCGCGTGGTCGGCAGCACTTAGAAAGATTCTTACAGCGGATAATCTCAAGAAGCAAAAGATCATCATTGTGGATAGATGCTATTTGTGCAAAAGAGATGGGGAAACTGTAGACCACCTTCTTCTTCATTGTGATGTAGCTTCTACTTTGTGGAATCATGTCTTTTCTCGGTTTGGTCTGTCTTGGGTCATGCCTAGGAGAGTTGTAGATTTATTTGCTTGTTGGTGGAAGGTAGGTAGGTCAAGGAGTGTTGTAGTTTGGAAGATGGTGCCTATTTGCATTCTTTGGTGTGTTTGGAAGGAGAGAAATATTAGGTGTTTTGAAGACTTGGAGAATTCCATGGAGGATATTGTTGCTTCGTTTTTTCTTATGTTGTATCTTTGGACGGACGCTTTTTTGTCACCCGTGTCTATTAGTTTCTCTGATTTTCTTGTTCGTTTTTCTTTGCCTTCTTAGGTGTTTCCTTGTGTATACTTCCAATGTACTTAGAGGGGCACCTTACGCTTTTTATAAAATTTCATTTACTTATCAAAAAAAAAAAAAGTTGTTTGTCTCTCAAATTTTTAGATTGCATAGTATACCTACTTCAATTGTCTCCGATTGAGATCCTGCATTCACTAGTGCCTTTTTGGAAAGAATTTTTCCAAATGCAGGGCACTTCTCTCAAAATGATTACTAGTTACCATCCACAAACAGATGGTCAGTCGGAGATTGTCAACAATTGTTTGGAAAACTACTTGAAGTGTTTCACTCAAGATCGACCAAAACAATGGTCTTCATGGCTACCATAGGCTGAGTACTGGTACAATACCAGTTGGCATGCCTCAATTAGAATTACTCCCTATTAGGCTGTTTATGGTTTTCCCCCTCCCCTGTTACTTACCTATGTGCCGGGCACTACACGAGTTGAAGCAATGGATGAAGTCCTCCAAACTCGCCAGCAAATCCTAGCTATTCTTTAATAGAATCTGTAGCAAGCCCAACAGAGCATGAAAAAGTATGCGGATTTACGGAGGAGTGAAAGAAGTTTTGAAGTTGGCCAACTTGTTTACCTTCCGTCGTAGCCTTATCGGCAGTCATCTGTTGCTGCCCGTCGAGCTCTCAAGTTGTCTTCAAGGTTTTATGGACCATTTGCCATCATCCACAAGGTGGGAACTATTGCATACGAGTTGGATTTGGATTTACCTCCTAAGCCCCGATTCCACCCAGTGTTTCATGTATCTCAACTCAAACTCAAGCTGGGATCTTCTTCCTCTATGATACCCAAATTGCCTCTTGGGGATTCTGTCGAGGTTCTACAACCTTAACTAGTTGAGGTTCTTGATCGACGCTCTCGGCCTAAGAACAACCAGCCTTACGTTGAGCTGCTTGTTTGTTGGGAAGTTCAGACAGCTAAGGATGCCACTTGGGAGAACTTTTACTGTTTGAAAGATGCCTTCCCACACCTTGTGGGCAAGGTGTTTTAAAAAGGGGGAGGTAATGTCACGAACATAGATTTCGGTAAAGGTCGTCTCTTGGAAGGGTTAAGGAAGGAGTGGAACTGAAGAAGCTAATTGAGGAAGCCAAAGTAGATTGAAGTAATAAAGAAGTCTCGTGAAGCTACTTGAGAGATAAGCTGGCGTCATCTCCAATGCACGTGGCAATCAATTGGCTGGAGCGGGATTTCGATAAAGATAGTCTCTTGGAAGGGTTAAGGAAGGAGTGGAACTGAAGAAGCTAACTGAGGAAGCCAAAGTAGATTGAAGTAACAAAAAAGTCACGAAGCCACTCAAGAGATAAGCTGGCGTCATCTCCAATGCACGTGGCAGTTAATTGGCTGGAGGAGCGGGTTTCACGGATTACAGCTGTAATCCGGTATTCCAATTGAGCACGTGCTGAGTTTGTTTCGGCAGTGAAGTGTCGTTTTATTCTTTAGAATGTGCGTTTTGTTTACTTGTATTACAAGCATTAGTTTAGTAGCAATATATTCAGCCAAAGTGGCTTGTGGGATTACGTTTTGTGATTTGTAAAGTTCATTGGAACTTTGGAGATTGGCAATATCGAATTTGCCTTATCAATACAACATTTTCTTCATTCATCCATTTCCATTTATATAATTCTGTAGCAATTCAATAACAAATAATCCACCTCTTACATATTATTATTACTTGATTGAATAATGCTACATTGGTTAAATAGGAAAAACCTAGAACGTAATATGGAAATAAATAATAAAGTATTACAATCAAATCATAATCAAATTAGGGAGAGAAATCAAGGAGAGAATCTTTCCATCTTCAACATTCCTCCTCAAGCTGAGTCATAGATGTCTCGTATGTTCAGCTTGCATAAAGCTGAATGAAAAACACTACTAAATCCTTGACACTCCCTTTGTCAAAGATATTCGCAAGTTGTTCTTTATCTACAAGTTGTTCTCTTGTCTTCACATATGATGTCTAGATGATATCTTCTGAATGACCAGTTAGACTTCTTGTAGGACGGCCACAAAATCTCCAACAAGTCTCCAAACATCTTGAGCCCCGTGCATGGAGAGTTGGATTCTCACTATAGGAAGTCGCCTGACTCTCTATCCCCATTTTGTGAGTTTCAAACATCCAACTAAATAGCTCCAATACAAAAACACTTTGGACTCGAGCTCAAGGGAGATTAAAGAAACACTTGAATTGTTCATCAATGCCACCAATAACGGAGAAACTAACAACAACGACAACTTGTAACTTACTCTAGTACTCCCCCTAAGCAACAAACCTGATGGTTGCTCTATTTAACCTAATCGAGCGATAAACCACCTGAACTAACACGAGCCGGACTTGAACCTCAATGAAATGGCAAGAATATGCTATGAACCGATAAGAGAATGCTTTAAACCGACAGGAAAAAGCTCTGAGCTAGCAGCAAACGCACTGATTGTGACAATCAAATCATAATAAGTAACGCTCGTCGCCTCCACAAAATACCTTAGCCCTCCCAACGTCCAGATTTTGTGTCTGCCGCAAGTAGATTCACATCTCTTGCAGTTAGGGTGCTAGCAACTCTTGGATTTACTTCAAGTTTCATGCTTCGTTGAAGTTAGAACCTCAAATTTAGTGCGATGAGAGTTGTTTTTAGTAAATGAGTTGCTAAATGGAAAAACGTAACAACATTAGTCCGCTAACCTTGCCTTTAAAACTTTTTTTTTAAAAAAAAAAAAAAAAGACTTTAAACTTGGACTCTGGACTCTACTTGGCCAGAATGTGACTTCCCATTTCCCCACTAAGTCTAACCTAATGCTCTGACTCCTAAAGAGTCTACAGAACCTTATAACATTAGCTGCTCCGAAATGATTGTTTGATAAATATGAACTTTTTATTTTGTGGAAACTAAATTATTCTGCCTCAAGAATAATTTTTCTTATAATGAAAACTCAGATGCAGGGAACTGGTTCTACTTTCCAAAATATTGTTCCTAATTAAAACTATTCTGCTGAAATTGTACAATAAGTGTGAAAAAAGCCAGAGTTTTCTCTCTAGGGCGACACCAAAACCCTAGAGAAGGAGTTTGCTTTTTCTAGTCCTCTTTGGGATTGAGAAGGCCAGTTCTGACTGTTTTTTCATAGTGTTTAATCTTTGGGGTACAATTTGGAGTGGGGTGAAATGGCAAAGGATCTATCAAACCTATGGAGGAACTTCTCTCTCCCGGAGGAGGAGAGCCTAGAGGTGGAGACAACAGAGCAGGCGCTACATTATATAGCTGCTCGTGGACGTTCGTGTCTGGTGGGGAAGCTGCTTGCTGATTGTCTCATTGGCAAAGATGCAATCAAAGCTACATTGATTAGGGGTCAGAAGCCTACTAGGACAACTATTCTCAAAAACCTAGGTGAAAATCTGTTTCTTGTTGAATTTGAGCATGTGTGGGATAAGTCTCGTGTTCTTGAAGGCCGCCCATGGGTTATCAAAGGGAACATGTTTCTCTTGAAGATTTCAATGGAACCATTGCTCCGGCAAGAATGGAGTTTGAAAAGGTTTCTTTTTGGGTCCGTATGTTCCATCTTCCATTGGCCTGTATGTGTGAAACCATGGGGATCCAAATCGGAAGTTCGGTGGGATAGGTGGAGAAGGTTGAGACGGACGAGGACGGGATTGACTGGGGAGAGTTTCTCTGAGTGAGGATAAGACTGGATCTCTCAAAGCCTTTGTTAAGGGGAAGGTTCTGAAACTCAATGGTGAGCCTACTTGGGTTGCCTTTCAGTATGAAAGACTTCCCAAGTTTTGCTTGCAATGTGGGGTTCCTCGGCATGGGGCCACGGGTGGTTTGGGCAGAAATAAGAACTCTTCCAAGGGAGCACTGCAACAGCGCAATTTGGTACTTGGCTTTGTGCTTCTCCAACGTTCAGGGGCCAAGGCCTTGGTAGAGGTTGGAACGAGAGAGCTCCTGGTTTTAGAACCTCCGAACATGTTTATGAGGAAGCAGAAGGAAGCCAAGCCGTGGCAGATAGTGGCACTAGTGCAGTGTGTTGATGCTGTTGAAAACCATGATGACCACCCTCACATGGCAGCGGGCAGAGCTGGCAGTCGGAAGTTGGATGACATGGCAGCAACCAGGGGAAGTAGCAGTTATGTTGCGAGGGTAAGTGCCCCAGCACGGGCTGGAAAACCGGGCGCAATGCAAGGGGACGTGCTCATGCATGCGTCTTTACATCTGAATATGGGGGGATAACACGAACATGGCACATTTAAAAATTGGAGGGAGTACTAGTGGTTATCTAGGAAGTAACGTGGGAATATCAGCACCATTGGAACAACTGTTTGTCTGTGATATTGGAGGGTCGGGCTATGGAGCACCCAAACATAGTGGGGACCCGATGTAGGATGTTGTTAAGGCTGACCCAATGGGAAAGCTATCAAAGGGATTGGTGGATATACCCACTAGCCAGACATCTCTGGGCTCAAGCCCAACTTGTATGGAAAAGCAGGTTCCACACCAGACTAGTGATACATTTGCAGATGGCAACAATGACAGCTCCCCATGCATGCTCTCAACATGGAGAAGGAAGGTTCGGGGAGGCAAGGAACCTATTCTTGTAATCACCACAAGTCTAGCAGGCTGAGGGAAACGAAGCCAGCAGACTAGAGGGGACAATTGCAGGGGGTGTTTCTAAGAAGAAGGGTCGTTGGACAGTATCACGTCCAAAAATTTGTAAGGTGGAGGCTGATAATCAGCCCCACCAATCATCAAGAGTTTACTAAGCTGGAATTGCCGGGGGCTTGGGAATCCCCGGACAGTTCAAGACCTTTGCCAGCTGGTGAAGGAGAAGCGGCCTGACATGGTTTTCTTTTTTTTTTGATAGGTAATAGCAATTTATTGAAAAGCGCTAAGGGGCGCAACCCTTATACACGGGAAGTATACAAGAGAGCCCTTAAGCGGGTCGAACAGAAAGTAAATTTAAGAAGTCTACAAAAGTAAAGACACTCAAACTACGATATGGCGCTATCCAAGAGTATAAAGTGTTGAGCAACCGCTTCCTTAGCTCCACCATAGGTGTCTCTACATCTTCAAACAGACGAGCATTCCGCTCCCTCCAAATACACCACAACAAGCATAGAGGAGCTAACCGCCAAACCTCTTTCGCATGCCGACTCCCAATAGCCGCTCCCCAACTAATCAATAACTCCAACACCGAATGTGGCATAACCCACTCAACCCCAAATAAATTAAGAACGTAGCTCCACAGGGCCCGAGCTACCTCACAATGAAGCAACAAGTGATCAATAGACTCCCCACTTTTCTTGCGAAGACAACACCACTCCATTACTATAACATTCCTCTTACGCAAGTTATCATGAGTCAAAATTTTGCCCAAAGCTGCTGACCATACGAAGAAAGCCACCCTAGTTGGAGCCTTAACACGCCAAATATTTTTCCAAGGAAAAGAAGGAAGAGAAGGGCCATCTTTCCTACATAGCTCTACATAGAAGGAACTCACCTCAAATAAACCTTTTTTAGAGGGATTCCACACTAATCTGTCACCCTCACCATGATGAATCGAAGTAGAATATAATCGGTCGAAGAGAGAGAGAACCATATCCATCTCCCAATCATGGATATGTCTTGTGAAAAGAACATTCCACTGAACTACACCATTAAGGACCACCAAATTATCCGCCACCATCGCGTCTTTGTTCCTTACAATACAAAAGAGGGCTGGAAAGCATTGCTTCAAGGAACTATCCCCACACCACCGGTCATGCCAAAAACTAATATTAGCTCCACTCCCCACTTCAAAACGAACAAAATTGCGGAAATCCTCCCACCCCCTCCTAATATGTTTCCATACACCCACTCCAAAGGAACCCAAGACCTCTTTCGAGCACCACCCGCCCTTAAGACTTTGAAATTCGGCATCAATAACCAAACGCCATAAAGCCTCTCTCTCCCTACCATATCTCCATAACCATTTACCCAAGAGCGCTCGATTAAACTGGATGAGATTGTGAACTCCCAACCCACCTGTGTATAAAGGTGTACAAATCTTCTTCCAACTCACAAGATGGAACTTTTTCTCATCACCAATGCCTACCCAAAGAAAATCCTTTTGGATTTTATCAAGACGATTAGCCACCCTCACTGGCATAGGAAACAAAGCTAGGTAATAAGTTGGAATGTTGGAGAGCGAACTTTTGATAAGAGTCAACCGGGCACCCTTCGACAAGTACATCCGCTTCCAACCCGCCAACCTCCTTTCCATTTTTTCAATAACACCATTCCAAATAGAATTGGACTTGTAAGAAGCACCCAACGGCAAACCCAAGTAAGTCATAGGCATAGAGGCAACCCTACATCCAAGAAGATTGGCCAACCTTTCAACCTCCTCTACCCCACCAATTGGGACAATTTCTGATTTTCCTAGATTAATTCTCAACCCAGAAGCTGCCTCGAATCCTAAGAAGATACATCTCAGGTGGCGAATTTGTTCTTCTTGGGCACCACAAAAGATCAAAGTATCATCAGCGAACAGCAGGTGGTTCACAACTAGTGCCTCTGAATCACTGGAACCCACTGAGAACCCTGTCAAATTACCCTAGTCCAATGCGGCAGTCAACATCCGACTCAACGCCTCCATAACCACCACAAACAACAACGGAGAAAGAGGATCTCCTTGACGCAATCCCCGAGAGCTATTAAAGAAACCCGAAGGGGTTCCATTAACAAGAATGGAGAATCTCACCGTTGAAATACAAAAACGTATCCAATCCCTCCATTTTTCCCCCAAACCACATCTTTGAAGCAAATATAGCAAGAAATCCCAATTCACATGATCATAAGCCTTCTCCAAATCTAGCTTACACAAGAGTCCAAGTTCCCCCGATCGAATATGACTATCCACACATTCATTTGCAATAAGCACAGAGTCTAAAATTTGTCGACCTCCGATAAACGCATTCTGAGTGTTGGAGATAATCTTGCCCACAACGGACTTAAATCTGTTGGCAAGGACCTTTGAGATAATCTTGTAAACCCCCCCTACCAAACTAATAGGGCGAAAATCTCTGACGTCCATGGCACCAGTCTTCTTAGGAATCAAAGAGACAAAAGTAGCATTCAAGCTCTTTTCAAACTTTCCTCGAGAATGAAATTCTGCAAAAACATCCATAATGTCAGTTTTTAAAAAATCCCAGCACTTCTGAAAGAAAGCCGCAGTGAAACCGTCAGGACCCGACGCCTTGTCACCATTCATATCCCTGATTACCTCCCACACCTCCTTCTCCTCAAAAGCTCTTTCTAACCAAATGCTCTCCTCCGCCTCAATGGATAAAAAAGATAGGCCCTCCACCCTAGGCCGCCACGAGCAATTCTCCAAGTACAAATTACTGTAGAAATGAACTAAGTGCTCCTTAATCTCCGCAGGATTTCTGGAAGTTATACCATTAATACTCAAAGAGTCCACTTGGTTGAATTTACGATGTGAGTTGGCCACCCTGTGAAAGAATTTTGTGTTCTTATCCCCCTCCTTTAACCACAAAGCTCTAGACTTTTGCCTCCAGCTTGTTTCCTCAAAAAGAAGGGTCTTCTCCATCTCTCTCGCCATATCTACCCTTCGGACTTTATCATCCTCCTCTAGGCCACGTTGTTCTTCGATTAACTCTAGCTCTCGAATGCCCTCCAGTAATTCTTTCTTCTTTTTCCCTAAATCACCAAACACTTCTTCATTCCATTTCTTCAAATCAGCCTTCAAGGCCTTCAGTTTATTGGCCAAAACGAAGCTAGGAAGACCCGAAAACTCGTAAGACATCCACCACTTTTTCACCTGCTCAACAAAACCCTCGTATTTCAGCCACATATTTTCAAACTTAAAATACTTGTTTCCTCCTCTATTTGTCCCACAATCCAATAACAAAGGAAAATGATCGGAGAAAATTCTTGTCTACCTCCTCTGAGAAACTTCAGGAAAACGATCCTCCCACTCCGGAGAAATTAAGAACCTGTCTAATCTCGACCAAGTTTGATCTTCCTGGCCACTCGACCAAGTAAACTGGCCATCCTCAAGGGGAAGGTCCACCAAATTATGCAAGAAAATAAAATCAGAGAACTCTTCCATAGCTGCAGAAAAGCCAGCACCACTAGATCTCTCACTAGGAAAACGAACCACATTAAAGTCTCCCCCAATACACCAAGGCATCTCCCACCAACTCATCAGTCCCGCTAATTCATCCCACAAATCCCTCCTCTCCCTGTCATCATTCGAACCATAAACCCCCCCAAAAGCCCAAACAACATTATCTCCAATGTTACGCAAAGAACGTGCAACAGTAAATCTACCAATACACTCTTCCACTTTCTCCACCACCCTTCTATCCCACATTAACAAAATTCCACCCGACGCTCCATTAGCACCTAGGTAGCACCAATCAACATAAAGGCAGCCCCATAAACTTCGAACCACCTCCCTTGAGATAACTGCCATCTTTGTCTCCACCAAGCAAACAATATCCGCCTTCCAAACCCTTAGAAGCCCTCTAATCTCCATTCTTTTCTTGATCGCATTAATCCCTCTAACATTCCACGTCAAAATTTTAGGCGTCATAAAAGCGAGATGGCCCCCTACCCTTATGCCTGCCTCTGTCCGACTGCTCCCCTCTCTTCTCATAATTCATAGACCAGGATAGCCTATTTAGTTCCCTCTGTCCTTTCACCCTCTTAGCAGGCGAAAGCTTAGTCTTAGGTTCAGCCAAAGAGAGATCTCTAGCCGCTTCAATCTCCTCAAACAAAGCTAGCAATCTGTCCTCAAAACGACCACAAGAAAGCCCAATAGTAGTATAAAACCTCTTAATTCTTTCTACCACCCATCTAGGCGACACCCTCTGCCCGTCTACATCCTCCACTGCCAAAGGAGTAATAACAATTGGTTCATAACTCTCTAACATCCCCCCACCATTCCTAGCCTTATCTTGCAGCAAGAGTCCTTCAGTATAGTAATTACCCTTCTCAGCCACCAATCCTTCCCAGAGGTACTTCCCCTCTAGAGGTCCCCCTGAACAAGCTTCTGGTTCGAGTCCCACTTTACCTTCTGAAGAGGAGAATAAAACTAGCTCAAGACTACCTTCTTCCTGCCTCTGAGCCACAGAATCCACACCAAACCCAGAACAACCCAGTCCAGCATTCACCAGCGAGCTATTTACCTGAGAAGCCAACATCAGCCCTCCATCCTCTGCCGACAACTCCATACTGATTCCCATTTCAGCAACAGAACCCTTCTCTCCTAGAACGGTGGCCTCTCCAGCTAACGTAGATCCCAGCCCAGACTGACAGTAGCCGTTTGATTCCAGCCCAAGACCAGAAACTGCTAGCTCCTCCAACTGACTATCAATGGGCTGAAAAACTTTCGGCACTCCTAACCCACCACACAGCAACTCCTCGGACGCCGGAGAGAAATTCTGTTCCCCAATCCTCGAAGAATCCTCCCCCTTCTCCCTGCTCTGTCTCGTTCCAGTCTCCGGTATAGTTAGCCCCGGCTTAGCTCTCCAAGCAATCGAGGAAGACCGGTTCCGTGACTTCCGACGCTGATACACCCGACTGGGAGGACTTGGCTTACACGAAGCCTTCGAGATGGCCGGACACCTACCCAACGGCTTCGACGGCCCAGCAGAAGAAGATGCACCCACGTCCAGCGAGAACTGGCGAGTAGGAATAGGTCGCAGAACCGACCCAGCCTTAGGCTTAAACAGAAACTTGGGCCTCTTGATGGGAAACTGCAAAGGATGGGCTGACTTTGGTGGACTCGAAGAGGTTCTATTGGGCAACAAGGAATTGGGCCGAGAGGGACTGGAGCCCAATGAATTGGACCTACCCAACACCTCGTCTTCCAACTGCCGCAGCCCAGCCAGACAAAACCTTATTTCCTCATGCAACGTCTCCAACGTCTTCCTGATGCTGCACAGCTCGAGGCAATCACCGACGTGTGACTTGCGTGGTGCAGAAGGCAACACAGTAGGGCTAGAGCCCTCTCCCCTACCCCTAAGGTCTGACACAGACACCCTATCCGACGACTCAGCCAAGCCTGCGTTTTGAATCTTTAGCCCTGCCGGATTCGGCGAAAGGGCCTTCTCCATCTTCTCAGCCTTCTGCCCCGCCGGTTTCGCCGAAAAATCCTTCGCCAACTCTTCCATCTTCAACCCAGCCTGCTTCGCCGTAGCCGTTTTTGCCGAAAGGGCCGCCTGATCACAAGAACCCATCGCTAGAGACGACGCCCGGGTCTGGGGATCCACCTCCTTATGGTAAAAAACACACCTTCTCTTTCGGCAAAGGAGCTCGCAGAACGTCAGCATAGCTCCTTCTCCTCTCAAAGAGACGTTTAGGCTGTAACACAGCCTTGCCTTTAAAGTGCTCTGGAGAACCGCCAGCAAGCAGGCTATTGAGGGCTAAACGGAGCTCCTCCCCGAATCGCTTCCACCCCTCACCAAATCTTCCTTTAGGCACTAAAACAGACCCTTTCCTTCTTCTCCCCTCATATTCTTCTATGGTCAGAAAGTACCCATGCCTATTCGCACACTGCTGCGCAAGAATCCGCAGAAAGCCTGAAACGGATTGATTCCAAAACACTCTACTATCAAGCACTGTAACCAGATCATGAAAGGACTTAATCAACCAGGCAGCCTCATCTTTATCAATCAGAATGGACCTCAACACTCCTTTCCGACGTTCATGAATCCTAATGCCTGTAAAACCACCCACTACCGACAAGCCAAACTCCTGACATGGTTTTCTTAATGGAAACCAAGCTACAAATAGCCAAGTTAGAAAGTCTTAAACTTAAATTGGGTTTTGATTGTGTTTTCGTGGTGGATTGTAAAGGTCGAAGTGGGGGGCTAGCCTTATTTTGGAAGGAGGAGTTACAGGTAGCTATCCAGAATTACAGCATGAGGCACATTAACAGGAAGGTCTACTCTGAAGCTCATGATATCACCTAGACTTTCACTGGGTTGTATGGCCACCTGGAAGTGAACAAGAAGAAGGAAGCCTGGGATTTGTTGAAACATTTAGCTACACTCTCCCCGCATGCATGGCTTTGCGTCGGGGATTTTAATGAAGTCCTTGAAGAATTTGAAAAGAGGGGGGGAGCCCGTTGACCTTAGGCGCAGATGGTGGATTTTCAAAATGCTCTTCATCACTGCCTCTTGAGAGACATGGGTTTTTCTGGACCCCCTTTCACGTGGTCTAACCGGCGGTAGGATAGCACTTTTATTAAGGAGCATTTGGATAGAGCAGTGGCGAACCTCTCTTTCGCCCAACATTTCCTCAGTTATCGGTGGATGTCCTTGTTGCCCGTAGCTCGGATCATGCACCTCTGCATGTTGTGTTACACCAGGATTCTGGACGTCTTAGACGACGTAGGGTACTCTTCCATTATGAGGCATGGTGGCAGAAAAAATAGGGTTTTTAGTCCATGGTTCAACATGTTTGGAAAGAAAAAATCAGGAGTAGGGACCCGTGGGGTGTTCTGAAGGCAAAGATTACAAAGAGTCAGCACGCTTGTAAGCAATGGAAGAGGGTTAGTGCTAATCCTATAGACCACCTAATTTTGCAGAAGACGTTACAGTTGGGTGCACTCCGGGGAGAAGGAGAGGAATCTGATATGGAGCTCATCAACCAACTTCAAGGTGAGGTAAATGAATTGATCGAAATGGAGGAATTGAAGTGGCAGCAGAGGTCTAACCAGGCTTGGCTTCAACACGGGGATAAGAACTCAAAGTATTATCATGCTTGTGTGAACCAACGAAGGAAGTCAAATCTCATTAAACAGATCCAAGACATGCTAGGGGTGAGTTGCACTGAGCAGGGAGCTATTGAGGATGCATTCCTACGCTACTATGTGGAGTTGTTTCGGTCCAACTGGTTGGATGGCTTGGAGAGGTGCCTCTCGAGTATTCCATGCAGAGTTACATTGGAGATGAATGAGAAGTCGTGCACACCCGAGGAGGTCGACCTCGCCTTGCAACATATGGGGTCTTTTAAAGCCCCTAGCCTGGATGGTTTCTCGGCATCTTTTTATCAACAAAATTGGGGTACCCTTGGATAGGAGGTTTGTCTTGCTATTTCTAACTTCTTTCGGTTGGGGTATATGGATGGGAAGATTAATAATACTCATATTGTGTTGGTTCCTAAAAAAGCTCACCTGATCTCAGTGACTGATTTTCGGCCAATTAGCCTTTGTAATGTCATTTACAAACTCACTTCAAAGGTATTGGCTAATCGCCTCAAAGAAGTTCTCCCTTTTATAATTTCAGCAAATCAAAGTGCCTTTATCCCAGGGCGGTTGATTTCTAACAATATTCTGGCGGCCTATGAGACATTGCACTCCATGCAAACACGTCATTGGGGGAAAACGGGTTATGTTGTAGTGAAACATGATATGAGTAAGGCATATGACAAGGTGGAATGATGTTTTCTGGATGAAGTTATGCCGAGGATGGGTTTTGCCTAGAAATGGCGGAGTTTGATTATGCAGTGTCTCACATCAGTCCATTTTTCCATACTTATTAATGGGCAACAAACGACAAGTTTCCGACCTACTCAGGGCATACGACAAGGCGATCCTCTCTCCCCTTCCCTCTTTATAATTTGTGCTGAAGCCTTGAGCTCACTCCTCTCCCAAGTTGAGAACTCGGGTTGGCTTACGGGGGTCCCTTCTTCTCCTAAGGGACCTAGGCTGAACCACTTATTTTTTGCGGATGACAGTTTGTTATTTTGTAGGGCCACAGAGAGAGATTGGGGGCATTTGTCCCAACTACTAGAAAGCTATGAAAAGGCTTCGGGTCAACAGCTTAATAAAGAAAAAACTTCTATTTTCTTTAGCTGCAACACAAGCCAAGAGGTCTGAGACTGCATACTCCGGTTATCAGGTGTCCCTAGCACACAGCGCTATGACAAGTATTTGGGGTTACCTGCCCTTGTGGGAAAATCTCAAATGGCTGAGTTCAAAAGTATAAAGGATACGGTGTGGAAGAGGTTGCATGACTGGGAAACTAAATTCCTTTCACAGGCGGGCAAGGAGAACCTTCTTAAAGCAGTGATCCAAGCCATCCCTACCTATAGTATGAGGGTTTTCCTTCTTCCACTAGGGCTTTGTGCGGAAATCAATTCCTTGATGCAAAAATTCTGGTGGGGGCACAAAGAAAATGACTCCAAGATCCATTGGATGTGTTGGAAGAAATTGGGATTCTCCAAAGCTAGGGGAAGTATGGGATTCCGAGATTTGAGGAGCTTCGATCTAGCTTTGTTAGCAACACAAGGTTGGCGGCTCTTACATAATCCTAACAGTTTGGCGGGCCAGATTCTGAAAGCCAAATATTTCCCCCGGGCAACTTTCTTGGAGGCCAATCTTGGTAGACGTTCATCCTTTGCATGGTGCAGTATTTTCTCCTCTAAGGGCATGTTGCAGGAGGGTTTGATTTGGCGAATTGTAAATGGAAGAATTGTCCAGATTTGGGGGGACAAATGGCTCCCTACTCCGACGACGTATACAATCCAATCACCGCCGAAGTTACTCCCTGCGAATGCCAAGGTTAGCGCACTTATTGACCCTGACACCAAATGGTGGAATAGGTCACTTATAGATTCCATATTCTACAAGGAGGAAGCCAAGAGTATTTATGCTATTCCTCTAAGTGCGTATGGCCTGCAAGATTTGTTAGTATGGCGGGGTTCCTCAACAAGTGAATTCACGGTTCGTAGTGCATATCACTTGGAGAAAGAGCGCCAAGAGGCACACCAGGGAGAGAGTTCTCACAATTCAGCTACCCAAAACCCGTGGCAATTGATTTGGGGGATGAGGGTGCCCAATCCGATCAAGATGTTCACAAGGCGGGCTTGCCACAATATCCTCCCTACGAAAGCCAACTTGCAGAAGAAAGGTATGGCTTTGGACCAGATATGTTCATTTTGTAACTCTGAGCATGAAACTGTTCGGCATGTCCTACGGGATTGCTCTTCGGCCACTGACGTATGGGGGTGTGTGGCCGGAAAATTCAGAAGAGCATTGTGGGGGGAAGTACTTTTGCGGAGGTGATAGAACACATGTTTGAGAGATGCTCGGTTGAGGAGGTTGAGGTCCAAGTAGAGGTGGCACGCCAAATTTGGTTTCGATGGAACACTGTGGTTCACAGGGAAGATTTTCTTCACCCCAATGTTGTGGTTCTTGTAGCCTCTACGCTCATCGATGAATACAAGAAAGGCATGGACATCGATGGGATGATGAGTGTAACCGATGCATCACAAGCCACGACTATTCCTGTATGGTGGCAAGCACCACCCCCTGGTATATACAAGATCAACTGGGACGCAGCTTTGGATTCCAAGAAGAGGAAGCTGGGTTTTGGTTTGATAGTGTGGGACTCCAATGGCCATGTGCATGCCGCGACAAGTTATTCAATGGATGCTTGGGTGGAGCCGGTAGTTGCAAAAGTGCTTGCCGCCTTGCGCGCAGCTAAGTTTTGCCGAAGCCGTGGATTGGAACGAATCAACTTGGAGGGGGATTCTTTACAAGTGGTTCATGCACTCAATAAGCCTAGGTCGAACTAGAACTTGCATGGACAAATTGTGAGGGACATCAAAGTGGTTGTGAGGTCGTTTTATTCTTGGGAGATCTGCCATACAAAACGAGGAGGGAACACATACTGCAGCCCATCTACTAGCCAAATCAGGAGTCCATACTGATAGAGTATGGGTGGATTGTGTTCCTGAGTACCTTAGAGAAGTTGTGTATTCAGAGTCCTTGGCTCTGGTTATGTAGAGCATTCTAGCTCTTTTGTTTTCATGTTATGAATGAAATCGGCAGTATTATTTAAAAAAAAAAAAAACCATTCTGCTGAAAAAGAGCTAAATAGCTCATTTGGGTCCTCTATTACTAAAAAAACACTTATATATACTGTTTGGTTAGAAGTTTGGATATACCTTTCTTGATTTAGAAGTCATAATCGACTAAATTCATTCTATATAACTAGAAAATTTCCACAATGACGCTTACAAAATAAAGCCTTAAACTAAAATTTACGATTAAGTATCTAAACAGATAAAATGGATGTCACTGATAACACTGCATGCATGACCGGATTTCTTTTACTTATATATCTGAAAAATAGAACACACTTATCAAAAATATATATATATATCTGAAAAATAGAACACACACACAAAAACAAAATAAAATAAAATAAAAATAAAAAAAGGTTAACCCAAAGAAATAGCATAACTAATTGATATGTTCTTATCAACAATCACAGTAATCGCTGTCGCTCTGATTTTGCTGAGCAAAACAAGAAATATTGCTCACCTTGAGAGTCTAAGATTGGAAGTTTTATTTTCTTTGCTTTTATTGGGAAACAAACAGGGAGGGTTTGAAGGGAAAATGAACTTATACATACCATGGGGAGGACGTTGGTTACAGGGATATCATCAGCGGGGGCGAAGTGAGCTGCAATCATGTCGATTCTGCGTCTCGCCACTTCACTCTCCATTTCTTTTTTGCTAGCAAAGCTTAGAATAACTCTGCCAAGTTCGCTGGAAGTGGGATAAACTTGGCGGAGGAGGTTGGAGAGGTGGATGAAGTTTAAAGGGGACGAGTTGTTGGGAGGTTATTTTTGGAGCCACAAAATATATATATATATATATATATATATATGAATAACATGTATTATTTTTATATCACATTATCTTATATTAATTTAAGGTATATTAGGTGTGAAATCCATATAAATAGGATTAATATACATGAAACTTACGTATATGAATCCTATCTCTCATATGTTTTGGTGTAAAATTAGTATAAGATAATACGATGTAAAAAAATTATTTTTCATATATGTATATCTTTTGGATGATAAATTGGACGCCACGTCGCTGAGGGGCCAAAAATATCGAAGACTATGAAGTATCTTCATAAACTCTTGGAAGATTTTTCAGCATTGGATAATGCGGTTGTTTGCTTTTCTTGGCTTTTATGTTTTTTCAAGGGCTCATGGGTAGGAAGAAAACAAAAAAGACGTTTTGGAATGGGCTCAAGTCCCATATAGGCACACCCGTGCCTGAATGGGAATTGGGCCCAATTCTCATAAAGGCCCACATACCACTAGCCCGCACAACCATTAGCCTCCAAGGTCACCACAAAGTGCTCATCGTGATTGGGCCCGCCTTGCCTGCCCACTTGGTAAGACTCAGCGTAAAGTCAACCCAGCATAAAGTTATTTTTTTTTTTCTGCGAAAAATGCTAGGAGTACTTAAACTTTTACACATAAAGTTTTAGTAACTGATATGGCAGTCTGATGTGACATTAAAAAATTAATAAACTTAAAAGAAGTGTGTTGGGTACTGTTCACATCAGAGTTTTTGACTTCTTTTTTTAAAAAAAATTAAAAAATTAAAAAAAAAAAAAAAAAAAAAACTACTTATTTCTTTATGTTCCTATTTCTCTCTCTCCAAATTCCAACACCAACGCACCTCTCCTCTGTCATCCAAGGTCCCAAACCATTGAAGCCATGGAGATCTCAGAAAAGCTCGCCCAATACTACAAGTTCTCTAATACCCCTAGTGTTGGACAGGATAACAGATCACGGACAGGAGAAAAAATATATTGTTCAACAAAACTTCATGCTCTTTTATCTCTCTGTTTTTTTTTTTTTTTCTAAATCTTTTGGAGAGAGAGAGAGAGACTGACCTGTAGCATGTTGGTTTATGTTCATTCTGAATGTTGCATGTTAGTCAGAAAGATGAACATGAAGATAAGGTTCTATTGGTAAAACTTTAAATACTCTAACATTTCTCTTTTTCTGGACAAAAACAGAACCCACCAAAGGGATGAGTTGTTGGCAGCAGATCCTAGCAGTAAATGACGCACACACCCCGGCAAAGAAAGAACCCACCAAAGAAAAAGAGTTGTTGGCAGCAAATTGAAATACCAACAGTAAATGACGCTCACACGCGCACAAGGACAAGGCCGGTCAAAGGAAAGGTCATGTGGGCCCCTTCCTCCAAGAAGGCAAGAATCCGTCTAATTCTGGAAGTCAACCCTTTGCACAATCGAAGGCCAAATCCGGAGCTGACTGCACGCATATGCTTCGCCCGACTAGCTACAGGTATGCACGTACCCTCTCAGACATCCCTCTCTTTCACGCTTGAGTTAATTCTATCCTTATTCCGTCACTGGCCTTCTTTGAAAAGAACAAGAAAGGAATAGAATAGTGGCCATTCACTGTTCACATTTTTTTTTACATTTTCCAATAACAATCAATATCAAAATATTTTTACTTTTTTCACTTTTTATATCATATCAATAATTTTTTATTACTATTCAAATAAAAAAATTCACTACAATACGAAACTTTTTCACTTTTCCATACAATTTTTTTTACTTTATATTACATCATCACTTTTTACTAATTTCAAAATTAACAACCCACTACTTTGTTCTGTCCATGTATTTGCCAAACAACACCACTATCTTTAGCATCGTAAATGGTGTTGCTGACCCCAACTATAACCACCCGTAGACATACAACATTTTTTATTTTTTCTACAAGTCGCGTGTGCTACACTGACACGTACAGGCAGGGACAGAATCATAAAATATTTTGAGCAGGGGTCAAACCGCCAAGGCATGAAGTCAATAGGTCAATACATTTTGAGGTTTTACTGTCCAAACATTGAAGTACCGTGATTGACGACGAGTGAGCAACACTCGCAACAATTTTGCTTTCCTCCCTCCTCCTCAGCCAGCCTTACCAAAACCCATCTCTACAGTGAGAGAACATTAATCACATTTTTTGCGTATATTTTCTTTCTAAAACACTGCTTTTCATTTTTATTGTTTGAGAGAGTGGTGTAACAGGTTTTCTGGTTTAATTGGAAATTTAGAGAAGATCTACATGGAAATGGAAGAAGGAAATTCAAATAGATTGATTCAGAAATGAAAATACATAAAGAGGCAAATTTGAGGATGCCAATCCCTCCTAAACACAATTCAATTCAATTCAATTCTCAAGTTCCAGTAATATTTCTACCGGTTGGGCTTATAGACAACCCTTACCCAGCTTTATTACAAAACGCCTGAAATAGCCTTATAACGACTAGGTTGGTTATTTTGACAAAATGACTAGCTTTCCTTCATAAAACGCACTGAAGCCTTTAAGCTCCAAAGCGCTGCCGTTTCACCCGCATGACTAAGACCCAACTGTCTCCCACACAAAAGAGCTTACACCAATTTCTTGCCACGTAGCTTCCCTTCACACGCCAACCTTATCCCTTGACTTCTCCAAGCTTCCACATACCTCTGTTCTTCCCCAAATCCCTTTGCAACCCTTTCAAAAATAAATCCCTTCTCAGCCAAGGCGCCAAGCTTCTATAAAATGCCCGTGACAAGTGGTGTCTGAATGGCTTCTACGCTGCCACAGTGTTCAATCACGGCGGCCACCAAGTCGTACCAAAACCAGCGGTACCCACAAAACCAACACCACCATCCCTTGAAAAACCATCGCCAGAGCAACCAACAGAGCCGCCGCTATTGGGCCAATACCACCGCCGCCTCCTGAAAAAAAAAAAATTCAAGAAATTTTGGGGGGGGGGGGGGGGGGGGGGCCATGGCCCCTACCGGCCCCCCTTCCTCCGTCACTGCGTACAGGTATCTAATATCCTAACATCATAATATCATTTCACATCAATAATTACATTATAGCAACATAAACAACTAATATAATACATTAAGTAACAGTACTGACATTAAACATCTATGTTTATATAACTTAGAATACTAGCAGCACATACCCAACAATTTTTCTTAAATTTAGGAAATCAAACTACTTTTTAGTTCCCTATTAAAATATACTCCACAATAAATTCCTTTAATATTTTCCTATATCATTAAAACAATATTTTTTTACTTTTATTTTTAATTTTTCTTTGTTCCAAAAACATTTTCTTTCTCTCTCGTCTACATTTCTCTTTACCTTCGTCGTCTCTTTCTGTCTTCTCAATCTCTCTCTCTCTTTCATCATGGGTTTAGTTTGCAGAAAATGGCTTAAATAAAATTTGATAACAAGCACCACAACTCCAGAACAAATAGTAAAAATCATGCTCTGAAACCCACAACCCACAAAAGTCATGCTTTGAAACCACCATGACAACATGTAGAATAAGAGAAAATCTAACTTGTCGGTGATGGATTTGCTGAAAATCTAAAAACTGTTTGAAATCTGAACAACTTTTGGACTCTTGTCGTGATGGACTTTTTCGGCCGATGGAAAGAGACGTTGCTTGGACTTGGAAATCTATTGGAGAAAGGCACGATATAGTGTAGAGACAGAGATGACGTGAGAGGAGAAAGACTTCCACGTTTTTTTTTATTAAAATAATGCATTGGATAGCTACATTGCTACCCAATACACTAGCTACCCAATAGATTAGGTAGCACTGTAGCTACACAAGGATTTAGGAAATTTGTAGGGAATTTGATGTGGGTAGTTTTTTGTGGGTTTTTTTAGATTTTCCTTTATATTGGGAAGGGAATGAGCTATATGGTATATGCTGCTAGTTCTCTTAGCTGTCTTTATATAATACAATTGTGGCTATACAAAAGTGTCTCATGCGACACTAGCCATATACATCATGAGTGTTTATAAACATGCCCAATAATGATGTATACAAAAAGAGGACTGATGAGGTTCATCCACAAAAATAGACTCCAATGCGACCCATGGCCTCAATCATAGAAACCCAAGTACTTAGCTATTGGGTCCTATTCGACATCCTCATCACCTACAACATCAACATAATCTATTCAATCGTGGAATTCCATGATAACATAAGCAGAAATGAGTGAGTCAACAATTCCCAGTGATTAAAGCCCACTGACTTTTCAAAATGAGCCCCCTTATCTTTCCCACCACGAGTTTACAATAACAGCTACTCTTGGCTTTATAGAACCTTTAAAAACATATAAGTAGTTGATGAAGTAAACAATGTAAGTAAGAAAAACCATTTGAACCAACTATTCTAGCTGTAGTGATATACACAGTAATTTTCTTTTGTTCTTATTTATTTCCGTTGGTTGACCAATAGGCTTGGGCCTAAAGGTATTTTGGACTAGTATAAATATTTTGTTAGTTTATTTTTCACCGTGATGGTGGTGACTATGATTGGATTTTCTTTTATATTTGTAGCGCCCCAAATTTTAAATCTTGAAATATAGCATATTGAAATTTAAGACATTTTATGTGTGAAGAACACATGGTTAAAATTTGGAATTAATTGAGGCACGTTTATGGTTCCAATTTGATTAAATATGAAAAACCGACCTTACAATTAAGAATGATGAAAATAGGATTAAACAAGCTCCGATTTAGTTGATTCAAAAACTGAAAAACTCTACTCGAAGTTCTCTATCTACCCTCTGAATTTCATAATTTTTGGACTTTGTTAAGGATACGAAAACATTCGCGGATTACACAACCCGTGGTCTGAAGATGGCGATCGTTCCACAACTCTTGGCGATCGATCCAAGCTGGTGCTCGATCCCCAATATATGGCGCTCAATCCACATTGAACTGTAGAAAATAGAACAACTGTTAAAACTCATGGCTTTCTTATATTTTCACAAGCAATCATCACATACTTGATATTTCTCCATTTACAAACCCAGTCCATTTAGTTCCAACTCTTAACTATTATGAAGATAAAAACAAAGCTAATTAAATAGATCTTAGAGAATTAATTATCTCAAGTTAGAATCCTAACTATTAGTTCCTCAGAGATATAAGAGATTAGCAAAGTGATCATTACTTCTTGTTCTTCTCCAGGCCAACGCCCATGTGAATTCCACCCCAGCCGTAGATCAAGTTTAACCCAAATTAATCTCAGCCTCTCATGTGTGTATAAAAGAAAGAGCAACCCCCTTGCGTTTATTTCACTTTTCTTTGTATCAAAGCAAGCTTAAACTCTCAAAAACTCTCTCCCTCTCTCTCGACCAATAGTGGGATACTTGGGTATTTAATTCCAGCAAGCTTTCACATACACACACCCACGGCCGAGAAAGAAAAGTGTGTGATTTGTGTAGTTTTATGTGGTCCAAAGCTTGAAGTGTGTGCTTGAAAGTGTTTTGATAAGCTTCCAATCATTAGTTTCATTGATTTTATTGTTTAGATATTGATTTTATTTAGTTTAAGTTTGATTATGTTCAAAAGTTAATCACTTATTTACCACATACGCATTATGATACCCAAATTTTTTTGAGTATTCCATAAATGTGCCGTTATGATGTCCAAAGTTTTAAAAATATTTTTAGCATTAGTTACACTAATGTTGTTACTCTACCAAATTTTATAAAGGATATGAAAAATAGTAGACTCCTATTTTACCATGTGTGTGTGTGATCAAGTGTGCAACAAAAAATTAAATGTGGAATTTAAAAGAGACAAATATTTTGTTGACAAAATGGAAACTCTATTAAGAGAAAAACCACTTCGGGGCAGCTAAACCCAGGATATCCACTATTCAAAAAACAAAGTAAAAAAGCAGTAACACTCATATACCCCTGAAGCAGCGATCATACCTTGTGAGTTAACACACAATCCAACGTGAACGCTTCCCAACCAAGTCTCCTACTTGAAGGGGTCTTCAATGGAATCCTTTAGCTTAGGACTCCTCCCTAAGCTAGATTTCATACGATCAAATCAGACAATGGACAACTCTTAAAGAGCTAGCAAATCTCACGATTTATACCTAAATATCCTCTCTAACCTCAAAGGAATTCAATACTAAATTCTGTAAATATTACTTGTCTAGAGACCTCTATTTATAAGCTTTTGAAAACCTAATTCAACACTGATTCGAAGTTCTCTTGACAGTGTTGCCCTATCGTCTAGACGGTTCATGATGTCTATGCTAAGCTATTCAGAATCTTCTCAAACACTGATGGGCGTCTGAACACTTCACTAGCCCATTCGGATGGTCAACCGGGGATCCGACTTTTGCTGAATTGTAAACTGCGCAGAATCTTCTAAGAGTCTGGAAATTGCCTTCTTAATGCCTGCAACACTGATACTTATCATACTAAGGTCTTTCCATAGTTGAGAATTAAACTCTGAATATTCTAAAATATTGCATCCCTATTTCAGCAGCACACTTACATGACAGTGATTTTGTCAACAGAATGTAGCCAATAAAACTAACAAACTCCCTCTTTGGCTATTCTGGGACAAAAATCACTTGATCGGTTAAAAATGCAATCCCAGTGTAAAATAACAAATTCTCTCCATTTTTGTCTCAAAAGGACAAAGGGTAAACAGAGTATCTAAACCACAGACAAAAAGTTCCAAAATCCAAAAAATAATAGGGATAATAGTGTCTGCAAGTAGCCCAAATAATCAAAAGTTTGTAAACAACTGATAGAGGAAGGAACATGTAACGCCCCACTTTTGCAAAAAGCGTAAGTGAAAATAGAAGATAATATTTAAATAGAAAATTATATTAAGGATTAAAGGTCAGAAATTATAATATGATTAAAATGCATTTTTAGTGAATTACACTAATTCGCTATTTGCTTGTATTATATATGTATATATTGCAGTAATTATATATGTGAACGCTTTCCTGAATCCAGAAGAATTACTGTGAGTATTTCTTACTCACTGAGGATGATACGTGATTTAGTCTTTAATGACTAGTGATTGCTGTTTTATTTAATTGTATGCATATGGTTTGGCATTTGATATGTTTATCATGCTTTGGTTGGAATTATGTATATGATGTTATTTGCATGATTATACTATGATAAAGTTATGAGTTATGAATGGGTTAATAAAAAGACTAGAGGTTTAGGTACCAAGGCATCAGTGAATTGAGGAGACCAACGGATGAACTGAGGTTTATGTACCAAGGCGTCAAGCAATTGACTAGACCAATGGGTAAACCGAAAGTTTAAGTACCAATGCATCAATACACTGATAAGAGCGACGGATAAACCAAAGGTTGAACGAATAATGATAATAAGCTGGCGGGCACAAGGCCCACAGTATGAGCACAAGGCCCCGTGGTAGACTGGTGAGCACAAGGCTCACAGTTCAGGCACAAGGCCCTAATAACCAAAAAGCTTTATAGTTTAAGAAGCACAAGGCTCATAGATAACCCCTTAGCTAAGCACAAGGTTTTAGCAAGAATGAATGCAAGTATATGACTTAAGTTAATAAAGAGCTAAAGTAGATAAATAAATGTGATTAAATGTATGTGGATATAACTGTTATCATTTGATCGCATTGTATATGGTTAAATAAATCAGTGTGTCACTATGTGGTTAAGGACCGTTGACTCATTCGACCACAGCATGAGATTGTGGTGATAACCGCAATCTCATGCGAGTTTTGGTAGGGTGGATCGAAGGTCAAGACTACTGGAATAATTATTTTAATATGTAATATTTGTTATGTTGGAAAAGACAGTAATTATGTATTTATTAAGTGCCGCATGTGGCACATATGTTATTATTTTGAATGCAATTATTATATCAAAGCAAAAGGTTATTATTTTTATATAATGTGGTTATTTAGTCAGCTCTGAAGTGTCATTGTTAAAGAAAAATTATATTTTGTTGCTAATTTATAATTCTGTTAAGTTAGTAATGTCACGTGAAAATCAAAAAATTTTCATTTACGCTTTCTGCAAAAGCGGGGCGTTACAGAACAAAAATCCTCCATGTACCAAATCCAGCTGATCAATTGAAAGCAAGTGACTGAGAGAGATCTGTACAATAAGCTATATTTGTGCTACTTCAGTTTTTAGCTCTGGAAGCCGGGTACCATAAACTGAAAACCTTCAATCGCTTGAGTTTGCGAAACCTGAAACTAATTATGCGTAGATTGAAATCCTCTAGTCAACTGGTCTGTAAAATAAATCAGAAGATTCATCAGTGAACCTCTAACTGGTGCAGATCTGAAGATAAATGATACGGAAGGCTCTACATGATCTAGAGAAAAAGGTCATCTAAATCTTGAGACCTTTGGAATTTGAGCATATGACGTCAACAACAGTATGTTTTCCAAAGGATCCATCTGTCGGACGTTGTGCTAGGAGCTACTGGCTGTCATATTCCTGAAAAGATTTAAACAGAAATATTTCCAAAAATGTTACCACAAAGAAAGATTAGATCATGTTAGTTTAAAAAAAAATGTGGTATTATGACGGCTGTCAATTGGATGCCAAGATTACATAAGCAAATATAGCAATCCAAATGGCACAGATATATCAATATCAACCCAACACATAGACAGAATAAGATTTTCATGCACAATATCTCAAGAAAATATTCCAATATTCTAAAAGTACAAAAACTTAAAAGAACAAAGGAAGACAAAAAGAATACGACGGAATGAGAAGAAACGTGCAAAGAATGCCAAAATCTCAAGAGAAAACCGCGAGAAAAACATACAACATGACATGATAAATCAATAAAAATGCAGTGGTGTGCGGCTGGCCGAGAAAGAAAGCAATGGATAAATACCTGTAAGGATCGCGTTCGGACTTGTTACCAACTCATCCGGATGGTCCATTGCCAGATTAGCAATCAGCAGGGCCGCTTGCATCCGGACTATAAGCCAAGTCCGTCCGGACGCTTCACACTGAAAAGCCAAAAATCAGAGAAAAAAATTGCAGAAAAATAATTTTTCCTAAAGTTAGCTTCAAAACACGCATGTATAAATAACTGATAAGACAGTCAAATGGCAATTCAAAAATATGCAAAGATATAGTTGAGAGTTAATTATTCAACAAGCACAAATTTCCATGCAGATAGAAATTTTAAATAGATGACTTAACTCATGCTATGCGTGTGTGTGTGAAAGCTTTCTAATAAGTTATGATGTTTGCTGATATGATTTAAAACAACTGAAATTTTCAAATGAGAGAAAAATTCAAAGTTAGATTAGTCAAAAGTCAAACCTTATCTTACTAGGGCTTAGTCACCCTCATCTGATACACTCCCCATAAGAATCAACACTTTTCTTTTACTTAGTCCATTAGTGACCGTCTGTTTCCGCAATGAATTGGTCACTAATTGTTTCTATACGGACAAGTTCAAGAACATTTTTAAGCACATTCAGCAGTGGATCTTTTGAATCCTGATTTTCTAATTTTTTTAATGCTTTATTAATTGCTTGTGCTGCAATCTAGAGAGAATGCCAGAATTTATGGGTTCTAGGTTCAACTAGCGAGTTGGTCAATTTGACCATCTTAGCAAAAAAAAAAATCTCTCTCATTAGAATTTTTAGAAGCTAAAAATCAGAGAGTAAAAAAATGTACCTTAGGGGAGCTTTGGATAGAGTACAATTTTTTCATCACATGAGAAAAGCAACTATGTAGTATTAAGATGCAACAAGAAAACTTAACAGATATCAGACATAAACTATCAATTATATATAAACATATTCAATTAATGCATAATGAACTAAGCTATCAGGCAAAAATACATACAATATCTGAAAAGCTATAAAAAAAAATAAAAAAATAAAAACAAAAACAACAACAACAACAAAAAATCCTTATAGAGAAAAAAAAAATCTGTTCCAAGCATGTAAGGTAAGAGCAAACCTGATCTCAGGGAGAGAGGTTTTGAATTACCAAGATAAAAAAGCAGCCGCCTGACATGCTTTTTCTGTCATCCCCATTAAATACTTGCAGAAATTTTTCCCAAAACCAACAAGAGAAAATGTGGGGATAGAAAATATATGGTTCCTTAAACAGAATACAAGGCTCATATAAGATATAAGATGATAAACAATGCAATGTAAATATACCTGACATGCACTAGGATTTAGGAACCAAAATCCTAAGCATGGCCTGACTTCACCTTTACTAGGTGAGTCCATTCCCCCTTAAGAGGTGAATGGTCTCATCATTCCTAACCCATACCTATGTGAAATGTGGACCTGGTTTGTGGGTCTTGTCCACGTTGTCAATTCTCCTCAGTATACTTTGCATCAGGTTCAGCAACCCCTCAGAGCCATAGTTGCTATAGGGCTTTTGTGGCTTTCTCTTGAAGTGCCTTGATTTGCTCTTCTTTGGTTTGCCACTATGATTGTCAGGAACAAACTTCTGCTATTACCGCTGATGTTGTGGAGCCTAATGTGCCATTGGAGGTAGAGTGTATGATGTAGCTTTTGTTGACAGTTTCCTCTAAACCTTCGACTTCTGAGCCTGGAGCTGTGGACATTTGGGTCGAATGTGACTGGTGATGCCACAATGATGACAGGTGGGCAAGCTTCTTTTGTTTGAATGCTTTTTGACACTCTCTACAGAATTAAGGTTAGCATTCTTACAAATAACAAAGTCCTTACTTCTTTGAGATATATGTCTCCTATGGGAGTGACATATTTATTTGAAAAGGGTTTCTCACCACTACCCTTTTTGGGAGCATCCTGCTTATTCCAAGGTTTCTGAGATTTTAACAAATAACAGTTTGGTCTAATGTGACCAATAATCTCACAGTGATGACAAGTAGGAACAAACTTACCTTGTGTTCCTGATTCATTGGACTTAGGCTTCACACAATCATTTAAGCAAGAATTTTCAGAATTATCTAAACAAGCTAGATCTACTATCACAGGCTTAATAAAAAGAGAATTTAATTTAGAATCAGAAGCATGTGAAGTAGAAGCACCTAAATCATCAACAATTATGCCAGGCTTGTTAGAATTATCTATATGAATACAAATGATGCTTTTTAAATTATTACTAGAGAATTCTTTTCAAGAGATCTTTAGATTCTTTTAATTTATTCTTAAGTGTATTAATAGTGTTAAATATCATGGTATTCTCAAATTTTAAAGAGTCAATCAAAGCATGTTGTTCATACAATTTAATGATTAAAAATTCTTTTTCTTGCTTAACCTTTTTGAGATCTTTATTGGAATTTTTAGAATTTTTACTCAATTTAATAAAATCTTCAAAGAGCTCATTTTCAGAATTCTCTTCGGATAGCTGAGAAGAATTCATGATAAAAGGAGTCAACAAAAATATGGATCACACTCAGGAAATTTATCCAAACACGAGTGTACCCACTCTGATACCAATTTAAAAAATAATAGACTCCTATTTTACTATGTATGTGTGTGATCAAGTGTGCAACAAAATATTAAATGCATAATTTAAAAGAGACAAATATTTTGTTGACGAAGTGGAAACTCAATTATGAGAAAAACCACTCTGGGGCAGCCAAACCCAAGATATCCACTATTCAGAAAACAAAGCAGTAACACTCACATACCCCTGATGTAGTGATCGTACCTTGCACTCTAACATGTAACCCAACGAGGAAACTTTCCAATCAGGTCTCCTACCTGAAGGGGTTTTCAATGGAATCCTTTAGCTTAGAGCTTCTCCCTAAGCTAGACTTCACACGACAAATCACACAACAGACAACTCTTAGAGAGCTAGCAAATCTCACAATTTCTACCTTAACACCCTCTCTAAGTTCAAGGAATTCAATACTGAATTCTGTAAATAATACAAGCCTAGAAACCTCTACTTATAGGCTTTTGAAAACCTAATTCAACATTGATTCGGAGTTCTCTGGGCGGCGTTCTAATGTAGGCATAGAGCGTCTAGACAAAAAGGTGCAGCCGACTTCCATAATGTGCTTCACGCGTTTCCATATTAAGGACCAATCTCTGCATTTGGACGGTGTTGCCCTAGCATCCAGACAGTTGCTAGATGTCTTCACCAAACGTGTCTGCTGCGTAGTTTAGAATCTTCTCGAACACTGAGTAGCGTTTGGACGATGTTGCCCTATCATCCGGACGGTTTATGCTGTCTATGCTGAGCTGTTCGAAATCTTCTCGAACGATCAATTGGGATTCTGACTTTTGTTGAGTTGTAAACTACGCAGAGTCTTCCAAGAGTCTGGAAATTGCCTTTTTTATGCTTGTGACACTGGTACTTGTCATATTAAGGCCTTTCCATAGTTGAGAATTAAACTCTGAATATTATGGAAAACTCTGGATAAATACGGCATCCCTGTTTCAGCAGCACACTTACATGGCAGTGATTTTGTCAACAGAATGTAGCCAATAAAACTATCATATTGAAAGGCCTTAATATGGCAAGTATTAGTGTCACAAGTATCAAGAAGGCAATTTCAGGATTTCAGGAAGATTATGCGCAGTTTACAACTCAGCAAAGTCGATTCCTTAGTTGACCGTCCGGACAGCCTATAGAAACATCCGAACGCCCATCAGTATTCGAGAAGATTCTGAATAGCTCAGGAGACACAGTTGATGAAGACAACATGCAACCGTCCGGCGGAGATTGAAGTTTAATGAAGAAATGCATGAAGTACGTTATGGAAGTCGGTTGCTGCTTGTCATTCGGACGCCCACTGTCTAAGTCCGGACACCGCCTAGAGAACTCCGAATCAGTATTGTAATAGGTCTTCTAAAGCCTATAAATAGAGGTCTCTAGGCTTGTATTATTTAGTGAATTCGGTACTGAATTCCTGTGTACTAAAAGAGGGTGTTCAGGCAGAAATAAAGATATTTGCTAGCTCTCTTAGGGTGTTTATTGTGTGATTTGATCAACTCGTGAAGTCTAGCTTAGGGAGGAGTCTTAAGTTAAAGGATTCCATTGAAGACCCCTTCAAGTAGGAGACCTGGCTGGGAAGCGTTCACGTATAGGTATGTGTCAGAGTTCAAGGTAACGACTACTGCATCATGGGTATGTGAGTACGATTATCTTGTAACTAGCTTTGTCTTTTGAAAAGTGGATTTCCTGGGTTTGGCTGCACCGGAGTGGTTTTTCTCTTAATTGAGTTTCCACTTCATTAACAAAATATCTATCTTCGTTTAATTCTGCATTTAGATATTTTGTTACACAAATTGATCACAGACACACACACACATTAATTAGGAGTCTATTTATTTTTCAACTGGTATCAGAGCGGGTACACTTGTGTTTGGATTAATTTACTGAATGTGATCCATACTTTTGTTGACTCCTTTTATCATGAATTCTTGTTAGCTATCTGAAGAGAATTCTCATAATGAGCTCTTTAAGGATTTTCTTAAATTGAGTAAAAATTCTAAAAATTCCAATAAAGAGCTCAAAAAGGTTAAGCAAGAAAAAACGTCTTTAGTCATTAAATTGTTTAAATCACATGCTTTGATTGACTCTTTAAAATCTGAGAATACCATGTTGTTTAACAATGTTGATTCACTTGAGATTAAATTAAAAAAATCTGAAGATCTCTTAAGAAAATTATCTAGTGAAAATTTGAAAAGTATGTTTTGTATTCAAACAAATAGTCCTAACAAACCTCGCTTAATTATTGATGAATTGGGTGCCTCTACTTCACATGCTTTTGATTCTGAAATAAAATCTCTATTTATTAAGCCTGTGATAGTAGATTCAGCTTGTTTAGATAAATGTAATAATTCTCGGTTAAAAAATTGTGTGGAGCCTGAAACCAAGGATCATCAAGAAAAACAAGGAAGTTTGTTCCTACTTATCATCATTGTGGGATTATTGGTCACATTAGAATAAACTGTTATTTGTTAAAATCCAAGAAACTTTGGAATAAGCAAGATGCTCCCAAAAAAGACAGTGGTGAGAAACCCTCTTCAAATAAATATGCCCCTCCCTATAGGAGACATATATCTCAAAGAGGTAAGGACTTTGTTATTTTTGAGAATGCTAACCTTAAATTTGCAGAGCCTATCAAGAAGCATTCCAGCAAATGAAGTCAGCCTACCTGCCATCATTGTGATTTCTCTAGACACATTAGGCCACACTGTCCTCAAATCCGAAATCAAAAGCCTCAAATCAAGAAGCAAGAGTCAAAGACAGGTAAGTCTAGCTCTAAACCTTCCATGCCTCATCATGCATCTCGGCAAAAGTGGTGATTCCCAAAAAGGGGTTCTCCCTCATGCCATTACTATGGCAAGACTAGCAACACCAAGGCCGAATTCTTCAAGTTGAAGCTACACAAGCCCAAGGAACATCAGATCTATGAAGGGTTTGTCAGCATGATAAAGAATGTCTTATTCAGATTGGACAAATTGGACATGGCTCACAACATTGCCTCACAGGTAAATATGGTATGGGTAAGGAAGGATGAGGCAGTTCACCCCTTGATGGGGAGTGGACTCACCTAGTTAGGTGAAGTCACACCATTCCTAAGACTTTGGTTCCTAAATCCTGCATGTCAAGTATATTTGCATTGCATTGAGTATCTTGCCATATCTTGTTTATGCTTCGCATTCTGTTTGTGGAACCATATATTTTCTATCCCCATATTTTCACTTGTTGTCTTGAGAAAATTTATGCAGGTACTTTGTGGGGATGACATAAAAAGCACGTCAGGCAACTGCTTTTCTGTCTTGGTAATTCCGAACCTCTTTCCTTGATGACAAGTTTGATCTTACCTCACATGCTAGGATTAGATATTGTTTCTTTTCCTCGTAGCATGTCATCGTTGTTTTTCTGTCTTTTTTTTTTTCAACATTAAAAAAAAAAAAAAAAAAAAAAAAAATTGGGGGAAAAGATGCAAAATTTTGTTTTGTTTTGTTTTGTTTTGTTTTTTGTTTTTTGTTTTTTTTTTAAATTTTTTTGATAGCTTTTCAAATATCGTATGTATTTTTGCTTGATATCTCAGTTTATTGTACATTGATTGAATATGCTTATATATGATTGAGAGTTTATGCCTAATACTGCTAAGTTTTCTTGTTGCATCTTAATGCTAGATAGTTGTTTTTCTCGTGTGATCAAAAAAATTGTGCACTATCCAAAGCTTTCCTAAGGTACATTTTTTTTTTGCTATCTGATTTTTAGCTTCTAAAAATTCCGATGAGAGATTTTTTTTGCTAAGATGGTCAAACTGACCAACTTGCTAGTTGAACCTAAAACCTATAAATTCTAGTATTCTCTTTAGGTTGCAGCACAAGCAATAAATAAAGCATTAAAAAAATAGAAAATCTAGATTCAAAAGATCCACTGCTGAATGTGCTTAAAAATATATTCTTGAACTTGTCCTTATAGAAACAGTTAGTGACCAATTCATTGTGGAAATAGACGGTCATTAATGGACAAAGTGAAAGTGAAAAAATAAAATATGATTTCTAATTTACCAAGTATGTGATAGTGTGCAACAAAATATTTAAATTGCAGAATTTAAAAGAGACAAATATTTGGTTGACGAAGTGGAAACTCTATGAAGAGAAAAACCACTCCGGGGCAGCCAAACCCAGGATATCCACTATTCAGAAGACAAAGCTAGTACATAAAAATTAACACTCACATACCCCGATGCAACGATCGTCCCTATTACTCTAACATGAAACCTGTCGTGAACGCTTCCCAACCAAGTTTCTTACTTGAAAGGGTCTTCAATGAAATCCTTTATCTTAGGGCCAACCTCTAAGATAGACTTCACACGAACAGTTGGGCACACAATGGCAACGGCTAGAGAGCTAGCGGATCTTCAATTTTCCCTAAACACCCTCTCTATGCACTATGGAATTCTATACTAAATTCTTACAAGTTACAAGCCTAGAGCCATCTATTTATAGGCTTACAGAAAACCTAATACTGTTCAAATTTGGACTCTGACGAATAACATCCGAACGATCACTTAGCTGCGTCTGGATGGTCTTCTGCGACCGCCTTTCCAGAATGGAGCAATTCTTCCCAAAACAGGACCGCGTCCGGACGGCTTGACCGAGAGTCCGAACGGTCAATGCTGTCACTCTTTTCTGTATCCGTAAATGAGACCCAGAATGTTCAGGAACATTGGGTAGCATCCGGATGTGTTGTCACGTCGTCCAGATGTCTGGCAGAACCTTCTCAAATAGTGTCGTCTAAAATCTAACCCCGTGTCGAACTCGGAGTAGCTTGACCTAGCGTCCGGACGGTGTAGCTCGGTCGTCCAGACAGATGCAATGCTGAAGCTTCTAGACACTGCGAGGTGTCCGGACGCCTTCAAAGGCCCGTTTGGACGATTGCACAGGAACCGGCTGTTCTGACTTAGAAATTGCATGGAATCTTCATGGACATCTTCTAGAAACTTGTGACCATGACATAAAATGAGACAATGTTCATATTACATAAAGACTCTGAATAGAACCGATAATCATGTTAAAAAACAAATGTTACGTAAAGTGTTTTTGTCAACCAAAATGGTGCCAATATAAAATACTAACAAACTCTCATTTGGCCATTCTGGGACAAAAATCACTTTACGGGTTTGAAAATACATTCCTGGTCTAAAAATAATAAAAAATACTTCCTATTTTTGTCTCAAAAGGACAAAGGGTAAACAAAGTATTAGAGAAAAACCATAAACAAAATTTTTTAAAGAAACAAATAAAGGAAGATAACAAGGTTAGGGCTTTAACACGAATTTAGCACACACATGTATCTAAACCTGAGAAGATAGTCAGATAGCTTGTCAAAAATATGCAGACATATAAAGAAAAGTCAAGTAATCAATGAGCATAAATTTTCTTGCATAAAGAAATTTTTCAGTAGTCAACTGAACTCATGCAATGCGTGTGTGCGTGAAGACTTTCTCAATAAGGTATGATCTTCGCTAATATGATTTAAAGTGACTGAATTTTCTAAATAAGAGAGAAATTCATAGTTAGATCAATCAAAAATCAAACCTTATCTTACTAGGGCCTAGCCACCCTCATCTGATACTCTCCCCCTAAAAAGCAGCACTATAGTTCCTTTTACTTGCACCATGAAGGGCAAGATTAATAGCTGAGTCAGTATAGAAGCAATGAATTTATTCATATAACAATAAGCTTAGAAGTATAACTGCTTGTATCTTTTTGGTGCTGCAACCTAAAGAGAAAGCTAGAATTTATGGGGTCTAGGTTCAACTAGCGAGTTGGTCAATTTGACGATCTTAGCAAAAAAAATCTTTCCCAAAAGAATTTTCAGATGTAGAAAATCAGAGATAAAAAAAAAATGTACCTTAGAGGAGCCTTGGATAGTGCACATTTTCATCGCATGATGAAAGCAACTATCTAATACAGATGCAGCAGGAAAACTTAGCACAAATTAGACTTAGAATCTCAATAATATGTAGGCATATTCTATCAAAGCACAAATAACTGAGATAGCAGATAAAGATCCATGAGATAGCTGAAAGACTAAGAAGAAAAACTTTGCATCTTACCCCCCCCCCCCCCCCCCCACCCTTTTTTTAAACAAATCAACATGCATAAAAGGAAAAGAAAAGATAATCAATCCAAGCAAGTAGGGTAAGGGCAAACCTGACCTCAAGGAGAAAGGTTTACCTATACCAAGACAGAAAAGCAGTCACCCGACGTGCTTTGTCTGTCATCCCTATGAAACACCTGTAGAAATTTCTCAAGACAACAAGAGAAACTATATAGGTATAGACAAAATGGTTCCATAACAAATATGCAAAGTATGCACAGGATATGACAATATAAAAGATTCAATGCAAGTGTACCTGACATGCACTAGGATTTAGGAACCACAATCCTAGGCATGTGAGACCTTACCTATTAGGTGGGTCCGCTCCCCTTTGGGAAGTGAGTGTGCCTATCCTATCCTCCATCCTTCGGCTGCAGTTCCATATATATGACCAAGCTTCGCATAAAGTTGCCAGCAATGGGAAATTCTTCATAGGATGGATCCTTTTTAGGCGTCTATGGCTTTTCCTCATGATGCTGACATTTGTTCTTCTTTGGCAACCAGGCCTGTTTTACTGGCACAAATCTCTGCTATTGTCACTGATGCCTTGGAGCAGGATATCTTGCATGAGGTCCAGACTTTCTAGGTGGGTCCTTCTGAGGCTGAGGACTTCTAGGTCTAACATGACTATTAACTCCACATTGGTGACATATGGAAGTTTTGTGCACTATTTGAGCATACCTAGATAGTTTTCTCTGAGCATGATGCTTCCTAGGAGGTCTATTGCTAGCAAAATCTTTCTTTGGCAACTCCTTCTTCACTTTAGACCTCTCAACAAGTACGTGTGGACACTTGGGTCGGATGTGACCGCTCAACCCACAGTGATGGCAAATAAGGACAAACTTTTGAGTGATTTGTCTCCTATGTGGAGGAACATATTTTGTCTTGGAATGTTCTTCAACATCTTTTTCCTTCCTAGGAGCATTCTTCTTATTCCAAGTTCTTGGAAATTTTAACTGACAACAATTTAGTCTAATATGTCCCACCACCTCACAATGATGACATGTAGGTAGGCTTCTCTCTGTAGAATGCTCAGATCTCACAGGTGTAGTATTATCATTCTCACAAGAAACCCTAATAGCCTTACCTTTGTCATTTTGAGGCTCTGAACCTGAGGGCTTCACAAACACAGTTCTGGAAGTAGAAGCAATGTTGGAGGAATCAGTAGCTACATACCCGAGATGAGTTTTGTCAGATGAGCACTACTGACCTGTCAGAATCTGAGCTAGCTTGTTGTCTGAGAACTTCTCCAACTGTAACTATGCATCCATCAGTTTGTCTTCCAAGTCTGTGATCTTCTGAAGTAATGTGTCTCTTTCTATCTTCATAGTGTTTAGCTTCATCACCTTATTCTGATTGGACTATCTCAGCTTCATGAGTTCCACGTACAAGACACAATATTCCTCTTTTAGTTTTTTGTCACTGTGATTAGAGTAGTGAAGATCGTCCTGGTCTTCTTGTGGAGCCACACAGGCTAGAAAATTCTCAGGAGATTCTTCTTCTTTCTCGGACTCATCGCTGAGGGTTGCAAAGTAGGCCTTCCCCTTAGCCTACTTAAGATTTGCACATTTAGTTCTTATGTGCCCAAAGCCGGAACACGCACAACATCTATGACCTTTTAGGATCCTTCTTCTCTTCTTCTTCTAGCTCGGCTTCATTGCGAGTTTCCCTCAGTCCTTCGATGAATTTATCCGTCTTCATCAAATTATTGATCCTGTTGGCGATCATGGCTAATTCATCTTCTTCTTCATTGTCTAAGTCTTCATCAGAGGAGACTCTGCTTTTAGATGTTTTAAAGGCCATCCCCTTTGCTTTCCTGACTGGGGGTAGGGAATACTCATAAGTTTGAAGAGATCTCACCAACTCTTCAATCTTCATAGAATCTAAGTCCCTGCTTTCTTCAATGGAAGTTACTTTGATCTTGAAACGCTATGGCAAATACCTTAGAATCTTTTTTATGAGTTTTACATCAAAGACCCTCTTCCTAAGACTCACCATCGAGTTTCTCAAGTAGTTGATCCTAGTGTAAAACTCACTAAATGTCTCATTCTCTAACATCTTAATTTCTTCAAATTTAGAAATCAACATCTGGAGCTTGGTAGATTTAACAAGTTTGGTGGCCTCATATGTTGTTTCTAAGATTTGCCATGCTTCTTTAGCGGATTCACAATTTGAAATTCTTGTGAATTCAAATGGGGAAAGCACTTGACATAGAGCATGGAGGGCTTTATCATTGGAAAGTCGGCACTATTTTGAGCAACAAATAGTTTAGCAGTTGTAGCCTCTGGTTTAATCCAACCAGTTTCTACAATTTGCCAAACATCAATAGATTTTGAAACGAAGCACATAGGAGCTTTCCAATACTTATAATTCGTGTCATCAAAGACAGGAATGCAATGAAGAGATTGAGATATTATAAAAAAAAAAAAAAAATAGAAGTCAAAAAGTTCACACTCAAGAAATAAATCTTAAACAGAGTGTACCAAGCTTTAATACCAATTGAAAAAATAAAATATGACTTTTAATTTATCAAGTGTGTGATAGTGTACAACAAAATATTTAAATTGCAGAATTTAAAAGAGACAAATATTTTGTTAACGAAGTGGAAACTTTGTGAAGAGAAAAACCACTCAGGGACAGCCGAACCCAGGATATCCACTATTCAGAAGAAAAAGCTAGTACATAGAAATTAACACTCACATACCCCGATACAACGATCATCCCTATGACTCTGACACGAAACCCATCATGAACGCTTTCCAACCAAGTCTCTTACTTGACCATCCGGATGCCCATTAGTGTTCGAGAAGATTCTGAACAACTCAACAGACGCAGTTGATGAAGACAACTTGCAACCGTCCGGACGAGGAGACTGAAGTTTAGTGAAGAAACGCGTGAAGCGCGTTATGGAAGTCGGTTGCTACTTGCCGTCCGGATGCCCACTGTTGCCCACTGTCTTAGTCCAGACGCCACCAAGAGAACTCTGAATCAGTATTGTAATAAGTCTTCTATAGCTTATAAATAGAGGTCTCTAGGCTTGTATTATTTAGTGAATTGGATACTGAATTCATGTGTACTAAGAGAGTGTGTTTAGACAGAAACAAAGATATTTGATATCTCTCTTAGGGTGTTTATTGTATGATTTGATTAACCCGTGAAGTCTAGCTTAGGGAGGAGCCCTAAGTTAAAGGATTCCATTGAAGATCCCTTCAATTAGGAGACCTGGTTGGGAAGCGTTCACGTATAGGTACGTGTCAGAGTTCAAGGTTGTTAGTATTTTGGCCTCATTCTGTGTTTGGACAAAATCACTTGTGTGTAACGATGCTCCACAGGGATTCTACTATTCAAAAATGCTTCAGAGTCAGAAGATTTTCAGTTCCCTGTTAGTCGTCCGGATGATCGAGCCATCCCGTCCGGACGACCATCTGTCACTGTTCCATCCATCCGAACGACGTGCCATACCGTCCAGACTCCAGACAGACCAAGCATTATTCGTCCGGACGACGTGTCTCTCCGTTCGGACCCTCCACTGTGTCGAGAAGGTTCTATCCAGCTTGCATCCGTCCGGACGTTTCAGCAGCACGTCCGGACGCCTCTCAGTACTCGATCAATTTCAGATTTCTTTCCAAGTTCCAAGAAAGGGAAGATCGATCAACCATCCCAACGATGTGGTATCCCGTCCGGACGCGCGTCTCCTTAAGGCAAGAATCGCAATTCAAATATCACCGTCCGGACATCTGACAGCTGTGGTCCGGACGCGTGTTCATCAAAGAAGGAAATTGCCGATTCGACTTCAACCGTCTGGACGACTGCCTATCATGGTCCGGACGCGCACATTGCAAATATGGAAATTGCGTGTTGAAGAATAGCCGTCCGGACGTTCATCCCTCATGGTCCGGACGCGCAAAGCCTTATAAGGAAATTACTTGCAGCGGATGTGCCATCCCGTCCGGACGAGGCTCTTAAACAGGAAAGATTTCCTTGCGAAATTTTCAGAAAATCTTGTCGCACAGTTGTCCTTCCGGACGGCGCCCAGGTATATTTTGCCTGACGCTCATTTGAGCCTCCAGCCTATAAATAGAGGCCCTTGGGCATTGAGAACTGCAAGAATTCGGTATTGAATTCCACAACTGCTCAGAGACGTGATATTTCCTCTGAAGCCCTATCAAGTGTGCTGTTGCCGTGCTGTAAATTGAAGTCTATCTTAGGGGTCGGCCCTAAGGTAAATGATTCTATTGAAGACCCCTTCAGGTAGGTGACTTGGTTGGGAAGCATTCGTGTTGGGTTACACGTAAGAGAGCAAGGTACGACCACTGCATCGGTACATGTGAGTGTTACTATCTTGTATCTAACTTTGTCTTCTGAATAGTAGAATTCCTGGGTTTGGCTGCCCCGAAGTGATTTTTCTCTTGATTGAGTTTCCACTTCGTCAACAAAAATCTGTGTGTCATTTATTTTCCACTATGCTTTAATTTTTGTTGACACTTATGCACACACCTTATTTTTAGAAGTCAATTTCATTTTTCAAAGGTAACGACTACTGCATTAGGGGTATGTGAGTACGACTGTGTTGTAACTAGCTTTATCTTCTGAATAGTGGATTTTCTGGGTTTGGCTGTCTGAGAGTGGTTTTTCTCTTAATTGAGTTTTAACTTCTTTAACAAAATATCTGTCTTCTTTTAATTTCGTATTTAGATATTTTGTTATACAAATTGATCACACACACACACACACACACACACACGTTAATTAAGAGTCTATTTATTTTCACTCTTCATTTGTCAAATTTTCTTGAATATCAAGAGGCTCGTAGTTTATAACGTGTGAGGGATCATGAACACACTTTCGCAATTGAGAGACGTGGAAGACGTCATGAACACCAGCCAAGTTAGGAGGTAATTCGACCTTGTACACTAGAGGGCTCACTCATTTTAGCACTTGGAACGAGCGAACATATCTTGGACTGAGCTTGCCTTTGTTGCCAAAACGCCATCCACCTCACATTGGCGACACCTTGAGGTACACAAGGTCACCAACATCAAACTCAAGTTTGCGGCGATGCTTATTCGCATAACTTTTTTATCAGCTTTGGACAGTGAGCATCCGCGTTCGGATGAGTGCAATCTTCTCTTTTGTGTCTTGCACCATTTCTGGAACTAATTACTGTCTTTCACCAACTTCAACCCAATACAGTGGCGATCGACAGTTACGCCTATACAAAGCTTTGTACGGTACCATGCTAATAGTTTCCTGAAAGCTGTTATTGTAAGCAAATTCAACTAATGGCAAGTATCGTATCTTGCTTTCTTTGAAGTCCAACACGCATAACCTAAGCATATCCTCGAGAGTTTGAATAGTTCCCTTGGATTGACCGTCGGTTTGAGGGTGGTATGCGGTGCTAAAATTCAGCTTGGTTCCCATTGTGTTCTGCAATCTCCCCCAAAACTTTGAAGTGAACCATTGATCACGGTTTGACACAAGAGAGACAGGCACTCCATGGAGCCTTACTGTTAGTATTTTATGTTGGCAATATTCTGGATGACAAAAACACTTTAATTAACGGTTGCATTTTGAAAAAAAATATTGACTTCTAGTTTAACCAAATGTGTGTTTTTGTGCGCATCAAAATATCTTAAATGCGGAATTTAAATAAGATAAGTTATTTGTTACGAAGTGGAAACTCTGTGAAGATAAAAAAAAAAAAAAAAAAAACCACTCTGGGGCAGCCAAAACCCAAGAACTCCACTATCTAAAAACAAAGCTAGTTACAAGACATTCGTACACACATACCCTTATGCAGTAGTCATACCTTTAACTCTGACACGAAGCCTATCGTGAACGCTTCACAACCAAGTCTCCTACTTGAAGGGGTCTTCAATGGATTCCTTTACCTTAGGGCCAACCCGTAAGATAGACTTCACACGACCTGTTGAGCACACATCGGCAACGGCTTGAGAGCTAGTGGATCTTCGATTCTCCCTAAACACCTTCTGAAAGCTAAGAGAATTCAACACCGAATTATGTACAATTTACAAGCCTAGGGCCCTCTATTTATAGGCTTACAGGAAACCTAAAACTGTTGAGATTCAGGCTCTGGCTGTCGAGCGTCTGGACGAAAGTTAGCCACGTCTGGACAATCTTCTGCGATATCCTTTTAGAAACAGCGCAATTCTATCCTTATCAAGTCCACGACCGGACGGCTTGGCCGAGTGTCCAAACAGTCTTCGCTATAACTCCTTTCTGCGTTCGAACAGAACACTGGAATATTCTAAAATGCTGGACAGCGTCCGAACGTGTTGCCACGTCGTCCGGACGGCTTACAGAGACTCCCTAACAATGTCGACTTCTGAAATCCAACTCCATGTTGAATACTGATTGACCTAGCATCTGGACGGTGTTGCTCTGTCGTCCAGACGTCTTCAACATAATCTGGTGGACACTGCAGGGCGTCCGGACGTCTTCAAAGGCTCGTCCAGACGGTTGCACAGGAATTGGTTGATTTGGCTTGGAATTTGCAAGGACTTTTCATGGACTTCTTCTAGAAGCTTGTGATCAGTCACATGCTTTGATTTGAACACTGTCTGAATACATGAAGATTCTGAATTGATAACCGTCCATCCTATTAATTTGCAACCATTACATAAAGTGTTTTTGGTTATCCAGAATGTAGCCAATATAAAATACTAACAAACTCCCCATTTGGTCATTCTGGGACAAAAACACTTGACCAGTTTGGAAATACATTCCCGGTCTAAATGCCAAAATAAACCAAAAAATACTCCCCCTTTTTGTCACACAATGACAAAGGGTAAACAAAGTATTAATTAAAAACATAAGTGTGTTAAAAAATACACAAAATGTCAGCACAAATTTAAAATTGTTCAAATACAAACAATAATAAGTAAAAAAAAAATTAGTCCTTATCATCAGGCTTGGGGTGATGATACTGCATGCACTCCCTGATGTCAATCTGACACTGTTCAACATGCTCTCCTATAAGATTAACTTCACGCTGGAGAGCACCTATGGATGACATAAGCTGAGTAAATGCAGCTTCTATATCAAATGTAGGAGGCACAGCTTGTGATGATGATGCAGCTGCTGGTGGGGGACCTGGTGGAGGCTGAGGAACACCACCTTGAGTCTCATGCCGCAACTGCGCATTCGACTTCATGAGGGTCTGAATGCCAAGAGGATCTAGAATCCGTGATCTGGGCTTAGAGTCTATCTATCATGACTTGAAGACAGATTTGAGTGATTAAACACCCAAAAGATAGACTCGTGTTCTCGTCTCGAACCTCGAGCATAGTGTGCAAGATGTGCTTGCACAAGCAAAAAGGAGTCTGCATCACAATTGCATAGAGAAGGGTGGCCTTCTTGAGAGTAAGCTCACTCCGACGAGCTTGAGGCCAAAGGTTTGTCACAACAACCTTTGCCAAAAATCGGTGCATAGGAGTAAAGCACCGATGTTGATCTGGGAATGGGACTTGTCCTCTCGCTATGGTCTCGTCCCAAATAAATCATGTAGAAAGTCAATGCTGGGTGCCTCATCACCAGCAGGGAAAGGAACGCCTGAGACTAGTAGAACAGGGACCCCAATCATAGAACTGATAAGCTGGGGATCAATCAGAATTGTCTGGCCTCTGACCATAGTCTGCATGATCAGTCCTCTGTCATCATCGTAGATGACCATCATGTGGCCATAAAATTCCCGTACCAGTCTGGGAAAGACTGGGTAGGCACAATTGTACAGGTACTCCCATTGGTTCTCCAGAAGCATTTGAGGAATGGGGAGTAGAACTGGATCCCTTAGATCTGCGCCGAGAAGATTCCGCTCCGATAGGACTTGCCGCGATTGCATACGGTGCAGCCAGTCAACAACTAACTCTTCAGTTCTTTGCTTGACTCGGGGATGAGAGTCATCTGAAGACATAATTCCTAGGCTAAAAAAAAATCATAGAAACAAATCCATGAAAGCATTAATTCCTGTTAGTCCAAAAAAAAAATTTCGGCATTATGACGGCTGTAAAATGGACTATCCCAGAAATCACAACAACATGAAATTCAACCCAAACAATAATAAGATACCAAATATGCAAAATCCCAACCCAATCAATAAAGAATTTTGAGCAATAATACATATTAAACTCAAAATAAGAGAAACCCAAAAACAAACTATTTTAAGCATAAAAACTTAAAATAAATTAGTAAAAGAGTATAAAAACATACCTGGTGTGGATATAAATTGCAAAAGATGACACGTGCATGTGAGAAATATGCATAAAAAGTACAGATAAAACGCACAAGACAACAAAAAGGACCAAAAAAGCAAAATGAGAAGGCAGCGGCCCAGGGGGGAATGCGATATAACCCTACAGGGTTCACCGTCCGGATGGAACTTAAGTGACGTCCGGACGTAGGGCCACGTAAGAGATCTCAAAAACACGCTCGTCTGGACAAGGAGAAGGGACGTTCGGACGAATCAATCTTACCATCCGGACAGCCAGAACCATCGTTCGGACGCTTCACACAAAAAAAAAAATCTGAAAAAGAGAGGAAAAAAAAATAGAAAAATATTTCCCAAATAATTTCCAAAATACGCATGTATATAAAATTGATATCCCTGTTCAATTAGCATTTCAAAAATATATCAAGATATAATTGAGAGTTAAGATTCAATAAGCACAAAAATTTCCCTCCAGAAAGACATTTTTCAATAGAAAACTTAACTCAAGCAATGCATGTGTGTGTGAAGGCTTTCTAAAAAAAAAGTATGAATTTCACTGATATGACTTAAATCACCTAGATTTTCTAAAGAAGAGAGAAAATCAATGTTAGATCAGTCAAAAATCAAACCTTATTTTTCTAGGGCCTAGCCACCCTCATCTGATACACTCCTCCTGAGCTGCAGTACTTTTTCTTTTACATCATCCTTTAGTAACCGTCTATTTCTGCAATGAATTGGACACTGACTGTTTCTATAGGGACAATTTCAAGAACAGATTTATAGCATATAAGTAGTGGATCTTTTTATTTATCCATATTTATTCAGTTTTGAATGCTTTTTATCACTTGGTGCTGCAACCTAGAAAGAAAGCCAGAATTTATGGGTTCTAGGTTCAACTAGTGAGGTTGTCAATTTGATCATCTTAGCAAAAAAGAATCTCTCTCATTTAAAAATTTTAGAAGCTAAAAGTCAGAGGAGAGAAAAAAATACCTTAGGGAAGCCTTGGATAGTGCACATTTTTCATTGCAAGAGAAAAGCAACTATCTAGTATGGATGCCACTAGGAAACTTTGCGGATATCAAGAAAAACTCTCAGTTATATAAAGGCAAAAGAATAAATGCATCAAAAACTGAGACATCAGTTAAACATACATAAGATATCTGGAAGCTATATAATGGAACAACAAAACTCTGCATCCTTTATCCCCCCCCCCCCTTTTCGAAAACAATAAAAGTGGAAAAACAACAAAGACATGCTTAAAAGGGGAAGAACATATGTCTAGACAAAGCATGTAGGTAAGAGCAAACCTGTCCTCAGGGAGAGAGGTTTGACTATACCAAGATAGAAAAGCAGTGACATGCTTTCTCTGTCATCCCTAGAATATACCTGTAGATAATTCTCAAAGCAACCAAGAGAAAATCTAGGGATAGAAAAGGTGGCTCCTCAAACAGAATGCTAGGCAAAAATAGGATATATAAGATATGACAATCAATGCAATGCAAACATACCTGGTATGCACTAGGATTTAGGAACCAAAATCCTAGGCATGGTGAGACTGCACCTATACTAGGTGAGTCCACTCCCCCTCAAGGGGTGAATGGTCTCATCCTTTCTGACCCAACCCTGGTGTATCCATGGTATATGTGATCAGGTATTGCTCATACTGTCCATTCTCCTCAACATCCCTTGTAACAAGCTCAGCAACCTTTCATAGGCAAGGTTGCTATCGGGCTTTTGCGGCTTTTTCTTGTAGTGCCTTGATGTGTTCTTTGGAACAGACTGTTGTTGTTGCCGTTGAAGCCATGGAACCTGATGTCCTGCTGAAGGTAGAGTACCTGATGTGGTCGTAGAAGGCAACTTCCTCTGAGCCTTCTTCTTCTGAGCTTGGAGCTGTGGACATTTGGGTCGGATGTGACCGGTGATGACAGGTGGGCAGGCTTCTTTTGTTGGAATGCTGCTTGACTTTCTCTACAGAAATATGGTTAGCATTCTTACAAACAATATTGCCCTTACCTTTTATATGTCTCCTATGCGGAGGGACATATTTTGATGAGGAAGAATCTTCAAAATCACTTTTCCTCAGAGCATCCTGCTTAATCCAAGGCCTGTGGGATTTCAACAAATAACAATTTGGCCTAATATGATCAATCTTCCCACAATTATGATACTTAAGTAGAAGTACTTAAATCATTAACAATTAAATCAGGCTTGTTAGAAATATCTATATGAATACAAAGCATGCTTTTCAAATTATTACTAGAGAATTTTTCCAAGCGATCCTCTGATTCTTTTAATTTATTCTCTAGTACATCAACAGTATCAAAAAGCATGATATTCTCAGATTTCAAAGAGTCAATCAAAACATGTGATTCAGATAATTGTAAAATCAAAGACTCTTTTTCTTGCTTAATCTTCTTGAGTCCTTTATTGGATTTCTTAAAGAGTTTACCTATCAAAATGGTATCTTTAGAGAAATCAAAAAAATCATCTTTAGAGAACTCAGGAAGATTTATGTTAGAAGAAGTCATGGATCACACTTAGGAAATAAATCCAAACACAAGTGTACCTGCTTTGATACCAACTGAAAATAAATATTAACGTCTAATTTAACCAAGTGTGTGTGTTTGTTTGAAACAAAATATTTTAAATGCGGAATTTAAATAAGACAAGATATTTGTTAGGAAGTGGAAACTCTGTGAAGAGAAAAAAAACCACTCCAGGGCAACCAAACCCAGGAACTTCACTATCCAAAAACAAAGCTAGTTATAAGACACTCGTACTCACATACCCTTATGCAGTAGTCATACCTTTAACTCTGACACGAAGCCTATCGTGAACGCTTTCCAACCAAGTCTCCTACTTGAAGGGGTCTTCAATGGATTCCTTTACCTTAGGGCCGACCCCTAAGATAGACTTCATACGAACTGTTGAGCACACACCAGCAACGGCTTGAGAACTAGTGGATCTTCGATTCTGCCTAAACACCCTCTCAAAGCTAAGAGAATTCAACACCGAATTCTGTACAATTTACTAGCCTAGGGCTCTCTATTTATAGGCTTACAGGAAACCTAAAACTGCTGAGATTCAGGCTCTGGCTGTCGAGCGTCCGGACAGAAGTTAGCCACGTCCAGACGGTCTTCTGCGATATCCTTTCATAAATAGCGCAATTCTATCCTTATCAGGTCCACGTTGTAATGCCCCGTTTTTACAAAAAGCATAAGTGAAAATTTTTTGATTTCCACGTGACATTACTAACTCATCAAAGTTATAAATTAGTAGCGAAATATAATTTTTCTTTAACAATGACACATCAGAGCTGACTGAATAACCACATTATATAAAAATAATAACATTTTGTTCTGATATAATAATTACATCCAAAATAATAACATATGTGCCACATGCGGCACTTAATAAATAAATAACTACTGTTTTCTCCAAATAATGATTATATGCTAAAAGTCTCATCCTTAAGCTGCTTCCTTTATTCCTGCAAAAATTCGCATGTGATTATGGTTAACACCACAATCTCATGCTGTGGTCGAGTGAGTCAACGGTCCTCAACCACAGTGATACACTGATTTATTTAACCATATGCAATGGAATCAAATGATGAGAATTATATCCACATACATTTAATCACATTCATTTATCTGCTTTAATTCTTTATTTACTTAAGTCATATACTTGCTTATTAGTTCTTAGGGCCTTGTGCCCGACTGTGAGCCTTGTGCTCTCCAGTCTGCTACGGAGCCTTGTGCTCCCACTGTGGGCCTTGTGCCCGCGAGCTTATCATCTTTATGGAGCCTTGTGCTCCCTCTGCGGGCCTTGTGCCCGCCAGCTTATTATCTTCAACCTTTGGTTTATCCGTCGGTAATCAGTGAGTTGATGCCTTGGTACCTAAATTTTGGTTTACCCTTTGGTTTACCCGTTGGTCTAGTCAATTGCTTGACGCTTTGGTACGTAAACCTCAATTCATCCGTTGGTCTCCTCAATCACTAATGCCTTGATACCTAAACCTCCGATCTTTTTAGTAACCCATTTATAACTCATAACTTTACCACAATATAATCATGCAAACAACATCATATACATAATTCCAACCAAAGCATGTTAAACATATCAAATTCCAAACCATATGCATACAATTAAATAAAACAGCAATCACTAGTCATTAAGACTAAACCACATGTATCATCCTTAGTGAGTAAGAAATACTCACAGTAATTCTTCTGGCTTCAGGAAAGCGTTTACAAATAAATATATTTTCACTTGGCCATTATAACGGCGTATTTTTATATTTCAATACTCCGCTTGAAATACCCTGTTTAAAACACATCATAAAAATGTTAGATTACTTAGTAAATAACTCATAAAATCAACAACATTAAAACAAAAATTTAATTAAAAACTAAATATCCTTTTTCTTTCCCTTTTCTTTCTTTTTCTTTTTCTCTTCTTCTTCTCTTCTTATTTCTTCTTCTTCTTCTTCCTTCACAGTAGAGCCAAGAGAGAGACAAAGAGATAGAGATGGAGAAGAAGGGAGAGAAAGAGACTTACCCTTGGAAGAGAGAGAGCTTCTCTGGTCTTTCTTCTACCTTCCTGTTGTTGGACAGACCGAGAGAGAACTGAATTTTGAGAGAGATTGGGATAGAATTTGAGAGAAGTTGAGATGTGTAATTCAAGGAATTGATTGGGTTCCTTTTATAGTGAAATGGACAGCCAAGATTCCTCCAAAACAATCATATCCAACGGCTAGGAAGAAGATTTGGGGAGATTTGGTATTAAAAATCGGATTTTCGGAGATTTGGTGCATGAATCTGTTTCCTGTAGAAGTCGATCGATCGACTTTTTTGGTGGATCGATCGACATGAATAGTAAGTGGATCGATAGACATACTGTTCATCCAAATTTTCTTTTATTTAAATCTCTTAATAAATTAGACCCATTATTATACTTCTAGTAAATATTTAAACTTATAAACATTTATACTTAAAATTGATGAATAAAAAGATTGATGAATATTTATCTAATAAATATTCATATTTATTCTATTTATATTATTAGGTCTTAAATCTTATTTTAAGATATTTTATTTAATATCTTAAAATACGAGGTATTACACACGTCCGGACGGCTTGGCCGACCGTCCAAACAGTCTTTGCTATAACTCCTTTCTGCGATCGAACAAAACACTGGAATATTCTGAAATGTTGGACAGCGTCCGGATGTGTTGCCACGTCATTCGGACGGCTTTCAGAGACTCCCTAATAGTGTCGACTTCTGAAATCCAACTCCGTGTTGAATACTAATTGACCTAGCATCCGGATGGTGTTGTTCTATCGTCCAGACATCTTCAATATAATCTGCTAGACACTGTGAGGCGTCCTGATGCCTTCAAAGGCTCGTCTAGATGGTTGCACAGGAACCGGTTGATTTGGCTTGAAATTTGCAAGGACTCTTCATGGACATCTTCTAGAAGCTTGTGATCAATCACACGCTTTGATTTGAACACTGTCTGAATACATGAAGATTCTGAACTGATAATCGTCCATCATGTTAATTCGCAACCATTACATAAAGTGTTTTTGGTTATCCAGAATGTAGCCAATATAAAATACTAACACATTTTAAACAGGTTTATCGGTTTTATTCAAAGTCTTCAAGTTATATGGACAATGTTCATTTCAAGCCATGTGACTGGTCAGAAGTTTCTAAGAAGATGTCCATGAAGATTTCATGCATTTTCCAAGTCAAATCAACCGGTTCCTGTGCAACCATCCGGACAGGCCTTTGAAGGTGTCCGGATGCCCCTCAGAGTCTAGAAGCTTCAGCATTGAAAATGTTCAGACGTTAGAGCAACACCATCCGGACGCTAGGTCAAGCTTCTCCAATTTCTACACGGAGTTGTATTTCAGTTGACACTATTTGGGAAGTTTCTGCAAGACGTTCAGACACTGCCCAGCTTTCCAAAATATTTCGGGTTTCCTTTACGGACGCGAAAAGAAGTGACAGTGAAGACCGTCTGAAAGTGGTCCTGTTATGGGAAAAGTCGAGCTATTCTGGAAAGGCGGTCGCAGAACACTGTCCGGATGAGGCTAACTTCTGTCCAGACGCTCCACAGCCAGAGTCTGAATTTATCTAGAATTAGGTTTTCTGAAGCCTATAAATAGATGGCTCTAGGCTTGTTATTTGTATGAATTTAGTATAGAATTCCATAGTGCTTAGATAGGGTGTTTAAGGAGAATTGAAGATCCACTAGCTCTCTAGCCATTGCCGGTGTGTTCAATAGTTCGTGTTAGTTTGTAATTGGCTTCATTCTGTTAGACAAAATCACTTCTTTGTAATGATGCTTTTAAACAGGGATTCCACTATTCAGAGTGCTTCCAAAAGATTCTGCACAGTCTACAAGTCAGAAAAATCAGATCCCTTGCAGCCGTCCAGACGACGTGATATACCGTCCGGACGCCCAACTATCCAAAGCATCATTCGTCTTGATGACGAGAACTTTTCGTCTAGACCTTCCTCTGTGTCGAGAAGCTTCGAACTGCTCCAGCTTGCATCCATTCGGACGTTTTAGCAACACGTTCGAATGTCACTCAATGTTCGACAAGCTATGAGATTTCTTTCCAAAAACACAAATATGGGAAGTTCGCTACAACCATCCGGACGATGTGGAATCCTGTCCTGACGCGCTCATCCATAAGGCAAGTATCGCATTCAAAATCCAGACGTTCGGACGCCAGTCTTCATGGTTCGGACGCGCGAGCATCAGATATGCAAATTACGTGCATCAGATCAATCTTCCGGACGACCATTCCCTTAGTCTGGACGCCAGAAGCCTTGATATGAAAATCGCATATAGCGGAAGTGCGATCGTCCGGATAACAGGGCACCACCGTCCGGACGTGGCTTGAATCAGGAAAGAATTTCAACGAAATTTTGGAAAGCCGATCGCACAATTGTCCATCCGGACGGTGCCTAGATTTTTCAAGCCAGATGCTCATTTGAACCTACAGCCTATAAATAGAGGTCCCTAGGTTTGAGAACAGCAAGAATTCGGTATTGAATTCCTTAGTGCTTAGAGAGTTATATTGTAAGGTTATTGTGCTGAGTTAGTCTCTCTGAAGCCATTGTTGTGTGTGCTGTTGCTGCACTGATCTAAAGTCTATCTTAGGGGTTGGCCCTAAAGTAAAGGATTCCATTGAAGACCCCTTCAGGTAGGAGACCTGGTTGGGAGGCCTTTGTGTTAGGCTACACGTTATAGTGCAAGGTACGACTACTGCATCAGGGGTATGTGAGTGCTACTACTTTGTAACTAGTCTTGTCTTCTGAATAGTGGATATCCTGGGTTTGGCTACCCCGGAGTGGTTTTCTCATATTGAATTCCCACTTCGTTAACAAAATTCTTGTGTCTTTTAAATTCCGCATTAATACTATTTTGTTGACACTTTGTGCACACACACACTTATTTATATTAGAAGTCAATTTTTATTTTTTTAGTTCATGTGAAGTCTATCTTAGGGGTCGGCCCTAAGGTAAAGGAATCCATCAAAGACCCCTTCAAGTAGGAGACTTGGTTAGGAAGTGTTCATGATGGGCTTCGTGTTATAGTTAAAGGTATGACTACTACAATAGGTTTTGTGAGTACGAGTGCTTTGTAACTTGCTTTGTCTTTGGATAGTGGATTTCCTAGGTTTGACTACCCCGGAGTGGTTTTTCTCTTTACAGAGTTTCCATTTCATTAACAAATATCTTGTCTCTTTTATTTTTCGCATTTAAGATATTTTGTTGCACATGAACACACACTTGGTAATTTAGAAGTCATTATTTATTTTTCAATTAGTATTAGAGCTTGGTACACTTTGGTTAAGATTAATTTCTTGAGTGTGATCTCTTGACTTCTACTTCTCTTCTTTTATTTTGTTATCATGTCTCAAATCTTAATTCTGTTTCGCCCTTTGATGGGACGAACTATGGCTATTGGAAAGCCCGCATGCGCTTCTTTTTAAAATCAATTGACGTCTGAAAAATTGTTGAAATTGGATGGATTAAACCAGAGGATAAAGACGAACTTACTATTACTCAAACAAGCGCACGGCTTTCCAATGATAAAACCCTCCATGCCCTATGTCAAGTATTTTCACCATCTGAATTCATAAGAATTTTAAATTGTGAAATTGCTAAAGATGCATGGCAAATTCTAGAAACAACATATGAAGGCACGAAACTGGTTAAATCTGCCAAGCTTCAAATGTTGATTTCTAAATTTGAAGAAATTAAGATGCTCGAAGAAGAAACCTTCGGAGAGTTTTACACCAAGATTAGCGACCTAAGAAACTCGATTGTGAGTTTTGGGAAGTCAATCTTGGATGTAAAACTCAACCAAATGATACTAAGATCTTTGCCTGAGCGTTTCAAGATTAAGGTGACCACCATAGAAGAAAGCAAAGATCTGGAGGAAATGAAGATTGAAGAGCTGGTAGGATCTCTTCAAATATATGAATATTCCTTACCTCCAGTCAGAAAGGCAAAGACCATTGCCTTCAAGGCATCTAAGGCATCTAAGAAGAAAACCAGAGTCTCATCTGACAAAGATTCTGATATTGATGAAGATGCAGTGGCAATGTTAGCCAAGAACTTCGAGTGTTTCATGAAGAATAATAAGTTCAAGAAGAAGTTCTCTGACAGACTAAAGAAGGCTCCCCACACAGCTGAGCCAGAAGAAGTTGAGAAGAATGATCCAAGGGGTCCCCAATGCTTTGAATGCTAAGGCTTCGGGCACATCAAGACTGAAAGTGCAAATCTGAAGAAACTAAAGGGGAAGGCCTTTAATGCTACTTTCAGCGATGAGTCTGAGAAGGAAGAAGAAACACCTGAGGAAGAAAAGTTCCTTGCCTTCGTGGCCCCATATGAAGAAAATGAGGATTCTTAGTCCTACTACTTTGAGAATAGTGATGAAGAAAATATGTAGACAGCCTATCAGCTTCAATACGTAGAGTTCTTAAAGCTGAGGGAGAAGTAAAAACAACAAGTGCTAGAGCTAAACATCCTAAGGACTGAAAAGACCACTATGCTGATAAAGATTAATGATCTAGAAGAGAGGCTTCTGGAGACACAGTTGCAACTAGAGAGAGTCTCTGATGAGAAGCTAACTCACATGCTCTCCATTCAGAAGTGCCCTACCGACAAGACCAATCTCGGGTATGTTCCTCCTTCTACTTCTAATACTCTTTCTACTTCCTAGACTATTTTTGTGAAGCCAGTTATCCCCGAATCTCCACCCTTATGTGTGGATAAGGGGAAAACTGTTATGGAAGGAGAAGTTCCATTTATCTCTCAGTCACAGGCCAAGCCTCCTATCAGAAGAAAGCCTCCTACTTGCCATCACTGTGGTGAGCTTGGACTCATTAGACCTAAGTGCCCATATCGACAAGCTCAGAGGAAGACATACCGGGAGGCTCCTAAAACTCCCATGTGTCACCAATGTGGAGTTAGCAGTTATGTCCAGCCCAGGGGTCCTCCACCTCAAAAGAAGCCGCCCAGGCATCATGGACCTCCTCCCAGAAATGCCATACCAAGGCATCAGCAGCAGCAGCAAAAGCCTACTCCAGCAAAGAAGACTTGGGTCCCCAAGAAGCCTTATGTAGAGAAACAGAAGACTGCAGAAAGGGAAATCTCCTGTGAAGGAACACCTTTTGTCAGTTCCTTCATGAGAGATCTGGTCAGATATCTGGAGCTGCAACTAAAGAAGAGAGGACAGGACAAGGAATAGGACACCCATTCCCCGAGGAGGAGTACCTAGTAGGTGAGGTCACACATGCCTAGGATTTTGGTTCATAAATCCTAGAGCATGACAGGTATACTTGCATTGCATCTTTATATCATCTTATCTTATGAATGCTTTGCATGTTGTGTGGAACCATCTTTTCTATCCCTATATTTCCTTTTGTTTGTCTTGAGATATTTCTACTGGTAGTAAATAGGGATGATAGAAAAAGCACGTCTAGCGGCTGCTTTTCTATCTTGCTATCGTCAAACCTTTCTCCCTGAGGTCAGGTTTGCCCTTACCTTACATGCTTGGACTAGATTTTTTTCTTTTCCTGTGTAGCATGTTTTTGTTGTTTTTTTGCTTTTTCAACAAAAAAGGGGGGGGGGGGGGGAGAAAGATTGCAGACTTTTATTCCCTTATTTAGCTTTTCAGATATCTTATGTATTTTTACCTGATGTCTCAGTTCTTGGTGCATTAATTATATTGGCTTTTATATAATTGAGAGTTCATGCTTGATATCTGCAAAGTTTCCCTGTTGCATCTGTTTGATAGATAGTTGTTTTCCTCATGCGATGAAAATATGCACTATCCAAGGCTCACTTAAGGTACATTTTTTTTTTCTCTGATTTTTTGCTTCTGAAAATTCTTTTGAGAGATTATTTGTGCTAGGATTGTCAAATTGACCAATTAGCTATTTGAATCTAGCCCTAAAATTTTTGGCTTTCTCTCTAAGTTGCAGCACTAAAAAGAAACAAGCAGTTATTCTTCTAAGCTTATTGTTACATGAATAAATTTCACTACTTCTGATATGATACAACCATATATCTTGTCCTTCATGGTGCAAGTAAAAATCAAAATAGTGTTGCCTCTTAGGGGGAGAGTATCAGATGAGGGTGACTAGGCCCTAGTATGATAAGATTTGACTTTTGACTAATCTAACTGTGAAAATTCTCTCTTTGGAAAATTTAGTTGCTTTAGATCATACCTTACTGAGAAAGTCTTCACACACACATGCATTGCATGAGTTAAGTAGGCTGTTTCAAAAAAAAATTCTTCTGCAAGGAAATTTTTGCTAGCTAAAATTACTTAACTCTCAGTTATATTTTAGCATCAGTTTTAAAATGCTATTGAACTGTGTTATTAGCTTTTTATACATGTGTGTTCTGAAAATTATTTTTGGGAAATATTTTTCTGCTCTTTTTCCTCTTTTCTTCAACTTTTTTGTAAAGCGTCTGGACAGTGGTTCTTTTTGTCCGGACGGTGAGGCAGGTTTGTCCGGATGTTCCTGATTCAGGTCTGGACATGCGCTTTAGTGCGATCTCTTACGTGGCACTACGTTTGGACGGCATTAGTGATACGTTCGGACGGGGAACCCTTGAGGGTTAAATCGCATTCCCCCTGCACCGCACGCCATTTCACTTTTTCTCTTGGTTTTTTGTTTATTTATTTTATTTTATTTTTGTCGTGTTGTGTGTTTTCCTTGAATTTTTCACGTGTTTTTCTCACATGCACTTGTCTTTTTGCGATTTCTCTCCACCTCAGGTATGATTCTTTCCCTTTTTACTGATTTCTTTTAAGTTTTTATGCTTAAATAATGGATTTTTAGGGATTAATTATTTTTGGGTTTATGTGAGTTAATTGTAGCGCCTAAGATTTTAAATAATTAAATAAAATGTCTTAAATTAGAATTTAAGACTGAATAAAATAGACAAGTCTAGAATTAATGTTCGATTCTTAAGACTCGACATTCGAATGGCTTAATATTGTAGGAAACAATATTCTGATTCAGCTATTAATAAAATACGTGGCTTTAAACACGATATTTTTAATCCCCGATAAATAATAAGGAATACATGGATATTTATGAAAATAAATATCCGTTGGTCTAATTATTTATAAATAATAATTTTATAAATAAAGAATAATATTATTAGACTTTAATAATATTACAAGATTAATAAATAGACAGACTGAATTATTCAGTGGGCTGATAATATTGTTGAATAATATTAATGTGAAATATTCACTGTGTGTAATGTTATTGTGTATTATGTAAATATATATATATATATATATATATATATATTTGGTATATATTTATGGTATTATTATATTATTGAGATAATAATATTGGCAATAAAACGAACTAGACTTAAAACGGACTTATATTATAATTTTAATGAATTAGATTAAAATGGTAGGGGCCCAATGTAAAAATATCCATAGATAAAGTATTTCAACATATTCTTGTGAGAGATATTTTTATGGGAGATATTTTTATGAAAGATATTTTTATAAAACTTAATGATTAAGTTTCAAACAAAATATCCCATCTCTTCAATATAACCAACGCACTACTTTTCTTCTTCTTTCTTACTTCTCTTCATTTCTTTCTTCTTTTTGTTCCTCCTTGCTGAGCACAGCACCCCTCGAACCCGTGCAACCTGTGACCCGCTAAACCCGAGAGGAAGACCCGGTCCTCCATGTGCGTTTTCCGGCGACTTTTTCGGCGGAATCAGTGGCAAATTCCGGTGGATTTGCTGAGATAATCCTTAGGGTAATTTCTTGTAAATCCGTTTGATTATTTTGGGTACTGATTTATGTTTGATAATTGGGTTTGGTTGGGTTATGGTTGATGATTTTTGGGGGTTCTCTATTGATTGGTTAGATGATGTTGGATTGTGGGTGTTTTGTGTTTTCCATGTAAGCCGATTGTCTATGGTGGTTGGATTGTGTGTTTTGGACCGACTGTGTGTGGGATTGACTACTTATGGTATTTTCTATTGAGTATTTCTATTTACTGTTATGATTGTGCAATCCCCTGTTTTGAGTGTTGATGAATTTCAGTGTATGTTGTTGTTCCGACCAGTGGGTTGTTTGATAGTGTTTATCCCTTATTGACCGAATGGCTTTTTGGATGAGATCCTTTGTTTTGTTGTTGCTGGCCGGATGGTTGTAGTGTTTGGAAGGGAAATTGTTGATGGTTTTTTTAGGGGGAATTATATGTGAGTATTGACAGGAGCCACGATGGAGTTTAATCCCTAGTGTTTAGCCGTGTAACTGGTTGTGCTCGTGGGTAGTGTGGTCTTGACTAAACCTGTGTATTAGCAGTGGCTATGTTTTTGGTATGGTGTCCCGTGTTTTACGGTATTTTGGTAGGAGAGTTATGTGTTTTGTGATGTGTAACTGGGCTTGGCCGTGTAGACAGAGTTGGATTTTTGTTGGGTAATATTGATTGAAATATGAAGTTGGGTGATTGTGGTTAAGTGTATGTGTGTGTCGGCTAGACTATGCTTGGGTTGATAATTTTGGATATTATGATATGTTGGTTTGTTGTTTGGTTAAACCAATATTGGCATGTTTACTTGTATTAAAGATTATGTTTGTTGTGTGGTAATTTATCCGAATGATGTTAGTAAATTGAAATTGATGTTTTAAAAGGAATTCTTTTAAAATGAAAATAGTTGAATATTATGTACATGAATTTTATAATCTAATGAAAATATATGATTATTGTTGTTGAGTTGTTATATGGTTTGATATGAAATTAATTATGGAAATTGAGTATGCTGTTTTGCTGTAATTTCTAAAATATGTTGGTTGAAATAATTGTTAGAGTTAATATGTTTTAAAACGGATGTTTTGTTAATTGATTTGGTGCTTGGAATGATGTTCCCTAAAAATGATTAGGTTTTGTTAGAAGTGTTAAGTGTTAATATTGGGACTTAACCATGTTATGTTAAGTAATAATTAATGTAGATGATGTTCCAAAGGTAATTGCTTCTAAAAGTAATGATATTAACCTTCTATGCACATATATATGTATTGATGCAGATGATGAACTGAGACTGCACAAAAGGGTTGTAAGTATAAATTACTTACTGAGGGTAGTATTGGATTTCAATAGTGTTGTGTTTATGTTTTATTTTAATTGGATGCGTGTGACTGATTATTGCATACTGTGAATAATAAACCTATAAATATTGGGAGTAACGTCTCCCAAAGGTTCAGGATGGGAATAGTGCCTGAAACCGAAAACCCAATAATTCATATTGATTGGAACGTCTTTTAAAGTGCTAGTGGAGTGACGTGGAACATAATCTGCTAGTGTGAAAATATGCTAATAAAATGTAATGTAGGAGACACATCGTCGAACGTCTCAAATAAGGCACATTGACGGGTAACGGCTCTAAACGAGAGGAGTTCAATGACTATATTGAACTGTTAAACTTTGCATAGAAAAATGTCATCTAATCATTATGCTATCTTTGTTCCTTAAATAACGCATAAATCATGATATTGTTGAATGACAGTTAGCTCACTTATGGAACTATGGGGTTGTGGTTATAACCACCGTCTCATAGATGTTTGCTCAGGTGCTGAAGATTATGGATTGGATTAACTGCTAGCTTAAGAGATTTAAAGCTATGTAGTTAGGATTTTAGTGCTTTGTACTTGTAAATGTTTATACTATTTTGTATGTAACATGTTTAGGAATTTACTTGCATTTAGTAAGTTTCCATGTATGCGTTTGTGTCATATGTGATACATGTTTCTTTGTAATTAGTGTAAAGAATTTTTAATGTATGAGTAGAGGAATGTCAGTTAAAGCTCTGAATGTATTGTAAGGGCATTGTCCCTGATGTTTGAAAAGAAAAAAGAAAAAGAAAAAGATATTTGTATTTTTCCACTGCGAGATTTATTGTCTCTGAATGGTTAATGACACGTAATTATCTAGATATAATTACTTACGCCTTTTTGTAAAAAGCGGGTCGTTACATTAATGTGTTTTATTGCTCATATTCTCTATTGTTGGGTTGAAATATTGTGTTTATTTGAGTTGTGATGTCTTATTGTGGTTATCTATGCGTCTGTAATTTTTAGGATAGTCCTTTTTACGGTCGTCATAATGCCCAATTTTTTTTTGAACTAACGGGATTTAATGATTTTTTTTTGTGATATCTTCTGTGTTTTAGTTCAGGAAAAATGTCTTCAGACGACTCTCCACCTAGAATTAGGCAAAGAGTTGAAGAATCTATAACTGACAGGCGTCTCTGCATGGAAAAGCGGCAAGTCCTATCAAATTGGAACCTTCTCCGCGCCGATCTGAGGGATCCAGTTCTACTCCCTATTGACCAGATGATTCAAGAGAATCAGTGGGAGTACTTCTACAACAGTGCCACCCAACTTTTCCTAGACTGGTGCAGGAATTCTATGGTCATATGATTATCACTCAGGATGATGGCAAAGGTCTAATTATGCAGACTGTTGTTAAAGGACAGACCATTTAGATTGACCCACAGTTCATCAGTGCTGTGATCAGGGTTCCAGTACTTCTTGTTCTAGGGGTTCCTTTCCCAAATGGTGTTGAGGCACCCAGCATGGACCACAGGGGGAGGAGAAGTCTCACTCTCAGATCAGTATTGGTGCCTTTGCCCCTATGCACCAGTTCTTGGCAAAGATAGTTGTGACCAACTTCTGGCCACAAGCTTGTTAGAGTGCGCTTACTCTCAAGAAGGCCACCCTTCTTTATGCTATTGTGATGAAGACACCTTTCTGTCTGTGCAAGCACATTTTGCACACTATGCTCGAGGTTCGTGATGAGACGAACACCAGTTTGTCCTTTGGGTGTTTGATCTCTCACATCTGTCTTCAGTTTGTGACAGACATTTCTGATTTTGAGCCCAGATCAAGGATACCAAATCCTCTTGGAAAACAGACTTTCATGAAGTGTAATGCTTAGTTGCGGCATGAGGGTCAAGGCGAAGTTCCTCAACCTCCACCTGTTGACACCTCAGCTGCTGAATTGTAACGACCCGCACTTTTACAAAAAAGCGTAAGTGAAAATTTCGATTTCCACATATCGTTATGACATCAACAACTATGTCATTAGAGTATAAATTAACAGTAGAATACATTTTCTTCTTTTACAATAACACTTCAGAGCTAATTGAATAACCTCAACATATAAAATAATAACTATTTGTTCTGATATAATAAAATACATCCAATTAACAACATACGTACCACATGCGGCACAAACATTACATAATCATTGTATGTAACATCTACAAACTAAAGGTCTCATCCATAACCTAGCAGCTCCTGCCTTCATTCCTGCAAAACTCGCATGTGATTGTGGTTAACACCATAACCTCATACTGTGGTCGAGTGAGTCAACGGTCCTCAACCACATAGTGACACACTGATTTATATAACCATATACAATGCATCCAAATGTTGACAGTTTTATCCACATACATATAATCACATTCACATATAATCATGCTACACATTCACATAACCATATCCACATATTATCATGCTGGTTCATCTACTTTACCTCTTTACTACTCATAGCCACATCTCTTGTTAACACATTATTAGCGCTATTTTCTCCTCTAATTTAACACATTATTAGCGCTATCTTATCCACTAATTTAACATACTATTAGCGCTATCTTCTCCGCTAATTTATCACATCATTAGTCAACCACATACCTCATTCTTCTTTAACTGCTTTTCTCTATTATTCCTTCAACCTTTGGTTCATCCGTCAGTCTTATCAGTATATTGATGCCTTGGTATTTAAACTTTCGTTTATCCGTTGGTCTCCTCAATTCACTGACGCCTTGGTACCTGAACCTCCAGTCTTTTTATTAAGACTTATATCACACCACAGTATAATCATGCAAGCAGCATCACATCCATAATCCCAATCAAAACATGTTACACATATTAAATGCCAAACATCAATTAGCATATAATCAAATAAAACAGAGGTCACTACATTGCTAAAGACTAAACCACACATATCACCATCAGTGAGTAAGAAATACTCACAGTTATTTCCTGCTACAAAGATTGATCCACAGATATAATCACTGTAATATACATATATAATACAAGTAAATAGTGAATCAATACAATTCATTAAACATAGATTTTAACCCTATGCTCATTTCTGATTTCTTAATCCTATTATTATTTTGACATAGTAACGGCATATAAAACTTTTCAATTATAATGCCATATATTCTATGTGGACATTATAATTACATTCATTATTAAATTACCAAAATACCTTTAACCATAACAATTACCAAAATACCCTTTTAAAAATACCAATTTTAACATCACATAATCAACACATAGTTAACACTACATAGCCCTAGATCAGTAAATCCACAATATCCCCCATATCACAGTCCATTCGGCCAACCACCACAATATTTTGTCAATTAGACTTCAAACACTCAACCAACAATAGGGGATTAAACTTTATTTTAAAAACCTTATTTTAAAACATAACTTATAACATTAAAGGATAAGAATCTTATCCAAAATATCTAAAATATATTTTTAGGATATTTTGTAAAATATCTCAAAATATCTCACCAATAATAGCGGGCATTGTTCTCTCACCAAAATAATAAAAAACTATAAATTTTTGTTTTTTGAGTTTTTTTTTTTATTTCTCTCTCACCAATCTCACACATGCCACAACCTCACTTTTCAGTGTCTCCCCTGTGCTCATCTCTTCATTCATACACCAAGCACATTTAAACGATCTAGAAAATGATAGCATTTGGCAACTCGTAAATAATTCCAGTGTTTTGTCCACACGTTTTTTTACAAAAGTAGTAATTTCTTCTAATATCCCTTGCAGACTTGCAGTATTGTACAAGTAATCCTCTATTTCTTCGAAAGCAAAAGCTTGGTTAGAGCTTGTGACAATAGGGTTTTGCTCTCATTTGATCTCAAGTTTGAATATTTTGGGGTGCTGACTCTCTCTTGGGGCCAACCACTTTAGTTATGTGGGGGTCCATGCGGGCCTCTGATCATCTGCTCATGATTTAAGGCTCAATATCTGGAGTGGCGTAGGACATTGAGTTAAGAATTAGTCCTTGGTTTTCTAGTAAGGCAATCACTGCGCTCGAAAGGTTTGACTACCATTTTGGTTCAGCCTATTAGGGGTCAGGATACCCTAATCAAAAAAAGAAAAAAGCTTGGTGCATGACGGTAACAGTAAAAATAAATAACAACCATGCTAGCTGATAGCAAAACAGCGTGAGGAAATAGTCTTATTTATATTGAAAGCATGACATATTTTTGAAAAATGTGATTGTAAAGATAAGATAAATATTTAAAAATATGATTATTAGACAAATAATTTTTTTAAAAAAATATGACTATTAGAATAAGACAAATATTAAAAAATATAATAAACAATAAAAAAAGGGAAAAAGACACTTTACCCCCATGATTTATCCACGGCCTAGCAATATGCCCCCCAATATACCAAAATTTTTATATGACCCCCCCAAACTTGCCAACGCGTGGCAAAAAATACAATCCGTCTATTCGCCCGTCTGTTTGGATGGAAAGTCGGTCACGTGCAACGCATGTGATTATTTAAGCAAAAATCATTCCAAAATTGCCCCACTGAAAAACGCAGCGTTTCACTAGTGTTCACATGCATATAGTTTGGATGGAAACGCTCGTTTTGAGAAGTCGTCTTCTTCCTTCTGTGCATGTCTTCTTCACTCGTATTCTATTAAGTGTTTTTCTCGGCCTGAACCGAAAATCATCATCTCCGCCTTAACCACGATCTCTGTAGTGCGCACGAGCAGAGCCAGACCCTCCACAATGCCACGGCCGTCAAGGACCTCCACTCCCTCATGGACGCCGACGTGGCGCTTGCTCTCAAGAAGGCCAAGCTCGTCAAGGCTGGTGACCCTTCTAACGTCACGTTTCATGAGCTCGAGAAAACAGTCATGGAAGTTGGCGTGAACGGGTGCAATTATATTGTCTCTGTGCATTAGTTTCACCTTCCATTTCTTCTCACGGGTGTTGTGGGGTCTTGGTGGGCGAAAACTTGATGAAGGTGATGAGGGTGGTGAGGACGAGTTGGGCGGCAAGGATACCGTAGTCGACCTTGCGGATGAAGCCCCATTGGAGCTGGTTCTCGCCGTAGCTAATGTTAGAAATAAGGAGGAGGAGAAAACAGAGAGAGGGAAGAAGAAGATAAGAGCTGACTCTTCCTTGTTTCTAACAGCTAAGACCCGGGTACAGGGTCTCCCTTGACTCAAGGTCTACCTCCCCAGCACCCTTCGTGCTCACACCCGTGTATCCGTCCTTGAACATCATCTTCTCTTTTTTCTCTGTCTCTCTGGGATTTCTCTCTGATTTGTACCCTTTTGACTCGTTGGTGGATGATGACTCTCCACGTTTTCTAGGTACTTTCGTCGATGGAGTTTTCCAAGTTTTGATTATTATTATTAAATGGATCAAAATTTTTAGGTTATTGTATGATTCTGAATTTCTTTGGGGTTTTTAGCTCGTCCTCACCACTCTCATCACCTTCATCATTTCCTTCTCTCCATTGATCGTAGTTCTAATCAGGAGCGAGATTTCCTACGAGTTAAAGAATGGAAACAAGATGGAAGTGCAATGCCATGCCATCTTAATTTTCTTCTGTTTTAGCTTTATAAAACAGAGTGTAAGAGAGCAAAGGGTTTTACAGCTTTAGATATCTTGCAAGGACAAATGGAAGTCGACAACAATGAGATGAAGGATATGCTATGTCGTGCTGGAGCTTTAAAAGCTTTAAGTGCTTCTTCTATTTCTTTTTTGTCTCTCCATTTCTCATTTTTGGGTCTCTCTAGGTACCGTACGTCGTGGTTCTTCTTTTTTCTTTCATGCTTTTGTTGGTTTTCATGTTTCTCCTTTTCAACGATTATTAAAAGTCTTTTTTTATTTTTATTTTATTTTATGAGAGAAAAATGCTTATTCAAAATGTTTTTACAGGTCAAAACTTTCTTTCAACACATGCAGGAGTTTCTCCTTGATTTCTTGTTCTTCATTTCAAAGATGTGTTTCTCTGCTTTGATCAGCTCATTTTATTCCCATAAAGACTAATTTTAGCAGTGGATTTGCACTTTATTAACTGGCTACCACTCGTGGATATTATATATTGTGTAATGGAGTTGTGTGCTACCCAACGCCACTAGATCATACGCACATGCAGTGGTCATTCTCTGCACCGGTTAAGACAAAAATCTTAGTTCTAAGCTATCAGTCGTACGTGCACAAGTTATGCGAGCCATCGACTCTAATACTGCTGCACACACATGGGTTGGCTATGGAGATCGAGAGCTATTTGGACATTGTGTTCGTCGTGGTGAGCAGGACGTGGCGCTTGCATTGCGTGATGGCTGAAACGCTACATTTTTCAGAGGGGCAATTTTGGAATTATTTTTGCTTAAATGGTCATGTGAGTTGCACGTGACGGACTTTACGTCCAAATAGACGGGCGAATGGACGGATTGTATTTTTTGTCACACGTTGGCAAGTTCAGGGGGGTCATATCTAAATTTTGGTACATTGGGGGGAATATTGCCAGGCCGTGAATAAATCATGGGGGCAAAGTGTCTTTTTTCCATAAAAAAATGTTACTTTTGAACTTATAACTATGTAAATTAATTTGATAAGGTCATTTTTTCGTACCCCCAAAAAGTAAATGATATAAACAAACAAAAAGTGATTCTTTTTCTATTTACGTTTAATTTAGTTCAATTTATTTTTATCGAGTTGATTTGTTTTTTACTTTTTTTTTTTTCTATAAATTTAACTAATGGAAGTTGGAACACGAACAAAGTGTACGTACATGGAAAAATAACAACCATAACTAAAGGGGTAACAAAATCTTATTATTCTATTATATCTAAGAGCATTAGCAGCAGATTTCCAACCATTTTTCCTAATTTAAAGAAAATTTAGGGAATCAAACCATATTTTTTTTCCCTATACAAAAACACCCCACAACAGCTTCCCTTTATCTTTCCCAATACCATTAAAATAATATTTTTGACCTTTTTACTTTTTCTTTTTCTTTTTTGTTTACTTTATTCCGAAAGCTTATGCATCTTTTATGCCATTTCTTTTCTTTTTCTTCCGGTTCTCTCATCTCTGTCTTCTTCTCCCTCTCGTCTGTCTTTCTCTCTCTTTTTTTTTTCTTTTTTTTTTTTTCCATAAAATCTCTTCTCCTCTCTCTCTACATCTTCTTTCTCACTCTTGTCTGCATCTTCTTTTTTACTCAATCGCTCTCCTGTTCTTTGTTTATCCGTTTTTTCTTTTGTTCACTCATCTATTGTTGATTGAGAATGAGATAGGACAGAGAACAAGCGAGAGACAGAGGGGTGAAGGGAAGAGCATCGTTGTCCATTTCCGCCGACAGCATCAGAAGCTTCAAGGAGGAGGAAGGGGATTTTGTGGGAGTTGAGGTGGGTGGCAGCGGCAAGACCCGCAAGGAGAGAGGTTGAAGATGACTGAATGAGAGAGGAGACAGAGAGCTGTTTTTTTTTTTTTTTTTGAGGTTGAGGATGCGTAGAGAGAGGAGAGAGACAAATGTTTTTTTTTAATTAAAATAAGCTATTGGGAAGCTACAGTGCTTTCCAATTTGGGAAGCACTGTAGCTTCCCAAGGGTGACCCTCTAAAATAGGGTAACTGTTGTAGCTTGATTTTTTGTTATTTTTTTTTTTTTTTTTTTTCCAATTTTCCCTATTTTAGGAAATAGAACTACTTATAGGGCATCTGCTACTAGTGCCCTAATATGCTACAAACTCGCAAAATACGTGTTATAATTTCATTAAACAATCAAGATATATATATATATATATATATATATATATATATATATATATATATATATATATATATTTCTTTTTGTTTTATCTCGAGTAATTACAGTTCCACAATCAAATTATTAGTGCAAAAAGATAGGGAGAGAGAGAAATTATTTTTAGTTTTCAAAATAAAAATTATAAAGGAGAAATTACGGACAAGCCTCCTATCTCTTTGCTTCCCACTGAGAAAACCAATAAAAAAAAAAAAAAAAAAAAAAGAAGAAGAAGAAAAAAGAAAAAAAGAAGAAAAAAGCGGGTTTCGTTTTGACAAAGCAAAGAGAAGCGACGCGGTTGAGCAACCATAACAACAGACAATAATAAAAACGACCAAATTGCGTTGGCTGACTTGGTACCTACAATTGATTGCTAATTATTAACAGTAATATAGCTTTCCCAGATCGGATCTCAATTTCTTATACATCCCCGCATCTCTCTCTATTTTTCTGTCTCTAACTAACAATCTCTGCAACGATTTTTCAGGTGCGTGTCTCGCATTACAGCTCTAAGAATAACATGTACAATTATTTTATAATATATGGTTTAGGGAGAGAGAATGTTTACGAGTTTCATGATTTGAATCGTGTAATGATTCAATGCAATGCGTTGTTTTGTTGTGATTGAGCTACTTTCTTTTCTTGGATTTCGATTTTGATAATATTTATTTTCTAGTCTTTGAATCCAACTAAGAAATGACCGGAAACTCTTGCAGATTATTATTATTATTATTTTTTTGGTACTGTCCTTTTTTCGCGTTGCTTTTGTTTTTGTTTCGCGAGCTGTATGGCATTTTCTTTTTCAAGTGAGGTCCAATGCTCTGTTTGGTTCCTGAGAAAACCCTGGAAAATAATTGAATGAAGACAAATTTTGGTTTCTTACGTTTTCAGCGATCGATTTAGTTTTTTAATGGAGTCGAGAGATACAAAAAGAGCTCAAAAGCTTAGCTCAAGCAAAGAAATGTAGGGTAGCTCGTTGAATTTGTAAGTGCAATTATTAATTATTAATTTTTATTTTTTTGGTTTGGTTAGGAAACGAAAACAATGTCAATTATTATGATTTTTTTTTTTTCCGAACTTCCTTTCTGCATGGTTTTTTTTTTTTTTTTGGGATGAATAATTTTATTTTTTGGATGAATAAAAAATAAAAGATTAATTTTGTTGTCAGCTGCATGGTTTATTATATACAACCTGATTGAGCATTTTGATTTTGGTTGAATTTAGATTTAGGAAATCTTGCTATTTTTTATGGAAGTTTTTACTGGAATAGGTAGCTTTGGAGATTTCAGAGTGGTTTGAATGTATCAGACTGGCTATTTTGATAGTCATAAGATCAAGCCGAGATTCCTATGCTCAAAATGCTGCCTATATGCTAGTTTGCAATCTGCTCATGTCAAATAGTTCTGTTGTCTGATTTGGTGGTAACTGAATGTATCTACTGGCCAATGGGTAGGTTGGGTTGCGTCCGAGTATATACATGGCTTTAAGTTAGGATAAGAAAGGAGATGGTAGAGAGTGATTTGGATAGAGAAGACGTTGAATACAGGGGAGTCAACTACGCTCAGAGTGGAAACCAAGGTTCAGGTCTTCGCAGAGAGCCCTCATTTTCGCGCTGGTGTGATGAAGACGGGAGAGCCCATTTGGATCATCAGTTAGGAAATACAAATGAATGTGTAGAAGAGGACTCTGAATTTGAGTTGCCTTTGCTTCAACAGAGTGAACTAGGAAACGGGTTTTTGGACGGGGAGAACTACCATAAGTTTAAGGAGATAAGTATGCACTTGAATGGTAGCGATACTATGGGTGATGTTTCTATTCATGTTGGGGGGAATAAAAATGAGAAGTATGTGCCTTTCGATATTGAAAATGCGTCTGCAAGGGATACAAACAGTGCTGATATCTCCATGTCAATGGGTAACCATGAAGCAATGCTGCCATATTCCAAGGATCCTATGTCTGTTGCCAATATTTTGAAGACATTGTTTTTCATACTTGTATGGTACACCTTCAGTTTATTTTTAACTGTGTAAGTTCCTTGTTTACTCAGTCCATAATTCAATGCATAATGCTTCATCTAATTTTCTTGTTGATGCAATGAAAATTTTCTTTCGTTCTTATTTTGTTCGTATTTGATTAGGTATAACAAAAGTCTGTTAGGGGAAGATTTGGGAAGGTTCCCAGCTCCTTTATTGATGAACACTTTCCATTTTACACTGCAAGCTGTTCTATCAAGGGCCATTACATGGTTTTGGTCTCATAGGTTCCAACCTACTGTTGTTATGTCATGGAGGGATTATTTTGTGAGAGGTAAAATTTTCACCTTAATTTAATTATGTCAATTTGCTATGTATAAGCTGATTGTTTATTCATTTTTCATTTAATAACAATTGAAACCTTAGGGAGTAAGCCAATAAAATTTAAATCGTAAGGAGTGATTTGATAAAAAGTCATTCCTCAGAGACCTAAGGAGCATTTTTACCTTATATATATCTAGGCGACCTGTTAATAACACTCTACTTTGTTTTGCTTCATGAATGTAATAAATTCTACATTTTAATTATTACCAGTGTGATATAATTTTTATCTCTAAAGGGAGATAATATGTTCACAAGTGACAATTTTGCAGAAGAAATTGGTAAAATATTTTATGTTAGTCTTAGATTTCATTGCTTGAAATTTTTTTTCATGTTTTATAATTTGTCATTCTCTTATGCCTAGATATTGTTGTTTTCTAATTAGTATTCTAATTCATACAAGTTTCTTAGTGCAAAATTTCTTTATTGCATATTTAATTAACTTTTCTATCAACTAATGCTACAGATGGACTTTGCCTTTCACAGTTGTACCAACAGCTCTTGGAACGGCAATGGATGTTAACCTAAGCAACGCATCCCTTGTTTTCATATCAGTCACATTTGCCACAATGGTTGGTTTTCTTTTACTGTACTACGTCATCGTGAAATACTTGTCATCTCAATAACTATGTGCTTAGTAAATCCACATTCCATTATTTTTAAGGTTCTAAGTGAACATTTTGAATCTAACCCTTCTTTTGTTGTGCAGTGTAAATCTACCTCTCCTATATTTCTCCTTTTATTTGCTTTCGCTTTCAGGTGAATTCCTTGTCAACCGAGCTTTATTACCTATCCCTTTTTCATATATCTCACATCATGAATAAGAGTTAAATGTCATTATCTAGTGTTCTTAAAGTGGCTCTTTCAATTTCTTGAACACTTCTTCATAGTTCTAAGTTCTAAAATTAATTACACATCAAAACTATTCTCCGTAAGATTCGAACATCGGATCTACCCCACCCTTTCTATGCCTTGGTTATGTAGCTAGGTGGTGAAAGCTATCCTTATTTCTAGAAGGAATTGGGATGGCATATTTGTTCTTAGGTGATTATGTGCAACTACTGCTTGGTTTCCCTTTTTTCTTTATCACCCTCAAGCATAGTTTTGTGTTTGTGACACTTAGTAAGCAAGCCTTGATTTCTTAATTTGCTCTGTTCAATACATTCATCTTGATCCAATGATTCTCCAAACCATTAGTTAAATAGGGCAACAAACTGCAAAGTGATTTAACTCCATTTCAACAATCCAATGGAGTTATTCAATGGAATGTGTCTTTTGTTAGATCTGTACAAAATTGGGAGGTAGATTTGGTGCTTGCATTTTTTGGTGTGTTATAGTCACTCAGATGAAGAGAAGGAAGTGAAGATTGTATTTGGTAGATTCCTTCAAAGAGGAAGAAATTTGAGGTGAGGTCGTTTTTTCTTGAGTTTTCTATTTCAGGGGGTTCTTCTTTTCCATGGAGGAGTTTGGAAAGTTAAAGTCCCTGTAAGTGTGAATTTTTGAGGTTTTTTTTTTTGTGTGTGTGTGTGTGTGGATAACAACTTATGGGAAGATTTTGACATTGACTATGGTGATGCGAGCACATCCTCTCGGAGAGGGAAAGCAAAGCTCACGTGTTGTTGCATTGAGTGCTTCATGTGGGTTTCGGGCTTGAGGGTTTTAGGTCCTTGCAGGTTTGTTGGGTTTCTTTTTGTGGGTTGGTTTGATTATTCCAATGTATACTTTCTGTGTACTTAGAGGTGTCTTACACTTCTTATAATAAAATTTTTCTTACTTATAAAAAAAAAAAGATTTTGACATTGAAAAAGAAGAGTCATAGTGGTGGAATGGTGTTACATGTGTAGGAGAAGCGAGGAATCTATGATCATCTTTTACTTCATTGAGAAGTGGCAAGAGAATTATGGAGTGCAATCTTTACCCTATTCGGAGTCGATTGGGTTATGCCTGAAAGGGTGGTACATGTGTTAGATTGTTGGCGAGGTCTAGTGGGTAGATGCTCAGCTCTAGGAGTGGAGGTTGTGCTTAATGGGGACTATATGAAGAGAGCGGAATGCTAGATGTTTTGAAGATTGTGAGAAGACAAGGGAAGAGTTCAAGAACACCTTGGTCAAATCGCTTTATAGTTGGACTATGGTGTATAATATCTCTCAATTTTTCCAATTGTTCTAAATTTGTGGATTTTTTTTTTCTTTTAGCATGTAATAGGGATTTTCCTAATATACATCCTATATACTAGGGTTGCGCCCCCTTTGTGCTCTTTAATGAAATGAATTATTTATCAAAAAAATAAATAAAATCCATTTAGAGCATGCCTATTTTGTATTCAAATACTATCAGGCTTTTTGGGTTTCTCAATAGCTTGATTGGAAAAATGATTTTGATTATCCTTATGGTTGTCATTGATGCATGTGTAAGCTAAAGATTTACTAGTAGATATTGCTTTTCTAGGGACATTGGATTGTAGCGTTAATATGACTTGGACTATGAGGTCCAAGTTGTTTAAAGCTGAGTTTGATCTTGAGATTAAGCTCGCTAGGCAGAATGCAGTTGTTATAATTTCATCGACTTGATTTGGCCAATGGTTTAGTTACTTCAGATCAATCTATGATCAAGGAGCACATTTTGAGGACACTTGGTTAGAGCCTCCATTTGAGGAAAGTGAGGTATTGGAGGTGGTGAAAGGTATGAACAGGGATAAGGCGCTAGACCTTGATGGTTTTACTATGGCTTTCTTCCAAACTTGATGGGAGGTGATTAAAGAACATGTTGTGAGGGTCTTTCATGAGTTTCATGCTAGTAGCAAGCTTGAAAAATGCCTCAATGCTACTTTCATTGCTCTCATTCCGAAGAAATGGCCAAATTTCTAGCCACTAGATTGAAAAGGGTCGTAGAGAATATCATCTTGAAGTCCCAATATGCGCTTGTCCAAGGTAGGCAAATCCTAGATTATGTTCTTATAGCAAACAAATGCCTGGATAGTAGGATCATATCTGGTGAGTTAGGTGTTTCTTTGCAAATTGGATATTGAGAAGGCCAACGATCATGTTAATTGGGAGTTCTTATTATACTTACTGAGGAGGTGTGGTTTTGAGGAGAAATGGTGTAATTGGATAACGCATTGTATTTCTTCGGTGTGTCTTTTCTATTTTCGTGAATGCACTCCTAGTTTCTTCAGCAGCTCTTGCAGTTTGAGACATGGTAATCTGTTATCTCCATTGCTATTTCTCATAGTTATGGAAGCTTTGAGTAAAATGCTATCCACTACTACAGATGGGGGCTTTTCTCAAGCACTTCTGTGAGGTTTAGGAACTCTGGTATGATTCATATTTCTCATATTTTGTTTGTGGATGATACCTTGCTTTTTTGTGAGGCAAACCCATAACATATATGCTTTCTCTGTACCTTATTCTTATACTTTGAAGCTGTCTCCGATTAGAAAATTAACCTCACTAAGTCAAAATTGGTTCTTGTGGATAATGTCAATAATGTTGATGTCCTGGCCAGTATTCTAGAGTGCATTTTGTTTTCTTTGCCTATGAAGCATCTTGGCCTTCCCATTGAGAGCTCCTTTTAAGTTCAAATCAATTTGGGATGGTGTTATTGAAAAGATTGAGCATTGTTGAACTGGGTGGAGGATGATGTACTTGTCTAAGGGTGGAAGGATTACCCTAATAAAGAACATATTGTCCAATAATGTTGATGTCTTGGCCAATATTCTGGAGTGCACGTTGTTTTCTTTGCCTATGAAGTATCTTAGCCTTCCATTGAGAGCTCCTTTTAAGTTCAAATCTATTTGGGATGGTATTATTGAAAAGATTGAGCGTCATTTAATTGGGTGGAAGATGATGTACTTGTCTAAGGGTGGAAGGCCTACCCTAATAAAGAACATATTGTCCAATTTTCCCACGTATTTCTTGTCTCTTTTCCCCATTCCTGTTGGTGTTGCCAATCACATATAGAAGCTTCAATAAGATTTCTTATAAGGCGGGCTTAGTGATGAGTTCAAATTCTACTTGGTAACTTGATCCAAGGTTTGCTCTCCGACCTTTGAGGGAGGGGTTGGGGGTCTGGACCTTGAGTGTTTTTAATCGTGCTCTTTTGGGGAAATGACTTTGACGCTATGTGCATGTGAGGGGGGCCTTGTCCAGAGTTGTAGTGGAATCTAAGTATGACAGCTTATGGAGTGGGTGATGTTCTAATGAGGTTCATGGGTCATATGTGTTGAGTTTGTGGAAAAATATCAGGAGGGTTGGAGGGAGTTTTATAGTCATACTATATTTGCATTGGGGGATGGCTCCAATATTATATTCTAGCATGACAAATGGTATGGGCATCAAGTCCTTAAGGATATTTTCCCGTATTTGTATAGTAGCCTTTGTGAGGGATGCTTCTGTGATAGATTTCTTGGAGTTATCCAATGAGTCCTATCAGTGGAATGTAAGCTTTATCAGAGAAGCTCATGATTGGGAGGTGTATGTCTTTGCTTTGTTTTTTAACTTGTATTCCTTTAGAATGAAACTGAGAGATGAAGACAAGTTCTGTTGGTTTCCCTCCAAATGGGGAAGTTTGACGTTAGGTCGTTCTATAATGTCCTTGTACCTCATGATAGCATCCTCTTCCCTTGGAAGAGTATTTGGTGGAATAAGGTCCCCTTGAGAGCAACGTTTTTGCTTAGACAACCTCCCTAGGGAAGATACTCACCATGTAACCTTAAGAAGTGGCATGTTATTATGGTTGACTGGTGATGTATGTGCAAGAGGAGTGGGGAATCTGTGGATCATCTCCTTTTCCATTGTGAGATCGTTACTACCTTGTGGAATGCTATTTTCAACTGTGTTCTATTAGCTTGGGTTGTGCCTAAAAGAGTAGTAGAGACCTTTTTGCCTGTTGGAGAGGGTTGGGAGGCCTTCAAAGCATAGTTGTGTGGAAGATGTTTCTGTCTTGCCTTTTGATGTGTCTCTGGAGGGAAAGAAATGATAAAAGTTTTAAAGACATTGAGAGGACAGTGGCAGAACTTAAGTCTTTCTTTTTCAAAAATCATTATCATTGGACATCTGCCTTAGATTTTAATTTGCTTAGTTTGTAGGATTTTCTTGACTTGTTCTCTTTTTCTAGCTAGGTGTTTTTCCTATATACTCCCTGTGTACTTGAGTTGTGCCTTTGCACTTTTAATGATATACTGTTTACTTATAAAAAAAAAAATTAGGGAGAACTTCACTTATAACCCCTCGTCTTTCATCACTTTTACAATTAGGGTATCCATCTTTAAAAAATGTCAATTTAGGGTATCCATATTTCAATTTCAACATTCTGTAATTTTATTAAAATTCCCTAAATACCCTTGCGTTTTTTTTTTTTTTTTTTTTTTTAATTTTTATTAAAAAAAAAAAATTATAAAATTTTTCAAAGATTGTATTTTTGCAAATTCCGTTAAATTCTTACCAATACCTAAATCCTTGCAATTTTTTTTTTCCTTAAAAAAATTGAGTGGCATTTTGGGAATTTTGACATGATTTAACGGGAAATTCTAACGGAGGGTTGAAATTGAAAAAACTTGAAAGGTGGATACCCTAAATTGATACTTTTAAAGATGGATACCCCTAATTGCAAAAGCGATGAAGGATTAGGGGTTATAACTAAAGTTTTCCTAAAAAATTATTTTTTAAGCTGGGTAGGGTCAACAGTATAATCAATATTGACTGGGGACAATTGTGTAATAAAACTAGGTGTGTGTGCATTCTTTCTTTGCATGCTTGTCTGTGTACGACATCTCTGCTTGGATTTTGGTGCACTCACATAACATTTCCATTGCGGTCAGACTTGGCACTCACATAACATCTTCTTAAAATGTCTTTTTTGTGATGTTTGTTTTGCTGGAATATTATATCATGCTGCTTCATCTATTATATGCCATCCATATTGTAATCTAGATATCTAATCATCCTGTGTTCTAGATCCATGTTTTGATCATGATTTTTCTTTTGATTGTTACCTGTTATTCTGCATTTAATGCCAAACTTTATTTGGAAGGTTGGAGTCTCCAAGCATCAAACTCTCAGGCATAATTTTAATTATCTCAGTTGGAATTCTATTAACAGGTATCAGGCTTTGTCAGTAGTTGCGTTTATTCTCTGATAGTTATTTGAATATGCATTTATTTGTTTGTAAAACAGATAGCATCAATGTTTGGATATACTCTGTTTTTCACACTTCTGAGGATGCGAGTTTTCTAGAGTGGTGTTAATCTATAGATGTACCTAGTTGCTTGAGTGATGCAAGCATGCAATAGGTGGATCCACCAAGACAAAGCCATTTGAGACTATTTTGACGTGGGATCCCAAGTGAAGTAGATGACATGACATAACATTTGATTTTATTGGTTCAAAGGGGTAAAGACCCTGAAGTTGATTCAATTAGGAAAGTGGAAAAAATATAGAATGCCTTCTCTCTTCCCTTTCATCCCTCCCTTTCTCTCTCTTACTTTTATCTTTTCTATCTCGTTCTTTCTCATGCCTATTGCACTCTCTCTCCTTCTGTATTTTCAGGCTATTACAGTAATTCTTCCTTGAATTTGCTAATGGGGAAAATTCAGTCCCAAAGATGTGATATGCCCAAAACATAGGATATGATGTCAGCTGCATGAATTCAAACTTTTTCATAAAAATGTCACTAGACTTGTTTACCCCTCGTGGATGAACTAAATGCGAGTCCAAAAATTAGAAGGATTTTTTCGTTTTCGTTATCCACTTTCCTAGTATTCTAAATTCATATATTAGCCAAGGTTCTTAGCAAGTTTTATACCTTCAAGAATCAAGACTGCTTTAATATCTTGCAATGAGGCAGATGCACTTTGTTTTGGAAAATTAATTTTTGAACTTATTGAGATGTTTTAAGATATGAAGATTCTCAGCTAAAACTTCATAAAAAAGAACAATTTTATTTTGTGATTTGCTCTTATATTTTCTGCAATGCAACTGCCCTTGCTCTTGTTGGTTTTCTGTTATAATTTATGTGGTGCAGATTTATTGCATTTATGATTCTCGAATGTATGATTTGGTGACTTTTTTAGGCAGTATTCAGTGTTCATTTCATTATTTGCTTTCTCTTCTTAATTTTAGATTGTAACACTAGGTACCATTGTGTGTTCTTGTTTTTTTTTTTTTTTTTTTTTTTTAAAATTTAATTTTTTTAATTTGTTAACTTATCAAAAATAGAAAAAAGAAAAAAGAAACCCATTGTTAATATTTCTCTGTTTTCCATCTATTATCTATCTCTCTATGGCAGTTGCGAAAGAGACGGAATTTGAGTTTTGGGGTTTCATTTTTGTTATGCTTGCTGCTGTAATGTCTGGCTTCCGCTGGTCCATGACTCAAATTCTTCTGCAGGTAGACTTTGTTTGTGTTTCTGATTTACTTCCTTTTTGTATGATATATAGATTTTGACAATTTTTTCCCGGTATCCAAATTTGTTTTTTATTGTTTCTTCTTTTTAAATTTTTTTGATAACTGTATACTTACTTAATTCTTGTTGGCTTGGAACCTTATTTTGCATTCTATTCAATGCGCATCAACACCAAAATCAACATATAGAAAGAAGCCTATGGTAAGTGGTTTATGTTGCTTTCTGGATTCCTAATTTAGCAAAGTTTCAATATTGTATTATCGTATGTGTCCATATGACTGCATATGGACTAGGATCATCAGTTCTCAGTTAGGTACCATCAGTACATATGTATTCAGAACCTATGACTGACACACTCTTCCTCCTGTTACAACTGTTTTTTTTTTTATAAGTAAGAATTCATTAAAAAGCGTAGAGAGGCGCAACCCTAGTATACAGGAAGTATACAAAAGTGCCCCTAAACAGAGGAAATGAAAGAACAAGAAAGTAAAAAGTCAGCGAACAACAAACTACCCGGGCTATGCGCCGACACCCAAAGATATAACAAATTAAGCACATTTCTACAAATAGCCCCAATTGAAGACTCCACATCCTCAAAAAGCCTAGAATTTCTCTTACGCCACAAGCCCCACAAAACACATAAAGGAACTTGCTTCCATATATGAAAAACCGGACCACGACCCAGCAAAGTGCCCCAACCCCTCAATAAATCCACAACACTACTAGGCATAACCCACTCCACCCCAAACAAGCTATAAAAAAACTCCAAACAACCCGTGCCACATCACAATGAAGAAGGTGATCAACGGACTCCCCATGCTTTTTACACATAACACACCACTCAACCACCACAATACCACGCCTACGTAAATTGTCATGAGTTAAGATCTTTCCTAAAGCCGCTGTCCAAACAAAGAACGCCACCCACTTCGGAGTTTTAATATGCCATATACCCTTCCAAGGAAAAGAGACCGTCTCGTGACAAACTAAAGCTTTGTAGAAAGTCTTCACTTCAAAATTCCTCCTCTTGGACGGATTCCACACCACCCTATCAACCTCCCCATGTCGAACCCGAGTAGAGTATAACTTATCGAAGAAGGACATCACCATCTCCACCTCCCAATCCTGAGCATAGCGCGTAAAGAGAACATTCCAATGAACCACGCCTCCAACCACAGACAAATTATCCACCACCCAAGCATCAGGAGAACGCGCAATAGAGTACAAAGCTAGAAAACAGAGCTTGAGAGGCTTGTCCCCACACCAAAGATCATGCCAAAAGCGAATATGAGACCCATCTCCCACCTCAAAACGCAAAAACTTGGCAACACTATCCCACCCCCTTCGAATAAACTTCCAAACACTGACACCATAAGGCCCCGTAACCGGTAAAGAACACCAACCTCCCCTCACACTCCCGTACTTCACCTCAATCACCGATCTCCACAAAGCATCACGCTCTTGAGAGAACCTCCAAATCCACTTCCCCAATAAGGCTTGATTAAAATTAATAACATTACGAACACCCAGTCCACCAGCCTTAATTGGAGTACAGACTCGATGCCAATTGACTAAATGAAATTTAGTCTCATCACCCAAACCACTCCACAGAAACTCCCTTTGAAGCCTCTCCAGTTTCTTTGCTACACTCATAGGAATAGGGAACAGAGATAAATAATAAGTAGGAATGTTAGAAAGAGTACTGTGAATCAAAGTTACCCTACCGACCTTGGACAAATATAGTTTCTTCCAACTAGCCAACCTTCGTTCCACCTTCTCAATAACCCCATTCCAAATAGAAATAGATTTGAATGACGCCCCCAACTGTTTTTTTGATAAGTAATAAAAGTTTTATTTAAAAGCGTAAGGCGCCCCTGAGTACACCGGAAGTATACAGAGAAGCAACCAAAAGCTAGTCAAAAGAAGAGCCCAAAAGAACCTAAAGGATCCCAAACAAACCCATCAAACAAACCCTACAAACCGAACAGCCCAAGACCACAAAACCCACCAAGGAGAACACAATCCTACGTCAAGGGATCCTATCCTTTCGGCGACTTGAGGGAGCGCTCACATCTCCATAGTTAACGGAGCTTTTCAAATTCAAAAGCTCCCTCTTGCCTTTAGTCTTTTTGCGAGCTACCAAACGATCTCGAAAAAAATCCTCTGAAATAGCATCATGAATTGCCAATGACTCCACATCAAGACCATCATCCATCTCCCAAACCATTGGCACCCCATCCCAACTGTTAAGAGTACTATATGTAAAGAAGGGCAATCTTGTACTTTTCATACTCGTGTTTGAATAGAGAACCAACTACTCTAGCATTATGTCAGAATTTTTTCATGTTCTTTCTCTCTCTAGCTGTCAACAGGATATGTATAGTGTGGTTTGTTTAGAAAGTCTTGTGTTTGAATCTGAGGACCCCCCACCTGTGTTATTTTTCATTTCTAGTATGCTTGATGTACATTGTTACCCACTTGTTGACAGCTCAAGATTTCAGGATAAATGGTTTACTGCAAATTTATTGAGTTCCTATGTCAAGTGACAGAAGTCCTATCACTTGTGAAAAGGATAAAAAAACATTTTGACTGTTAAAAGTTGTAAGATTTGTGCTTATAGAAGAGAATAGAAATCATAGTTGACCATATTTTTTGAATATGAAAGTTTATGAGTTAGTGCAGCCCCTTCTAGTAATCCTAAAAGTGTCTGAATTTGTCTTGCTCTATCTTCCTATCTAGAGATGTGTAAATCAAGAGCTAGGAATTGTGTTCATCAGAAATAGTCGTCAATCTTTTTGTTGGAAATCATTTAATGCTAAAATGATACTCTATATTTGTAGTAATGGAATATAATTTTCAAAGAAACTTTTGTTGATTTGGAGTATTCACTTGTGAATGTGCTACAAGAGGCTTCACATAGAGGGTGAAGCTACAAGAAGCTTTTGGCGAGGCCCTGCCACCCCAAAATTTTAAGTTGGGGAACTCATTATCAAAGAAACCCAACACTAGCTTGGAACTCAAGAGAACACATTATATGTACCTATAAACTCCTAAATTCCTTGTTGAATAATTAAATAGAAATATTAGCCCTTGTTATGCTTAGTATAAAACGTTGTACCTCATTTTCAATGGATTATGCTTATGCTACTATATGGGAAAAACACGAATTTTTTTTTTTTTTTTTAGTAAATCAATTTAATTCAAGCGTAGAGGGGCACAACTCAAATACACATGAAGTACAAGAGAGACCCCAATTAAGGCGAAAGAGAAGAACACAAGTCCAGAAATTTAGAAAAACGAGGATTATTGTACGCGCCAACCAAACATAAATAGATTTGAACATATAAGCTTTTAACTCTAACCTTGTTCTCTCACAATCTTCAAAGCTCACTGTGTTCTCCGTTCTCTAAATGCACCACATTATGCAAGAGGTGCCATCCTTTAAGCTTCTAAAATGCAATGACTTCGCAATTGACTCTCCCACTAGCCAACAACTCCACCACCCTTCCAGGCGTGACCCTTCTACTCCAAAAACACGGAAGATCAAACCCCACAATTCTCTAGGCACTTTATAGTGGAGGAGAAGATGATTTATGGTCTCCTAACTCCTTTTGCACATGTAGTCCATTGCTATACAGTTCCTCTTAATTAGGTTATCTAACGTTGAAATCTCCCCTAATTCCGCCATCTACACAAAGAAAGTCACTCTTGAAGGAGCCTTATTTGTTCCAATACTCTTTTCGATGGGAATGGGGAGCCAGTAGGAATGCAAAGCGCATGATAAAAGGATCTAAACTCGAACGTCCGCCTTTTGGAAGGGATCCGACATATTTATCCTCCCCACCTCGTCCCAACCTGAGAGAATACAAGAGATCAAAGAATGGAGTGACCAAGCCCACCTCCTAATCATGCACTGGTCTAGTAAAAGAAATATTCTGTGAAGATTGCCGTTAGAAAACTGCACATGATTTGCCACCATAGCCTCCTTACAACGAGTAATACTAAACAATTCTGGAAAAGTTACCTTTAGCAGATGATCTGGCCACAAATCATTCCAAAACCTGATTTTAGACCCATCTCTCACCCTCATATTTGACAAATCCTACAAATCCTAGAAAAAAAACCCAGTCCTAATTTTTTTTCCACACCCTCATCTCGAAAGGCCCAACAACCTTATTGGAACACCATCCTCCCCTCATGCTATCATATTTGGTTTTAACCACCGATCTCTATAAAGCCTTCCTCACCATGGCAAAAATGTCATAACCATTTTCCCAAGAGAGCTCGGTTAAACTATATCAGATTTCTAATCCCCAAACCACCAAAGCATATCAGAGAACAAATCTTAGACCAACTAAATAGATGGAAATTTGAATTCATCACCAACTCCACCCCACAAAAAAATCTCTGAAGTTTCTTAATCCGGCTAGCAAATCTTACAAGGATGGGGAAGAGGGACAGATAATAAGTAGGTAGATTGGAAAGAATGATTGTAAATCATTGCTGACCTACTACCCTTGGACAAAAAAAGCATCTTCCAACCAGCCAAACGTTCTTTCATTTTTTCAACAAAACCATCCCATATTGATTTAGCCTTTTATTAAGCCACTAAAGGAAGAACCAAATACATCAAAGGTAAAGAAGACACCCAACAACCAAGGTTACAAGCCAAACCTCCAACATCATCCACAGCGTTAACGGGAACTAACTCTGATTTAGATAAGTTAATCTTCATCCTCGAGACATGTTCAAAACATTAGAAGAGGCAACGCGGATAACGGAGATTGCCTGGATTTGTCTCACAAAAGATCAAAATATCATCGGCAAACAAGAGACAAGATACTAGGTTTTGATAAAAGTGTCGTGTATGACTTGATTTCAAGTCAGTGTGTGGGCCAATAATATTCCTTTTGTCTCGTGTTTTTCTTCCCGGTGAAGATTGCTACCTTCTTTACTTCAAGCTAAAGTTTTCCCTTGACCGACTATCACCTATTTAAAGGATGCAGCCATTCGGTCATTAAGAAAAGGGGAAGCCAGCAGCTTTCGTGTGTGGGGGCAATAACTTTGTAACCAAGAGAGAATGAAACTTCGTTGCAATCTCGCCTTGGTTTTTCACAGTTAGTAGTGCCATTCACGACTTAGAGAATTAGAGAAGATTCTCTTTTGTGCATTAATCCTCTTCGTGTGTGAGAGTGAGATTTTGGAGTATTGGGGCTTTTGGGTTTGAGTGGTTTTTTTTGTAATACTCTTTGTACTCCACCTTTTGTTAGTGAATATTCTCTGGGTTATTTCTGCCAGTGAATGTAGGCTTATTAAGCCGAACTACTTAAATCTTGATGTCTTGTGTAATTGTGTTATTTTCTATTGTACTATTTTCTGCTTTATTGGGGATCCCTAAAATTAGTTTTGTCACAACAAACTGGTATCAGAGCTTGGGTATTTATTTTGTGGGATGGCTACTGCAAAATTCGAAGTAGAAAAGTTTGATGGTTAGAATAGTTTTAGTCTTTGGCGTACCAATATTCGAGCTTTGTTATGACAACAAGGCTTGGCGAAGATTTTGGATGGTGAGGTGCCATGAACATCAACGGAGGAAATGAAGGAAGTTGAAGAAAAAGCCCACAGTGCAATTTTGTTGTGTCTTTCAGATGGAGTTTTGAAAGAAGTTGCTAATGAAGAAACTGTTGCTGGACTTTAGAAGAAGCTGTAGAACTTGTACATGAAGAAGTCTCTCACTAATCGTTTGTTTTTGAAGCAATGGTTATATACCCTCAAGATGCAAGAAAGTATGCTTCTTTGTGATCATCTTGATGAATTTAATGAAATTCTTATGGACTTGAAAAATATTGATGTTCAAGTAGATGATGTGGATCAAGCCTTGACTTTGTTGTGCTCACTACAAGATTTGTTTGATAATTTTGTTAATTCAGTCTTGCTCGTTTTCAAGACGCTTGGGTGGTAGATAATTTGTCTGTGGTAAATGGAGTTGCTCATTAGAATGTTGTCTTTACACGTTATGCTCAAGATTGGGAGGTGGACATGGTTCTTTCCTTTTATGAGCGTTTGTATTCTAATTGGATTCGGCATGGAGCTGTTGATAGGTTGGTGTGGAATCTCTCTAAGAGGGGGATCTTTGGAGTGAAGACTTTATATAGAGCCTTAACTAGTCAAGAGGTCGTCTCTTTTCCTTGGAAGAGTATTTGGCGTGTTAAGTCTCTGAAGTGGGTGTCGTTTTTTGTGTGGACAGTGGCATTAGGAAAGATCTTGACACATGGCAACTTGTGTAGGCGTCATATAGTGGTGGTTGAGTGGTATTGTAAGTCTTTATGTGCAAGAAGAATGGGGAATCCATTGATCACCTTTTACTTCACTGTGATGTGGCACGGGCTGTTTGGAGTATTTCTATAGTTTGTTCGGGGTGGAGTGGGTCATGCTAAAAAGAGTGCTGGATTTGTTGAGTGGTTGGGGCACTTTGCTGGATCGTGGTCAAGTTCAGTAAATTTGGAAGCAGGTTCCCTTGTGTGTTATGTGGGGTCTTTGGCGTGAGAGGAATGCAAGGCTATTTGAAGATGTGGAATTACAGGTTTTGGATTGAAATGCGCTTAATACGCTATTTGTATGGGTCTTGATTCATAGCCCGAGTCGTCGTATGTTTGCTGAATTTTTACATTCATGTTCTTTTCTTTCCTCTGATTAGGGGCACTTTTGTATACTTCATGTGTACTAGGGTTGCATTAATTTGCGCTTTTTAATAAGATTATATTACTTATAAAAAATTTTGTTAATTTAATGTTGTACAGTAGAGATACCATCTCCTTAGCTGATGTTAAATCTGTTTTGAATTCTATGGAGTTGAGGACAAGATTGAATGGGAAAGGTAGTGATAATCAGGCTAAGGGTTTATTTGTTAAGGGACATTTGAAAAATTCCTCTAATTTTAGAGGTCGATCTAGTGAGAGAGACTCAGAAGGCCGATCCAAGTCCCAGAAGAATGTTCGGTGTTACTATTGCAAAAAGTAGGGACATTATAAATCCGAGTGTTCGAAGTTGAAAAATAAAGAGGAAGGTGATAAGCTAAGTTCTTCTTTTGTGGCTAGTGTTGTTGAAGAAAATTTTGAGGGTTCAGAATTTGTCCTTACAGTTACCGTTTCTGATGATCGTTTTAGCGACAACTGAGTCCTTGATAATGCTTGTACATTTTACATGTCCCCTAAAAGGGATTGGTTTACTACCTATGAGTCAGTCAATGATGGTTCAGTCTTGATGGGAAACGATATTGCCTGCAAGATTGTTGGTATGGGTACAATTAGAATGAGGATGCTTGATGGGATCATGAGGACTTTGAAGAATGTTCGACATATGCTAGATTTGAAGAAAAATCTTATTTCTTTGGGTACTTTGGACTCCCTTGGATACAAGTATTCCGGTAAAAGTGGAGTCATTCGGGTTAACGAAGGTTCATTGGTTATAATACAAGGTAACAAGGTTGATGGCCTCTATTTTCTTCAGGGCAGTACGATGACAGGTTCAGTTGATGTGTCATCAGACACTATTCGGTTATGGCATATGTGGTTGGGTCATAGCAAGGAGGTGGAGCTTCAGGTAGAAGATTCACAAAGGGTGCAAGATGGCACTCAAGATCAGCCCATTATAGATAGCCATTGTTCCGATTCTAATGATGATTCACAAGAAGAGCAAGAGACTAGTATTGCGACTGGTAGACAGAGGAAGCAAATTAGGCTACCTTAGAGATATGGTTTTGCAAATTTGGTAGCTTGTGCACTTACTAGGGCAGAGGACACTGCGGTCCAGGAGTCTTCCACTCTTTTAGACACTGTCATAAGTAGTGAGTCTGCATTTTGGGTAGTTGCCATGAATAAGGAGATTGAGTCTCTTCATAAGAACCAGACATGAGATTTGCTGAAATTGCCAGAGGGCGCGAAGATTGTCGGGTTGAGAAGATCGCTATATGGCTGGGAACAATCTCCGGGACAATGGTGCAAGCATTTTGTGTATTGTGGGCAATTTTCATATGTTTCTTTTGTTTATTTGTTACTCTATGTGGATGATATGCTTATTGTTGCTAAACGCATGTTTGAGGTTAAGAGATTGAAATCTCTTTTGGGTAATGAGTTCGAAATGAAGAATTTGGGTGGTGCAAAGAAAATCCTTGGGTTAGTGAGTACTCTATATGATGTACATTTTAGACTTAGCAGTGTTAGTACCACAGAGTGAGGAAGAGGAACATTCCCTGTCGCATGTACCTTACTGTAGTGTAGTTGGGAGTTGCATTTGTCCAGATATTTCACAGGTAGTTAGTGTAGTTAGTCATTGCAAAGTTTACTGGCAGGCAGTGAAATGGATTCTCTGTTATTTACAAGGTGCTACAATCTTTGGTTTAGTCTTTGACAAATGCAGTTGTATCAGTTCCAATGTCATTTTGTGTGTTGATTCAGATTGTGCTGGTCATCTAATTGCGACACAGGGAGCTATCACATGGAAGAAAATTGCTACGGCAAGAAATCCAGCGGATATGTTGACTAAGCCAGTGTCGGTTCTCAAGTTCAAGAGTTTTTTTTTTTTTGATAGGTAATAGCAATTTATTGAAAAGCGCTAAGGGGCGCAATCCTTATACACGGGAAGTATACAAGAGAGCCCTTAAGCGGGTCGAACAGAAAGTAAATTTAAGAGTTACTTGGACTTGTTTGGTGTTTGTAGCTTGTGATTACCCTTAGGGGTTTCGGAGGAGAATTGCATTTGGGACTTCATGGAATTCAAGTCAAGGTGGAGCTCGTGTATGACTTGAATTCAAGTTAGTGTGTGGGCGAACAACATTCCTTTTGTTTCTTGTGTTTTTCTTCTTGGTGAAGATTGCTGTCTTCTTTACTTCAAGCTGAAGTTTTCCCTTGACCGACTATCACTTATTTAAAGGATGCAGCCATTCGGTCATTAAGAAAAGGGGAAGCCAGCAGCTTCGTTGCAATCTCACCTTGGTTTCTCACAGTTATTAGTGCCGTTCACGGCTTAGAGAATTAGAGAAGATTTTCTCTTTTGTGTATTAATCCTCTTTGTGTGTAAGAGTGAGATTTTAGTGTATTGGGGCTTTTGGGTTTGAGTGGTTTTTTCTGTACTATTCTTTGTACTGCACCTTTTGTTAGTGAATATTCTCTGGGTCGGCTCTGCCAATGGATGTAGGCTTATTAAGCCGAACCACCTAAATCTTAGTGTCTTGTGTGATTATGTTATTTTCTATTATGCTATTTTCTACTTTATTGGGGATCCCTAAAATTAGTTTTCTCACAACAAAAAGCCCTCCATTTACTATGGCAAATAACATTCTACTCATAGCCTCTATGACAACCACAAACAGCAAAGGTAATAAAGGATCACTTGTCTCAATTCACAATAGCTATTAAACAATCTGGAAGGAGATCCATTAATCAGAACAGAGAATGCACCGTAGAAATATAGTGAGCTATCCAAACTCTCAATTTCTCTCAAAAGCCACGTCTTCTTAACAAATACAGCAGGAAACTCCAATTAAAGCCTCTTCCAATCAGCATACTAAGATCCCCTGAGCTGATTCAACTATCGAGACATTCATTAGTTACAAGAACCGAATTTGAAATCTGTCTCCCCCTGATGAACACATTCTGAGACCTAGAAATAACTTTCTCCAATACCGTTTTCCGCTTGTTCTCTAGGACTTCAGAGATGATTTGATAAACACCACCCACAAGACTAATAGGACCAAAGTCCTTAATATCTACAGGCCCAACTTTCTTAGGGATAAGGGAAATAAAAGTTGCATTAAGGCTCTTTTTAAACTTCCCTCAAAGATGAAACTCCTGAACAGCATTCATGATATGGTCTTTAAGGACCTCCTAACAATGCTAGAAGAAAGCCATGGACAAAACCTAAAAACACTTACTATTCCAACCATCGGATCACATAAAGATGGTCAAGTTTGTTATTATAAATGCAGTTTTGTATTCTTCTGATATTTAAAGTTAACAATGCTGTTAGTCGTTACAAAATCATCCTAAAATGCTTATTTTCAATTGTTTCAGGTTTGAAAAACCCACTTACCTTGATGAGCACTGTGACTCCAGTGATGGCAGTGGCAACTGCCCTATTTTCTCTTTTATTGGATCCATGGCATGAATTTAAAACAAGCAACTACTTCAACAGTCCATGGCATTTGACTCGGAGTTGCTTGCTGATGCTTTTTGGCGGAACACTAGCCTTTTTTATGGTAAGAATTTAGGTTGAACTTACTTTCTTTTTAACATACACACAAACACACTTTGAAGCATATGTGTGTAGTGTTTGTGTGCATGTTTGCATATATATATATATATATATATATATATATATATATGAGGAATGCTAGGTATTCCAAATTTTTTTCCCAAAAGTTGGTTCCCAAATGATGTGTCACAATCTCATGTGATTTATCATTTTGGAAAATGTGCCACAATCTCATGGGATTGTGACACATCATTTGGGAACCAACTTTTGGAAAAAAAATTTGGGATGTCTAGTATTTCTCTTTAACTAATTAAACATTACATGTAGACCAATTCAATTGTTTGACTTTACATGCTTCTGTCATAGTTGCCGTACCTTTAGTAATTAGTCATATATCTGTAATCTGAGCTCGTGCTTTTAAAGACTAGCCTGTTGGTGTTGCTGCAGGTATTGACAGAATACATTCTTGTCTCAGTAACTAGTGCTGTCACAGTAACAATAGCAGGTGTTGTCAAGGAGGCTGTCACTATTTTGGTATAAATTACTCTTTAGATTTTTTCCTTCTATACAATTGTTATAAATTGAGCTAGCCCTTCCTCTAAATTTATGGTTCAGTCTGACCTTCTGGGCATCTTGGTTGTTACATTAAAAATTTCTGTAGCCATGTTTAATTATGTTCTTGAATCATTGCTCATGTATTCTGTTATGATATTCATTTGTTAGCTTCAGGTGCTCCTAGTATAACAACTATTAATTTCATTCATGTGCGTTCTAGCAGCGTTTCTGTTAGATGTGGGAACCAGTAACCTTTTTTCTTTTCTTTTCTTTTCTTTTTTTTTTTTGTAAAAAAAAATTCTAAACATACCATTCTATGCTTTATACAAGTTCTCATTGGACATTCTATAATTTTGAAGCTGAACTGGATAGATTTAGAGAATCTAAAGGGATTTAACTTTGATTGAGCTTGTGCCTGTTACTGCTGATTTATGTGAGCAAAACTGCTATAGCATACCTATTAGTTTGGTAAATTAGCAGTATAAGTGTTCACTTGGTAAATTATTTCTCACCCAATTCTGCTTTCCTTTCTATCTCTCTCCTGATGTATCTTTGTTCTTCTCTTTCTAGATGCCTACAATGCCTAGTTCCCTTCAGCAAAAGGGCCTGGGGATTTTTCTTTGTAGGTGTATGCATTTGTGTATAGGTATTAGAGAGCAACTTCCGTTCATTTCATTTATAGGATTCTAGCATTTTCTCCTACCAATTGTGAAGCTCAATTAACTATTAAATGGAAGTAACTAGAAACAAGTCCTAATAGAGAGTGGTTGATGAGAGAGAAACAGTTAATCCAAGGTTTGCCATTGCATTTCAGAGGTATCTTAATTTCTAAATTTCCATTAATTGTTTGACTGTGTAAATTGATTGAGATGCTGACTACATTGATTCCAACTTCAACAAACATAAACCTGTGATGCCCAAACTATTTATTTATGTAATTGCTAATTCTCAGCTTATGTAAATTTTGCAGCGGAGTAGTCTTGTGGCCCAGTAAATGCTAATGTGTTTTCGTCTGGCACAGTTTAAACTCAATTTATTGGCTCACTAACCTTGGATTTGAATTGATAAAAGTTCAAAACAATTTATTGTTAATTAGCCTTGAACTGATAATCATGAGTATGAAATGATCATTCTCATGATGTTGATTAATGTTCTCTGCTGGTAAAAAAAATGTAATTTGGAGGCTGATGATGCGGACAATTTCTTTAACATTATTTTCTGATCCTGTCTAATGCATATTCAGGTTGCAGTCTTCTACTTCCATGATGAATTTACCTGGTTGAAAGGTGCTGGTCTCTCCACAATCATGGTTGGTGTCAGTTTATTCAATTGGTACAAGTAAGTCATCCAGTTTTGAGGAAAATATTATGGTATGCTGTATAGCTTTTTTATTTTTATTTTTTATTTTTAATCCTTTTTCATATCTCAAAATGAAACTAATACTCTACAGACTATCAAGAAATCTCTATCTTTTTTATTTTTTTAAAACTTTGTCAATGTTATTCTTGTTATGTGGAATTGAGGTGCTTTGCAATGTTCATTAGTTGGTAATCTGCCCAATTTGTTGGTAATAGTACTAAATTTCTTGGAATTTCCATTTCAGACATGCCTAGTGGCCATAGGATGTTGGGAAATGGGATGTTTGGTTATAAACTTTTTTATTTCAAACTGAAGCAATGGAATACCTTGAAACTACTGTTATCAACTCTTTAGCCAGATATCTGAACTCGTATTTAATGCTGCACATATCACCCCCTGAGTCTTCGTTTTGGATCACTTGATCCTCTCCAAGTTGAATCAACCTTATTATCTCTGTGGTCAAAGTTTCCCATTTTCCTGATGTTGTGATGGCTCATGCTTAGTCAAGAAGTGGCATGCACATGGAAAATAAGAGAATGATTTTGTGACTGGCAAGGGAGGGAGGGAGGAGAGAGGTCTTATCTTTTTCCATTATGGCTTAAGCAATTGGCAAAAAATGCTCTTATAGGCAGAATTTTAAGTAAGAATTTGGAACCAAAAATCCATCCTAAAACTATTGCCGAAATTTCAAAATTCTTCCTCTTCTTATGTTTCCAAATGCAAAAATTGTTAGCCAAAGAAATTAAATTTCTGCTTCAACAGCAAATTCCACCTCAATTACCATACATTTACAGTAATCTTGACATCATGGTAAATGTGTGTAGGAAACGAAATAAGGAAAAGTTTCATCGTATGCGCAACTCAGCATTAGAACACTTGAAACATTTTGGAAAGAATTCCCTGATGTCGTGTTAGAATTTGATGAAGTTTTACTCTTCAGATTTTCCCCAAAGGTTGTTTCTTGCACTTTAAGTAATCCGATGAGGAAGCTTTTCCACTGTATGGTAGAGGAGTTTTCGGATTGACGAGTGGATGGTAGTATTTTGCGGAATCACTCCACTGCCCAGTCATATTGATCTGTTTACTTGATTATTATGGGCAGTTTTGTTCAACATTTAGGGAAGGAGGGCTACTGTATGAAAAAGATTCTTATTGTGTGATTTTGAGAATATTTAAAATACGGATTATATTACTGAATATTTGTCCAAGGTTTGAATTTTAATTCATGTTTTACTACTTTTGTTGGTATTGAGGTTCTTAGCTGTTGCTGTCTTGGGGAGTTGTTATACAACTTTTTTTTCTCCCCTGATTAGGGAGTTGTTGTACCCTTACTAATGAAACTTGCTTGATCTTCGGTAATGCAATATCTTCAATGAGGCTTGTCACAGTTTCTAAGATTTGTACTCATTTGTAGGTAGTTTTAGGAGTGCTCTAATCTTTCTCTAGATTAGATTGCACACTGTTCATGTGACTGAAATTCTGCAATATTCCATTGTAGTAGTTGAAACTTTCTTCGTGAAAGGTCTAGCGATAAGTTAGTGGTAGCATATTTAACATTGAAATGTCAATTTGGTATGTCATATGGGGCATACCATTTTTTTATTAATAGATTTGTACAGCTAAATGTGGATCATTTGATCTTCATTGTGCGTTCAAGCCCTATGGTGTGCGTGTTACTTGCAAATTAAAAAAGAAAAAAAAGAAAAGAAATTTAAGTGTTATCAGACATCAAGTTTTGTGATAGGGTTTTGGTATTAGCTTTGTTTTTTGTAATATTATTTTTGGGTCAGTTATACAAGAACCCAAACCCGACACAGCTCGTGCACTTGATGAATGGCAGGCCTGGGGTAATTAATTCTGGTTCGGCCAGCCAATTGTAAATTTTTTGCTCCACTTTGCCTGTAAACTTTTGTATCTTTATGTTTGATCATTGGCATTGTGTTCATCTTCTTCAATTCTTTGTCTACTTAAACATCTAAATCCCGATTAATTACACCTAAGAGTTTGTTGATATAATACCGTAGTTTGTAAATCGTATGTAGAGCAAAACTTTATATCAGATAATTTTTATTTTTTATTTTTAAAATTCTGAATAGTAATATCAATAATAGAACATTAAATAGCAGAATATGAGACTAGTAGCTTGTTAATAGTTGCATAGTTCTTATATGCTCCCTGTTCTAAGTCATCCATGTGATCAATTTACTGTATTTTATGTTAGATACGAAAAGCTAAATAAGGGTACAAGTGAAGATGACAGCACGGGATCACACAAGACAAATGTTGCTGCCAAATATGTGATTCTTGAGGAGATGGATGAGCAAGATGATGGTTCTTGAAAACCTTTAGCAGTCGCATCACCTGAACTCGAAGTAAGCCTCTCACATCACCTTTAGTAGTCCATGTATGGTTCATGTACATTTTAGCTTTCAAGTGTTCATGCATCCATTTTGTATGCCATACATGGCACCAAATGCATGTGGTTTGGTGATGGTGGTTTAAATTGATCCTTTCACTACTAGCATTCCCAGAAAAATAGATCAGAAAATGCTGTAATTTTAACTTCTAGTTGTTCCTACCTTTTATTTTTTGGCCAAAATATAATCTCATAATCAATGTCTAAAGTGTGGGGAAACCTAATTTTATACTGGAGAGAGGTGTACAAATAAATGTTGTACTTTGTTTGGGTTATTATAGTTATCTGATTGACAGTTCAAAATTGGATCGGAACAAATGCTGCTTTCATTTCCTTCTCTTTGAATTTACCTCTAGGTTGCTGACATTACAGTCTCAAAGTCAGGCAGGCTTATACCATTTTGCTCACAAGGAGTGTCTTTGAAATTTTCATTTCTTCACGGGGCTTGGACCGTGATGAGTAGGATGTTGAAAAGGCATGACTTGACTGTGATAATCAGCATAACTGAAATGATGTTAAATCTTTTAGTTGCTGTCAGCATCTGCTGTGTGTCTGCAGGATTGGTGGATCATTATTAAAGATGCCATAAATTCTTATTCTAGTGGTAGGGCTTGTTGGACATCATACATATGATAGACATCAAGACCCGTGGCATTTGTGTGTCATCACCTACTTGTACGTGATACTTGTTGCTGACTATCACCTCCAAGAAAACTAGATTTTTTAAATAAATATTGTTGCATGTAATCATATTTTGTTCTTTAAGAATTGTGCAGTAAACCATTAGCAAAATCATATATTTGGCCTCTACTTGTGCTTCGTAATTTGCTTGTGAGCACATATTTATATGATGTGCAATTTTGTCTATTTAACTAGAAATTGCAATTAGTGTTAAATTTAATCAACTTTCTCTTTTTGGCGAAGCTTGTAACAAGAACCGCTTTGGCTTGTCTCTGCCTCAGCATTTACAAATTCCTATGCCATTCAAAGTTTCCTCTTGTATCTTTTGGTTGGTGGTAAAAACTGGATGTTCTTGGACTTTAATCGGAGTCAAGGCAAGCGAACAATTCTTCAATGTCAACTGCCTATATATGCATTCAGTACAAAAGCCCTTTTGGTATGGCAACTTTCCTCATGCTTCCAGTTAATACGAGTACTTGGGGCTGCTGTGTTAGAAATATGTTTCTGGATATCACCTTTTATCATTGTCTTCAAGAGTAGGATGTAGATTAAGTTTGTGTTTTTTTTTTTGTTTTATTATTATTATTATTATTTCTTTTCTTTTTGGTTCCCTCGTCTCTTCCAATTGTCCGAGTTCGATGGGGCTTAATTGTCATGGATGTAAATAATAATTACAGAGCTACAGCTTTTTCCGGGAGAAATGTTTTTCATGACAACATTCAGATGTTTATTTTTTCTCGTGCTGTTCTTAACACCAACCACTACACCGCTTAACTTGTTCCGATTGTTAATCATATCATTAGTTTAATGTGTAGTCTTCAAAGTTGGTGTTACCCACCATACATGGTGGCCTTTGTTTGAAAGCCTAATATATCTTGTGTCCTCTATGTTTCCTTCTCTCTCATTCCCAACCTTAGTTTTCCAAGCAAGAAAATTTTCTTGTTTCTCTGACACAAACGTGGACTCAAACCATCGAGAAACAAATCCTCCCAAATTTAACTAGGGGTTTTCTAGTTGGATTTGGATCCGGTGCAATATCAATATTTTTTTTCCTAAGCCATCCACTAAAACTGAATGGCAATACCAAAAACAAAGAAATGATGGCGTAGGTAGGTGTGACGGTGGTTGGTTTGGTTCGACCACCCCCAAAATGATCATAAGGAGTTGTCAAACCACCCTCGTGGCGAAAGGATGGTTTGGCCACCCCTTTTGGTTGAGAAGGGTGGTCACAATGCGTCATCAGGAGTGTTGCGATCGCCCTCAATAGCTTGGGGGTAGTTGCGACTATGGGTGTGCAGATAGGCTGTACACAGGCTGTCACCGAGCTAATGTCAAACTGTCATCGACAATCGGAAGTTAGGCGGTAAAGATTTTCTCTACCAACGTTAGATAAGTCGGTGGGCTAAAAAGTTTTTGTGAAGTCGATTTTCGAACCAACCCTAATTGGCAGTGGTATTATTGTTTTTTAATCAAATTGACGTTGTTTTGCCACCCCATATTATATTCATCACCTCTTAGGAAAAAAAAAAAAAAAAAAAAAGGCTTTAGGAACCCTTGGTTCCCCCAACGTCGTTCTCTCAGATTCTTTGAAACTCAAATTCTTTCTTGCCGACGTTGTTCTCTCAAAATATGAAAAAGTTGAGTTTCCTTTATGTTAATGTCTTTTATTTGAATTGCACAGGTTCACCGACTGATCTTTTGTTTAATGATTTATTGCACACTAACTCGAATTAGGATCCTCTACAATTATTTGTCCGAATTTGAGAGAATTCGAGCAGATGATTGTGAGAAACTACTTATGAGACCCACCTAACCAAATAAAAGTTGGGTTGTCCAATCACTTATGTGGTCAGGTAAGTTCCATAAGTAGTATCTTACAATCACCTGCCTAAATTTTTTCAAATTCGGACAAAAAATTATGAAGAATCCTCGTCCATTTAACTCATTGTTCATCTTGTTTATTGGGATCTTAGCGTCAGAGGCTTAATTGAAGAAAGATGGAAAGATGGAAAACGTATATTTTGAAATGACAACACGTTCGAGGTGTTAGTTTGTGGACCAAACCCCGTTTATATAAGCATTGAGAAAATCAATTGTTCCGAACTGTGTTATATATTCATTTATAGAATCAATTTTTTAGTAGAAGATATCTAACCACAACATATAACAAATTATTCAATCAACTGCATTGTTGGGTATAATCAGTTTATCTACTATTGAAATTTTTTGCCAACAAGTTGACGTAAGCGCCTCATCTTTAATATTTTTGGTTTCCAGCTTATATGTTGTTCGTATTTTGTGTCTGTTTAATATTAATTAATTATTCTTCATCATTAGTGCAATTATGAGATATTGATTAATTTTAATTTTTTTTTGTTTCAGATACTAGAAGAACACCTCCACTAATCAGATAATTATTTCTTTAAATATTTTACATATAGTCCAATTAAATCGGCAAGGCATATATATATATATATATATATACAGAATATATTATATCCAACCCTACCAGATATGGTGTTATATATTAATTTTTTATTTTTTCTTTTTCTTTTTCTTTTTTCTTTTAATTGAGTGTAGGGGTATTAGATGAATCCAGCTGCTCGTAAACTATGTTCAACTCAGCTCGTTTAAATTAGATTCGGTCTTGATTCGAAAACTAAACGAGCCGAATGTGAACACAATAATATGCTATGTTGGGAAATATTCCCACTACAACCAATAAATGGGCTAATCAGGTCCACACTGACCCATGAAGACTCCTCAATAAGCTTTTAGCCCATGAAGACATAGCAATCCGTAGACATTGTTGGCTCAATGCACAACAACCCTAGATAGAGGATATCCCGGGATAGTCACATCCCAGGAAACCCGTGAAAGATATTCCTGCCATGCTTCCCGGGAGACAGATACGTTCCGGGAAAACATGACCGGTAAAGGTATCACAAGATGTGCGGGATCTTATCCCGATATGTTAGGAGGGACTCGCGGGATGAGTCTGCCCCGAGATTCTCGGAGTGTCGTTATGAGCTCTCAATCCCGAATTATCCGGGATTAGCTTCCATCTTTGATTCTACGAGATAGGCTCTTATCCCACCTGATTTGGGATAAGAGTTCTACTTGAACTCAAATAAAGGACAGTTCTAGTTGAACAGGAATTAGGGGTGGGTAGGATCCGCCCGCACCCGCGAAACCGACCCAGGCCGCACCACCCCGATTCGTGAATAACGGATTTAAGAGCATTTCTGAAATGGACGGATCCAAAATATTGCAACCCGTTTTATGGGGCGGATTGCGGTATTACAATTTTCTCCACCCGCACACCCGCCCCACCCCGCAGCAGCTATAAGTCTCCCTATGAAATTTTTCCCCAATTTTTTGTTGGAACTTTAAATTTGTTGGACTAAGTTTCTAATTTTTTTGTTGGAACTTTTAATTACTTGTGTATTGCTAGGTTTGTATGATTGTATCAGTAGCAATGAACTACGTCTACAATATATTTTACTTTTTAATTTATTTGTTTGATAAGGACTCGTATATAACAGATAGAAGAAGTACTTATCAATTTTTATGTTGGTTGTTTGAATTACTTTTTAATTATCTGAATTATCTGGGTTAGATATTACTTTCATACTTTGATTCCCTGATAGTTGTAGCACCGTGTGGTTTTCAATCCTGTTTTTCTATTGCCAAGTACTCCTTTTAAAAGAGCCTGCAGATTCACGAACTAGTGGATAAAATAGAAAGATTTCAAATATCCCATAGTTCACTTGGTTTTGGGCCCAATTTTTTTTTTTTTTTTTTTTTAAAAAACAAACAGAATACCTGAACCTGTAGAACCCGCCCCCAATCCATGCAACCCGTGGCCCATCGGATTGACCATTCACTACGTGGGTTGTGGATCCCAATTTTAAAACCTGTTCACTGCGGGGCGGGTTGTAGAAAACATGTAAATCTGGCCCAATCCGGCCCTCGCCCACCCCTAACAGGAATCTTTGCCTATAAATAAGTCCGTAACACTAAGTATCACACATTCTGATCTTTGTGCTTTTTTGTTCCATATGAATTGCTTTGCAAGAATTTGACTTAGGCATCAAAGTGAGACCTCGTCGGCACACCTGACAAGCTCATTTGTTTACTTTTATTATTTTGCAACAATCGGAGAAAGCATTACCAAAAGGCATACATCACCAACACATAAACTCTTCTAACAGTTTGGAGTCGTATGTGGGAATGACATATCGTTTCTCATGAAAAGAAATCTGCAATGGTGAATAGGCGTTCTATCGATCTTGGGGTTGGAAGGAATAAAATCCCTATCCAAAATAACACGATGAATCCAAACAATCCACAGGCGTAGGTAATAGCCCTATAGGCTAAACTCGCCAAAATGTCCAAAGAAATGGAGGTTCTTGCTGGACAGAATGCGGCTTTGCTGCAATGCATCCCAAAGGAATCCAATGCAAACACTGAGAATTGAGAAGGAGAACATACCAGCCAGAGTAATGGGTAGAAGGAAGAAAAAGAAAATCCTGGGAAAGAAGGCAACCTCTCGGAAAATAATCACACAAAGGCCCATCGACAGTCGAAGTAGAAAAACTTAAGAGATGTGGTAGCCACTTTGGATGAGAAATATACTCTCCTCCATCAAGAGTTCCTTCAAAAGGAGAAAGGAAGAACTTCTCTAATGGATAACCTGCTGCATGGGATAGCCTCGCCCTTCATTGACCAGATAGCTGATGTTCATCTGCCTGGGAAATTCAAAGTCCCGAGTATAGTGACCTTCATTGGCCTGGAGGATCCAACAGAGCATCTGGACAATTACTGAGCTCATTTGGACCTTCATGACATGCCTAATGAGTTAGCTTGCTGGTTTTGGAAGCTTCTCCCAAAGTCAATTGATAGCTTCGACGCTCTAGGGAGAAAGTTCCTAGCTCAGTTCCTTGCAGGACGAAGATGTAAGAAGCCCTTTGGTCATCTACTGACAGTGACCCAAGGTGGTGATGAACCAGTGAAAGATTATATTATGAGGTTTAACAGGTAAAGTTGTCTACGGAGAACCCAACAGAAGAGATGATATTTGCGGCTCTGTATCAAAGCATACAAGCTGATGGACCTTTGATGGTGGAGTTGGCTCTGAAGCAGCCAGACACCCTGCATGAGTTCATGGACAAAGTGGAAGAGTTCATAAACCAAGAAGAAACACTTTGAGCTATCATTAGCTCTCGACAACATCAGTTCTTGGTCCCCAAGGTCTCCAAGAAGAATAGGAAGAAATATTCTTAATAAGAGTGTGCAACAGACATTAAACTGCACAAGAAGTTTAAAGAATATATCTTCAAGTCCCTCAATGTGGCAATTACCGAGGTCCACATGGAAATCATGAAGGACCCAGATTTGCCTGCCCTCTGAAGATACGGGAAAATCCACCGAAGAAAACTAAAGACAAAAATTGTGCTTTCCATGAAGCCAATGGCCACAGTAATGAGGGTTGTATAGCCCTAATGCTATTGATTGAGAAGTTCATTGGGAATGGAAAGCTTGTGCTATTTCTAGCCGAGCATAGGGGCCAGCATGGTCAAAACCAAGATCGATAGCCTAGTGATTATTTGCCTCGAGAGGCTAGGCATCGAGCACGAACGCCTCGAAATGACAGGGATCGAGAGAATGAGCCTCAGGAACACAATAGAAGAAGGGAGGACCCAAGGAAATAGAGGAGCACAAGTAGGAGTCAGAGACACCAAGAACCTAGAAACTGGCATGTTGTAGCTGAGATTTGCACTATAGCTGGTCGGTTTGCCAGAGGAGGGGAGTCTAGCTCGGCTAGAAAAGCTTATGCTAGATAGGCAAAGAGTTTGGGAGGTTCTCACTGTGGAGAGGCCCCCTTAAGTCTCGAAAGAATGAGACTCCAATTTTTGGGTTTTCGGATGATGATTATGTGGGGGTGTCGCTCCTTCACACTTACGCTTTTTTTTATCACGTTGACCATTGCGAATCACAATATCCACTGGATTTTGGTGGACAACAGAAGCTCAGATGACATTTTATATTGGTTAGCTTTTTATGTATATGGATATAAGTCAGGAGAAGATCATTCCGGCCCGATATCCTCTCATGGGGTTTGCAGGAGAGCAAGTTCAACTATCGAACTCCCGGTAACGGCATAAAAGCCCCCTAGACAAAGCACTATAATGGTTAAGTTCTTGTTGGTGGACTAGCCATCAGCTTATAACGCCATTATCGGAAGAGTAAATGAGCTGAAGGCAGTGACTTCTACTCCTCACCTGAAGATGAAATTTCTGACCGAAGAAGGGGTTGGAGAAGTCAAAGGAGACTAGTGGGTCACATGACAATGCTACAATACAACCCTGAAGGATCTTCCCGGGAAGACTTCTCTCGGGTTCAAGGTTAAAGAAGATGGGAAGTAACAATCATAGCTAGGAGAGCCAGTCTTCGAGGAATACAAGATCGGTGGCTCCGATAAAAAGGTGAAAGTGGGGTCAGAGTTGCTCCAAGTAATGAATAAAACACTAGTGGCTTTCCTCCAGCATAACGAGGACATGCCAGGAATAGACCCCTCGGTGCTAGTTCATAGATTAAATGTGGATCCAAGCCACTGTCCGATGAAGCAAAAAAGAATAAGTTTCGCTCCTGAGTGAAATTAGACGATTGCAGAAGACGTGGAAAAACTATTGTAGGGAGGTTTCATCCGAGAAGTAGATTATCATGAGTAGTTGGCTAATGTTGTGTTGGTAAAGAAATCAAGCAACTAAGTTTTTCAGGGATTGATTGCTTGCAAAGACCAAGAAAATAATAAGGTATTTAGCATTTAATGATTTATATTTTATAATAGATGGGATTAATAATTAGATTCTAAGTGATATTTATATTATTTAAATTAAATAAGTCTAGGATAAATAATAGAAATGGAATAATAATGGATCCTAAGGAACAATTAAATAAGTGTATGGATAGGGAATAATTAAGTTAAATATGAGATTGAATATTGATTGATAAAAGAGAGAAATAAAATTAGATGGGGTCCCACTGTGATTAATAGCAGTATGGGGTTTTAAATAAAATGAAATCTCCCCACTCACTCACAACTTGCTACATGTCCCTTATCCCTCTCACTTTTCCTTTCCTTTTCTTTCTTCTCCTTTTTCTCTTCCCTCTCTCTTCAGTGGACAGCAGTCCACGACTTCTCCTTTTCTTCTTTTCTCTTCTATTCTTCTTCCTTCTTCTCTATTCTACTCACTTGAACACAGAGAGAGGGAGATGAGAGAGTTGAGAGTAGAGAGTGAGATCGAGACAGAGAGAGCCGTGAGATCGGGAGAGATAAGGGAGACCCGATGGACCCGTGAGCCGAACCCGATCCTTCCGGAGGTCCGATCCTCCATGTCCGGCGGCCAGAGTTGAAATCCGGCGGTATTAGTAGTGGTTTCCGACGAGCCCGTGACTTGTATGTGTGCGAAACCCGTGCAACCCATGACCCAGTGATCCGCGACCCGTGAAACCCGATCCTCTAGGATCAGTTTTTCGACGATTTTGGGATGATTTCCGGCGGCTCAGGGGATTTCCGGCAAAGACTTGCTGAACCACGAAGACCCGTAACCCAAAACCCCTCAAACCCGTAACCCGAGCAACCCAGGGAGACTCGTAACCCGAAAGGCCTAGAGACCCGGTCCTCCATATGCGTTTTCCGGCGGTCCAGTGAGGCGATTTTCGGTGGATTTTCTAGGAAAATCCTCTAGGTAATTTCTTGTTAATTTGTAATTGCTATTTTGTTGATTAAAAAGTGGGTTAGTTTTGATGGTGATTAGGTTAAGGTTTTGGTTGAAAGTATGTGGATTTTCGGTCTTAATGATATTGGGGTTTTGGTTTGAGATGAAAACCTAGGGTTTTATTGTGATTTTGGAGAGGATGGCTGAATATATGTATGTGGATTTATGGAGTATTGTGTGTGTATTGGTTGTGTTAATGGATGGTTTTGATGGTAGTTTAAAGGGGTGTTTTGCTTGGCTTATGTTGGTTGAAATTCTAATGGAGTTGTTGATTTTCTTAGGGCCTGGATTTCGGTGGTTTTGGGATGTTTAAATTAGTGTTGATGGCTATTTGTATTTGGGCCAGTTGTAAGTGTGGGTTGGCAGTGTTTATGAAGGTGTTTTTGATGATGTTTAAGGATGAGTGTATTTTAGTTGTTATATTCTGGTTGGGTTTGATGTTAACCGTATGAAGTTTTAGAGTATTTTGATGGGCTGATTTGGGGTGATTTATGATGTGTGGTGTGTTGTGTTCATCTTGTGGGGTTATTAAGTTAACATGTTAAATAAGATTAGGCTTTATAGTTTAAGTACTCAAATATTTATGTAATGAAAAAATAAGAGTTGCGTAGATGACTAGTAATTAGGTGATTAATGTACTTATCTATGTAAAATAAAATACCTTAGTGTGTTATGAGGTTATGCTTAGCTTAGTAAGCCTTCTATATATATATATATATATATATATGTCCAAATACACTTAGTTAGCCTAAGTGGATAAACAAATTAAAAGACTTAATAGTTAATAATGATAATAAGGTAATTAGGTCTCTAATTCACTTACTAGGTACACAAAGTGTTTTAGTGTATCATCGGTTAGATTTAAGAGTTGTATATGTATATGTATATATATACATACGCATGTATATGCGTTAAAAATATATTGTTAACTTAGCAAATAAGCAACACGCTATAAAAAGGGTTAACATAGATGATGAGGTGCAACAATAATAAATAAGCTAGTAAAAAGGGAAAATACATTTTATGTTAATAAACAAGATACAATAGGAACCAAGAACCAATGGTAAACCTAATAATAGCTTAAGGCACCTAGCTAGCTTTAGAAGCGAGTAATGCAACGTGTAAGTACGCGGGTAGTTTATGTGTCATAGAGCATGAGTCCAATAGCATAGTCTAATGCCATAAATGTTTGCAGGCACGTGTCATGATTAGAGACTTCAACGTGATCCCCAATCTAGAGTTCAAGTAACTAGAACACGGAGAAATGTTAGAGTCATGAGTCCAATGCAGCCAAGGTGAGTATTCTACTCACTGGGGGATCCTAGGAAGTTAGATATATGAATTGCTATGTTTAGTTTAATTTGATGTTAACTCTATGATGATGATTTGGAATATGTAAGCATGAACTATATGTTGAATATGATATATGGTAATGTGTTGATATTAAAGGATGCATGAGATTTGTATTGTGCATGATGGCATGACGTTGAATTGATGTTGAGTATTGCATGAGATTTATGTTGTGAATATGATATATGTTGATAAATCTTGGTTGTTTATGACTATGAAATTTATTGAGAAAATTGTTTATGATTGAGTTGGGATATATTAGATTGTAATTGTGATGATAAATGGATGTTGTTGAAATTGGAATGTATATATAGTTATGGAAGTGTTAGTAAAAATATATGTGAATGGGTTGTGATATATTTGGATTAAGAATTGTGATAATAAAGGGATTGAAATTAGAATGTATTGATGGTTATGGAATTGTTGGTAAAAATATATGTGAATGAGTTATGATATATTTGGATTAAGAATTGTGATAATAAAGGGATGTTATTGAAATTGGAATGTATTGATGGTTATGGAATTGTTGGTAAAAATATATGTGAATGAGTTATGATATATTTGGATTGAGAATTGTGATGATAAATGGATGTTGTTGAAATTGGAATGTATTGATGGTTTATGGAATTGTTGATAAAAAGGATGTGATTGTATTGAGGAATGTGGTCTGTGTTGAAAGAAAGACGTTTGAGAATACACATGTGATGATATGTATATAGTGTGGATGCTTTGGTATTATGAGAACCCGGTAGTTGATAGATGGTAAGTCCAGTGATGTAGTATCTGGCACAGTGGTAGGCCATAGGGCAATAGTTATTGGCTGAGATATGTATTAAGCCTAGCATTGAAGTGTTAGCACACGTGAGATGTATGCCCTGCGGGTCGTAGCTTTACGAGCAGTGTTGATGGTAAGCCTAGCATTGAAGTGCTAGCACTTGTGAGATGTGTGGTAAGCCTAGCATTGAAGTGCTAGCACACGTGAGATGTATGCCTTGCGGGTCGTAGCTTTACGGGTGGTGTTGATGGTAAGCCTAGCATTGAAGTGCTAGCACTTGTGAGATGTGTGGTAAGCCTAGCATTGAAGTGCTAGCACACGTGAGATGTATGCCTTGCGAGTTGTAGCTTTATGGGAGGTGTTGACGGTAAGTCTAGCATTGAAGTGCTAGCACTCGTGAGACGTGTGGAATATAGATTATGGTATGCGTGGAATGTTGTTAGTAGAAACTGTGATAAGATATAAGTGCGTAATGAATAGCGTGACTTGTACTCAATAATGTGTTGTTATGTGAACTTAATGATTTGTGAATAACGTTGCTGAACCCTGCATGCAATTATGTTTGTGTATATTGTATACTTAGTGAGTCTTATACTACTGAGGTGGTGAACTCATACTTTCACCTGTACGGATGTAGTTAAACTCACAACCGTACAGACTCTGATGCTTTGACTGCAGGTTCAGTGGATCTAATGAATGACGTCGTAGCATAGTACTTGGGATGTTAAGATTGATGCCCGACGCGACAGTTATAATGGTTGGACTATGGGTTGTTCGCCTTTTGGTAGACTTAGTTTATGGCTCGCGTCGCCTGTGACACTTGTATTTATGAGCCAGTCTTTTGGTATGTATTTAATAGCTATGTAAAAGTCTTAAACAGATAGACATTAATGGCTGTTTTGTTATAATAAACTGTTGTTTATAGATGTACCTTCCTTTATATTGGTAATGTTATTATGTGTTATCCGTTGCGTAGATGGAACTCTGATCATCAGGTACATGTTATGGAATGTGTACTATATGTTGGCTTAGCGACATGTAGTCGTGCCACTGTGATGACTCATTTTATGTTTTAAAAAAAAAAAAAAAAATTCGGTCGTCACATTGCTCCCCGAACTAATTGATCCTGAAAAGACGAATCTTCCTCACTTAGCGCGGAAGCTAAGTGTTGAAGTAGATGGGACTGATTGCTCACAAGGACTAATTGCTCCCGAAAAGACGAATTGTCCTCACTTACCACCGAAGCTAAGTGTGGAAGTAGAGGGGACTGATTACTGCATAGGACTACTTGCCCCCAAAAAGATGAATCTTCCTCACTTAGTACTGAAGCTAAGTGTTGAAGTAGAGGGGATTGTTTGCTCCCGAAAAGGTTCATATAGCTTCACCCTAAGTATTCAAGAAGGAACTGATTCCTCCCGAAATGAACCACTTAGTGTTGAAAGCTAAGTTTTTCAGGGATGATTGACTGCTCCTCCTAGGGTTGATTACCCATGAAATGGTTAACAAAGCTTCACGCTAAGTGCTCAAGAAGGGAATTTGTTAGCATTTTAATTGCCTACATTCTGGATAAACAAAAACACTTTATGTAATGGTTGCAAATTAATGGGATGGTCGGTTTTCAATTCAGAATCTTCATGTATTCAGACAATGTTCAAATCAAAGAAAGTATCTGATCACAAGCTTCTAGAAGATGTCCATGAAGAGTCCTTGCAAAATCCAAGACAAAACAGCCGGTTCCTGTGCAACCGTCCAGACGAGCCTTTCAAGTCGTCCGAACACCCCTCAAGGTCTAGCAGTCTTTCGTTGAAGACTTCCGGACGACAAAGCAACACTGTTCGGACCTAGGTCAATCAGTATTCAACAAGGAGTTGGATTTCAGAAGTCGACACTGTTAGAGAGTCTCTGCAAGCCGTCCAGACAACGTGGCAACACATTCGGACGATGTCCAGTATTTCAGAATATTCCAAAGTTCCGTTCGAACGTGGAAAGGATTTTAGCGAAGACCTTCCGGACGCTCGGCCAAGCCGTCCGAACGTGAACCTGAAAAAATAGAATTACGCATTTCTGAAAGGATATCGCAGAAAACCGTCCAGACTTGGCTAACTTCCGTCCCAACGCTCGCCAGCCAAAGTCCGAATCTCGGCAGTTTTAGGTTTCTTATGAGCCTATAAATAGAGGGCCCTAGGCTTGTGTTTTTTTACAGAATTCGACAGTGAATTCCATAGTGCTTTGATAGGGTGTTTAAGGAGAATCGAAGATCTGCTAGCTCTTAAGCCGTTTCCAATGTGTGCTCAACCGTTCGTGTGAAGTCTATTTTAGGGGTCGGCCCTAAGGTAAAGGAATCCATCAAAAAGCCCCTTCAGGTGGAAGATTTGGTTGGGAAGTGTTCACGATGGGCCTCGTGTCAGAGTTAAAGGTATGACTACTGCATAAGGGTATGTGAGTACAAGTGTCTTGTAACTAGCTTTATTTTTGGATAGTGGATTTTTTGGGTTTGGCTGCCCCGGAGTGGTTTTTCTATTCACAGAGTTTTCACTTCGTAACAAATATCTTGTCTTATTTAAATTCCGCATTTAAGATATTTGTTTGCACACAAACACACACACTTGGTTAAATTAGAAGTCAATATTTTTTTAACATTTGGTATCAAAGCTTGGTACACTCTGTTTTAGATTTATTTCTTGAGTTTATCCTTTGGACTTCTGTTTCTGATTTTTATGTCTCAAAATCTTAATTCTGTTCCGCCCTTTGATGGGATGAACTATGGCTATTAGAAAGCCCGAATGCGCTTCTTTTTAAAATCTATTGACGTCTGGAAAATTGTTGAAATTGGTTGGAATAAACCAGAAGAAACAGACGAAATTACTGTTATTCAAACAAGCGCAAGGCTTTCCAATGATAAAGCCCTCTATGCACTATGTCAAGCACTTTCACCATCTGAATTCGTAAGAATTCAAATTGTGAAATTGCTAAAGATGCATGGCAAATTCTAGAAACAACATATGAAGGCACAAAACTGGTGAAATCTGCCAAGCTTCAAATGTTGATTTCTAAATTTGAAGAAATTAAGATGCTAGAAGAAGAGATCTTCGGAGAGTTCTACACTAAGATTAGCGACCTGAGAAACTCAATGGTGAGTCTTGGAAAGCAAATCTCGGATGTAAAACTCATCCAAAAGATACTAAGATCTTTGCCTGAGCGTTTCAGGATTAAGGTGACAACTATAGAAGAAAGCAAAGATCTGGAGGAAATGAAGATTGAAGAGATGGTAGGATCTCTTCAGACATATGAATACTCCTTACCCCTAGTCAGAAAGGCAAAGACAATTGCCCTTAAGGCATCTAAGGCATCCCAGAAGAAATCCAGAGTCTCATCTGACGAAGACTCCGATATTGATGAAGATGCAGTGGCAATGTTAGCCAAGAACTTCGAGCGGTATATGAAGAATAATAAATTCAAGAAGAAGTTCTCTGACAGACTAAGAAAGGCTCCCCACACAACTGAGTCAGAAGAAGCAAAGAAGAAAGATCTGAGGGGTCCTCAATGCTTCGAATGTTCAGGTTTCGGTACATTAGAACTGAATGTGCAAATCTGAAGAAATTAAAAGGGAAAGCCTTTAATGCAACTCTAAGCGATGAGTCTGAGAAGGAAGAAGAAACTCCTGAAGAAGAAAAATTCCTGGCCTTCGTGGCCCCACATGAAGATAAGGAGGATTCTCAATCCTACTATTCTGAGAATAGTGAAGAAGAAGATATGCAGTCAGCCTATCAACTTCAATATGTTGTGTTAGGTTTTAATTGGCTACATTCTGGTTGACAAAATCACTTGTATGTATAGATGCTTTTATCAGGGATTCCACTATTTAGAGTGATGTCAGAAGATTCTGTACTGTCCACTATTCCATCCGTCCGAACGATGTGCCATACCGTCCGGACGCTCGACAGACCAAGCATCATCTGTCCGGACGATGTGCATTCTCGTCTGGACCTTCACTGTTTCGAGGAGCTACTGTTCCAGCTTGCATCTGTCCGGACGTCTTAGCAACCCGTCCGGACGCCTCTCTATGATCGATCAGTCTTAGATTCTTTCCAAGTTCAAAATAAGGGAAGATTGCTTCAACCGTCCGGACGACGTGGATTCCCGTCCGGACGCGCTCATACATATGGCAAGAATCGCTATTCAAATATCACTGTCCGGACGACAGTCGGCCTTGGTTCGGACGCGCGTTCATCAGTTAAGGAAATTGCCGATTTGACTTCAACTGTCCGGAAGACTGCCTATCATGGTCTGGACTCGCGCATAGCAGATATGAAAATTGCGTGTTGAAGATTAGCCGTCCGGATGCTCATCCCCCATGGTTCGGACGCGCGAAAGCCTTATATGAAAATTACTTGCAGCGGACGTGTGACCGTCCGGATGACGTTGTCTCACCATCCGGACGCGGCTCTTAAACAGGAAAGATTTCTCAGCAAAATTTTTGAAAAATTCTGTGGCACAGTTGTCCGTCCGGACGGCCCATGTCCACCGTCTGGACAGCACCCGCATATATCACTGCAGTCGCCCATTCTGTACCTCAGCTTATAAATAGAGGCCCTTGGGCATTGAGAACTGCAAGAGTTCAGTATTGAATTCCACAAGTGCTCAAAGAAGTTATTTTGAGAGATCATTGAGCTGATTAAGTTTCCTCTGAAGCCATTGCAAGTGTGTTGTTGCTGCGCTACAACTGAAGTCTATCTTAGGGGTTGGCCCTAAGGTAAAGGATTCCATTGAAGACCCCTTTCAGGTAAGAGACCTGGTTGGGAAGCATTCGTGTTGGGTTACACGTTAGAGAGCAAGGTACGACCACTGCATCAGGGGTATGTGAGTGTTACTGCTTTGTATCTAGCTTTGTCTTCTGAATAGTGGATATCCTGGGTTTAGCTGCCCCAAAGTGGTTTTTCTCTTAATTGAGTTTCCACTTCGTCAACAAAAATCTTTGTGTCTTTTATCTTCCGCATTGTTAATTTTTGTTGTACACTATTGCACACACTTGCCTTTTTATTTAGAAGTCAATTTTCATGTTGAATTGCTAAAGCTTCAGGATCCTAAAACTCCCATGTGTCACCAATGTAGAGTTAGCAGTCATGTCAGACCTAAGTGTTCTCCACCTATGCCATACAGGCAGCATAGATCTCCGCCCAGAAATCATACTCCAAGGCATCAGCAGCTGTAGAAGCCTATTCAAGCAAAAAAGACTTGGGTTCCCAAAAAGCTGTATTTGGGAAAACAGAAGACTGCAGAAAGCGAAATCTGTTATGAAGGAAATTCTCCTGCTAGTTCTTTCATCCAAGATCTGGTAAGATTTCTAACATTACCACTAAAGAATGAAGGACAGGATAAAGATGAGGACACCCACTCCTCGAGGGGGAGCAGACATACCTAGTTGGTAAGGTCACACATGCCTAGGATTTTGGTTCATAAATCCTAGAGCAGGATAGGTACACTTGCATATTTTTTATCATCTTATAAAAACTTTGCATGTTGCTATGGAACCATCGTCTCTATCCCTATATTTCTTTTTGTTTGTCTTGAGGAATTTCTGCAGGTGTTAAATAGGGATGATAGTAAAAGCACGCCGAGCGGCTGCTTTTCTATCTTGTTACTCTCAAACCTCTCTCCCTGAGGTCAAGTTTGTTTCTACCTTACATGCTTGGTCAATACTATCCTTTTTATTGTGAAGCATGTTTGTTGTTTATTTTTTATTTTAAAAAAAAAGGGGGATGGGATAAAGGATGTAGAGCTTTGTTGTTCCATTATATAAGTTTCCAGATATCATATGTATGTTTAATTGATGTCTCAGTTTCTGATGCATTTATTCTTTTGCCTTTATATAACTACGAGTTTTTCCTTTATATCTATGAAGTTTCCCAGTGGCATCCATACTAGATAGTTGCTTTTCTCTTGTGATGAAAAATGTGCACTATCCAATGCTCCCCTAAGGTATTTTTGTCTTTCCTCTGACTTTTAGCTTTTGGATTTTTTTTTTTTTTGAGAGAGATTTTTTTTTTTTGCTAAGATGATCAAATTGACCAACTTGCTAGTTGAACCTAGAACCCATAAATTATGGCATTCTTTCTAGGTTGCAGTACCAAGTGATAAAAATCATTCAATCGAATAAAAATGGATAAATAAAAAGATCCACTGCTTGCTAAATCTGTTCTTGATATTGTCCCTATAGAAACAGTTAGTGACCAAATCATTGTGGAAATAGACGGCCACTAAAGGACTTTGTAAAAGAAAATGTGCTGCAGCTTAGGGGGAGTGTATCAGATAAGGTTGGCTAGGCCCTAGTAAAATAAGGTTTGACTTTTGACTGATCTAACATTTATTTTCTCGTTTCTCTAGAAAATTCAGGTGATTTAGGTCATTTCAGTGAAATTTATACCGTTTTGAGAAAGCCTTCACACACACACACACATTGCTTGAGTTAAGTCTTCTATTGAAAAATGTCTTTCTGCAGGGAAATGTTTGTGCTTAACTCTCAATTATGTCTTGGGATATTGTTGATATGCTAATTGAACTGAGATATCAATGTTATATACATGCGTGCTTTGGAAATTACTTGAGAAATATTTTTTTTGCTCTTTTTCCTCTCTTTTTCAGATTTTTTGTGTGAAGCGTCCGGATGGTGCTCCTGTATGTCCGGACGGTGATTGTGGTTGTCTGAACGATACGGTTGATTCGTTTGGACGTCCATTCTTCTATCTAAACGAACGTGTTTGTGCGATCTCTTACGTGGCACTACGTCCGGATGTCACTTAACTTACGTCTGGACGGTGAACCCTATAGGGTTAAATCGCATTCTCCCTGGGCCGCACATCACTTTCTCCTCTCTTTTGGTTCTTTTTGTCGTCTTGTTTCATTTTTTCTGTACTTTTTATGCGTACTTCTCAAGTGCACGTGTCATCTTTGCAATTTATCTCCACCCCAAGTATGTTTTTATACTCTTTTACTAATTTATTTTTAGTTTTTATGCTTAAAATAGTTTGTTTTTGAGTTTCTATTATTTTGAGTTTAATATGTAGTGATGTGCAAATTTTAATACTCGCAAGCGCATGAATCGTTTGCAATATAGTGTATGTGCAAGTGCGAGATCGTATCCACAGGGAATTGTGTTGCGAAAATTAATTTCTATTTAAACTAATTCTATTTTAACCTAGTTCCAAATTTTGTGAATAATGGAAAAATAAAATAAAACAAAAGAAAATGTACTAAGGTTTTAAAATCCACACCCACCAAATCACAGCAACATATTCCCATGTTTGTTAATACATATCCAAAGTTCTCATCGTACAAATCCTATGTATGTTCTACTATTGTTCAAAAATTAATTAAATCATTCAATGAATCCGTTCTTTACACAAATCACAAAAGATATCCGGTTTAAACCAAATCATCAAATGTATCCGTAGAACAAAACACAATGAATATCCAATGTTTTGATAAATGAAAAATCCAAGCAATCAATTAAATAAGACTATCTCAAATCATCACATGTATCCGGAAATCACAATAGATATCTAAGAAATCATCTCAATAATTGAAAAAAAGTAGAACATTGAAAATATTAAATCCAATAAAATCGGATAGCATAAACTCTCATGAAAATATTGTTGCTCTTCAAAGGTGAGGTTTCATCCTCAACCTTAGTTGAAAAATTAGCTACTCATGGATAAAAATAAAATGCTAAATTTTATTAAGAACATAAAAAGAAAAAACTTACAAAGAATAAAAGCCAAAGAACCCAGCTGCTATGTACAATGTTGGGATCTAAGTGGTGTATAGCATGTGGTATTTATAGCAGAAAATTAGGTTAACCCCAATTCTTACAAAATGACACATCTACCCTTCTAAACCCTAATAGGAGAAAAGAATGCTAGGGTTTAGGGCCATATTTTCAAAATGACACATCTACCCCTCAAAACCCTAATAAGAGAAAAGAATGCTAGGGTTTGGAGTGTCTGCAGCCGCCAGGAACAAGAAAATTCGCGCTCTTATATTGCAGGGCATTTATGACGTATCAGACATTTGAAATAGGAAAATTTTATTTCACAATGATTTGTAGAATTTTGAATTAGCTTTCCAACGCCACTAATTTCACTTCAATCCGATACTTTAGCTGAAAGTTATAGTCAAAATACTATTACTTATGCAGAACCTGAAATTTAATCCAATACGATTTTGATTTCCAAAATTTGCATTTTTTCTCTTTAAAACTACTGTTTTCTCTCCATGATCTGTAAAATACCAAAATACAAAAACTTACCAAAAACATTAAAAAATAACAAAGCTAAAGGTTTAACAAATGTGAATTAAGGGGTCCAAATATACAATATTTGGCACTCATCATGTAGTATTGCTCAAAATTCTTTATTATTTGGGTTGAGATTTTGCATATTTGGTTCTTGATATTGTTTGGGTTGTGTTTCTTGCTGTTGTAATTTTTGGGATTGTCCATTTTACAGCCATTATGATGCCCAAATGTTTTTTAGACTAACAGATATTAATACTTTCATAGATTTGTTTCTATGATTGTTTTTAGTCAAGGAATTATGTCTTCAGACGACTTTCCTCCCCGAGTCAGGCAGAGAACTGAAGAGTCAGTTGCAGACAGGTTGCACCACATGCACTCACGACAGGTCCTATCAGAGAGATCCAGTGCTGCTTCCCATTGCTCAGATGCTTCTGGAGAACAACTAGGAGTATCTGTACAACTGTGCCTGCCTGGCTTTTCCCAGACTGGTACGGGAATTTTATGGCCACATGATCGTTATTCAGGACGATGACCGAGAACTGATCATGCAGACTATGGCCAGAGGCCAGACAATTCTGATTGACCCCCAGCTTATCAGTTCTGTGATCGGGGTCCCTGTTCTCCCAGTCTCAGGTGTTCCTTTCCCTGCTAGTGATGAGACACCCAGCATTGACTTTCTTCATGATTTCTTTGGGATGAAACCACAGAGAGAAGGCAAGTCCCACTCCCAGATCAACATCAGTGCTTTTGCTCCTATGCACCGATTTTTAGCAAAGGTGGTTGGGATAAACCTTTGGCCTCAAGCTCGTCGGAGTGAGCTTACTCTTAAGAAGGCCACCCTTCTTTATGCCATAGTGATGCGGACTCCTTTTTGCCTATGCAAGCACATATTGCACACTATGCTCGAGGTTCATGATGAGAAGAACACCAGTTTGTCTTTTGGGTGTTTGATCACTCAAATCTATCTTCAGGTCGTGACAGATATTTCAGACTTTGAGCCCCACTCACGGATCTCATATCCCCTTGGCATACAGACTCTCATGAAGTCTAATGCTCAGTTGTGGCACGAGGCTCAAGGTGGTGTTTCTCAACCTCCACCAGTTGCCCCACCAGCAGCTGTATCATCATCCCAGGCTGTGCCCCCTACTTTTGATATAGAGGCTGCATTTACTCAGCTGATTTTATCAATGGGAGCTCTCCAGTGTGACGTTAATCTTATTGTAGAGCGTGTTGAACAATGTCAGATTGACATCAGGGAGTGCCTGCAGTACCATCACCCCAAGCCTGATGATGAGGACTAATCCTTTTTTGTTGTTTGATTGTATGTAAACAATATTAAATTTGTGCTGATGATTTGTTAAACACTTATGGGTTTAATTAATACTCTGTTTACCCTTTGTCATTGTGGGACAACAAGGGGGAATATTTTTGGTTTATTTTGGTATTTAGACCGGGAATGTATTTCCAAATCTGTCATGTGTTTTTGTCCTAGAATGGCCAAAGGGGGAGGTTGTTAGTATTTTAATTGGCTACATTTTGGATAAACAAAAACACTTTATGTAATGGTTGTAAATTAACAGGATGGTTGGTTTTCAATTCAGAATCTTCATGTATTCAGACAATGTTCAAATCAAAGAAAGTATCTGATCACAAGCTTCTAGAAGATCTCCATGAAGAGTCCTTGCAAAATCTAAGACAAAACAGCTGGTTCTTGTGCAACCGTCCGGATGATCCTTTGAAGACGCCTGGACCCCCCCTCAGTGTCCAGCAGTCTTACGTTGAAGACGTCCGGACTCTAGGTCAATCAGTATTCAACAAGGAGTTGGATTTCAGAAGTCGACACTGTTAGGGAGTCTCTGCAAGCTGTCCAGACGACGTGGCAACACGTCCGGACGATGTCCAGTATTTCAGAATATTCCAGAGTTCCGTTCGAACGCGGAAAGGATTTTAGCGAAGACCGTTCGGACGCTCGGTCAAGCCGTCCGGACGTGAACCTGATAAAGATAGAATTACGCGTTTCTGAAAGGATATCGCAAAAAACCATCCGGACATGGCTAACTTCTGTTCGGAGAGCCCGAATCTTAGTAGTTTTAGGTTTCTTGTAAGCAAATAAATAGAGGGCCCTAGGCTTGTGTTTTGTATAGAATTCGATAGTGAATTCCATAGTGCTTTGAGAGGGTGTTTAGGGAGAATCGAAGATCTGCTAGCTTTCAAATTGTTGCCGGTGTGTGCTCAATCGTTCATGTGAAGTCCATCTTAGGGGTCGACCCTAAGGTCAAGGAATCCATCAAAAACCCCTTCAGGTGGAAGATCTGGTTGGGAAGCGTTCACGATGGGCTTCGTGTAAGAGTCAAAGGTATGACTACTGCTTAAGGGTATGTGAGTACGAGTGTCTTGTAACTAGCTTTGTTTTTGGATAGTAAATTTTCTGGGTTTGGCTGCCCCGGAGTAGTTTTTCTCTTCATAGAGTTTTCACTTCGTAACAAATATCTTGTCTAATTTAAATTCCGCATTTAAGATATTTGTTTTCACACAAACACACACACTTGGTTAAATTAGAAGTCAGTATTTTTTTTACAGAATTAAAAGTTAAAAATGACTTCTAAATAGCCTTGTGTGTGTGCACAATATGTAACAAAATATTGTAAATGCGGAATTTAAAGAACACAAATATTTTGTTAACGAAGTAGAAACTCAATTAAGTGAAAAACCACTCCGGGGTAGCCAAACTCAGAAAATCTACTATCAGAAGACAAAGCTAGTACATAGACAGTAACACTCACATACCCAATGCAGCGATCATATTTAGTACTCTAACACGTAACCCAACGTGAACGCCTCCCATCAAAGTCTCCTACTTGAAGGGATGTTCTACGCATTCCTTTACCTTAGGGCTCATTCTTAAGATAGACTTCAATAATGAGCACATCAACAGCACACAACGGCAATGGCTTGAGAGCTAGCGGATCTTCACAATTTCTCCATAAAATATACTCGCTAAGCTACAAAGAATCAATACCGAATTCTATAAATTGTACATGCCTAGAGACCTCTATTTATAGGCTAAGAAGACCTAAATTGAGTTTGTCTCTGATTTCTCTAGGTGGCATCCAGACGCAAGTTGAGACTGTCTAGACGGACAACTGTGCAATCGGCTTTCCATAATGTGCTTCATGCAATACCATAACAGGGCCGCGTCCGGACGTTGTTTCCCTAGCGTCCAGATGGTTGCACTTCTGCTGCACATAATTTCCATAATAAGGACTGGCATCCGGATGGTGTTGCCTTGTCGTCCGGACGGATGCAGCTGTCTTCCCATATCTGTGTTGTGAGAAGGAAATCCGATTTCTTGTCGAACACTGATGAGTGTCCGAACATGTTGTTGAGACGTCCGGACGGATGCAACCTTGAACAGTTTGAAACTTCTAGACATTGATGGGAGTTCGGACGCATGACTAGGCTGTCCGAACGGAAGCTTGGGATCCAACTTCTCTGAATTGGAATCTACACAGAATCTTCTTTGAACTTCTTGAAGCACATTTCTGAAACAAAGACTTTGAAATAAACAACATCCCTAATAAAATGGCAACATTACATAAAAATGATTTTGTCAAACAGAATGTAGCCAATCATAAACTAACAAACTCTCCCTTTGGCCATTCTGGGACAAAAATCACTTGACATGTTTAAAAATACATTCCCGGTCCAAGACAAAAAATACTTTCCTTTTTTGTCTCAAAAGGACAAAGTGTAAAAAAAGAGTATAGAAAAACTAGCTAAAAATTACTCTCCCTTAATGTCTTAGTAGGACAAAGGTAAACAGAGTAAATAAAATGTAGAGTTATAAAAGTTTACAAACAATAAAATAGGAAAAACAATAATTATTGTCTCAAGAATAAAACACCAAAAAGAAATCAACAATCAATCCTCATCATCAAGGGATGGATGATACTCGTCTTCATGGGAGGGATGAAGGTGCTTGAGACACTCCTGGATGTCAAGCTGGCATTGCTCCACTTGGAGGTTGATAGAGTGAACCTCCCATTGCATAGAACTCATACCTCCTTGAAGAAACTCTAGAGTAGCTAGAATCTGAGCAAAACCTGCATAATATTGTGGAGGTGGAGGAGCAGTCTGAGAAGAGGACGCTCCAGTAGGCAGCTCAACATGAACAGGAGGAGGCTGAGGAGCTTCATCTTGGTCTTCATGTTTCAGCTAGGCATTTGACTTCATCAGGGTCTGTTTGCCAAGTGGATCATGTATCTTCATCTTGGGCTCTCCAGAGATGTCTATCCTAGACTGAAGGATAATTTTTGTGACCAAACATGCGAAACAGAGCCCTGTAGTATGCTCATCTCTAGACTCTAGCATAATGTTGAGGATGTGCTTGGATAGGTAAAACAGCAACCTCATGACAATATCATATAAAAATTGAGCCCTCTTTAGAATCAACTTACTTCTACGAACAATGGGCCATAGATTGTGCTGAACAATCTTCGCGAGTAGGCGGTGCAGGGGAGAAAAAGCATTGATTCTGATGTTCATCTATGCTCGCTCCTCACCCTGTGGAACAGCATGAAAGAACTCCCTAAGCTGCTCCAAAGTATGAGGCTCCACAACCTCAGTAAAATGACTAGCTGAAATATGAAGCACCGGTACACCAAGAATCCTGCTGATGACTTGTGGATCAATCTGAAATACATGCTCTTCAGTGGACTGAAGGACAATGCCACTGTCTTCATCCTGTACAACCTCCAGATGCCTATAGAATTCTCTCACCAGTATGGGGAGCACAATGTAAGCACAATTGTAGAGGTATCCCCAGTGACAAGTCTGAATAATGTCATCAATAACATCTAGAGGTGCCACCAGCTCGAACCACATTCCTCTCTGGAATAGCTTGCCGATTTGCAATTCTGGCCCTGGAGGCAGCAATGCCTTACTCTGTCCTCTGTCGAACTCTGTGTTGAGAACTGCCAGCAGACATGGTTCTGCACAAAATAACCACAAATATTGCCAAAAATAATTCCAAAAAAAAAATTGATCAGTCCCTAAAAAATTTCGGCATTATAACGGCAGTAAAATGGACTTCCCAAAATTACATATACAATAAATATCCCAAACATAGTCCAAATAACTAACAAAACAAAATTAAACTAACCTCAGCAACAGTAAATAAAAGCAAATCCATGCATGATTTATCTCAACAAAATATTCCATAAGAGTCTAAAAATTCTAACAATTTAAATAAACTGAAAAGAATCTAAAAGATAGAATAAAGTACTTGGAATGGATATAAAATGCAGAAAAAGACAAAAGAGGGCGAGAACTTGTGAGAAAACCTGAGAAAACCAAGCAAAATCACAAAAAGTAAGTGAAAAAGGAGGGGTGCGGCGGCAGGAGAGACGCGCAACTTACCAGTCCGGACGGCCACTGCCGGATCAGCACTCGGCAGAACCGCATGCGTCCAGACCCAATTCTCCCTAAAATATACTCTCTAAGGTATGAAGAATTCAATACCGAATTCTGTAAATTGTACATGCCTAGAGGCCTCTATTCATAGGCTAAGAAGACCAAAATTGAGTCTATCTCTGATTTCTCTAGGCGGCGTCTAGACGTAAGCTGAGATTGTTCGGACGGTCAACTGTGTAACCGGCTTTCCATAACACGCTTCACGCAATACCATAATAGGGTTGCGTTCGGACGATGTTGCCTTAGAGGCCGGACGGTTGCACTTCTACTGCACCGTAATTTTCATAATAAGGACTGTCATCTGGACCGTGTTGCCTTGTCGTTCGGTTGGATGCAATTGTCTTCCCATATCTGTGTTTGAGAAGGAAATTCGATTTCTTGTTGAACACTAATGAGCGTCAGGCGTGTTGCGTTGTTGAGACGTTCGGACGGATGTAGCCTTGAACAGTTCTAAACTTCTGGACACTGATGGGCATCTGGATGCATGACTGGGCCGTCCTGACGGAAGCTTGGGGTCCGACTTCTCTGAATTGGAATTTGCACAGAATCTTCTTTGAACTTCTTGAAGCACATTTCTGAAAATAAAGACTCTGATATAAACGGCATCCCTAATAAAATGGCAACATTACATAAAAGTGATTTTGTTAAACAGAATGCAGCCAATCACAAACTAATAGGAATGATTGCTCTCGAAACCAATAACTTAGTGTTGAAGCTAAGTTTTTCAAGGGGGACCGATTGCTCCTCCCGGGACTAATTGCTCCCGAAAAGGTTAACATAGCCTCACGCTAAGTGCTCAAGAACAAACTGTGATAGGAATCCATGTAGGAGCCAAAGGATAACTCATCCCAACAAACGGTAGATAGGCTTAAGGGTAGCCGAAGATAATGAGATAAGTGAGAAAGGAGATAAAGACCAAGGCCAAGGCAAGTTACATGAAGATAAGTTTAAATGTAGAGTGGTATCACAAGAATTCAACAAGGAGTATTCATCTATCAACTAGTAACTATCTTATGCTATCATTATCTTAGTTATGTTGTTGTTATCTTATTTGAAGTAGTCATAGTATAAGAGGGGACATTGATTAGCAATGAGGTGTTGAGAATTATTATTGTTATATTGTGGTTCGTTTCCAAACCTCAATTGGATTCTTTGTGGTCTTTCTAATGTAGGGGAGACGGCCTCGAGGATAGCCGATAATTGAGTGACGACTCAATACGAGTGGAGTGAAATAATTAAATTGAACTGTTTAACACTTAGTATATAAAACTGTCATCACATCATTATGTTATCTCTGTCCTTAAATAACTCATAATACATGATATTGTTGAATAACAGTTAGCTCACTTATGGAACTATGGGGTTGTGGTAATAACCACCATATCATAGATGATTGTGCAGGTTCTGAAGATTATGGATTGGATTAACTGCTAGCTTAAGAGATCTAATGCTATTGTAGCTAGGTGTTGGTGCTTTAACATTATCATTGTTTGTACTAATTTGTATGTAATATGTTTAGTGATTTACTTGTATGTAGTAAGTTTCCATATATGCTTTCGTGTCATATATGACACGTGTTTCATTGTAATTAGTGTAAAGGAAATTAAAGAACTTTTAAAAAATGTCTAGAGGGATTTCAGTTAGCTCAATGTATTGTGTTATAATTGCCAAGTCTTTATGTAAAAATTATATTTCGCTGCTACTTTATAACTCTGATGATGTCGTAACGTCACGTGCAAAATGAAAATTTTCACTTACGCCTTTTTGTAAAAGGCGGGTCGTTACATATGACCTCTTGCCGGCATTGTAAAGTATTGTACAATCTTAATTCTTAACAGTGTCTTGTTCGATCCCACCTATAGCCGCTATGACTATTGCTCAATCCTATTTGTTGTATTGACTCGTTCCTCTGTGTCCTAATCCCTAGATCACTAAGAAACAAACAAATATTTGTCAAGACGATGAGATTTACAAGAAAATCATCCCATCCCTCCCTTAAAATGCAATGCAAAGGAAAGCATAGGGTTAGGCAATAAAATGTAATTAACAAGAGAGGATTCTATGTTTGAAGGGAGAGGTCTCCTTCAGAAAGAATTCGAAAGTAACCAAACCTATCCCAAAAACAATAAATAGATTAAGTGCAATATCAAAAAAAGAAAAAGAAAAAATGTCATATAAAACTAATCCATAAAATCCTACTGAAATCACCACTCACTTGGTAGAAGGATGGGTGTGTTTGATAAACCTTTGATAGTGATTTTATTTTTAAATAGTAATAAGAAATGATTGATATGATATAAAGTAATAAGAAGTTTTGAATTTTTTGTAAGGAAAAGTGAAAAAGGTTATTAAAAAGTAATGATGTAATATAAAAAATGATTAATTTGATATAAAAAAGTTGGAATGTTTTGAATTTGGGGTTTTTAGAGAAATGTTGAGGGAGAGTAAGGGGTTTGCATAATAGCCCCGATATGCCTAAGTTTGAAAGAAAAAAAATGTGCAACATCAGAGTAATAGATACAACAACTAGATACACAATCTTCACATGTGAAATGACAAAAGTGAAATGTCAGAAGAAGTAGACGTCGTGAAATGACAGGCTTGTTTGGTAAGTGACATTACAGAACAGAACAGAACAGAGTAGTGGGTTGTTAGTTTTTGAAATTAGTAAAAAGTGATGATGTGATATAAAATAAAAAGAATTTGTATAAAAAAGTGAAAAAGTTTTGTATTGTAGTGAATTTTTTTATTTGAATAGTAATAAAAAATTATTGATGTAATATAAAAAAGTGAAAAAAGTAAGAATATTTTGATGTTGATTAGTAGTGAAAAGTATAAAAAAATGAAAAAAAAAAGGTACATGAACAGTACTGTAATGTATTATTCCTTGACAAACAACCCTGACAATAGTTGATAGCTCATTGTCGTTTGTTTTAAAGGTTCTTTTATTTATTCATAACTTACGGAAGAAGAAAAATCATTTATTCAAAGAAAATGAGTGTTATCCCTTTAAAGAGAAAAATAGTCGTTAGATCATAGGAAGAAGAAATATGTTAGCTTGTAGAAGACGTGCAGTAAGGTGTTGTCCAACGCTAGTGAGAGAGAGTTGAGAGACAGATAGAGGAACGAGAGTAAATAGAAAACAAAGATTTTTACATATTTTCGGTGGGTGTTTTTGCTTCCCCGCTTGAAATCTTGGTAAATTTTTTTACAGTTGGAAATCGTGATTTTGGTTTAAAATCCCATGTTATAAAATAAGCACCTCTTAATCTGCTTTTAGAAATCGCAATATTTTCCATGTTTTTAGAACTCCCGATTTTTAAAATGCAAATCCAAACACTCCATGATTCGCGATATCTTATAAAATCGTATATATATATATATATATTTCAAATCAAAATACCAAAAACACCTTTATCTTCTATGTTTCAATACCAATCTCTCAAACTGTCATTTTAACCTTTTTATTCAACTGCCGATTTTCAAATAATTCTATTCTTTAACCTCAACATAATATCTTTAGAATAGATCATCAATTAATCTCGACATCAAAATCAACCCTCTTCTATGCATTTCCGTAAACCTTTCAACCTGAAAAGCTTTCAAAATAAATGAACAAAATGTACGTTGTGATTTTTGGCAAAATTTTAAATGTTTGATGAAGTCTGTTGGAGTGATCATTTTGGGGTATATATATATACACATATGATACGTACGTGTCCATCAACATGCTTAAGTTAATGCATGTTTGAGCCTGATATATCATTTATGCACTGAGTTCCTAACACTCTAAACCAAATTTATCTTGTTTTCTTTTTACATCAACTGAAACAGGTGAAAACGAGGGAAATAGAGGGTCGGCCCATTGGTGGAGCTTGGTTTGGGCTTTCATTTATTATTTATCTGTTCAGAAATCTCATTCTCGTCTTCTTGGAATGTGATTAGGAAATTAGACAAGGAAAGAAAGAAAGAATGGTAGTCGGAGTAACGGCTTCCCTTTCCCATTCAGTTGCTCATGTGCATTTGCAATTTCGTCATAGAACAAAAAACGAGAGAGGCTTGGACAGGGTCTTCCACGGTCACAAATATTGTCATCGTCATTGTAATAGTTTCAGCACCACCACCAACAGCTGTACCACAACCACATCTGGTGATGGTGGTGGGAAGTTGGAGGTGGCGGAGATAAAGGAGAAGTGCGAGAAGTGGCAATGGAAGGGCCAATATTCCATCAATTACTTCGTTTCTCATTCAAATTCCAATCCTCCTCTTCTTCTTGTGCATGGATTTGGGGCTTCCATTCCACACTGGCGCAGGTTAGTCTTTTTCAGTACCAGTTCACCCATCATATTATCATATTGTTATCTTCGTCGATCTCATCTTTGTTTCTGGTCAACATTACATATTTCTGTTATTTAGCATCGCCCACTTATCCACATCCCTATCTAATTCACCTCCGCCACACAACTTGCGCACAATTAACGAAAAATAAATAAATAAATATATATATATATATATATATATATATATATATATATATATATATATATATATATATATATATATATATATATAGTTATCGCAGTTGTAAAGAGCAGAGACCCAAATGATGCTCAGGGTTTGGTACGATTAATATAATTGAATGGTTTATTTTCTTAATATATGTGTTGAACATTAATTTATTAATTATTTATTCAAGTTTTTGGTAACTTTAATTCATGAATTGCTTGTTCAATATTCATAAGAATATGAAACCAAAAAATAATTGGCCGTTTCGTGGTACTCATAATTATGGCTTAAATTAAGTATACCATGTTACCATGTTAGCGCATGCTATCAGAGCCTGATCTCTTAGTTCTTGGACTCTAAAGTGTAAGACCCGTATAGAATTTTGTGGGGAATAGAAAATATGGAGAACAAAGCGGAAGGGTAGTTCAGTGTTAGACACCTACGTTCACCACTTTGAATTGTTCTAAGGTCTACATTGTGCTCTCATTGACTTGATTGCTTACAATATGAAGGTCCCTATTTATAGAGAAGTGAGTGAATACAAATATAGTAAAAGATTTGATTACGATCAACCCTTAAATAGAGAATATTTCAATATCAACGTGTTGCGGTGGCTGGGAACTGGTTGAAGACGATGGCTGATCAACTAACGTGGGCGGTGAATGGCGGTGGTTGCCGAAGACAATGGAAAGCGACGACAGAATCCGAAATTAACCAGATTTTGTGGTGGTTGACGGTGGTAGGTGGTAGTGCCGGTGGCTGGCGTTGTAACGCGCCCATATTTAATTAATAAGAATAATTAACCTAGAGAGTTATTGGAAGAACTTTCCAAACCAATTAACTTGTAATTAACTAGGAAAACTACCCTAAACACCTATCATAGTAAAATAAATAGCGGAATGCTAAAAAAATGATCTGAGCAACAATTTAATACCTCAAACATCTCTTAAATAAATTACAATCCAAACTCCATAAAAGATAATAACAACTAACTATCACCAAATACATCTATGGAATTCATAAATGTTGAAATACAATAAAATTGTCTTAAGGTTTTCACTCCATAGCCCAAGCCTAACCAAAGACTCTAAGCTCCAACTAGATTTAATACCTGCTAAACTCTGAAACAAATATATGTTACACAGGTTAAAAGGGTACCAATTGCGTAAGTCCACGACTTAGTAAATAAACATCACAAAGAGGTAAACCATGAAGAAGGTTGCAGAGGGTTACGTTGAGCGCGAGATTGACGTGTCAGAGCAAGAGAATTCTGGCGCATTCAGGAAGCTTCTCAAGATTTTTGAATTGTGGATAGGCTGGGCTTGCGGGCTTAGGGCGAGATTGGGCTTACTGTCCTCATTTGTATTGAAGCGGCTATTGGGTGGTTTTGGCTTGGGCCAGGTGTTTAAAAGTGGCTTTGGGCTGGGCCTGGTGCGTTCTAGGGTTGGATCTAGAAGGGTGGGTTTTAGGCCCGATTTTAAGAAGGGAAATGATATTTACATTTCTTGTGCACAACAACTACACTCACACAAAACACATTGGGGCGGGGCCCACACAATAGGCCCCACCCCAATGTGTCTTGTGTGAGTGTAGTTGTTGTGAGGGTGATGTGTAAGAGCACTAGCAGCAGATTCCCAACCATTTTTCCTACTTTAGGGAAAATTTAGGGAATCAAACCATTTTTTTTTTCCCTAAACAAAAACACCTCACAGCAGCTTCCCTTTATCTTTTCCTATATATTAAAATAATATTTTTTTATCTTTTACTTTTTTTTTTTTTTTTTTTTTTTTTTTTTTTTTTTTTTTCGTTTTAATTTCATTGCAGATTCTGAAGCATCCGCTCATATTCCAGATTCCACTTTACTCTTCTTCTTCTTCTTTCTTTTTCTCAGATTCCACTTTCCTCTTCTTCTTCTTCTTTCTTTTTCTCTCTGAGACTTTTTTTTTTTCTCTTCAGGTTCTCTCTCATATTTTCTCATTTAATGATCCCCCAACTCACCCCCCTCTCTCTTCTCCACCTAATCTCTCTTCCCCCACACACAGCCCAACTCCCAAATCGATCCAAAGCTCAGGGAGCGTCGAGAGATTAAATAGAAGAATCGAAGGACAGAGAGGGACAAGAGCTCGCCTGGGATGGTCCGGAGAGTTGGTTGGCGGCGACAAAGAGGTTGGAGAGGAAGCGCAAGGCGGCAAGTGGCTGAGATCCGGCGAAAGTGCGCCTGAGAGATTGAACCCAGAGAGGTCTAGGGCCATCATGTGGTGGCGGGAGGAGTCGCACGAGTATCCGTGAGGGAGGAGAGAGCATTGAGAGGGAGAGAGAGAGAGAGACAGAAGCGGAGGGAAGAAGAAGAAAGAGTCTTGGATATCTGATCTGAGTTTGTTTGTTTGGGTTGTAGTAATTTTGTTTGATTTTTACTTGTTTGGTTTTTGGCTGTTCTCCAATAGTTCTACCGGAGAATGAGAGAGTAGAGAACATGAGAGAGAGATGCGCGAGGAGGAAGAAGAAGGGAGGAGGCGATTGGGAATCGTGTGAGGAGAGAGGAGAGAGACCGTCTTTTTTTTGGATTATAATAACATGTTGGGAAGCTACAGTGCTTCCCAATACATTGGGAAGCATTGTAGCTTCCCAAGCAAGTCCATGAAAAATGAAGAATCTGCTGTGCCATGTATTTTGCAACTTTTTTTCAAATTTTCCTTATTTTAGGGAATAGAACTACTTATAGGGCATCTGCTACTAGTGCTCTAAGTGAAGCCTACTAAGCTGGGTTTAGATCTGGTTCAAGGATCCGATGCTATTTTAGTGGGTTTGGGCTTGGTCCGAAGATAGTCCCGATGTCTTCAGAGGCCGCCATTGGCTCTTCTCCGGCGCCGGTAGGTTTGGGTTGTTCTTCAAATTTTGTCTCGGTTCCCTTTGTGCACGTAGCTTCTTCTCCAACGGCCATTTTGGAGAAGTTTCCTACTGTCGGTTGCTCTTCTGGTGATGGTTAGACGTCTTCGGCAGTTGAGCTCTTCGTTCCATCACCGGTAGATGTGGGTTTCTCGTTGGGATGGTCATCTCCAGCAACAGTTCTGGGATTCTTTGCTTTGACAACTGGTTTTTCTACTTCGCCGATAATTTTGGGCTGCTATGTTTGAGATTCATATGAGCATGCGTCTGCTCCGTTGCCCTAAGTTGTAGGCGTAGGGTCCCTCATGTTCGATGCTACTGCTACTCTTTCTTCGATGGTTTTGGATGACAAGCATTTCTCGGGTACTTAGGGGTTTTCTCAGGTGTCATATTTCACTGTAGATGGGTCTGATTCCTTCGGTGCCTATTCTTAGGGGGCAGCTGCTTTGGATGCTTGGCTTCACTCTTCTTGTCCTGTGATGTCAGAGTGTGGGGCACAAATCTACCCGTCGGATTCCGAGCAGGTGTAGAGATATTACCGGAAATCGAAGAAAGGCAATGTAGCTCATTTTGACGTTTCTCTCCTTGCGGAGGTCGGGGCGTCGATTAGTGTTCTGAAGGTGCAGTCTTGAGGAGTTCTTTCTTAGGCTTCGGTCCGGGCCATGGTCCAGCCCACGCTGGCGCAGGTGGGGGAGGGGTTGGTTTGGATCCCTTGATCCCGGTGGAAAATAAACCATTGCAGCTCTCGAAGATGGGGGATGGTCTTCTTGCCAAGGTAGTGTCGGTGGCTATGGCACTTCCTGTGCTAGATTCCGATGGAGTGGCAGCTTTTGTGAAGACTGATATTAAGCATTCTACTCCAAGGGGGAGTTTCCTTCCGCGGGGTTTTCTCAAACTGAGTCTTGCAGTACAAGTTTCTCCTCATCTATTGCCTAAAGTGTGGATTGCGTCGCCATCGACTCTGGTTCTAAAGGAAGACGGGGTGGAAGGGGCTCCCTCCCTTTTGGGTGAGGTTTTCAATAGTTTGCTCCAATCTCAAAAGTGGCTGGTAGGTTTTGGTCCATCTGGGGAGATCGTTGTGTGGGATAAGGGGGACGAGATTTGGGATGCAGAAATGCCAAGTGATTGTTTTATAAACCAGGGTATGATTCATGATAATTTTACTTTGAGGCATAAAAATATTCAAATATAAAACATAACGTTTTTGCACATTCTATTTACATTATAACCATAACCACATCACATCACATCATCATACCCGCATATATTCTTTCATATGGTGGAGGTTATCTTACCATACTGAAACCCTATTACAGGTGATCCATAACATACTGGTACACAAGGCACCTAATATACCTGTACATTAATCCTCATACAGTGGAGATTAGCATAACATACCGGATTCCTATATAGGTAATCCATAACATACCAGTACCCCACCGTGATGTACCATAAACATACCGGCTTTGCCGTTGTACTGGTGCCCCATTACAAGGTAGCCGTAGCTCATATCGGATACCCATGATCATCGAATAACCGTAACGCATACCGACACCTAATTACAAGATAATTGTACTCATAGCGAAAAACATGCCATCGAGTAATGCATAATGCATATCCCCCTTTCGGATAATTGTAACTCATACCGGCACTCTCATTGGGTAACCATAAATCTCATATTGACTTCCTCTCTAGGGTAGTCATAAATCACATTTACATACCTTTTAGCATTTCCTAATCTTGCCATCATATTTCATTGTTAAAACATGCTTGATAAGCAAATCATAATTTGAGTTTAGGAATAAATCATGCAAATGAAATATAATTAGGGCTCAAATCATGTCAGAAAATAATGTCGTTTCATGCTTCAGAAAAGTATCTAGTTTTCATTTGCAATCTCGTGCATAAATATTTTTGTATCTACTTCAATAATCAGTTTACTTAGCTCAAACGCTTAGATCCAATCCTCGACATATTGAAAGATCTAACTTCCTGTTTTGCAAATTGAAACCCTAATATTAGCCAAGCAACTAAGCACAAACTGCACTATGTTGAAGGCTATTTTTGTGTGTTTGTGAGCTCATATAAATAGAGAAAGATGACCATTGTTGAGCTCAGAAACCAGATTGCAAAATACCTAAAGAGAGGTTCTAGAGGTATCTTGCTTCCCTAAACCATGGGATAAAATATGACTTTTTAAGTTGAGTCAGCTAGCGTTTCACAGTTTTCTCGTTGGCGGCGTTTGGATGCGGTCCGACCCTGATCCAATTAGACGATCTTGGAATTCTTAATTTTATGCATTGAAGACTTCCATTTGAATGAATCGCAACCACCCTTATGAATTAACTCCTCAAAAGTTGAAATTTTGAAGCTTTGAAGTACTTTGTTCGAACAGCTTCCAACCAAGACTCCAATCTAGTTATCATGTCCAGAATTTCTTTTTTTCTTTTTGGATAAGTAAGAAACCAATCTCATTTAAAAAGCGTAAGGCGCCCCTTAATATACTGGGAGTATACAAAGAAAACACTTAATTAGAAAGAAAAAAATGAGCAAGAAAGTCATCAAAACTAAATGACAAAGGGTGCATATAAGCTGTAGTCCAAAAGTACAACATGAGGTAAAACGATGATAAAATCTCCAAGGTACTTTCCAAATCCTCAAAACTCCTATTGTTCCTTTCCGTCCATAAGCACAAAGAGAGGAAAATAGACATCATTTTTCACACCGCAGCACTCATTGGCCTTCCAGATGACCACCAATAAGCAAGGAAGTCGATAACCCGTCTGGGCATAACCCAAGACATCCTAGAATGATTGAAGAGAGTACTCCACAAAGCATAAGCCACGTCATAGTGAATAAGAAGATGATCCATGGACTCCCTAGTCTTCTTGCACATATAGCTTCTGTTTATCATGATAATATACTACTTCCTAAGATTGTCTAGAGTAAGGGTCTTCCCAAAAGTTGTGGACTATGCAAAAAAGGTAGCTCTTGAAGGATCCTGAGTGCGCCAAACAACGACTACTTCCAGAGCAAGCCAAGGAGTAAAAGAAGGACTTGACCTTGAACAAACATTTTTTTTGGAGAAGACCTACCACATCTTGTCTTCGCTACCTCTCTCACTTTAACTAAATGCAATGCCTGGAAAAAGGAAGCACAAATATCCACCTCCCAATCGTGAGCTCCCTAGTAAAGCTCACGTTCCACTGGTTGGAACCGCCCAAAAACTCCAAATTATCTGCAACAGAGGCATCATTCATACGAGCAATATCAAATAAAGATGGAAAAGCCACCTTAAGAGTCGTGCCCCCACACCACAAGTCATGCCAAAAGATGATCTTAGTTCCATCCCCCACAACAAATCTAGTGAAGCTTGAGAAAGAATCCCAACCTTTTATGATGTTCTTCCACACCCCCACCCCAAAGATTCATGCCGGCTCAGGAGAGCACCACTCGCCCCATAAGCTGTCGTATTTAGAATCTACCACTACTCTCCGCCACGCATCTCTCTCAAACCCATAACGCCACAACCATTTACCTAGCAGAGCGCGATTGAACACCCTCAAATTTCTGATCCCCAACCCTTCCTTAGAGTTAGAGCATCTCCAACAGTTTTGATTAAAATAGCTATTAAAAAAGTACCAATATCTACTTTAACTACTCATTTTCTTAAAAACACTCAAACAATATTCTCTATTCCATTCTTCATTTTCTTTAAATATTATTTTTTAATCTTTTTTATTTTTTTATTGTTTTATTTTCTTTCTCTCCCTTTTCCGTCCCCATCCCCATCCCCAACCAAACCACCCACACCCAAGACCTAGAACCGGTGCGATCGATGGTGGCTTCTTGAGCAGCAGGTGCTGCTTCTTCTGGGCGGCGAGAATGGCCCAGCGTATGTGGAGGCCGATGGGCAGGGGCACGTAGACGGCGTTGACATTTGGGTTGTCAAGGACGGCCTCGTTTGGCGTCGGAGCTTTGGGAGGCTCGGTCGGACGGACCTCGGGGTCGACGCAAAGAGAGGAGACCGCCTAGATAGGAGGGGGTCTCGTCGCCGAGATAGGAGGTAGATCTTGGTCTCGTCTTCTCCGATAGGCGAGAGAGTGAGAGAAAGAGGGGAGATAAAAAAAATAATAAAAAAATAGTAGATATGTGAACAGTGAATAGGCAGATGTGCCTATTCACTGTTCATGTTTCTAAACAAGAAGTTAAAGTAGAGCATCTGCTAAAGTGAAAAAATAGGCTCAAAATAGTCAAAATTTGACTATTTTGAGCCTTTTAGAGCATCTGCTGGAGATGCTCTTAGGAGGGTAAACGTTGGCCAGCTAATCAAGTGATATTTCAATTCTTCGCCTATCCCTTCCCATAAAAAGTCTCATTAGAGCTTCTCAATTCGATTGGTCACACTAACAAGAATGGGGAAGAGAGACAAGAAGAACGTAGGTAGATTGGAAATAGTGCTCTTGATAAGGGTAACCCTGCCACCCTTAGACAAATACAACCTTTTCCAACTGCCCAACTAAGACTCCATCTTTAACACGATGCCATCCAAAATAGGCTTAGCCTTGTAACACGCCCCTAGCGGCATACCAAGATACTTCAGGGGTAGAGACGAAGTCCCGCAGCCCAAGATGTTAGCCAACTCAACAACATTATCAACGTTGCCCATAGGAACCAAGACTGATTTGGCCAGATTAACCTTTAGGCCAGATACAGCTTCAAAACATAATAAGAGGACATGCAAATAGCGAAGATGGCTAGGGTTGACCTCACAAAAAACTAAAGTATCATCCGCGAACAAGTGTGGGATATTGACCATAGGGAGCCTAGATCTCACAAAGAAGCCTAAGAGATGACCCTTGTTAACAGTAACATAAAACATTTTGCTCAAAGCCTCCATGACCACTACAAACAGAAGGGGAGATAGAGGATTACCCTGTCTCAGCCCACAAGAACTACTGAAGAAACCAGACGAAGATCCATTAATCAAAACGGAGAAGCGCACAAAAGAAATGTAGTGTGCTATCCTTGAGACCCATTTCTCCCCAAAATTGCACCTTCTCAACATGTACAATAAGAACTTCCAGTTGATGTGATCAAAGGTCTTCGTAATATCCAGCTTGCAAAGCACCAAGGAACACCAGGCTTGATACGGCTATCCAAACATTCGCTGGCAACGAGGATCGAGTCCAAAATTTGTCTACCTTTAACAAAAGCGTTTTGAGGCTTTGAGATGATCTTCTCCATAACACGACTCATTCTATTAGCAATAACTTCAGCAATATCTTGTAAATGCCACTCACAGTACTAATAGGACAAAAGTTCGTGAGATCAATCGCCCTAGGAGTCTTAGGGATTAAGGCAATGAAGGATACATTGAGGCTTTTCACAAATTTGCAATGAGATGAAAATCAGAAAAGACCCCCATGATACTAGTCTTGATCACATCCCAACAGTCTTAGAAGAAAGCCATGGGGAAGCCATCGAGACCTAGTGCCTTATCTCTATCCATACCTTTCACCACCTCTAGGACCTCCCTCTCCTCAAATGGAAGCTTTAACCGAGAGGCTTCGTCCGCTACTAAGGAATTGAAAGCACGGCCATCCAATCTTGGCTGCCAATTGTATTGCTTTGAAAATAAGGTCATATAGAATTGAACAATATGGTCTCTAATAGCTGGTTGATCTGAAGAAACTGAGCCGTTTACAGACAAAGATTCTACGGAGTTGGATCAACTGTTCGATTTTGTAATCCGATGAAAGAACTTTGTGCATTTGTCACCTTCTTTTAGCCAAAGAACCCTTGATTTTTTTCACCAACTAATTTCTTTTTGAAGAATAATTTTTTTCCAGATCTCTGACAATTAGACTTTGCCTCAATTTCTCTTCAGAGTCTAACCCTCTCTTCCTGAAGCCTATCAAGAGCACGTAGTTCTTCAAGGCGGGCTTTTTTAAGGGAATCCACATTCCCAAACACCTGTTCGTTCCACAGTTTAAGATCAACGTTTCAGGCCTTCAATTTTTGAGCAAGAACAAAGCTACGAGAGCCTTGAAAGTAATAAGATGCCCACCAAAGCCTCACCCTATCCATAAACTTCTCTTCCTTCAGCCACATGTTCTCAAACTTAAAAGGTCTTTCCCCCCCCCCCCTTGGACACCGCCACAGACAAGGAGGATAGGAAATTGTGGTCAAAGCACAAACTAGGAACCCTCTTCTTGCCCAGGATATTTAGCTTCCCAATCCGGAAAAACAAGAAACCCGTCAAGCCTTGACGAAGAGGAATCATTGGAGCACGTGACCGACCCTCCTCTGAGGGGAAGCTCCATGAGACCTAGCTCTGATATAAAGTCAGAAAACTTTGTCATCGCAGGAGAAAGACGAGCGATCCCTGATCTTTCACAAGGAAAGCGGGTTAAAACGTAGATCAAAATATCTTTTTACACTGAATTTGGCCACACTAAAAGCCTAACAATATGTTAGTTGGGTGGGTCCAATACCTCCGATTCCCCCAACGTATTTTCCTAACTACTTAAAGGTTGTGAAAGGATAAAAATAAAAATAATGTTTTGTTTTCCCTAGTGGGTGAAGCCTAGTTTATTCTAGATATAAAAAAAATTCTCTTACGGGTATAAAGAATGGAGAGAAAATAAGAAAGCCATGGTTTTGTACTATAGGCTTTGCTCTAAGAGAAGGTTCTAAACCTGTATCCATAAATGTTTTTCTCTGAAATCTAGCAAAGAAGAAAAAGCCTTGGATTGTTATCCTGTTGAGGTAGGCAATTTTTTTCACAACCGCATTACTTCTCTATCTTGCTTTGTTGCTTTTATTGCTTTATTTTCAATTTTGTGGGTGCAGTACACTACTCATAAGGGGCCAATGTTGCACACAGCGACTATACAGTAGACTCAACAGTGGCTGTACAGGACAAATATTGGACAGTAGCTATATGGTATACTTTAGGTTCTTGAATGTTTTACTCCTGCAGACTGACAATATAAGAGCATGTGACTTCAATGATAGGATGAGCTCTTAGTGGTGAAGGGCTTGGCAAAGGTTTCCACTAAGGGAGTGTATGTTCCTTGTGGTAGACTAGATGTTTACATTTAAGAGGGAATTTGCTGGAGTATTTTCATGTAACGACATCCCACGTCAAAGAGTAACATCTAAGTGAGTAGTTAATATAACCTTATTAAAATTCAGACGCTTTTGGGATAAGCTTTTATATAAAGATAGTATCTCAACATTATTATCGCGTTTTCACTTGAGGAACTCCCCTATGTTTTGCACTCCCAACACTTTTTAAGCACAAAGTAGTCATCCAATGCTTATTAGATGAAAAATGGTTCTTGCATTTCTATTCAAAAGTCCTCCGCTCACGGTGTTGATCGGTCCTGTAAAACTGCTGAGGTACTTGACAAATTATTTTTCTCTACTTTGATGTTCCTTCAGGAATATTCGGACGCTCGCCCAGAATTCCACTGTATATGCAATTGACCTTCTTGGCTTTGGAGCTTCTGATAAACCAGCAGGCTTTTCGTATACCATGGAAACATGGGCACAGGTATGCTTATCCTGAAGCTAAAACTTGGATTTTATCCTATGTATGTCATCAGTCCTTCAACGTGTAACTTTACTGTCTTAACCTCTAATTCACTGTAAACAGTTGATATTGGACTTCTTGGATGAAATTGTTCAGAAGCCAACTGTGCTGATAGGCAACTCTGTTGGGAGTCTTGCTTGTGTAATTGCTGCCGCAGGTAAGATATGGTTTTGTTGCTGTCTAATTTTCTGTAAAGATAATGACTACGCCCGGTTGGCCTTCAGATATCTATGGCTTGCCTTAATTCTTCTGTTTTGTGTTCTCCTTCAATCAGAATCTAGTAGAAGCCTAGTTCGAGGACTTGTACTGCTAAATTGTGCTGGTGGTATGAACAATAAGGCAATTGTTGATGATTGGAGAATCAAGCTATTATTACCATTGCTTTGGTTGTTTGACTTTTTGTTGAGCCAACGCGGAATTGCTTCAGCTATATTTGAGCGTGTCAGAAAGAGGTACCCTATGTATAATTAACAGTTTGAAATGCAAAATCAAGAAGAATTAATCTAAAAATGCTATATCTCATATATATATATATATATATGTATGTCCGTCCCCGTCCCCCGTCCCCTGATGCAGAGATAACTTGAAGAGCATTTTATTGTCTGTATATGGAAATAAGGAGTCTGTGGATGAAGAACTAGTACAGGTACTATATATTCTCTCCTCTTGGACATTAATTTACGCTTCCCTTTAGAAAATAAATATTTTGGATGAAAAGTGCAGATCATAATGGAACCAACTTATGACGCTGGGGCACTAGATGCTTTTGTTTCGATTGTGACAGGCCCTCCAGGGCCAAATCCTGTGCAGTTGATGCCGAGAATCTCCCAACCTGTGCTACTTCTATGGGGGGATCAAGACCCATTTACTCCTCTTGACGGACCTGTTGGTAAATACTTCTCTTCACTTCCTTCTCAACTACCAAATGTAACCCTCTTTGTGTTACAAGGCGTAGGACACTGTCCCCATGATGACAGCCCTGACTTAGTCCATCAAAACCTGCTTCCCTGGTTGGCTAATCTTCCTACTTCATGACACATGAATTCTTACTTCCATTTCTCTTACTTTTTGTATCTCCCTTGTCAATTCATCCATTTACACAATTTCCTAGTGTACCCACCCTTATATTAATTAAATTGTAACCAAGATTTTTAGCAATGACACCATTTTCGTTATTAAAAAACTCACTTTTAGCAACAAAAACAGTAAGTGTTGAGTGTTGATTTTTGTCTTCTATTGTAATTAGTTGCAACCAAGGCTCAAGATTGAGACAACTAACTAGGGGTACTCAACTCTTGGTGTGATTATTTATGGTCCGTTGGGTGAATTAAAGTGGAGTGTTGATTCGCTTTTCGAAAAATGTAAACACACGCAACATATCCCTAGCTTTGCAGTGCATTCTATTGTCATCCACTGGTGAAGGTGATCGATCGTTGCAGTGTTACAGAGTTTTTGATCTGAGCGCATTAAACGGTCTTTTGATATTATGGTTGTGTAACCGGCGTTATACGGTCAAGTGGGTTCCATTGACACCCGATGCCACGTGTGGAAATGTACAACAAAGACCCTAGGATGTCATCGTGATCTATTCAATGAGCCACTCAAACCTATCAAACGCCACCAACCAAAATTCATCAACTAAACTACTCGCAAAACATTTAAAACATTAAATTTTAAAATGTAGTATCTTTGCTCATAAAGTAATAATATACTTACAATAGTCTACTTAACTTGAGTTTGTGAAGCAAGCCTTGCAATATACAATTGCATTTCACGTTACACTTACCCATTAAGACTCTACCCATAACACTTTCTAAATCTAAACTCCCCATTGGTATATAATTATCTCAAGTGTCAACCTCTCATACTAAGAGCATCATTATCAAGCTCTCCAAAATTTTCTCCAAATTTATCTCAAACAATGTACTTTTTTGATTTTATCCATCACTTTTAAAAAGCCTCATACATCAAGCTCTCTAAATTTTTCACTATTTTAACTAAATATTATTTTTTTGTTAGTTTTTACAACTACTTTAACTGTCGTCAACATCAAAATCACACAAACCCATCTCAGATTCAGCCCAGGAAAGCACCCAAAACCCCAAAACTCAAACAGGGGTTTATATGAGATTGCAAACACTAGGCTACTGACAGCCGAAAAACTGGGGAAAAATTCATACAGAAACATAAAAAAATCCTACCCAAAGCCCATTCGGTTTTCTTCTCAAATAACCCCAAAATTTTTATTTACTTGAAAACCTCAAGAATCTAGAAAATTTTCCCATTCTTCTACGGCTTCTCTCAGAGAATTTCTACCCAAAAATTCAGTACCTATCAACCGGAAATCAAAACCTGAGAATCTATTTACCCAAAAATTGAATCCCCATTGTTTGGGCTTCTGAAAAACGTCGGAAAAAATCCCATCTTCAGCGTCGCCGGGGCCGTCCGTGACCCTCCGACGTCAACTTCCTCCCCAGCAGCGGCCGACCCACAAGAAACTTCTCCTTCTCCCTCTCCCGATCTCTCAATCTCCCTATACGGTCCAGATTTTGATGACCCACCCAAAAGTGAAGACGGAAGGCGCCAGAGAGATGGAAGTGAAGATGGAAGGCGCGAATGGATAAAAAATTGTTTGAAAAATTCAATAGAGAGTAGAATTCGTGAGCCAGATTTGTAGTGAAAATCTGACAAGAGAGGAATTAGAGAAACAATAAAGAGCTTAATGCAGCATGCTTATTGAAGCTTTTCTCCAAATTTTGGAGAAAAGTTTGAAATAGCTACCTTGATACAGGTGCTCTAACCCATAGAAATTTAGGGTTCCAATTGACGTATTTTAGCTAACAAAATTTAACCCATAAAGACTCTCAAATGATGAACTCCAACAAAATTTATAACACTTGGAGAAACTAGGGTTTGGGCCTTACTGATAAGCGCCGAATGTTGCACATTCAAGCCCCTTAACGTGCATATATCAATTCCTTAACATTGTTAATTGTTTGATTTTGTGTTGTCTTATTGTTTTCAGGTTTTAAATAAACACGCAATTGATTCCATTGATTTTGGGCTTAAAACACATTTTGAGAAGACCTAGAAAATATGGTTAAGCTTAACTAATCATAATAGAAGACCTATATGATGTGGTTAAGTTTAATCAAATCAAGGAAATGATTAAATGGAAATTTCTTCAATTGGAGTAAAAATCGGATTGAATTCAAATTTAGATTTTGCACACGTCTCAGTATTTCGATTATAACTTTCTGTTCAAGTATTGAATTGCGATGAAATTAATGGCGTTGAAAAGCTAATACAAAATGAAACAAATATGTCAGAAATAGGTTTTTTCTAATTCAGACGTTTACTAGGCCAAAATTTCCCCACAATAGAAGACCTCAAATCTAGACGAATTTGGAATCATTTTCCTACTTGGATTGAATTTTTAGTCTCCTACTTGGACTAAGAGAGTAAGCTCCGATTTTTCTTGGATTCTTAGGGCTTTTAGGCCTCTTCTAATCTCTGTAAATAAGCCTCTAAACATTGAAGAAAGACACACTGTTACCTAGAGCAAATTTAGAGAAATACTTCTTGAAGGCTTGAAGAGTTGAAGAGAAGTAACCATGGCAGGAGGCCATTGTAGCAGCGTCATGAGCGGCTAAAAACCTTTCTAGGGTATTGATGTAGCCCTATCTAAGTACAATAGTTTGATTGTATTTTAATTGAGTGAATTTTAGTTTATGTGTGTTGGATGTATAATTATGAGAATTGCTACAATTTGATTTTGCTTTTAATCTTTTAATGCAATTGTTCTTCAAGTTTATAATCAATATTTGTAGAATTCTTTTCTTGTCTTAGAAAGCTGTTTACCTTTATTAAACTCAAATCATTCAAATTTTCTGTGATTATACGAATGATGATTATACAACGGGTTTAATTGACATATGATCAAGAGGATTAGATAGGCCATGCCTAGGAAAGACAGATTGTACTACACCCTAGTTTAGTGTAATTTAAGTAGACAATTCGTGCCAACCGAAGATGAGTTATACTATTCCATTGATTATATGTATCATATTAAAGATGTAGCTAATCCATACCTAGGGAAGACGGTTTGTACCTCATCTTAGTGGTTAGATGGACGGTTTGTGCCAACCGAAGATGGATTATACTTATTCATTAGAGGTAATTTCTTGTTTATTTATAACATGCATAGAATGCATTTATCTGATTAAATATGATTAACCATTGATGTGTGGATAGCGGTGAAGTCAATAAGCTACTTTCTCTCTCTCTCTCTCTCTCTCTCTCTCTCTCTCTCTCTCTCTCTTTTACATTTTAATTATCGTTTATATTTATTTTATGCACTTTGTCAAAATCAAAATCAACAAATAGTTTCTTTAGTTATTTTTAATCTTCATAAACTTAATAATAACACCCCTCCAGTCCTTGAAGTTTGACACCCTCTCTATAGTCTTGTCGTACAAGGATTCGTTCTATTGCGAGTGGTTTATTTATTATTGATATATTTTTACTTTCAAAAGACCACATCACTTACCTCAAACTACTCGGTAGAATTGAAGTCCCGGTCTACAAACCTACTACCCATAGCTTAGAATTCTCCAACAAGTAGAGTCCCTAAAGAAATTTTCAACATTATGCACTATATTCACAATTGTAGCTCAACTTGACTAAACTTAAGGTTTAATGATTTTACCTTAAATCAGTTAGTGGAAACGGAGTTCTAACACTGAGGATTGCATTCCCGAGGTTGGATTTGACTTTGGAGGCTTCCAATAATAAATACCTAGGGTTTGAGCAAACCCTAAGAGAGAGCTTGAGGATGTGTGTGCGTGTGAGATGAGAGGAATGAGGGAAATAAGCTGAAAATCCAAGTTTCAACTATTTATAGTTGATTTCTAACTTCACCACTCATATGGATAAATGGCTCATTCAAATGCCTCTCATATGAAGTTCCCAAAAATCCAACAGAAAATGCTTTCGTTCGAACAGATAAATGAGCCCGTTTGAACGCGATAGCAAAACGACTCATTTGGACTAGAATCGAACGAGAATGGAACAAGGATGGGATAATACCCAATATAAAAATCCAGTTTGAACGAAAATGGAACAAGACATTCTATTAGACACCCGTTTAGATGAAAAGGGAACGGAATGGGACAGATGGTTTTAGATGTAACGCCCCGAATTTGAGCCTGCAAATCCGTAAGCAGAAACCTCCGGTTTCCACGTGACATTACTACATCAGAGATAAACTTTCGCAGCGGAATATATTTTTTTCTTCTAAAGCCTTAGGAATTGATAGCATAACACATTTAGAGCTGACTGAAATACCTCGGTACATTTATTAAAAGTTACTTATGTTTATCTTTACATGTCATATGCACACTAGGTGCAACAAAATTAGTGCCACAAACAGCACATAAGCTTATAACATAAAACACGCTAAACATGACACCGTTATACATATTTACATGCCATAAAACAAAACATAAGCACAACTAATAATTTCTAAACTAGCACATAATCGTTCGTTGAATGGTTTCAAAAACCATCAAAACTGGCATATGGGTCCATGCCTTCATTCTCCAGATCTGCATCAGTAACTATGCAAATATGGCGTTATCATATTTGCATAGACAAACAAGTGAGTCATCTATTTTCATATCTACGTTACCATCAATCTAATAACAGTTCATATAGAATGCAAATGTAAGGATTGTATGAATATGCATCGTAGTAACTATTTAGTTTGTGTTTTAGGATCATCTTACTTCAGACCTCTCGTTCTAGGTTATCTGAACCCGTTCACGTCCTTTGCCTCACACTTAAAGTCTTACCTGTTTGCACTGGAATCCTACTGGTCCCAGTATTAGTTATATATTAGGCCTTCGGACACCCCTGGGTCACTATGAACCCCCTGGATCCACTGACTAGCCTTCCTTCCCCTTGCTACTACATCAGCTTGTTGATGGCTATCTCATTAGCCGTTATATTAATTGGACACAACATGCAATGCATGAACAACCACATGCAATAAACATACACCACACAGTCCTAATGAAACATAGAATCATTCCTCAGTAAGTACATCCATACTTACACTCCTTGGTGTAGTTTCTTAGCTCCTTTTCTGTAACAAAATATATACAAAGAAGATGATATATATATATATCAGTCCTTTTTTCAATATTAAAAATGTGTATATTTTTACATCACTTTACTCATCGTTTTTAGTTATCAATTAAAAGGTAATTACTTCAACATGAATCCTAACAGGATAATATTTTTATGTAAAGGGATAGAGAAATTAGCGGCATAGCCACTTTGTAGGAATACAATAAATGATAAAATAAATATGCAAAGGAATAGAAAAATTAGCGGCATAGCCACTTTGTAGGAATACAATAAATTATAAAATAAATATGCAAAGGGATAGAGAAATTAGCGGCATAGCCACTTTGTAGGAATACAATAAATTATAAAATAAATATGCAAAGGGATAGAAAATTAGCGGCATAACCACTTTGTAGAAATACAATAAATTATAAAATAAATATGCAAAGGGATAGAGAAATTAGCGGCATAGCCACTTTGTAGGAATACAATAAATGATAAAATAAATATGCAAAGGAATAGGAAAATTAGCGGCATAGCCACTTTGTAGGAATACAATAGATGATAAAATAAATATACGAAGGAATAGGAAAATTAGCGGCATAGCCACTTTGTAGGAATACAATAAATTATAAAATAAATACGGGGGATTAAACCACTCCGTAGTAAGGCAATAAATGATAAAATAAATACGGGGGATTAAACCACTCCGTAGTAAGGCAATAAATGATAAAATAAATACGGGGGATTAAACCAACTCCGTAGTAACGTAATAAATAAACAAGTAAATAAATACGGGAGTTTTTAAACCAACTCCGTAGTAACGCAATAAATAAACAAGTAAATAAATACGGGGGTTGTTTAAACCAACTCCGTAGTAACGCAATAAATAAATAAGTAAATAAATACGGGGGTTGTTAAACCAACTCCGTAATAATAAATACAAATGAAATCAAATAGTAAGGAAGAGGTGTCAAGATTTACTCACCAATTTGATTTGAAGAGAAAAATAACTTTAAGAACACCAAAGTGGTTGTGTGGTAGAAGGAGAGAAAAAGGGAGAGAAAACCAAAGTACAAAGCTTTCAAGGAAGTTGTCTAGGATTTGTGTGGAAAACAAGGAGCCTTGCATGCTTATTTATAGGTGGAAGGTAGGGGTATTTAGGTCCAAAATGTAATAAAAGAATTAGCTTATTGGATAATGTCTTGTAAATTTGGAATTTAGAATTTTCGTCCAACTAGAGGGCAGCCTACTCCGAGAATTATTTCGATGATCAAACCTACTCCGATTGACGTGAAATTTTGAGGGTAGATAGAGGACTTCATGACAAACATTTTCTCTTTTTGGTTCGTCTCATTTTGAGTTCGTTTTGACTTAGTTCTAGTCAAGTCAAAGTTTCTGTCTATAAAGCCAAAATATCTTTTATCCACTTTCAGCGTTCACACTTGCTTTATTGATTTTTCCTCCTTTTTATGATTACTTTTGAGATATTCCATTCTTTCATCATTACTTTTTTTTTTTTTATACATAAATGTTTCTAGAAGCATGGAGATATTTTTCTTGCCAGTTTTTCGTTTAATATTGACAGTTGGGTTATTTAGTCTCGGGTCAAAAAGTCAACTGGTGGACTTTTTTTACTAACTTTTGCCATATGATAGATCTTTCTTTTGTAAGTACAACGGTCTTTGATTTATCTAAATCTGAGTTCGTTTGACTGGTTTTCGGTTCAATCAAAGTTTAAAGCTTAAATGTAACTTTTGAGTTTTCAAGGGTTTTTTTTAGGGTTTGATCTTTAAGTTTTCAAAATAACTTTAGATTTGCTTGTAAAAACATGTGGATATTGTTTCCTCAACAATATCAATGATTTCTTTAAGAGTTGAAATTACTAGGCGTTACATTAGAACACCTCTAGAGCTCATTGTTCGAACAAACTTGGAACAATGAACAAGCTTGGAACAAGACTTACTGGAACACATTTTTTCTTTTCATTTAGAGTCTTGTTCGAAAGAGAATCCTCCCAATTCGAACGAAACGCTGAAAAATGGGTTTTTCTATAAATTTTTTAAGCAAAACTCCTATGCTATTACTCCCAATTGTTTTTAATTCATATTAACTATAATAAACCATTTTAATTATATTCTTGGACATTATAGAAAGATGTGAAGAAAAGTTTCAATCTCGAATCAGGAGCTAGGCGAAGTCTCTTAGCAGGGAGAAAACCAAGAGATCCTTGCCCACGCTTCAAACTTCTTGCAATGTGAAAAAATCTAAGCAAAAGTCTCAAGCTCATACCGGGAGCTAGGCGAAAGTCTCTTAGCATGGGGAAAAACCAAGCAAAATTCCTTGCCCACACTTCAAGCCTCTCGGTATGTGGAAAAATCTGAGCAAAAGACTCGGGATCATACCTGGAGCCATGAAAAAGACATCTTAGCTTAAAGGTATGAATTTTGGCAAACTCTGCTTCACGTAGCTCAGGTGTACCACTTTCTTTTATGTAGTACATGAAAATATTGTTTGCTAATTATTGAGTAAAGGGGACTTGGGTTCAACAAAAATCCGAGCTCATTACTTTATTTTCACTCCAAATATCATACTAACTTAAGCAACAAAGTGTCCCCGGTCCTTGGGGTGGATCCAATGACGATTTATCTATTTTGCATTTGCCCATCGTCGGTCAGGGCATACAAAAAACTGCATCAACATAAACCTATTTCGGCACTTAAAATAGATAATCTGCTTCATAGTATATTTGCTAACAACATCTTTGCGCTACTGGTGTTACTCGTTCTCTCTTTATGGCCTATGAAATGGCCCTAATGCTATCATATATATGCTTGTAGAGCATAAATTCCTGGCTTAGGGTTAGCTTCCTTTGGATACTCAGATTATATATATATATATATATATATATATATATATATATATATATATATATATATATATATATATATATTTTGAGAATTGGGCATTGAAATTCTCTATAAGAATCAGTATTACTAGAATAGTAGGTTTTGATTCCTAAAGCACCTTCCATAGAGGAAATAATAGAGGTGTCAATCGAGTCCAAGAAACTTGTTACATTGTTTGGGATAATCCAATTAAGTTGACTCTCTCCCTATAACACCAACTTTATTAGTTTTTAGTTCTTTTTTCTTTTCCAAATATATAAGGGTATTTTTGTCTTAGGGAAAAATTTGTAGGATCATTTTTAGTCATTTTACTCTCTCCCTATTCGCAGTGTTGTTCGAACTCCCCTGCGAACACCAAAGTCCAAAAGTTTCTGTTTGCAACCTTGTCCGGACACCCGAGCACGTGCCTTCTCGTGCGTGCGTCCGAAGGCTCACCTATCTTGTCTGGACGGCACTGGAGATAAATGCGGATCTGAGCCCTTTTGGCTCATTTTATTCGAATCTCTCTCCCACCACACGATTTTTCTTAAGGTTTTTCATACAAAAACCTTGATCCACAAAAATCAAAGGTCCAATCTCAAATCTGACTTCGGAAATGTGATCTACGCATGTAGATCTACGTTTTGACTGATCATTTTGAGGTAAATCACTAAACTCATGTGTTTGGAGATTTTTCAGTGAAATCTTGTGAATGTGAGTTTAATCTAGTGTTTTCTCGAGATATTGGGTTACTTGGAACTTGCTTGAGGCTACCCAAATCTTGGTTATTGGTTTGGTGAATTTTTGGTAAGTTTTCCTCAAATCCTAACTTTTGGGTATTTTATGTAAGTGGTGTTTTATGTATTTAACCCTAAGTAAATACTCATGGGTTAATATTGTTGTGGTTGGATTAGTATTTTTATAGTTGTGGGTATGTGTTTAGAAACCCTAGAATTTTATGGGTAACTTAGTGACGTAGCCTTTGAGTAATTCAAAGGGCCACTTAGTGTGGTTAATAGCTAGGAAACTAAATGTTGCAATGTGTTGTGTTTTATCGGCACTTTGCGAGCCAAACCTAAGGTTGTGTAGAGTTGGTTTACGAGCAACCAAAACTGAGTATTCTACTCACTCAGAAACTATGATTTTTATATATTATAGAATTGCAAAATATATATGTTGTTTTTATAAATCTGAACCGACTGTATGTTGAATATATCTATTTTGGATGATTTGAGTACTTTCGAGTATGTTGAATTTATCAATGATATTATGGAGAATTGAATATTGTATGTGGAGTGTGGAGTGAATTGTGTGAATGTGTGGTGCTGCGGTTAGGAATTTTAAATACTGTGAAAAATAAATTTGACTTCTATTTTACCAAGTGTGTGATAGTATGCAACAAAATATTTAAATTGCGGAATTTAAAAGAGACAAATATTTTATTGACGAAGTAGAAACTCTATGAAGAGAGAAACCACTCCGGGGCAGCCAAACCCAGGATATGCATAATTCAGAAGACAAAGCTAGTACATAGAAATTAACACTCATATACCCCGATGTAGCGATCGTCCCTATGACTCTGACACGAAACCCATCGTAAATGCTTCTCAACCAAGTCTCCTACTTGAAGGGGTCTTCAATGAAATCATTTACCTTAGGGCCGACCCCTAAGATAGACTTCACACGAACTATTGAGAACACACCGACAATGGCTAGAGAGCTAGCGGATCTTCAAATCTCTCTAAACACCCTCTCTAAGCACTATGAAATTCTATACTGAATTCTTGAGAAAACACATGCCTAGAGGCTTGTATTTATAGGCTTCAGAAAACCTAATTCTAGAAAAATTCGGACTCTGGCTGTAGAGCGTCTGGACGGAAGTTAGCCTTATCCAGACGGTTTTCTGCAATCGCCTTTCCAGAGTAGCTAGATTCTTCCCATAACAAGACCATGTCCGGACCACTTGACCGAGTGGCCAGATGGTGTTCACTGTTAGTCCTTTCTGCGTCCGTAAAGGAAACCCGAAATATTTTGGAACACTGGGTAGCATCCGAACGTATTGCCACGTTGTCCGGACATCTTGTAGAAACTTCCCAAATAGTGTTAACTAAAATCCAACTCCATGTAGAAATTGGAGAAGCTTGACCTAGCGTCTGGACGGTGTTGCTCTGATGTCCGGACGTCTTCAACACTGAAGCTTCTAGACACTGTAGGGTGTCTGGACACCTTGAAAGCCCCGTCCAGACGGTTGCACAGGAACCGATTGATCTGACTTGGAAATTGCATGGAATCTTCATGGACATCTTCTAGAAACTTGTGACTAGTCACATGGCTTGAAACGAACACTGTCCATATAACTTGAAGACATTGAATAAAATCGATAAACCTATTTAAAATGCAACCATTACATGAAGTGTTTTTGTCAACTAGAATGTTGCCAACATAAAATACTAACAAATTCCCTTTTTGGCCATTCTGGGACAAAAAAAAAACACTTGACCGGTTTGGAAATACATTCCCGGTCCAAAACAACAAAAAATACTCCCCCTTTTTGTCACAAAAGGACAAAGGGTAAACAGAGTATAATAGAAAAGCCACAATTACTAAAATTCAAAACAACAAGAATAATAGTAAAGTGTCTCATCAAAAGCTCAAATCAACATAAGAGAAAACCAAAACCTCAAGATATCACATCTCCTGAATTTGAGCCACTTCGACTTCTTGCTCCTGAAGTCGGGAAACCATAGACTGAAAATCTTCAGTCACTTAAGTCTTCTAGCCCGAAACCGATCATCCGTAGAATGAAATCCTCTAAACAAGTGGTCTGCAAGACAATAAAGAAGATTCACCATTGAATCTCTAGCTGGAGCAGATCTAAAGGAAGAAGTTACGGAAGACTCTGTATGAGAGGGGGGAATGAGCTCATCTAAAATCTGAGACCTTTGAAATTTTGAACATAAGACTTCAACACTAGTCAGTTTTTCAAAGAGTCCTCTGTTTGATGCTATGCTGGAAGCCGCAGAATGACATATTCCTGACAAGATTAGACAGAAATACCAATGGTTTTCCTTTATCCACAAGAACATAGTAGATCCTCTTAGTTCAAAAAGTATGTGGTATAAAGACGGCTGTCAAGTGGATGCACAAATGAATGCATAAATAAGGCAATCCAAAAGACATAGAAATATTAATATCCGTCTAGTACAAAGACAGGATAATCATGCACAATATCTCAAATCAACATCTCAAACAACGATTATTCCAATATTCTAAAAAATGACCAAAGCTTAAAAGAATAAGAGAAGTCAAAGAAAATACCTGGGAATGAGAAGAGATGTCTAGAGAATGCCAAAATCTTGGGATAAAACCATGAGAAAACACAACATGAAAAAAAATAAACGAACAATGCAATGTTGTGCTAAAGGCAAGAAGGAAAAGGAACGCGAATATTTACCCAAAAAAGATCTCGTTCGGATGAAACACTAACCTGTCCTTGCCTGTGTAAGAACAACATTCGGGAAAAAAAAAATGCGTGAGTCCAGACATAGCACAACATCGTCAGAACATGAAAGCCATACGCGTTTGGACACAGAATAAGGTTTGTTCGGACAGTTCACACAAAAAAGTTGAAACAAGAGGAAAATTTGCAGAATAATATTTTCCCTAACGTTAGCTTCAGAACACGAATGTATAAATAATTGATAAAGCAGTTCAATAGCATTTCAAAAATATACCAAGATATAATTGAGAGTTAAGAGTTAATAAGCACAAAAATTTCCCTGCAGATAGAAATTTTTCAAAAGTAAACTTAACTCATGCTATGCGTGTGTGTGTGAAAGCTTTCTCAATAAGGTATGATCTTCGCTGGTATGATTTAAAGCAACTGAATTTTCTAAATAAGAGAGAAATTCATAGTTAGATCAGTCAAAAGTCAAATCTTATCTTACTAGGGCCTAGTCACCCTCAGCTGATACTCTCCCCCTAAGAAACAACACTATTTTTCTTTTTACTTGCACCATGGAGAACAAGATTAATAGCTGAGTCAGCACAGAAGCAGTGAATTTATTCATATATCAATAAGCATAGAATTATATTTGCTTGTATCACTTAGTGCTGCAACCTATAGAGAAAGACAGAATTTATGGGGTCCAGGTTCAACTAGCGAGTTGGTCAATTTGACCATCTTAGAACACAAAAATCTCTCTTAAAGAATTTTCGAAAGCACAAAATCAGAGATAAAAAGTGTAACTTAGGGGAGCCTTGGATAGTACACATTTTCATCACATGAGGAAAGCAACTATCTAATATAGATGCAGCAGGAAAACTTAGCATAAATCAGACTTAGAATCTCAATAATATGTAGGCATATTCTATCAAACCATAAATAACTGAGATAGCAGATAAAGATCCATGAGATAGCTGAAAGACTAAGAAGAAAAACCTTGCACCTTACACCTTTGTTTTTTGTTTTTTGTTTTTTTTTTTTAAAAAAAAATCAACATGTATAAAAGGAAAAGAAAAGACAATCAATCCAAGCATGTAGGGTAAGGGCAAACCTGACCTCAGGGAGAGAGGTTGTAAAGACCAAGAAAATAAATAAGGGATCTAGCATTTAATAAATCATATTTATTCAATAGATGAGACTAATAATTATATTCTAGGTGATAATATTTATATTATGTAAATAAAATGAGTCTAAGATAAAATAATGAAAATTGAAATAATAAAATTTACTAATGGGTCTTTAGGAAATAATAAATAATAATAACTATAGGTCCTAGAGTAACAAATAATTATTTGTATGGGTAGAATGTGGTTAAATTAAATGTGGGGTTATAAATTAATTGTTAAATGATAGGACCTTTATATTGTAGGGTCCTAGTGTAATTTATAGAAGTTTAGACATTTAAATAAAAAGAAATATTATTATGCCATGTGTCACGACCGGATTGGCTAGGAGAAGATTACTCTATCTTCTCCCAACCACTCACAATGGGACAAATGTCCCACTTCTTCTCTTGCTTCCCTTTCTCTTTCCTTTTCTCTTCCTTTTTCCCCTCTCTTTTGGACCATCCGAATCTCTCTCCCCTTCACACGCATATCTCTCTTTTCTTCTCTCTTCTCCTTCTCTTTTCTTCTCTTTTCTTCTTCCTCCCTTCTCCTTCTCCCCCCGCACGCTCACCCAGCCCCTTCCCCTTTCCCCAACGCACGCCCCTCTCCCTTCTCTTTCCTTTTCTTTCTTTTTCTTCCTTCTCCCTTCTCCGTCGCTACACCACAACAGTCATTCCCTTTCTTCTCTCTTCTTCTCCTTTCCTCTCCTTCAGTCGCCCAAACAGCAGCAATCCGACCCCTTTCATCTCCATTTCCTTTCTTCTCTTCCCTTTTTCCCTCACACGCAACACGATTCTCTCCCTCATCTCTCTTTCCCCTCTTCGTCTAGCACACACCCGAAAGAGAGATTGAGACCGTGAGAGAGAGATCCACCCGAGAGAGAGAGAGATGAACTGAGCGAGACCCAACCCGAGTGTGGAGAGCAGTTCTTGGCCGGTAGTGGTGCAATTTTCGGAGCTATGGTGGCTGGGCCACTGTTAGGTCATGGGAGGCAGCAACAGGGGCGTGGATTTTGGCCCTATTTTGGTGAGATTCATCTCCTCTGTTTCTTTGATTTTTCTTGAATCTTCTTTGGGTTTTGATGAAGGTGAACCGAATGGGTCTTTCTTTGGGGTGGGATTTATACATTTAAATCTTAGGGTTTTTATGGGTTATTGTTTGTGTTTATGATTTTAGGGTTATGCTAAACGAAAATAGAAATTGATTTTGGGTATTATTGAGAAATCTAGGGTTTTATTGTGGCTTGTCTATATTTTTAGGATAACTGAATGAATATTGATGTTGTAGAATGGGTTATGATTTTCAATGATATTTTCTTGAGTTTTGTGGATGGGTTTTGTGTATCTAGTTATTGTGATGTTTATGGATTGATTATTAAAGGAGTTGATTGGCTTGATTTTTGTGGGCTGAATATATGTATGAGATTCTTAATGATTTTGGGTGGAACCCGTGTGGAATAAGGCTCAAAAGTGTCCTGTTTTGGGGGTTTATTGGAGTTGGTTTGTGATTTTGATTATGGATGGCTATGGCCGTGTGGTGTGTGGATTGATTTGGAGTGGACCTAATGTTGAAGTTAATGTGTTAGATTATGTAATAAATTCTAATCTTCGTGTAAATCGTTGAGAGTTGTTTTTCATAGTAAAATGGATGAGTATACATTAGGCTTTGGTGAAAATTGGATTATGTAGCCTAATAGATTTTAAAATAAATGGTGATTTAATGATATGATAATTGCTATGAGATGTTGGGTAGAAGATATGGGGTTATTCCCACTTGAGAAAGAAGTTGGTCTTGATATATAGATATTGATTTTGGCTATGGGATTGATAAAGTTGAATCGATTAAAGTTAGATTCTTTATTATGCTTCATTTGGAGTTTAAAAGAGAACGAATTGTCAATTAGTGTTTAAGGTACTAAGTGATAAGTGAAATAAGATATGCAATAATAATAATAATAGCTAATAGCTAATAGCTAATGGGTTTAGATCCTATAATCTAGATTATTTGGAAGATTAGAAAGTAGTAAAGTATTAATGTAATGGTCAAGGTTAGAAGAATATAGATTTGTGATGTCTAATATAATTAAAGACAGTAGATAACCTTTAAAGTGTAAGTCACTAAGTCTATAGGTTGGAAAGACTTACTGGATAAGCGTACCAATAATAAGGTAGAGCGTTAATGTAGAGTTGTGGTGGACTAATAGTAAATTGAGTCCAAGTGTGATGCTTAGCTTTGAGCTCTTAGTGTATGCCTCAAGCGTTAGTATGCGTAAATGTTGCAACATGAGAATTGTAACCTAAGCTAATCTAAAGGGTTAATAATAATAATGAGATACAACAATGATGTATAAGCTAATGAAAATAATAAATACATTCTTGTATTAATAAACAAGATATGATACAAACCTATAACTAAGATCAACCTAATAATAGCTCAAAGTATCTAGCTAGTTTTAGAAGCGAGTAATGTGACGTGCGAGCACGCAGGTAGTATATGTGTCATAGAGAATAGAGTTCAATAGCTTAGTTTAACATCATATATGCTTGCAGGCACGTAAGGTGGAGACTTCAATTGTTTCCCAATGGCGAGTTCAAGGTAACTAGAATGTGGGGGATATTCGAGTGATGAGTCCAATACAGCCAGGTGAGTATTCTACTCACTGAGGAACCCTAGGAGCTTAGATTTACGTATTGTTGTGTTTGTTTGCATTTATGATTATAGAACTTGTTGGTGAGGATATATGTAATTGAATTGTGATAATAAGTTGATATTGATAGTATTTGGTTGTTTATGATTGTGGAATTTTGTTGATAAAATTGTTTGTGATTGAGTTGGGATATATTGGATTGTAGATTGTATGAATAAATGGATGTTGTTGAAATTGGAATGTATTGATGGTTATGGAATAGTTGGTAAAAATATATGTAAATGAGTTATGATTTATTTGGATTGAGAATTGTGATGATAAATGGATGTTGTTGAAATTGGAATGTATTGATGGTTATGGAATAGTTGGTAAAAATATATGTAAATGAGTTATGATATATTTGGATTGAGAATTGTGATGATAAATGGATGTTGTTGAAATTGGAATGTATTGATGGTTATGGAATCGTTGGTAAAATATATGTGAATGAGTTATGATATATTTGGATTGAGAATTGTGATGATAAATGGATGTTGTGAAATTGGAATGTATATGGTTATGGAATTGTTGATAAAAAATGAATGTGGTATATGTTGAAAGAAAGATGTTTGGGAATACACATGTGATGATATGTATATGGTGTGGATGCTTTGGTATTATGAGAACCCGGTAGTTGATAGATGGTAAGTCCAGTGTTGTAGTATCTGGCATAGTGGTAGGCCATAGTGTAGCAGATCTTGGCTGAGATGAGTGGTAGGCTAGAGGGTAGCAGCTCTTGGCTGAGATGTGTGGTAAGCCTAGCATTGAAGTGCTAGCACTAGTGAGATATGTGGTAAGCCTAGCATTGAAGTGCTAGTTCACGTGAGATGTGTGCCCTGCGGGTCGTAGCTTTACGGGCGGTGTTAATGGTAAGCCTAGCATTGAAGTGCTAGTACTAGTGAGATATGTGGTAAGCCTAGCATTGAAGTGTTAGCTCACGTGAGGTGTGTGCCCTGCGGGTCGTAGCTTTACGAACGATATTGACGGTAAGCCTAGCATTGAAGTGCTAGCACTGGTGTGATGTGTGGAATACTGTTTATGGTATGTGTGGAATATTGTAGGTGAAAACTGTGATAAAAGAATGTGTGATGAACAACGTGACTTGTACTTGATAATGTGTTGTTGTGTGAACTTAATAATTTGTGAATAACACTGTTGGACCCTGCATGCATTTATGTTTGTTTATGTTGTATACTTAGTGAGTCTTATACTACTGAGGTGGTGAACTCATACTTTCACCTGTATGGATGTGGTTAATCCTACAACCGTACAGACTTTGATGCTTTGACTGCAGGTTCAGTGGATCGAATGAATGGCGTCGTAGCATAGTACTTGGGACGTTATTACTAAAGTCCGGCGCGACAGTTATAATGGTTGTACCATGTGTTGTCCGCCTTTTAGTAGACTTTGTTTATGACTCGTGTCGCCTGTGACACTTGTACTTATGAGCCAGTCTTTTGATATGTATTTAATAGCTATGTAGAAGCCTTAAGTAGATAGACATATTAATGGCTCTTTTGTTGTGATTAATTGTTGTATATAGATGTACCTTCTGCTATGTTAATAATGTTAATAGGTGTTATCCGCTGCGTAGATGTAACTCTGATTATCAGGTACATGTTATGGAATGTGTATCGTATGTTGGCTGAGCGACATGTAGTCGTGCCACTGTGACAATTCATTATATGTTTTTCTTTTTTTTTTTTTTAAAAAAAAAAAAAGGGTCGTCACAGAGGTTTACCTATGCCAAGATAGAAAAGCAGTCGCCCGACGTACTTTGTCTGTCATCCCTATGAAATACATGTAACAAGAGAAACTATATAGGGATAGACAAAATGGTTCCATGACAAATATGCAAAGGATGCACAGGATATGACAATATAAAAGATGCAATGCAAGTGTACCTAGCATGCACTAGGATTTAGGAACTACAATCCTAGGCATGTGTGAGCTCACCTACTGGGTGGGTCCGCTCCTCCTTTGGAAGTGAGTGTGCCTATCCTGTCCTCCATCCTTCGGCTGCAGTTCCATATATCTGATTAAGCTCCGCATAAGGCTGCCAGAAATGGGAAATTCTTCATAGGATGGATCCTTTTTAGGTGTCTGCGGCTTTTCCTCAAGATGTTGAAATTTGTTCTTCTTTGGCAACCAAGCTTGTTTTACAGATTTGTTGTTGCCACTGATGCCATGAAGCTTGATGTGCCTTCGAAGGTCGAGTGTCTAATGTTTCTTTTCTTGGCGATTCCTTCTTGACCTTTGGCTTCTGAACTTGCAATTGTGAACAATTGGGTCAGATGTAAGCACTGATGCTACAATGATGGCAGGTAGGGACAAACCTTTAAGTGGGTTATCTCTTATGTGGAGGGACATATTTTGACTTGGAACATTTTTCAACATCTTTATCCTTCTTATGAGCATCCTTCTTATTCCAAGTCCTCAGAGAATTTAAGTGACCACAATTTGGTCTGGTGTGTCCCACCATCCCACAATGATGACGTGTAGGTAAGCTTCTTATTGTGGAATGCTTAGGTCTTGTAGGTGTAATGTTAGCATTCTCACAAGAAATCACAATTGCCTTACCTCTGTCTTCATAGGCATGTTGAGGCTCTGGAACTGAGGGCTTTACAAACACAGTTTTTGAAGTAGAGGCAACGTTGGAGGCATCAGTAGTAGCTACATACCCGAGACCAGTCTTGTCGGATGAGTACTTCTGTCCTGTCAGCATCTAGGCTAGCTTGTTGTCTGAGAATTTCTCCAACTGTAACTGTGGATCCATCAGTTTATCTTCCAAGTCCATGATCTTCTGAAGTAATGTGCTTTTTTCTATATTTATAGTGTTCAGCTCCATCACATTCTTTTGATTGGACTTTCTCTCAGCTTCGTGGACTTGATGTATAAGATTCCATATGCCACTTTCAGTTCTTCTTCATCACTACTCTAAGACTCTTCAGAATCAGCATGTGGAGCAATAAGGGCCAAAATACTCTCATCTTTACTTGAATTATCACTGAGAGTAGCATGGAGAGTCTTTCTTTTCGCCTGCTTGAGGTTTCTACAATTTTTTTGGATGTGCCCAAAACCTTCGGGATCCCCTTCGAAATTCAGTAAATCTCTGAGATTCCTAGCAAACATAGCTATACTATCCTCATTATCAGATTCTTCTTCACAAGAATTTTTACTTTTACCTTTTGCAGCCTTGAGAGCAATGGATTTAGCTTTCTTGACAGGGGGCAAAGACAACTCATAGGTTAAAAGAGACACAACAAGTTCTTCAATCTTCATGTTGTCCAAATCCTTGCTTTCTTCAAGCTCGACGGGATGGTGGAGATCTCAGTGCGGGTAAAGCCAATCTTTATCTACCTTTGCCCCACCTACTCCAACAACAAATATTGGAGGCAACGAACTTCAAAGTCTCATGTCTGTGGGAAGTTACTGATTCCGAGGTGCTTTTAGAGGATCAGAGGGTTCCCTAGGAATGGGCGCCCTTGGTTGATGATTTGAGGTAACCTCCTAAGTTAGAGGCACTCGAGAGGCACCAAGTGGCCACAATGCTTCACTTCTCTCAACAAGGAAAAAACTTCGAGCTAATTAACTTCGATCACATTGTCATAGACACGAACATGCAGGACATTCTCGAATATTCTATTCCGGAGAACGGGGTCCTTTATGCCAAAAAGGGCAAGTTGAAGAGGAAGAAGAGTGGAGCCGAGACTCTGAAGCAGGATGCCCCGAAGAAGGGGAAGGAGAAGAAGCAAACTGCCCCAGATAAGGGGAAAAAGAAAGTGCAGACCCTTCTGGACAAGGGGAAAGGGAAGATGTTTGAGGCTTTGGTGCGAGTCTAGGCTAGAAGTTAAGAAGTGACGCTGCAGCCTGTTAGCAAGTTGATGGGCGACGCTAAAAGGGCCGGCGGCGGCGGCCCCCAAGTTAATGGCCAAAGGGTCAAGACGGCAGCTAGGAAGAGGCCCGTACTCCCGAGGTGGGAGGGGAGATGAAGCAACAAAAAATCCCAAGCCTGTTGAGATAAGTCAGTAGCTACAGGATCTTGTGCCCGACCTAGAGGCTTGCTATGTCCATCTGAGAATTCGTATTCTGACTCCTCCTATGTCGTCCAAGGAAGAGTTGTCGGATCGGAAGGAAGAGGCTTCTGTGAATTCCGATTTCGTATGTGTCTTGGATGGGTCTGAGTTTGAAGATCAAGACGTTGTGTCGTTAGCCATAAAGACAAGGGTAAGTCTTTCATCTTCTCCCTTAGCTGGAAATTTTTTCTTTACTCCATCTCTGGATGCGTTGCTTTTTGCCATAAGAGAGGTTCTTACCTAACAAACCCCTAGGGGCTCCGGCTAGGACTTCGAAGGTATTAGAGACTCCACTTGTAGAAGAGCTGAGGATGTCTCCAGAGATTTGCTGACTCTAGTTGCAAACAAACAGGGGATATCTACTCCAAACTTTCACGACTTTGCAAACCATGACTATGGAGGAACTGGGGATGCTCTCAGTCTTTCTTGAGGGACCCTCCACTAAATTTGGGGGCGTCAAAACTGAACGATCCTCCACCAAATTCGTACGTAGAAGAACTGAAGGACCCTTCCCCAAACTTCGAGGCAAAAGGGCCAAGATGAAAATTGAAATTGACTTCTAAAAAATAAAGTGTGTGTAACAAGTGTCAACAAAAATTAAGCACAGTGGAAAATAAAAGACACAGAGTTTTTGTTGACGAAGTGGAAACTCAATTAAGAGAAAAACCACTCCGGGGCAGCCAAACCCAGGAATTCCACTATTCAGAAGACGAAGCTAGATACAAGATAGTAACACTCACATTAACCCGATGCAGTGGTCGTACCTTGCTCTCTGACGTGTAACCCAACACGAACGCTTCCCAACCAGGTCTCCTACCTGAAGGGGTCTTCAATGGAATTCCTTACCTTAGAGCCGACCTCTAAGATAGACTTCAGTTGTAGCACAGCACACTTGAAATGGCTTTAGAGGGATCTTGAACTTCTCTGAGCTCTTGTGGAATTCAATACCGAATTCTTGCAGTTCTCAATGCCCAGGGGCCTCTATTTATAGGCTGAGGTGCAGAATGGGCGACTGGTGTAATATGTACGGACGCCGTCCGGACGGTGAACCTAGGCCGTCCGAACGGACAACTGTGCCACAGGATTTTCCAAAAATTTCGCTGAAAATCTTTCCTGTTTAAGACTTGCGTCCGGATGGTTGCAAGTCTGCTGCAAGTAATTTCCATATAAGGCTTAGCGCGTTCGGACCAAGGGGGAAGAATGTCCGGATGGCAATTCTTCAACACGCAATTTCCATATCTGCTATGCGTGCGTCCGGACGGTTGAAGTCGAATCGGCAAGGTTGACTGACGTCCGGACGGTGATATTTGAATTGCGATTCTTGCCTTATTTATGATCGCGTCCGGACGGGGAACCACATTGTCCGGACGGTGTGTCAATCTTCCCATATACTGAACTTGGAAAGAATCTGAAGCTGATTGATCAGTGATGGACGTCTGGACAGGCTGCTGAGAGGTTCGGACGGATGCAAGCTAGAACAGAAGCTTCTCGACACAGTGAAGGGTCCGGACGGAAAAGATACGTCGTCCAGACAGATGATGCTGGTTTGTCTGGCGTTCGGTCGGGATGAATACGTCGTTCGGACGGATGATGCTGGTCTGTCTGGCATCCGGTCGAGATGAATACGTAGTCTGAACGGATGGAACAGTGGACAGATGGGCGTTCGGACTGGATGACACGTCGTCCGGACGGTTGACAGGGAATCTGAAATCTTCTATCTTTTTCGCAGTGCAGAGTCTTCTAAAAATACTCTGACAAGTGGAATCCCTGTTTATAGCATCTTTACACATAAGTGATTTTGTCCAAACACAGAATGAGGCTAAAATACTAACACAAGAGATCCTCCACTAACCTCGGACGCAGAGGGACCGAGAGCATAGACTCCGAAGACAAGGGGACAGGCTTTGCCTACAGGATCTCACCCCTTTTCTCCTTTGGTAGGTAGACTCTCGGGTTTTGCGAGTTCTTTTGGAACAAGTAACTCTGGGAAAAGGTTGTAAATTCGGCCCTTGGCTGACGGCATGTGTGGAGACCCTATGGAGGCTATAAGGGCTGTTATCTCGGAGAACCTTCTTCAGAGGAATGTATCTGGCTAATTTCCTTCTGAGAGATTCAGTGATATTCTCTTTCATCAACAGATTTCGGTATTGAATGTCTACTATTTCTATTTTTCATTCCTTTATCACTTGGATTGTCCTGAGCTTTCCTTTCTTTTTACAGCAAGCTGTCAAGTTGGTGGCTTTGTATGACCAGCATGCCGAGTATCTCCGTGGTTACCCTCAAGAGGTGACCAAGTTGAGGACCCAAGTGAGAAGCCTGGAGTAGGGGTGGGCAAAAACCCGCCCACCCACCCCGACTTGCTCCCCCCTCCATTCCCCACCCCTATTTCAGCAGTTTTAAGCATAAAATATGCGCGTACGGATTGGATTTTGTCCAACTCGTGCAGGGCGGGTTGTGGGTTAAAAAACACCTAGGACCCACCCCACCTTGCCCCACAAGGAAAAGAAAAAGAAAAAGAAAATAAAAAACCCTAACCTAACCCTAATTAAAGCCAACACCGCACCATTTTTTTCCCATCTTATTTTCTACTTCCTGCTTTCTAGAGCCTTCTTCACTTCATTCTCTAAAGTCTAACCTGAAGGAACAAGATACTCTTATCAATGAAATCGTAATTCTCTAAGCGAGTGCCGCTCTTCCACTTCCACAGTTCCACTAAGCCTTTTCAAAGTTCAATCTCCATCTTTTGGAATCTAGACTCATCTCTTTCATTTCTTGACATTTTGCCATTTTAGGTCTGTTTTGCGCTCTCATTCTCTCATTCTTCGTGCCAGATTTGTTTGGTTCTATAATTTATAAATCTTATTTGTTTCGGCTTGTGCGATTTGGTGTTGAATCAGTTGATGTGTGTTTTATTTTTAGTTTTGGTTGATTGGGTGAGATCTGGTGCTGCTCTGCAAATCAAGCTTTGAGCTACCGGTGGGAACAAGACCCGCCCCGCCATTCCCACACCCCCGTGGGAACAGGCTACCGGTTGATTTGTGTTTTGTTTTTACATAAAGAAGTAATTTATGTCAAGAATTTGGTATTTACAAGTAACTCATTTACTGGGCTGTGTAGGGATTGAGGCCAAAAAGCTTTCTGATAGGAGATGGCGGGAGCAAGAAAGAAAAGAAAGCAGCAGATTTCAATGCCTCCATGGATTTAACCTCTATACCCGTGGATCCTCGCAAAACCCGGGGATCCCCGTCCCATCCCCAACCACCCCGCACAGATGCTGGGGGATTTTATGGGGTTGCGGGGCCAAAAAAAGGGCATCCCCTCCCCCCCAGCCCATGCTCAGCCCTGGTCTGGAGTATGAACTTTAGCAGCGGAGAAATCTAGAACCCGAGGTGGAGGGCCTTAAGAAACTTTTAGCTGAGTACGATCAGGAACTCATGGAGAGTTGGCAAAAAGAGACTTTAGCTGAGGAGAAGTCTGGGGAGCTTACCGGATAAGTGGAAGAACTGTCTCAGGGATCAACCGAGTTGAAGACTTAGCTGAATGATGCTGAGGCTAGGTGCGAGGCCCTCTCGGGTAGTGATTCTATTGCACGGTCCAACTTTCACATTGCTGAGGAGAAGCGAAAGACTGTCAAGGAAGGTCAGCATGTTGCCGAAGATAGGCAAAAAGCTATAGAAGAAAGTAAAAGGATTCTAATGAAGAAGCTGGAGAAGGCCAAGAGTCGTAGGAGGAAACTCAAGAAGAAGTGTAAACAATATAAGTCGAAATCTACTCGGTTCTTCAAGCAGTTGTCTTTCTTTTCGTGGCTTTAGGATCAAAGTTGGGCCCGTGGCTTTATCTAGGTTTCAAGACTTTTTGGACGATTGTCCTTCATCCACGGTCTTTTTGGTGTCAAGTCGAGACTGTCTCTATTGCGGAATTTCTAGACCTCCCTGAGGAGGCTATTGCTGAGCTCATCCAATTGGGAGGAGATTTGGTTCCCGATGCCATGGGATGGGGGAAGCAAGCCAGTTATCCCGAAGATCCAGACTTGCCTCTAGTGCTTTTGGATGGAGCTAGGGCTTCTTCTAGTAGCCGGGCCTTTGACGCTTCATGTGGATCTCTTAGTTTTTAGGCTTCTCGGTTTTTGTAATGAATGAAGTTTGTTTTTCTAGATCAAATCAGATCTTGTTATGTTATTTCCCCATAGTAACCCCCATTACCGAACTTGAAAGAGTTTTAAGCTCAGTAAATATGATCGGTGGTTCCAAGGTGCCCCTCTACTTTTGTACTTAAAACTTTGTAGGAAGCTAAGTGGAAAAGTATAGGCTCCGTGATTCCAGGGTGCCCTCTACTTTTGTACTTGAAGCTTCGTAGGAAGTTAAGTGGAAATGTTAGTTTTTGTTGGCTGCATTCTGTTGACAAAATCACTATAATGTAATGTTGCTGTCATAATTGGGGATGCCGTATATTTCAGAATCTTCAAAGTATTTAGAGAAAGACTATTTCAGTGCTCAAAGAAGATTCTATGCAGATTCCAACTCAGAGAAGTCAGATCCTACGTTTTCGTCTGGACACCCATCAATGTTGAGAAGCTTTGAACAGTTCAAGGTTGCATCTGTCCAGACGTCATGGCAACACGTCCGGACACTCTTCAGAGTTCGAGAAGATTCCAACTCTCCTTGCAGACACGGATTGGGAAGACAGCTTGCACCCGTCCGGATGACAAGGCAACACCATCCGGACACCAAGATCCTTGATAAGGAAATTGCGTGCATACATTCTGCATCCGTCCGAACGACAGGGCAACACCGTCTAGACGCGGTCCTTGTTATGACAATTATGTGTAGACTGAGTGCAACAGTCCAAACTCTAGGGCAACACTGTCCGGACAAGGCCTTTTTATGGAAACGCGTGAAGTGTGTTATGGAAAGCCGGTTGCATAGCTGACCGTTTGTACGCTGCCTAGAGAAATCAGAGACAGACTCAATTTAGGTCTTCGCAGCCTATAAATAAAGGCCTCTAGGCATGTATTCTTTATAGAATTCGATATTGAATTCTCTATATCTTAGAGAGGGTGTTTAGGGAGATATTTTGAAGATCTGTAAGCTCTCAAGCTGTTGCCGGCATGCTATTGCTGTTTCATATGAAGTCTATCTTAGAGAGGAGCCCTAACGTAAAGGAATCCATTGAAGACCCCTTCAAGTAGGTGGCTTGGTTGGGAGGCGTTCACGTTGGTTACATGTCAGGGTGCAAGATACGATTGCTGCATATGTGTATGTAAGTGTGTACTGTCTTTGTACTAGCTTTGTCTTCCAAATAGTGGATTTCTTGGTTTGGATGCCCTGGAGTGGTTTTTCTCTTAATTGAGTTCCCACTTCGTTAACAAAATATCTATCACATTTAAATTTCCCACTTATGATATTTTGTTACACGTTGTTCAGACACACACCGTAAATTAGAAGTCGATTTATTTTTCAAGAAAAGTGTTGGCTCGGTGATTCCGGGGTGCCCTCTACTTTTGTACTTGAAACTTCGTAGGAAGTTAAGTGGAAAAGTGTTGGCTCGGTGATTCCGGGGCGCCCCCTACTTTTGTACTTGAAACTTCATAGGAAGTTAAGTGGAAAAGTGTTGGCTCGGTGATTCCGGGGTGCCCCTCTACTTTTGTATTTGAAACTTCGTAGGATGTTAAGTGGAAAAGTAATTTCTTTTAGGGAGCGAGTCCTGAGAAACTTTGCTCCTCTACTTTTGTACTTGAAACTTCGGTCAAGTATAAGTGAAAAAGTAGCTCTTCTACTTTTGTACTTGAAGCCTCAGTTGAAGTTAAGTGTAAAAGATTTTTCTTTTTGGGAGCTAGGCTCGGGAAACTATGCCCATTCTACTTTTGTACTTGAAACTTCAGCCGAGGCTAAGTGAAAAAGTAGCTCCTCTACTCTTGTACTTGAAACCTCGGTTGAAGTTAAGTGAAAATGTCTTACGTCTCTGTAGTATTTGACAATAAGTTGTTATGTGAATAACAATCTTATTCATTTGATCAATGAGAAACTGGATACATGAATATGTTATATATAATACTTGCGCAGATGCTTGGCCTTCCATGGCCTCAGAATCATTTTTCCTTCAGTTGATTCTAGATGATAGGCACCCTTGCGATGGCAATTTGTTAGTTTTTAATTGGCTGCATTATGTTGACAAAATCACTATTATGTATGTCTGCTGCCTTAATAGGGATGCCACATTTTCCAGAGTCTTTAGAATATTCAAGAGTTAAATTACTTAACATGGAAAGCCTTAATATGACAAGTATTAGTGTCATCAGCTCAAGAAAGGCAATTTCCAGGCATCAGGAAGATTCTGCGTAGTTTACAGCTCAACAAAATTCGATTCCCTACTTATCGTCTGGACGGCCCAGAGGAAGCGTCCGGATGCCCATCAGTGTTCGAAGAATGTCCGAGCACCTCATCAGACATCAACCACAGGGAACTCATGCTCACAATGATGTCCGGACTGCCCAGCGAACAGCAACTCCCGAGTGCACCTGTTTGCACTAGTGTCTGAATGACAAACTGGAGGTTGCGAACAGTGAACATTGTCAGCAACCGTTCGAACGATAGGGCTATACTGTCCAGACTCGATGACTGAAGATTATTGAAGAATGGCGTATTTTGAAGTCAGTTGCTGCTTGCCGTCCAGACTCTAATTGCCTAAGTCCGGATGTCACCCAGAGAACTCTGATTCAGACTTGTATTAGGTTTTCTATAGCCTATAAATAGAGGTCTCTAGGCATTTATTAGTCAATAATTTGGTATTGAATTCCATTGTACTAAGAGAGAGGGTGTGTAGGTAGAAACAGAGATATTTACTAGCTCTCGTAGGATTTTTATTGTGTGATTTGATCAACCCATTGAAGTGTAGTTTAGGGAAAAGCCCTAAGCTAAATGAATCCATTGAAGATCCCTTTTCAGTAGGAGACCTGGTTGGGAAGCATTCGTGTATAGGTACACGTCAAAGTGCACAATATGACCACTGCATAAGGTATGTGAGTGCGAATACTTTGTTACTAGCTTTGTTTTTTGAATAGTGGATGTTCTGTGTTTGGTTGTCTCAGAGTGGTTTTTCTTTTAATTAAGTTTGCATTTCATTAACAAAATATATGTCTTCTTTCAATTTTGCATTTAGATATTTTGTTACACAATTCATCACACACACATGATAAATTAGAAGTCCATTATATTTTTCACACTTGATGACTCGGTAGGGGCCTTCCCAAACAAGACCCAATTTTTCTTCAGTCGGGTCTTTAGTAGCTAAGGTCACCTTTCAGAGAACCCAATCGTTGATGATGAAAGACCGAGGCTTCACTATTTTGTTGAAGTACTGTGCAGTCTTTTCTTGATAGGCGGCTACTCGGATCCTTGCTTCTTCCCTCTTCTCATGCAAAAGGTCAAGATGGAGGTTGATTCCGGCCTCGATAAGACCGGGATTGTAATGCTGGATTTTGAAACTGGGAGAATCGATCTTGGCCAAGATGACAGCTTCGGTTCAGAATGCAAGAGAATAAGGTGTCTCTTTTGTGGCAGTCCGGGAAGTAGTTCGATATGACCATAACACCTCCGGGATGTATTCGACTCATCCTCTTTGTCTATTGGGTAGCTTCTTCTTTGAAGTCTTCATCAGGGTTTTGTTAGTCACTTCCACTTGTCCATTGGCTTAGGGATGGCTTATTGAGGAGAATTAGTGCCGGGTTTTGATCTCGGCACACTAGTCTCAGAAGGGTTTGCAGTCGAATTACGTGCCATTATTGGTAACCAAGGCATGGGGTATACTGTACAGACAAACTACCGACTTCCATAAGAAATTCTTTATGGCCACAGTAGTAATTGTCGCTAGAGGCTCCACTTTTTCCCATTTGGTGAAGTAATCGACAACAACTACAAGGAATCTACAGCTTCCCTTTTTCGGGGGCATGGGCTTGACAATATCAACTCCCCATTTGGCGAGTGGCCAATAGTACCCGACTTTTACAGCTTTGTGTGCTAGCATCCGACCCCCCCCCCCCCCCAAGTGTCCGCCGCAGACACCTTGGTGTATTTCTTTTAAAACATACTCAGCTTCTGACCTGGAAAGGCATTTTAAGAGCAGTAAAGTGTACCCTTGGTAGTATAGACGAAGGTGTACAGAGCAAACTGTGCATGTACTTTTCGAGCCTCCTTTTTATCCTCGTGCAGTTCTCTTTTTGTCAAGTATTCGATGACATCTTTGGCTTAGTCAGGACTGTCATATATGTCGTTGATCTGCATTATCGGCTCGGGTTCAACTATAGAGTGTTGATCTAGGATTCTCACCTTTTGCTTCGATATCTTTATTCGTCCCTAAACTTAACCGTGCTAGTGAGTCGGCTTAGGTATTGTCGGTTCTCAGGATTTGTGTGATCACCACCCGATGAAACTGATCTTGGAAGCTGTGGATTTTAGCCAAGTATTTTATCATTTTCTTTCCTTTGGTCTCAAATCTTCCTTGTTTGTGGCCCACTACAACTTGTGAATCATTGTGGATCTCAATGTTTCTTGCTCCTAGCTCTTTTGGCTAGATCGAACCCTGCCAGAACTGCCTCATATTATTCTTCGTTATTGGTCGTCGGGAAATCCAGCTTGATTGCTACCGAAAGGTTCAGTTTTTGTAACACCTTCTTCAATGGATACTCAGTTAGCACTCGGATAGCGTGTGCTTGAAGTACAGCCTCAACCTCTGAGTTGAGACGATCAAGACAAACGCTAGCTTCTCTATCTGAAGTGTTAGTTTGTGATTGGCTTCATTCTGTGTTTGGACAAAATCACTTGTTTGTAAAGATGCTTTTATTTGGGATTCCACTATTCAGAGTGATGTCAGAAGATTCTGCACAGTTTTCAAGTCAGAAGTTTTCAGAGTCCCTATCAGCCGTTCGGACGATTGTGCCATCCCGTCTGGATGCCCATCTGTCCACTGTTCTATCCGTCCAGACACCAGTCAGACGAAGCATCATCCGTCCAGACGACGTGCATTTTCCATCCGGACCTCTACTGTATCGAGAATCTACTGTTCTAGCTTGTATTCGTCTGGACATCTCAGCAGCCCGTTAGGACGCCTCTCAGTGACGATCAGCTTCAGATTCTTTCCAAGTTCAATTTAAGGGAAGATTGCTTCATCCGTCCGGACGATGTGGATTCCCGTCCGGACGCACTCATACATAAGGCAAGAATCACAATTCAAATATCACCGTCCGGACGACAGTCAGCCTTGGTCCGGACGCGCATTCATCAGTTAAGGAAATTGTTGATTCTACTTCAACCGTCCGGACGACTGCCTATCATGGTCCGGACGTGCGCATAGTAAATATGAAAATTGCATGTTGAAGTTCAGCCGTCCGGATGCTCATCCCCCATGGTTTGGATGCACGAAGCCTTATATGGAAGTTACTTGCAGCGGACGTGCGACCGTCCGGACGACAGTGTCTCACCGTCCGGATGCGGCTCTTAAATTAGAAAGATTTTCAGCGAAAATCTCGAAAAATTCTATCGCACTGTTGTCTGTCCGGACTGCCTAGGTTCACCGTCCGGACGGCGTCTGTAATATTACAGTAGTCGCCCATTCTGCACATCAGCTTATAAATAGAGGCCCCTACGCATTGAGAATTGCAAGAATTCGGTATTGAATTCCACAAGTGCTCAGAGAAGTTATTTTGAAGATTGTTGAGCTGATTTAGTTTCCTCTGAAGCCATTGCAAGTGTGCTGTTGCTGCGCTACATCTGAAGTCTATCTTAGGGGTTGGCCCTAAGGTAAATGATTCCATTGAAGACCCCTTCAGGTAGGAGACCTGGTTGGGAAGCATTCGTGTTGGGTTACACGTTAGAGAGTAAGGTACGACCACTGCATCGGGTATATGTGAGTGTTACTATCTTGTATCTAGCTTTGTCTTCTGAATAGTTGATATCCTGGGTTTGGCTGCCCCGGAGTAGTTTTTCTCTTAACTGAGTTTCCACTTCGTTAACAAAAGTTCTTGTGTCATTTATTTTCCGCATTGTTATTTTTTGTTGACATGTTAAGCACACACTTGCTATTTATTTTAGAAGTCAATTTCAATTTTCAATTGGTATCAGAGCTTGGTACACTCTGTGAAGATTAATTTCTTGAGTGTTATTTTTTTTTTTGACTTCTTTTTATAATGTCTCAAACTCTTAATTCTATTCCTGCCTTTGATGGTACGAACTATGGCTATTGGAAGGCACGTTTGCGTTTCTTTTTGAAATCTATTGACTGTTGGAGTATTGTTGAAACTGGTTGGACTAAACCAGAGGATGCAACACTTGAACTTGTCCCTCAGAAGAACGTACTCCTTTCAAATGATAAAGCCCTCCATGCTCTGTGCCAGGCACTTTCTCCATCTGAATTCGCAAAAATTTCAAATTGCGAATCAGCCCAAGAAGCATGGCAAATCTTGGAAACAACATATGAAGGCACGAAACTTGTTAAATCTGCCAAACTTCAAATGTTGATTTCTAGATTTGAAGAAATTAAGATGTTAGAAGAAGAGACCTTTGGAGAGTTTTACTCCAAGATGAGTGACTTGAGGAACTCCATGGTGAGTCTTGGGAAACCTATCTCAGATGTAAAACTCATCCGAAAGATTCTAAGATCTTTGTCTGAGCGTTTCAGGATCAAGGTGACCACCATTGAGGAAAGCAATGATCTTGAGGAAGTGAAGATTGAAGAGCTGGTAGGATCTCTTCAATCATATGAGCTGTCTCTGCCCCCGGTCAAAAAGTTGAAGACCATTGCCCTAAAGGCTTTCAAGAAGAAGGTAGAAGCCTCATCTGAAGATGACTCTGAGGATGAAGAAAAAGCTGTGGCTATGTTAGCCAAGAATTTCATAAGACTGATGAAAGATGATCAGTTCAAGAAGAAGTTTTCTGAAAGAGTAAAGAAACCTCTCAGAGAAGATGAACCTGAGGAAGAAGAGAAGAAAGATCCCAGAGGACCCCGATGTTTTGAATGCTCAGGCTTTGGGCATATCCGGGCCGATTGCGGGAATCTTAAGAAGGGCAAGGGGAAGGCATACAATGCGACTCTCAGTGATGAGTCACAAGAAGAAGCTCCAGAGTCTGAAATTTTTTTGGCCTTTGTTGGCCCTCATGCTAAAGAAGAAGACTCTTACTATTCGGAGCACAGTGATAATGGGGAAGAGCTCAAAGAGGCCTACAAGACACTCTATATAGAGTGTGAGAAGCTGAGGGAAGGTCGCAAGTAGCACCTCTATGATCTGAACAGTTTGCAAACTGAGAAGAGTTCATTGCTGCTCAAAATACAAGAGCTCGAGGAGAAGCTGCTAGAGACTCAGCTCCAGTTAGAACGAGTCACTGATGAGAAGCTGACTCGTATGCTGTCTATTCAGAAGAGTCCAACTGACAAGACTGGTCTCGGGTATGTAGCTCCCTCTTATGATGCTCCCTCTACTTCAAAGACTGTATTTGTAAAACCTGCAGTCCCAGAGCCTCCTCCCACTATTGAAGATAAAGGGAAGGACAAGGTCAACATTGATGTTCCAGGCGCTCAAAAGCCTCATTCCATCAGAAGACCTCCCATATGCCATCACTGCGGTCTAAGTGGGCATGTTCGTCCTCAGTGCTCCCTCCTGAAGGCACAGAAAGCCAAGGCCAAGAAAGAAGTGCCCCAGTAGGTTAATGGCACTAGATCTACAGCCCAGCATCAGACTCCATGGCATCATTACCAAGCACCATGGGGACAAGCACCGAGGCATCAATATCAAGCCCCTTGGTCTCATGCTCGTAGGGTTCAGACATCTCAGCATTAGTGGCCTCAGCAGCGATTTGTACCAGCCAATCATAGTGGCAACTTCAAGAACAAATCCAGGCAAGTTAGAAGGCCCCAAAAGGTGGAAGACGGTCAATACCACAATGGACCACCTATCTGGATGCAAAGCATGATGAAGTGGATGATGCAGTCCTATCAGCAGTCACCCACAAGAAGGCAAGCTTGGGTTAAGAAGGACAGTCACCCCATGAGGGGAAACAGACGCACCTAGCAGGATCAGGTGTTTATGCCTAGGATTTGGTTCTTAATCCTATGGCATCAGGTTTGATTGCATATCTCATTTGCTATATTTTGTATGCAATCTAGGAACCTTTGTTTTTTGTTTTGCCCCCTATTTCTCTTGAGAGAATTGTGCAGGTATTTGTTGGGGAAGACAGAAAAAGCAGGTCGAGCGACTGCTTTTCTGTATTGGCATCATTGAGTATTCACAGGTTTGATCTTGCCTTGCATATGATGTCATTTCCATATTGCATGTTTTGTTTTCTTGCATTTAAAAAAATAAATAAATAAATTTTGGATAATTTGCAGGATATTTTTTTTTTCTCTTGGCATATCAGATATTGCATGTATTTTCTCCTGATATCTCAATTCCTTGGGTATTAATTTACTTTGCTTAGATATATTTGAGAGTTTCTAACTATAATTTGCCAAGTGTTTTCCTGTATATGCAAAAGTAGGATAGCTTCTTTTCTCATGCAATGAAAAATGTGCACTATCCACGACTCCCCTAAAAGGTACATCTTTCCTTCTCTGACTTTTTGTTTCTAGAAATTCTGGCTAAGAGAAGAGGTTTTTGATAAGATGACCAAATTGACCACCTGCTAGTTGAACCTAGAACCTAAAAACTCTGGCATTCCCTTTAGATTGCAGCACCATAAGAATCAAGCAGTAAATCATATAAATTATGCACTTTAAATTGTATATTCATTGCTTATGTGCTAAATTTGATTTATGCCTTGCCCTTTACGTGCAAGTAAAAATTTACTTTGTCCTTCATGGTACAAGTAAAATAATTAGGTGCTGCATCTCTAGAGGAGTGTATTAGATGAGGGTGGTTAGGCCCTAGTAAGTTATAAGGTTTGACTTTTGGCTAATCTGTCACAGATTTTCTCTCTTGTCTATAAATTCTGGTTGCTCTTGGTCATTTCTGTGATAATCATACCTTGTGGGTTAAGTCTTTACACACACACATGCATTGCATGAGTTGTGTTGTCTATTTGAATTTTCTATGTCCAGGAAAATATTTGTGCTAATTAAAATCTCAACTCTCTTTTATATCTCTGCTTAGTTTTGAGATGCTCTCTGATTGTGTTATCAGTGGTTTATACATGTGTGTTCTGAAACTGACTTGGGAAAAATTTGATTTCTGTAAATTTTCCTCAGTTTTCTGAAGTTTCGGTGTGGAGCGTCCGAACGGTAGTTTCTTGGCGTCCGGACGGGGATGGAGCTTAGACGTCCGGACGGGAGCTGTTTAACGTCCAGACATGCGTGGCCAGCATCAGGCGGACGGTTAAGATTAATCGTCCGGACGAGCGCGACCAGTCTGCTCATTTCCGAGGCAGCGCGCGTCCAGACGGTATTAATATACCGTCCGGATGGGGGACCCACAAAGGCTATATATATATCCCTGCTCACCTCTTTTCACCATACCCCACAAAATCCTTCTTTTTGGCAGTTTGTGAGTAAAGTGAGCTTTTGGATTTTTTTTCCTCTTGCTCCTTTTTGTCCTTTTACAACTCTCTCACATTCCAGGTATTCTTCTAGAAATCTCTTGTCAATTTATTTATTTTGAAACTGTTAGAATTTTTTTTGGAATGTTTTTGAGATTATGAGATGCAAGTATCTGCCATGTTGGGATTATTTGTGATGATGTTTTTAGGACTTGATTGTGATATTCACTGTCTTTATTTTTTCAAAAGTCCTTTTTACTGCCATTATTCTGCCCATTTTTTTTTTTTTTTTTTTATCCTGATCTAACAAGCATATTTTCGGATTATTCTTGCCAAAATCTTGTTGGCCTTTTTGTGCAGAATCATGTCTGCAATCAGTTCCCAGCGCAGGGTCCGTCAGAGGACTGAGGAGGAAAGGAGAGCAGAGCACTCCAGACCAAAATCATGGATCGCACAGTCATTGCTAAGCGCAATGTGGTCCGATCAGACATCATGGTGCCTCCGCTGGATAGTATTTATGAGACTATCCAGACTTACCACTGGGGATACCTCTACACCTGTGCCTGCATCGTCCTCACCAGGCTGGTCAGACTCTTCTATGCAAACTTAGAGGTGGCACAGGACGATGAGCGTGGGTTGGTACTACTGTTCCAGCTTATATTCATCCGGACGTCTCAGCAGCCCATCCGGACGCCTCTCAGTGATTGATCAGCTTCAGATTCTTTCCAAGTTCAATTTAAGGGAAGATTGCTTCATCCGTTCGGACGACGTGGATTCTCATCCGGACGCACTCATACATAAGGCAAGAATCGCAATTCAAATATCACAGTCTGGACGACAGGCAGCCTTGGTCCGGAAGCGCATTCATCAGTTAAGGAAATTGTCGATTCGACTTCAACCGTCCGGACGACTGCCAATCATGGTCTGGACGCGCGCATAGCAGATATAGAAATTGCGTGTTGAAGTTCAGCCGTCCGGACGCTCATCCCCATGGTCCGGACGCACAAAGCCTTATATAGAAGTTACTTGCAGCGGACGTGCAACCGTCCGGACGACAGTGTCCCACCGTCCGGACGCGGCTCTTAAACAGGAAAGATTTTCAGCGAAAATCTCTAAAAATTCTGTCGCATTGTTGTCCGGACGGCGTCCATACATATTACAGCAGTCGCCCATTCTGTACCTCAGCCTATAAATAGAGACCCCTGGGCATTGAGAACTGCAAGAATTCAGTATTGAATTCCACAAGTGCTTAGAGAAATTATTTTAAAGATTGTTGAGCTGATTTAGTTTCGTCTGAAGCCATTGCAAGTGTGTTGTTGTTGCGATACATCTGAAGTCTATCTAAGGGGTTGGCCCTAAGGTAAATGATTCCATTAAAGACCCCTTCAGGTAGAAGACCTGGTTGGGAAGCGTTCGTGTTGGGTTACACGTTAGAGAGCAAGGTACGACCACTGCATTGGGTATATGTGAGTGTTACTATCTTGTATCTAGCTTTGTCTTCTGAATAGTGGATATCCTGGGTTTGGCTGCCCCGGAGTGGTTTTTCTCTTAACTGAGTTTCCACTTCGTTAACAAAAATTCTTTTGTCATTTATTTTCCGCATTGTTATTTTTTGTTGACACGTTAAGCACACACTTGCTATTTATTTTAGAAGTCAATTTCAATTTTCACGAAGGTTTCTTTCTTCAGCTCCGTGCAGCGTCTGACTAGTAAAGTAGACCAATTTTTGTGTCCCAGCTTCTTCGCGGATCAAGGCTGAGCTTACTGGCGAGGGAGAGACTGCCAAGTAAAGATAGAGGATTTCTCCCTTGAAGGCTTGGCTTAGTGAAGGCGGGGTGGTCAAATATTCTTTCAGCTGATTGAGCCTCTTCACACTCGTCACTCCTTATGAATGTCTTCTGAAGGATCTTGAAAAAGGGCAGGCATTTGTCCATGGACCGTGAGATAAAGCGATTTAAAGCTGCGAGCTCCAAGTCAGCTACTACAATTGTTTTGTTGTTCGGGGAGCCTGCATATCCAGCACCGCACTGGCCTTCTCGAGATTGGCTTTTATTCCTCGTTGAGAAACCATGAATCCCAAGAACTTACTCGAGGATTCGCCAAAAGCACATTCGGCCAGGTTTAACTTCATCTTGAAGCCCCTCAGTGTGTTGAAGGTTTTGTCAAGGTCTACAATGTGGTTGGCCGCTTGTATGCTTTTGACCAGCATGTCATCCACATACACTTCCACATTCCTTCCTATCTGATCCCAGAACATCTTGTTGACTAGCCTTTGGTAAGTTGCTCCCACATTTTTAAGTATGAAAGGCATCATGTTGTAGCAGTAGAGTCCCCGATCAGTGATGAAGGAAGTCTTTTCTTGATCAATTTCATTCATGTGAATTTGATTGTACCTCGAGAAGGCGTCCATGAAGCTAAGGAGTTCATGTCCCTAGGTGGAATCGACCAGTATATCCATCCGAGGAAGAGGAAAGCTGTCTTTGGGACAAGCCTTGTTTAGGTTGATAAAATCAACGCACATCCTCCATTTGCCGTTTGCCTTCTTCACCAACACTGCATTTGCCAACCATTCGGGATAATCAACTTCTTGGATGAACCCCGCTTGTAAGAGCTTTTCTACTTCTTAGTGTATGGCTTGATTCCTCTCAGAAGTACAACTTTGCCTTTTTTGCTTGACCAGCCTATGGCTCAGATCCATGTTCAGCCTGTGGGTTAATACCGAGGGATCAATACCTTGCATATCCTCATGACTCCAAGCAAACACATCTGCATTATCACGGAGGAAAGCCACTAAGGATTCTTTGAGCCGAGGGGATAATTGAGATCCGATTCTTATTTTTCTTCCCGAGTTTCCGATATCGAATTCCTCCATCTCCTTAGCTGGCTTCCCCTATTGTGATTAGTACTTCTCATCTCCCGGGAGCCGTCTTCTCGGGAGCATCCTTTAATGTAATGTTGTAGCACTATCGTGCTACCCATTGATCTCCCTTTACGTGTCCAACTCCCTGCTCGATTGGGAACTTCATCTTCAAATGTGATGTAGAAGTGATGGCTTAGCTCATTGAGGACCATCCTTCCAAGGATTGCATTGTAGGTAAATGGTCGGTCTATCACCAGGAACTTGACCATTATGGTCTTCTATCTCGGATGTTCCCTTGTTGTTACCGAGAGTTCAATTGAACCGACCTGGAAAACCTGTTCTCCTGAGAACCCCATCAAAGGATATTGAGCTGGGATAATTTTGTCCCAGCTTATATCCATGTGCAAGAATGCTAACCAGTACAGGATGTCGGCAGAACTCCCATTATCCACAAATATCCTGTGAATAAGGTGGTTGGTCACCTGCAAGGTGATGACTAGAGCGTCCGTGTGGGGGAGAGATACTCTCTTGTAGTTTGTATCCGAGAACCCCATGACCAGGGTCTCCGTCTTCAGGGACTTGTGAGGCCTGTTGATATAGCCAGGACCTCCCACTTCTTTAACAGCCTAACGTAGGCCTTTATGTCTGTGTCAGTTTCTCCCCCTCTTGCAAACCCTCTTGATATTGTCTGTATCTCAGCCATGACACAATCGGGTTGCCTTACACTCCTGCTTCGGCTCTTATCTATTAGTTTGTAATTGGCTACATTCTGTTGAATGCGATACTTGCCTTATGGATGAGCGCGTCCGGACAGGAATCTACGTCGTCCAGACAGTTGCAGCGATCTTCTCATAACTGTGTTTTGGAAGGAAATCCTGAAGCTTGTCGAACACTGAGAGTCATTCGGACGTGTGCTGAAACGTCCGGATGGATGCAAGCTGGAGCAGTTTCGAAGCTTCTCGACATAGAGGAAGGTCCGAATGGAAAGTTCTCGTCGTTCGGACGGATGATGCTTTGGACAGTTGGGCGTCCGGACAGCTGGCAGAGAACCGAATTTTCTGACTTGTGAAATGTGCAAAATCTTTTGGAAGAACTTTGAATAGCGGAATCCCTGTTAAAAAGCATCATTACAAAGAAGTGATTTTGTCCAACAGAATGTGGCCAATTACAAACTAACAAACTCCCCTTTGGCCATTCTGGGACAAAAATTACTTGACCGGTTAAAAATACAATCCCGGTCCAAATAAAAATTACTCCCCCTTTTGTCACAAAGGGACAAAGGGTAAAACAGAGTAATAATAAAACACACAAAAATTACTCCCCCTAAAGGTCTCAGAAGGACCAGGATAAACAGAGGGTACCTCTTCTTGATTTTACATTTCAAACTGTTAATTATACATAGGGTACCTCTTCCTGCAATTTCTCCCCATTTTTTTTTATTAAACAAAATACTATATGTAAATGACATCATATAACATACAAGGCATGATCAAACCTGTGTAAGCTCGATGTTGCCAATACAGAAAAACAGTCGCTCGACCTGCTTTTTCTGTCTTCCCCAAATAGTACCTGCAATATTCTCTCAAGAGAAATAGGGGGCAAAACAAAAACTGGTTCCTAGATTGCATTGTAGGCACAAAATATAACAAGTAAAAGTCAAGCAATCAAACCTAATGCCTTAGGATTAGGAACCAAATCCTAGGAATGTACACCTTCTCATACTAGGTGCGTACATTCCCCCTCTTGAGGTGAACATCTCCCTTCTTTTAGACCCAAGCCTGCCTTCCAGTGGGTGGTTGCTGGCAGGACTTCATCTGTTGACCCATCCATTCCATCATGCTTTGCATCCAAATAGGTGGCTCCCTGTAGTATTGATCATCTTCCACCTTCTGCCACCTCTTAGAGTGCTTTGATTTGATCTTGGATTTGCCACTATGATTGGCAGGTACAAATCACTGCTGAGGCCGCTGATGCAGTGATGCCTGGTGCCAAGATGCATGAAACCAAGGAGCTTGATATTGAGGAGCCTGATGCCTTGGTGCTTGCCTCCATAGAGCTTGGTAATGATCCTGATGCCATGGAGACTGATAATGGGTCAGAGGTCTTGTGCCATAATTTGCTTGCCAAGGCACTTCTTTCTTGCCTTTCGCTTTCTGGGCTTTCAGAAGTGAGCACTGGGGTCAGACATGCCCGCTTAGACCGCAGTGATGGCATATAGGAGATCTTCTGACGGAAAGGGGGCTTCTGAGTGCCCGGAACATCTCCATTAAGCTTGCCCTTCCCTCTATTTTCAACAGTGGGGGGAGGATCTGGGACTGCAGGCTTAACAAAGACAGTCCTGGAGGTAGAGGGAGTATCAGAGGGAGGAGCTACATACCTAAGACCAATCTTGTTGGTTGGGCTCTTTTGAATTGATAGCATGTGAGTCAGCTTTTCATCAGTGACTCTATCTAATTGGAGCTGTGTCTCTAGTAACTTATCTTCTAGTTCTTGTATTTTTTGCAGCAAAGAACTCTTCTCAGTCTGCAAACTGTTCAAATCATGAAGGTGCTGCTTACGACCTTCCCTCAGTTTTTCATACTCTACATAGAGAGCTATGTACGCCTCCTTGAGTTCATCCCCATTATCACTATGCTCTGAGTAATAAGAATCGTCATCTTCTACAAGAGGAGCCACAAAGGCTAGAAATTTTTCTAACTCAGGAGCTTCTTCTTTTTCTGAATCATCACTAAGAGTCACATTGTATGCCTTCCTTTTGCCCTTCTTGAGGCTCCCACAATCAGCTCGTATATGCCCAAATCCTGAGCACTCAAAGCATTTCGGACCTCTGGGATCTTTCTTCTCTGCTTCCTCAAGTTCAGCTTCTTTGGGAACATTCTTCATTTTTTCATAAAACTTCTTGAATCGGTCATCTCTCATTAGTCTTCTGAAATTTTTGACCAACATAGCCACAACTTTTTCTTCCTTCTCAGAGTCATCTTCAGATGAGGCTTCTACCTTTTTCTTTGAAGCTTTCAGGGCAATGGTCTTCAGGTTTTTGACCAGGGGCAGGGACAGCTCATAAGTTTGAAGAGATTCCACCAACTCCTCAATCTTCATTTCTTCCAGATCTTTGCTCTCTTCAATTCTAGTCACCTTGATTCTGAAACGCTCAGGCAAAGATCTTAGAATTTTTCAGATGAATTTTACATCCGAGACGGGCTTCCTAAGACTCACCATGGAGTTTCTTAGGTCACTCATTTTGGAGTAAAACTCTCCAAATGTCTATTTTTCGAACATCTTAATTTCTTCAAACCTGGAAATCAACATTTGAAGTTTTGTAGATTTTACAAGTTTGGTGCCTTCATATGTTGTTTCCAAGATTTGCCACGCTTCTTGAGCAGATTCACAGTTTGAAATTTTTGCAAATTCAGACGGTGAAAGTGCTTGATATAGAGCATGGAGGGCTTTATCATTAAAAAGTCGTGCGTTTTCTGAGGGACTAGTTCTAGTGTTGCATCAGCTGGTTTAGTCTAACCAGTTTCAACAATACTCCAACAGTCAATAGATTTTAAAAAGAACCGCATACCAGCCTTTCAATAGCCATAGTTCGTATCGTCAAAGGTAGAAATAGTATTAAGAGTTTGAGACATTTTAACAGATAGAAGTAAAAAGGAAAACACTCAAGAATTAAATCTCAAGAGTGTAACAAGCTTTGATACCAAATGAAAAATTGAAATGACTTCTAAAACAAAGTAAGTGTGTGTGTGTGCACAAAGTGTTAACAAAATAACAACGCGGAATTTAAAAGACACAAGAATTTTTGTTAACGAAATGGAAACTCAATATGAGAAAAACCACTCTGGGGCAGCCTAACCCAAGACATCCACTATTCAGAAGACAAGACTAGTTACAAAGTAGTAGCACTCACATACCCCTGATGCAGTGGTCGTACCTTGAAATCAAACGTGTAACCCAACACGAACGCCTCCCAACCAGGTCTCCTACTTGAAGGGGTCTTCAATGGAATCCTTTAACTTAGGGTCAACCCCTAAGATAGACTTCAAATAAGCGCAGCAACAACACACACAATAATGGCTTTAGAGAGACAACTCAGCTCAATAATCTCACAATATAACTCTCTAAGCAATAAGGGAATTCAATACCGAATTCTTACAGTTCTCAAGCCTAAGGACCTCTATTTATAGGCTGAGGGTTCAAATGAGCGTCTGGCTTGATAAAAACTAGGTGTCATCCGGATGGTAGTCATAGGGCGTCTGGAGGGGCAACTGTGCGATCGGCTTTCCCAAAATTTCGCTAAAATTTGTTCCTATTTTGAGCCGCGTCCGGACGGTCGCACATCCGCTGCAAGTAATTTCCATACCAAGGCTTCACGTGCTCGGACCATGCTGACTGACGTCTAGACGTCTGGATTTTGAATGCGATACTTGCCTTATGGATGAGCGTGTCTAGACTGGAATCTACGTTGTATGGACGGTTGCAGTGATCTTCCTATAACTGTGTTTTGGAAGGAAATTCTGAAGCTTGTCGAACACTAAAAGTCATTCGGAAGTGCTGCTGAAACGTCCGGACGGATGCAAGCTGGAGCAGTTTCGAAGCTTCACAGAGGAAGGTCCGGACGGAAAGTTCTTGTCGTTCGGACGGATGATGCTTTGGACAGCTGGGCATCCAGATGGTATGGCACGTCGTCCGTGTGGCTGGCAGGGAACCGAATTTTCTGACTTGTAATATGCAGAATCTTTTGGAAGCACTCTGAATAGCGGAATCCCTGTGAAGTGATTTTGTCCAACAAAATATGGCCAATTAGAAACTAACACGCATTTTGATATTTTGTTACACGATACACACGCCCAGCTAAATTAGAAGTCAACTTTATTTTTCAATTGGTATCAAAGCTTGGTACACTCTGTTTAGATTTAATTCTTGAGTGTTATCCTTTCTATTGACTTCTGTTTTATTCAAGATGTCTTAAAATCTTACTACTATTCTTGCCTTTGATGGCACGAATTATGGCTATTGGAAAGCTCGTATGCGTTTCTTTTTAAAATCCATTGATTGTTGGAAAACTATTGAAACTGGTTGGACTAAGCCAGTGGATATGAATATTGAGCTTGTAAATGAAAGAAACGCTCGACTTTCCAATGATAAAGCCCTTCATGCTCTATGTCAAGGGCTTTCATTGTCTGAATTTACTGGAACTGCTCAAGAAGCATGGCAAATCTTAGAAACAACATATGAAGGCACAAAACTTGTTAAATCTGCCAAACTTCAAATGTTGATTCCTAGATTTGAAGAGATTAAGATGTTGGATGATGAGACATTCAGAGAGTTTTACTCCAAGATGAGTGACCTAAGAAACTCGATGGTGAGTCTTGGGAAGACTGTCTCGGATGTAAAACTCATTCGTAAAATTCTAAGATCTTTGGCTAAGCATTTCAGAATCAAGCTGACTACCATTGAAGAAAGAAAAGACTTAGAAGAGATGAAGACTGAAGAGTTGGTGGGATCTCTTCAAACCTATGAGCTGTCCCTACCACTAGTCAAGAAGGTGAAGACTATTGCCCCTCAAGGAATCTTAAAAGAAAGTCAAAGTCTCATCTGAATAGGACTCTGAGAAATAAGAAGATGGAGTGGCAATGCTGGCCAAGAATTTCGGAAGATTGATGAAGAATGATAAATTCAAGAAGAAATTCTCCAAAAGACTAAAGAAGGCCCCCAGAGAGTCTGAACCTAAGGAAGTTGAGAAGAAAGACCCCAAATGCCCCAGATGTTTTGAATGCTCAGGCTTTGGGCATATACGGGCTGATTGAGGGAATCTCAAGTAGGGAAAAGGGAAAGCTTATAATGCGACTCACATTGAAGAGTCCGAAGAAGAAGAATCTCCTAATCAAGACAAGTTTCGAGCGTTTGTGGCTCCATATGAAGATGAGGATTCTTACTACTCTGAGCACAGTGATGAAGACAGGGAAGAACTCAAGGAGGCATACAAAATCCTCTATGTAGAGTTCAAGAAGCTGAGGGAGACTCGTAAGCAGCACATCCATGAGCTGAATAGCTTATAGATTGAGAAGAGTTCATTGCTGCTCAAGATACAAGACCGAGAGGAGAAGCTACTAGAGACACAGCTTCAGTTGGAGAGGGTCACCGATGAGAAGCTGACCCATATGCTGTCAATCCAGAAAAGCCCAATAGATAAGACTGGACTCAGGTATGTAGAACCTCCCTCTGGCATTTCCTCTACTACTAGGATTGTCTTTGTTAAGCCCACAGTCCCCGAGCCTCCACCTATTATCGTGGACAAAGGAAAGGATGTAATTGGTGGAGATATTTCAATCGCTCAGAAGCCTCCCACCATTAGATGACCTCCCATATGCCATCACTACAGTCTAAGCGGGCATGTCCGACCCCAGTGCTCACTTCTCAAGGCTCAGAGATCAAAGGTCAAGAAAGAGGTGCCCAGACAAACAAATTTCAGCACAAGACCTCTGGCCCAGCATAAGGCTCCATGACATCAGGGCCCCCAGTATCAACCTCCATGGCATCAAGCTCCAAGGAATCAGGCCCCATGGCATCAGGCTCATCATCAGTGGCATCAACAAAGATTTGTTCCTGCCAATCAGAATGACAAACCCAAGACTAACAAATCAAGGCACTTCATGAAGAAGCCATAAAAGATGGAGGATGATCAATTCTATAGGGAGCTGCCTATTTGGATGGAGAGCATGATACAGTGGATGGATCATCAAATGAAGTCCTGTCAACAACCACCAAAAGGAAGGTAGGCATGGGTCAGGAAGGAGGCAAACATTCACCCCTTGAGGGGGAATGGACTCACCTAGTTGGCCTAGGATTTGGTTCCTAATCTTAGTGCATCAGATTTGATTGCATTGCATGATTTTCTACATGTTATATCTTTGTTTTCTATACAATGTAGAAACCACTGTTATTTGCCCCCTATTTCTCTTGTTGCTTTTGAGAAAATTTTGCAGGTATTATTTGGGGAAGATCAAAAAAGCAAGTCGGGCGACTGTTTTTCTGTATTGGTAATTTTGATTCCGTTTCTTTGAAGACAGGTTCGATCTTACCACATGCTAGGGTTATAATTTTCTTTTTACCTTTATAGCATGTTTTTATTGTTTTTTGTTAGTCTTTGTGTTGGTTGCATTCTGTTCAGCAAAATCACTATCATGTACTGTTGCTGATTTCACAGGGATGTCGTATCAGTTTAGAGTCTTCAAATATTTAGAGTTTATTTCTCTGATATGGAAAGGGCCTTATTATGACAAGATCAGTGTCACAAGCGTCAAGAAGGACTTTCCGGACTCCAAGAAGACTCTGCAAAGTCTACAGCTTAGCAAAAGTCTGATCCCGAGTTTATCGTCCGAATAGCCTAGTGAAACGCCTGGACACTCATCAGTCAGTAACATAAACAATGATGCTTTTATACAGGGAAGCTATTTTATTCAGAGTTTACTCTTTAGTTGTGAGCTTCAAGAAGACTCTGTGCAGAATTCAAAACATGTTGAGCAGTTCCCTTGCAACCGTCTGGACAACATGTTATACCGTTTGGATGCTCAACTGTCCAAGCATCATCCGTCTGGACCACGAGAACTTTCCGTCTGGACCTTCCTCTATGTCGAGAAGCTTCGAACTGCTCCAGCTTGCATCCGTCTGGACGTTTCAACAGCACGTCCGGATGCCACTCAGTGTTCAATCAACTATGGGATTTATTTCCAAGACCCAGATATGGGAAGACAGCTGCAACCGTTCGGACGATGTGGATGAGAGTCCGGACGCGCTCATTCATAAGGCAAGTCGTGCATTCAAAATTCAGACGTCCAGACAACGGTCTTCATGGTCCGGATGCTTGAGCTTCATATATGGAAATTGCATGCATCAGATTCACCGTCCGGACGGCAGATGTTATGGTCTAGACGCGCCAAGCCTTGATATGGAAATTGCGTGTAGCAAAAGTGCGACCGTCTGGATGACAGGGCAACACCGTTTGGACGTAGCTCAATTCAGGAAAGAATTTATATGAAATTTGGAAAGCCGATCACACAGTTGTCCGTCCGGACGCCTTATGTCTACCGTCCGGACAGAGCCTAGGTATATCAAGTCAAGCGCTCATTTGAACCTACAACCTATAAATAGATGCCCCTAGTCTTGAGAATTGTAAGAATTCGGCATTGAATTCTATAGTGCTTAGAGAGTTATATTTTAGAGTTACTATGCTGATCTGCTCACTCTCAAGCCGTTGCCAAGTGCTGTTGTTGTGCTAAAACTGAATTCTATATTAGGGGTTGGCCCTAAGGTAAAGGATTCCATTGAAGACCCCTTCAAGTAGGTGACTTGGTTGGGAGGCGTTCGTGTTGGGTTACACATTAGAGTTCAAGGTACAACCACTGCATAAGGATATGTGAGTGCTATTGTTTTGTAACTAGCTTTGTCTTCTGAATAGTGGATATCCTGGGTTTGGCTGTCCCGGAGTGGTTTTTCTCTATATTGAGTCTCCCCTTCGTCAACAAAATATATGTCTGTTTATTTTCCGCATTGTGATATTTTGTTGCACACTTGATAAATTAGAAGTCCAATAATTATCAATTGGTATCAAAGCGAGTACACTCCGTTTAAAGGATTTAATTCTTGAGTGTGATCCTTATCTCTTTGCGACTTCTATTTTTTTATTATACCTTTTATCATGGATTTCTCTCAGTTATCTGAAGAAAATTATGATATTGAGCTCTCTAAAGTTTTTACGAAATTCGATAAAATTATTTCTCAAAAAGAGCTTAAAAAGGTGAAGCAAGAACGAGTCTTTAATTATATAATTGCCTGAATCACATGTGTTGATTGACTCTTTGAAATCTGAGAATACCATGCTATTTGACATTATTGATACACTTGAGAATAAATTAAAGGAATCTGAAAATCTCTTGAAAAAATTCTCAAGTGATAATTTGAAAAGCATGCTGTGTATTCATTCAGATATTTCTAACAAGCCTAGTTTAAATGCTGATTTAAGCACTTCTACTTCACATGCTTTAGATTCTGTTGATATTAAGCCTGTGATAGTAGATGCAGCTTGTTAGTAGCATTGTATGCCATCCATAGCGGTTATTGGTTCTCCACCCCAGTCCTTATCTTGGACTAAATGCATGATGAGTACCAAATATTGTATATTTGGTGTAATGCCCAGTAATTTCAAGCTCTTGAGAAATCATTAATATTGTTGAGGAGACAATATCCACATGTTTTTATAAGCAAACCTAAAGTTGTTTCAAAAAATTAAAAGATCAAAATCTAAAAACCCTTTAAAACCTAAAAGTAACATTTAAGCTTTAAACTTTGATTAAACCGAAAACAGGTCAAACGGACTCAGATTTAGATAATTCAAAAACCATTGTGCTTACAAAAGAAAGATCTATCATGTGGCAAAAGTTAGTAAAAAGTCCACCAGTTGACTTTTTGAACCGAGCCTAAATAACCCAACTGTCGATATTAAACGAAAAACTGTCAAGAAAAATATCTCCATGCTTCTAGAAACATTTATGTATAAAAAAACAAGAGTAATGATGAAAGGATAGGATATCTCAAGAGTAATCATGACAAGAAAGAAAAATCAATAAAGCAAGTGTGAACGCAGAAAGTGGATAAAAGATATTTTGGCTTTGTAGACAGAAACCTTGACTTGATTGGAACTAAGTCAAAACGAACTCGAAATGGGACGAACTAAAAAGAGAAAATGTTTGTCATGAAGTCCTCTATCTACCCTCAAAATTTCACGTCAATCGGAGTAGGTTTGACCATCAAAATAATTCTCGGAGTAGGCTGCCCTCTAGTTGGACGAAAATTCTAAAATCCAAATTTGCAAGACATTATCCAATAAGCTAATTCTTTTATTTCATTTTGGACCTAAATACCCCTGCTTTCCTCCTATAAATAAGCATGCAAGACCCTTTGTTTTTCCACACAAATCCTAGACAACTTTCAAGAAAGCTTTTGCTTTAGTTTTCTCTCCCTTTTTCTCTCCTTCTACCACACAACCACTTTGGTGTTCTTGAAGTTATTTTTCTCTCCAAATCAAATTGGTAAGTAAATCTTGACACTTCTTCCTTACTATTTGATTTCATTACTTGTTTATTTATTGCGTTACTACGGAGTTGGTTTAACAACCCTCATATTTATTTACTTGTCTATTTATTTCGTTACTACGGAGTTGGTTTAACAACCCCCGTATTTATTTACTTGTTTATTTATTGCGTTACTACGGAGTTGGTTTAACAACCCCCGTATTTATTTACTTGTTTATTTATTGCGTTACTACAGAGTTGGTTTAACAACCCCCGTATTTATTTACTTGTTTATTTATTGCGTTACTACGGAGTTGGTTTGACAACCCTCGTATTTATTTACTTGTTTATTTATTGCATTACTACGGAGTTGGTTTAACAACCCCCGTATTCATTTACTTTAAAATGCAATCCTACAAAGTGGTTGTGCCGCTAATTTCCCTATCCCTTTACATAAAAATATTATCCTATTAGGATTCATGTTTAAGTGTTATATTACCAAGAGCATTATGCTGTGTTTCGGTGCTTAAACATGAAACATTGTAATATTTTCTCAATGAATCGTTGTAGGATTCATGTTGAAGTAATTACCTTTTAATTGATAACTAAAAATGATGAGTAAAGTGATGTAAAAATATAATCAATTTTAATATTGGAAAAAGGATTGATGTATATATCATCTTCTTTGTATATATTTGTTACAGAAAAGGAGCTAAGAAACTACACCAAGGAGAGTAAGTATGGATGTACTTACTGAGGAATGATTCTATATTTCATTAGGACTATGTGGTGTGTTTATTGCATGTGGTTGTTCATGCATTGCATGTTGTGTCCAATTAATAACGGCTGATGAGATAGCCATCAACAAGCTAAAGTACTAGCAAGTGGAAGGAAGGCTAGTCAGTGGATCCAAGGGGTTCATAGTGACCCAGGGTGAGTCCAAATTCCTAATATATAACTAATGCTGGGACCGGTAGGATTCCAGTGCAAACAGTTAAGACTTTAAGTGTGAGGCAAAGGACATGAACGGGTTTGGATACCTAAGAACGAGAGGTCTGAAGTAAGATGATCATAAAACACAAACTAAATGGTTACTACGATGCATATTCATACAACTCTTGCATTTATATTATTTATGAACTGTTATTAATCTGATGGTAACTTAGTTATGAAAATGGATGACTCACTTGTTTGTCTATGTAAATATGATGACGTCATATTTGCATAGTTACTGATGCAGATTTGGAGAACGAAGGCATGGACCCATATGCCAGTTTTGATGGTTTTTGAAACCATCAACAAACTATTATGTGCTAGTTTATAAATTACTAGTTGTGCTTATGTGTGATTTGTTTTATGGCATGTAAATATTTATAACAATGTCATGTTCGACATGTTTTATGTTATATGCTTATGTGCCGCCTGTGGCACTAATTTTGATGCACCTAGTGTGCATATAGGATGTAAAGATAAAACCTAAGTAACTTTTAATAAACGTATCGAGGTATTTCAGTCAATTCTAAATGTGTTATGCTATCAATTCCTAAGTCTTTAGAAGAAAAATATATATTCCGCTGCGAGAGTTTATCTCTGATGTAGTAATGTCACGTGGAAACCGGAGGTTTCTGCTTACGAATTTGCAGGTTCAAATTCGGGGCGTTACATTTGGACCCCTTGATTTACATTAGTTAGACCTTTAGCCTTGCTATTTTCTAATGTTTTTGTTAGTTTTTGTGTTCTTGTGTTTTATAGGTCAATAAGAGAGGAATGGCAAAAATTTCATGTGGAAATACTTGGAAATTCGGAAGTCCTGAAAAGTCGATTGATCGAAATTTTGCCCGAAGTCGATCGATCAAAATTTCCCAGAACTTACTTTTGCAAAAGCGCCCCAGAACACCCAATCAGGAGCGTCTCCATGACAAAAAGCAGTTCTCCCTCTAATTTTCGCAGCAGAACACGCTGGTTTCGTGACCTTGGTTGTCTCTAGCAAGAGAGGAACCCTAGAGGGGATTAAAGGAGTCATTTTACATGGGTTTCTAGCCCTAATTTCCTTTTATAAAGCCATAGTCATGCCTCCTTGCTGGGAGAGTTGAGAGAACAGTACATAGATTTAATTTCGTGCATTTTGTAGTTTTTCTTAGTAGCTTTTGTTCTTAGACACTTTCTCTTTGTAAAACTTTTCTTCTATTTTCATGTTTGTTCTTCATTTTCTTGTGGTGTTCTATGTCATGGAAGGCTAGTAACCTCAACTATGGTTGAGGATGAAACATTTCCATTGATGACACTCACACTCTTGTTATACTACTTGCACATTTAATGATATATCATATTTGTTGTTCAAGTTCCATTCATTTAATGCTTTATCTTTTGCAATGAATGTGGTTGGTGGTAGATATAGGACATTTAATGTGTTTCAACCAATGGATACATTGTTTTATCGATTTGAATGATGATATCCATTGTGATTTGTTCACTGAATGGATACATTGGATGATTTGATTTCAAATGGGTACTTTTTGTGATTTATCTTTAAGTTGGATTCATTTAATGGTTCTAGAGTTTGTGATTAAGAAATTTGAATGACATCCAAAGCTTAATGTTCTTTGGGTGTTCAAGTGGGAACCAAGAGTGTGAGTTGTTGGATTTGGTTTGGTAGATTCCTTAGCCTTAGTTCCTTTTTATTTGCATATTTCACTTCATCTCTTTGCTAAGTACTTTTGTTCTTGTTCAACCCTCAAACCTTTGGAACTAGGTTAAAATGAGGTTGATTAAACAAGACATTGATTTTTAACCATTTCCCTGTGGATTCGACCTCGCACTTGCACATACTATATTGCAAACGATTCGTGCACTTGCGAGTACTCATTAAAACTCATAACAAGTTTTTGGCGCCGTTTCCGGGGAAATCGGTTCAAAAAAATTGGTTCGGTTTGATTGATTTTGTTTTTCTACTAGTTAGATAGATTTTTGTTTCATTTTTCTGTTGTTTAGCTTTTATTCTGTATTGTAAGTTCGTTCTTTGTTTCTCCCGGATCTGTTTTGCAGCTTCTACAACTTACTGGGTGCCCTGAAGAATCGATCGATCGAAAATAAATTCGATCGATCGAGTTTCAATCGATCAAGTTAGCATCTGCCTAATATAAAGTAGCTCGATCGAAAAGATATTCGATCGATCGAGTTTCGATCAATCGAAATAGACTTCGATCGAACGAATTTCCTGCACAGCAGTAGCTCGGAACAAGGTGAGTATTTCTCTTCCAGTACTTCTTTTAGTCCATTTTGTTCATTTTTGTTCATAATTTGTTTCTGCTTGATAATATTTTGCTGTTTGTTTTATCTTTCTTTTAGTTCATTATAATTTAGTTCAAATTCTGTGTAGTTTGTGTTTCATATTACCCTCAATTTGTTTTGTTTTGTCCTAACAAAAAAAAAAAAAAAAAAAAAAAAAAAAAGAGTTTCTGTTCTGTTTTTGTTCCTGTTTCTGTTCCTGCAACATTTCAAAGATTCGATCGATTTACTACAATTTTGATAGATCGATCGACCTCAACTCAGAAGGCAGCTCCTGGATAAGATCAGTAGCAAAAATTTTTACCAGAAATTCTCTTTGGTCCCAATTTGTAAGTATTCTTATTTTTACTTTTGCTGCTATCTTTGTGTAAATTGTATGCATTTTTGTTAGTCTTTACCTTTTATCTTAGTTGTGTTATTTTTCTTTTGATTTTAAAAAAAAAAAAAAACATTTTTGCTAGTATGGGTCTACTTAGCTATCTAAGGGCAATGACAAGGTGAATTCTGGCAAGGAAAGGTCTTGGGATTTAAGTGTGTCCAGTGTGACCCCCCTCACCTACCTGGGAACTAGCCTAGATTGTACTTTGGAGAACTTTGATCCCCATTAGCAAATTCTTTTCTTTATTTTTGTCTTTTGGTTAAACATTTGTGTATGTTTGGTGTATGCTTGGTAGAAGATCATTGAACCTAGACTTGACATCTTTAGATCCCGAAATTGAAAGAACTCTTAGGAGAAGGCTTAGAAATTCTATTGAGATGGGAGATAGCATGCATGCGGGTGAGAATGAGAGGAATCGGGGAGAAAACGTCGATCATACTAGGACACTTAGGGATTTGTTTGCACCCATTGCAACAAATTCTCCTTCATGTATAGTGTTACCCCCAACCAATGCCACTCACTTTGACCTTAAGCCCCATGTCATCCAACTCCTACCCGCATTCCATGGCTTGGACCTCGAAAATCCTTATAGCCATGTAAAGAAATTCAAAGACATCTGTGCCACCTTCAAATTTCAAAATTTTTCTGAAGAGTCTGTGCATCTTAGGCTTTTTCCTTTCTCACTCCATGATAGAGCCAAGGCATGGTTGGATTCAAACATGCCTGGTTCCATCACTTTTTGGGAGAACTTGCTAAACAAATTCTACAACAAATTCTTCCCCATGTCCAAAGTCAATGAGTGTATGAAGGAAATAAGCTCATTCACTCAAGAAGAAGATGAGAAATTTTCTAAGAGTTGGGAGAGATTTCAAGATATGTTGATTAAGTGCCCTCCACATGGATACGAGAAGTGGAGACTCGTGCAATTTTTCTATCAAGGATTAACTCAATCCAACCGTAGCATGATCGAGTCAATGAACGGAGGCGCATTTCTGAGTTTGACGGGAGAGGAGGCGTATAGGACCTTAGATCAGTTATCCGACAATTCCCAACAGTGGGATTTTTCAAGCTGTCGAGATAAAGCTGCTCGCATTCAGAAGAAGGGAGGCATCTACGAGGTTAAGGAGGATGTAGAATTAAAAATGAAGATAGATGCTCTCACAAAGAAGGTCGAAGCTCTAGTTGTAAGCAAATCCATCAGTGTTGCCAACCCATTCCACGTTGATTGTTGTTCCATCTATGCTAGTCCCATGCACTTAGTACAAACTTGCCCATCTTTGCCAGCTTTTGTCGAGTCACCAATGGAGTAAGTGAACGCTTTCAACGACTATAGGAAGCAAGCCAATGGACCATTTTCCAAGACCTTTCGCCACCCTAATTTCTCATGGAAGCAAAACCAGCCTATGACTCAAGGGGGAGTTCCTCACCAATCCCACACTCAATACCCCCTAGATTTCATCAGCCGGTTCACCAGCAGAGTCGTCCTACCCAGCCAGCACCATCATACCAAGCCCCTACTCAAGCCCCTGCCTCTTCTTCACAATCCACTCTGGAAGACACTCTTAAGGCCTTCATCCAGCTCACAGGCCAATCCATCAATGACGTAAAGAATGCTACCATGGTGAACACTCAAGCTATTGCCAAGATGGAGACCCAGATCGGGCAAATTGCTAGTCACCTGGGGGAGAGAGAGAAAGGAAAGCTCCCTAGTCAGCCTGTGCCAAATCCAAAGTTACAGTTCCATGAGGGAAGTTCATCAAATGCAGTGCATGGGTTGGAGCATGTGCAAGCTGTTGTCACACTTAGGTTAGGGAAACAAGTAGACAACCAAGTGATTCACCCTGAGGAGAACCCTGTTGCATAAGAAGGACAAGGAAGCAGGAGCGTAGAGAAGAGAGATGCCAAGCCATCTACATTAGCTCCGACCATAGAGACTCCTCCTAGGTCATTTATACCTAAGGCGCCTTACCCTGATAGACTTCTCGCGTCCAAGAAAGGAGGAAAGTTCAAGGATATTCTGGAGGTGTTCAAACAAGTGCAGATCAACATCCCGTTCTTGGATGCCATCCAGCAAGTACCGTCTTACGCTAAGTTCTTGAAGGACTTGATCACCGTCAAGCGGAAAACCAATGTCCCAAAAAAAGTTTGTTTGACCGAGCAAGTCAGCTCAATCCTCCAATGTAGGCTGCCTATCAAGTACAAGGACCCTGGATGTCCTACTATCTCTTGCACGATAGGAGTCAGCCACATTGAGAAGGCTCTGCTTGACCTTGGAGCCAGTGTCAATCTCCTCCCCTATTCAGTTCACTTGCAAGGAGAATTGAAGCCTACCTCCTTGACACTGCAGTTGGCTGACCGGTCAGTTAAGATACCACGGGGAATAGTGGAGGATGTTTTGATTAAGGTGGACAAGTTTTATTTCCACGTGGATTTTATAGTGCTAGATACTGAGCCGGTATAGAACGTTGGAGTTCAAATACCGGTGATCCTCGGGCGACCAATCTTAGCTACGGCTAACGCCCTGATCAACTGTAGGACGGGGGTAATGAAGATCTCTTTCGGCAATATGACAGTGGAGCTAAACATCTTTGACATCAGCAAGAGGCCGAGGGAATGCGATGAGATCGGAAGTGCCTGCTTGATTGAGGAGATCATAGAGGAAGAATCAAGCACCAAAGACCCCCTGGAGGCATGCTTTGCTTAGTTCGGAGAGGATCTGGACTTGGATGCGTTACTTGAGCAAGCAAATGCCATTTTAGAGTTTGCTCCTCTGGAGAGCAAGGAAGAAGAGGAGGCAACAGTACCTGAGCCTCCTAAGAAAGAACTTAAGCCCTTGCCGGACAATCTTAAGTATAAGCTCCTAGTCTAGCCGAGACTTTGCCTGTAATCATAGCTTCGGATCTACATGCTGCTCAGGAGGAGAAATTGTTAGACGTTTTGAGAGAGCATAAGGAAGCTATAGGCTGGACCATAGAAGATATTAAGGGAATTAGCCCCTCGGTGGTTATGCACAAGATACATCTAGAGGAAGACACCAAACCATCGAGGGAGCCACAGAGAAGGCTCAACTCGACCATGCAGGAAGTCGTCAGAGGAGAAGTAATCAAGTTATTGGATGTAGGAATCATCTACCCAATCTCTGACAGCAAATGGTTAAGCCCTATTCATGTCGTGCCCAAGTGAGCTGGAGTAACGGTCGTGCAGAATAAGGAGGGCGAGTTGGTACCAACTCTAGTACAGTCTGGATGGAGAGTCTGCATCGACTACCGCAAGCTGAACACCGCCACCAGGAAAGATCATTTTCCTCTTCCGTTCATTGATCAAATGGTGGAGCGGTTGGCCGGGCACGAGTATTACTACTTTTTGGATGGTTATTCTGGATATAACCAGGACCCTGTGGACCCTGAAGACCAAGAGAAGATGACCTTCACTTGTCTGTTCGGGACGTTCGCCTACCGACGCATGCCCTTTGGGCTATGCAATGCACCCGCTACTTTTCAGCGGTGCATGATCAGCATTTTTTCTGACATGATGGAGCGTTTCCTGGAGGTATTTATGGACGACTTCTCAGTCTTCAGTTCATCTTTTTAGGAGTGTTTGCACCACCTCACGTTAGTCTTGGTGAGGTGTAAAGAGAAGAACCTGGTACTCAATTGGGAGAAGTGCCATTTTATGGTACAACAAGGAATTGTGCTCGGGCATGTCATCTCTCATCGGGGGATTGAGGTAGACAAGGTGAAGGTAGATCTGATATCCAACCTTCCGCCCCCATGAACGGTGAAAGAGGTTCGCTCTTTTCTGGGCCATGCAGGATTTTATCGGCGATTCATCCAGGACTTCAGCAAGATCGCTCAGCCCTTGTACGAACTGTTGGTGAAGGAGGCCCCTTTCATTTTTGACGAGGACTGCAAGAAGGCATTTGGGGCCTTGAAGGCAATTCTGACGTCCACACCCATCATTCGGCCCCCAAGCTGGGATACACCTTTCGAGATCATGTGTGACGCGTCCGATTACGCCGTTGGAGCTGTGTTGGGGCAGCGCATTGACAAACTCCCCCACGTCATTTATTATGCAAGTCGAACTCTGAACGACGCCCAGCTGAATTATTCGACCACTGAGAAGGAGCTGCTGGCAGTCGTATTTGCTCTGGATAAGTTTCGATCCTACCTACTAGGATCGAAAGTCATCATCTACTCGGATCACGCGGCATTGAAGTATCTTTTCTCCAAAAAGGATGCTAAATCTCGCCTCATTCGGTGGATTTTGCTCTTACAAGAGTTCAACATTGAGATTCGGGATAAGAAGGGTTCTGAAAACGTGGTGGCTGATCATCTCTCGAGGATTACCGTGGATTGCACAGACGAAGCCGTCCCCATTTTTGAGACCTTCCCCGATGAGCAGTTGATGCATATTGCTCATTCTCACTCACCATGGTTTGCTGACATAGTGAACTATCTTGTCACCGGTCAAATGCCTTTGCATTGGGGGCGGCAAGATAAGTCCAAATTCATGTCCGTGGTGAAGAATTTTTTCTGGGACGATCCTTACTTGTTCAAGTATTGTCCCGATCAGATCATTAGGAGATGCATTCCCGAGCCTGAACAATCCAGTGTCATCTCCTTCTGTCATGATCATGCCTGTGGAGGCCACTTCAGTGCAAAGAAGACCACTGCAAAGATTTTGCAGTGCGGTTTTTACTGGCCGACCATCTTTCAAAACGCTCACACTTATTGTGTTTCATGCAAGCGCTGTCAGAAGCTAGGGAGTATTTCACCCCGAAATATGATGCCCCTCAACCCCATTCTTATTGTTGAGATCTTTGATGTATGGGGCATCGATTTCATGGGACCTTTCCCGACCTACTTCGGCTATCTGTACATACTAGTTGCGGTGGACTACGTGTCCAAATGGGTAGAGGCTGCTGCCTGCAAGACCAACGACCACAAAGTTGTGGTCTAGTTTTTAAAGGACACTATATTTGCTCGTTTTGGTACACCTCGAGCAATTATTAGTGACGGTGGTAAGCATTTCTGCAATCGGGTCTTCGAGCAGCTAATGAAGAAATATTGCATCACGCACAAGGTTGCCACTCCCTATCACCCTTAGATGAGTGGACAAGTGGAGGTTTCAAACAGAGAGATCAAGAGGATTTTAGAGAAGATGGTGAACGCGTCAATGAAAGATTGGTCTCTCTGGTTGAACGATGCATTATGGGCGTACCGGACAGCTTTCAAAACACCGATTGGCATGTCACCTTACCGTATAGTGTACGGGAAAGCATGCCATCTACCTGTGGAGTTGGAGCACAGAGCCTACTGGGCCATTAAGCAGCTGAATTTCAATCTCACAAAGGCTGGCTCACAGAGGAAGCTCCAACTCAATGAATTGGAAGAGATGAGGAACGATGCTTATGATTGTGCTAGGATATACAAAGCACAAATGAAGAAGGTTCACGACCAGAACATATTGAGGAGATTTTTTGAGCCCGGTCAGAAAGTCCTTCTTTACAATTCACGTTTGCATCTGTTTCCAGGGAAGCTCCGATCTCGATGGATAGGTCCTTTCATAGTTGGATCAGTGTCTTCTTATGGGGCCATTGAGATTGAGGATCCAAAAAATGGCAGCACGTTCAAGGTGAACGGGCAATGACTGAAGCCATTTTTGGAGTTACAGAGCTCGGAGGTTGAGACAACCCTTTTAGAGGACCCGAGTTACTCAGAGTGATTGTCGTCAGGATGGAAAGTCTGGCTGAAGACTGAAAACTCAGCGCTTGTGGGAGGCAACCCTCATCATTTTTCCTTATCATTTGATTTTATTTCTTGTGTTTTAGTTGAGATTTTCAGGACAGTGTCTGCCATTCAAGTTTAGGGGAGCGTTTCTCTTGCAGTGTGCCCAACTTGCATCACCATTTCGGTATTGTATCTCTAGCCACATTGGGGACAATGTGTCATTCTAGTTTGGGGGTGGGGTAGACATTTCTGTCTGTTTTTATTTAATGTTTGCTTTGTTAATACTTGCTTAAATATATATATATATATATATATATATATATATACCTTATTGTTAGTTGAGCATGGTTACATCTTACTATGGTTTGCATCTCATTGGTTTGTTTAACATGTTGAATTTTGCATATCATTAAAATCTGAGATCTTTTGACTCATCTTTGGATTAGAGAGACTTGACATGTTTAAATTGTTTATCACAAGCACATTAGCAGTGTTTCTGTGGGGTATGAGATTTGAATTAAAAATTATGTGTCTTGAGATTTGTAGGATGACTTGTTGATGAAACCTTGGCTTATTGTTATATATATATATATATATTAAAAAAAAATAAAAAAAATAAAAAAAAACTTGTTTAGAATAATATCACCAATTTGACTTCTCATTGAGTAACCGGGCCCCTTGCCTCATTAAGCATTGTGTGTTCGCGTAAAAAGATGAGAATTTCAGCTTGGATGTTTGTTTGGCTAGTTTGACTTCGTAGCCTTTTTTACTTGAGTAATTAAGCCCTTAGAGATGTTTTTACATGTAGTGCCCTAAAACCATCTGGTTTGGGAGTCACTAGCCTAACACTCGTTACATGGGTCAATTAGAAAGCTTAATGGAGTGAAGCATTGCACAGCCGACACAAAAATAATAAATAAATAATAATAAATGTAAGTTAAGCCTTGGTTATTTTTATCTAATGGAAGTCCTGCGAATTTTCGGATACACATGCTTTGAGAAAAATTGAAACCTTATGATTCTATGTTATTAACACCTTACACTTTTGAACATGTGCTGTCTCAATTTTTCAACTATGAGTCGATCGATTTTTGATAACATGATGATGTGGTATTCATTTTGTTAAAAATGCTCATGATGTGTGAACCATGTGTTTTAATGCGGATTTTTGCTCAATTGATAATATAGCATTTCAATGTTTGTGGGTATCACTTCTGGCAAACCCTCACGAGACTTCACTCGTCCACTTAGGAGTCCTAGGAGTTTAAAAGACTTGTTGTATATGCTAAATGCAATCGTTTCTCCCACGGAAGAGGATTTATGTTTCATGCTTTGATTTAGTTTTTCATTTTGTTTTACTAAGGGACTAGCAAAATGTAAGTTTGGGAGTATTTGATGAGTACCAAATATTATATATTTGGACTCCTTGATTTACATTAGTTAGACCTTTAGCCTTGCTATTTTCTGATGTTTTTGTTAGTTTTTGTGTTCTTGTGTTTTATAGGTCAATAAGAGAGGAATGGCAAAAATTTCATGTGAAAATACTTGAAAATTTGAAAGTCCTGAAAAGTCGATCGATCGAAATTTCCCATAACTTACTTTTGCAGAAGCGCGTCAGAACACCCAATCAGAAGCGTCTCCATGACAAAAAGCAGTTCTCCCTCTAATTTTCGCAGCAGAACACGCTGGTTTCGTGACCTTGGTTGTCTCTAATAAGAGAGGAACCCTAGAGGGGGTTAGAGGAGTCATTTTACATGGGTTTCTAGCCCTAATTTTCTTTTATAAACCCATAGCCATGCCTCCTTGTTGGGAGAGTTTAGAGAACAGTAGATAGATTTAATTTCGTGCATTTTGTAGTTTATCTCAGTAGCTTTTGTTCTTAGACACTTTCAATTTGTAAAACTTTTCTTCTATTTTCATGTTTGTTCTTCATTTTCTTGTGGTGTTCTTAGTCATGGAAGGCTAGTAACCTCAACTAAGGTTGAGGATGAAACCTTTCCATTGATGACACTCACACTCTTGTTATACTACTTGCACATTTAATGATATATCATATTTGTTGTTCAAGTTCCATTCATTTAATGCTTTATCTTTTGCAATGAATGTGGTTGGTGGTAGATATAGGACATTTAATGTGTTTCAACCAATGGATACATTGTTTTATCGGTTTGAATGATGATATCCATTGTGATTTGTTCACTGAATGGATACATTGGATGATTTGATTTCAAATGGGTACTCTTTGTGATTTATCTTTAAGTTGGATTCATTTAATGGTTCTAGAGTTTGTGGTTAAGAAATTTGAATGACATCCAAAGCTTAATATTCTTTGGGTGTTCAAGTGGGAATCAAGAGTGTGAGTTGTTGGATTTGGTTTGGTAGATTCCTTAGCCTTAGTTCATTTTTATTTGCATATTTCACTTCATCTCTTTGCTAAGTGCTTTTGTTCTTGTTCAACCCTCAAACCTTTGGAACTAGGTTAAAATGAGGTTGATTAAACAAGATACTGATTTTTAACCATTTCTCTGTGGATTCGACCTCTCACTTACACACACTATATTGCAAACGATTCGTGCGCTTGCGAGTACTCATTAAAACTCACAACAATGCACAAGTGTTGGGAAGGGCTGATCGCCAAGAGAACAAAAGCTGCAGAGACTTGGTCCCTACCATTCCTCTTCCTTATCACTCAGCTCCTGCATTCAAAGGGGTGGCGTTCTTGGATGAAGATTTCACTATAACGGACTTTCCTAAGTTTAGCCTGCAGCAATGGAACCATAGCATTTCGCACATATGCCAACAAGCCCCTGCCATAGTTGAGGCAGAAAATGTTGAGGAGATGGATCTCCCGAGGCCATGGAGAAGGATCAAATTACGGAAGCTTCAGCTTCTTCTGGGGAGGATGAAGATCAATATGAGGATGATGATGCTGCCATTGCACAAGCCCATCTCATGAGCTGAGTATATACATCTTTGTGATGAGGTAGCTTGGTTACAATTTGACATTGCTGATCATCGACGAGAATATCGAAAGGAGCAACTAAGGAATCAGCAGTCTCACATACTGACTCGGCAGCTATTGTAATCTCTTCTAGAGAGATTTCTAGGCCCCTTTGCACCACCACCTCCATGATCTAGTGTTGCCTTTCTATGTTCCTTCCTCCAAGTATGATTTTTTGTCCACACATTGAGGACAATGTGCAATTTAAGTTTGGGGGTATGGAAAGCCACTGTTCTATCTTTATGCTTTATTTTCTACTTGCTTTATTTTCTAATTTTATTAAAAAAAATATTTGTTATTTCTAAGAATGTGGTTGAGCTTTAACTGTGTTTTGCATTCATTGGTGAGCTTAAAATTTTGAACACTCATTCATTTCATTAGGAATCCAATCACATTAGCACATAGTTGTGAGGTATCACATGCAAATCTAATTCTGTCTATTTTCAATGTCTTGAAATGAATTTTGTTAGTTTGTGATTGGTTGCATTCTGTTGGATAAAATCACTTTTTTGTAATGATGTTTTTATCAGGGATTCAGTTATTTTTAGAGTCTTCTTTTTAGAGCTATGTTTCTAGATGATTCTACATAGATTCCAAGTAAGAGTAATCGGATCCCTTGCATCCGTCCAAATGATGTGATATGCCATCCGGACGCTCAACTATCAAAGCATCATCCGTCCAGACCTTCCTCTGTGTTGAGAATTTTTGAACTACTCTAGGTTGCATCCGTCTGGACGTCTCAGTAACAAGGCTAGACGCCTTTCAGTGTTCGACAAGGAAAAGGATTTCAATCCAAAACACAGATATAGCAAGACAGTTGCAACCGTCTGGACGATGTGTGTTCCCGACCGGACACTATCCTTGATAAAGCAAGTCGTGCATACAAAGTTCAACCGTCCAAACGTTAGTCTCCATGGTCTGGATGAGCAAGCCTTAATATGGAAATAGTGTGCCGCAGAAGTCCAACCGTCTAGACACTCAAGCCTTAATATGGAAATTGCGTGCAGTTGAAGTGCAACCGTCCGGACGCTAGGGTAACACTGTCCAGACGCGGCTCAATTCGGGAAAGAATTTCAAGCGAATTCGGAAAGCCAATCGCACAGTTTTCAGTTAAGACGCGCGCTAGGAAAAACACATCAAACGCGATTTGGGTTTCTGTAGCCTATAAATAGATACGCCTAGGCATGTATTCTGAAAGAATTCCGTGTGCTTAGAGAGTTTATTTTAAAAGTTATTGTGCTGATCCGATCACTCTCAAGCTGTTGCCAAGTGCTGTTGCTATGCTGAAACTAAAGTCTATCTTAGGGGGGTTGGCCCTAAGGTAAATGATTCCATTGAAGACCCCTTCAAGTAGGTGATTTTATTGGGAGGCGTTCATGTTGGGTTACACATTAGAGTTCAAGGTACGACCACTACATAAGGGTATGTGAGCGCTACTGCTTTGTAACTAGCTTTGTCTTCTGAATAGTGGATATCCTGGGTTTGGCTACCCCGGAGTAGTTTTTCTCTTAATTGAGTTTCTCCTTCGTTAACAAAATTCTTGTGTCGTTTAAATTTTGTGCTTATATTATTTTGCTAACACATTGTGCACACACACATGGTTAAAATAGAAGTCATCTATTTTTCAATTGGTATGAGAGCGGGTACACTCCGTTTAAAGGATTTATTTCCTGAGTGTGATCCTTATCTTCTTGTGACTTCTATTTTTTTGTTAACACCTTTTATCATGAATTTTTCTCAGTTATCTGAAGAGAATTCTGATATTGAGCTCTCTAAGGTTTTTGATAAATTGTGTAAAACTTCTAAAAACTCCAATAAAGAGCTTAAAAAGGTAAAGCAAGAAAAAGAGTCTTTGATTGTTCAGTTATCTGAATCACATGTTTTGATTGACTCTTTGAAATCTGAGAATACCATGTTGCTTAATATTATTGATGCACTTGAGAATAAATTGGAGAAATTCTCTAGTGATAATTTCAAAAGCATGCTTTGTATTCATTTAGATATTTCTAACAAGCCTGCTGAAAAATTATTAGACTTCTAATTTAACAAGTGTATGTGAACAGTGTGCAACAAAATATTAAATGCAGAAATTAAAGGAGACAAATATTTTGTTGACGAGGTGGAAACTCAATTAAGAGAAAAACCACTTCGGGACAGCCAAACCCAGGATATCCACTATTCAGAAGACAAAGCTAGTTACAAAACAGTAGGACTCACATACCCCTGATGCAGTGGTTGTACTTTGAACTCTGACGTGTAACCCAACACGAACGCCTCCCAACTAGGTCTCCCACCTGAAAGGGTCTTCAATGGAATCCTTTACCTTAAGGCCAACCCCTAAGATAGACTTCACAGCTGATCAAATCACACACTGGCAAAAGCTAGAGAGCTAGCAGATCTTCAATATCTCCCTAAACACCCTCTCTAAGCAATAAGGAATTCACTATCGAATTCTGTACAAAGTGCATGCCTAGAGAATCTTATTTATAGACTTTAGAAGCCCTAATTCTAGTCAGAATCAGAGTCTCTGGCACGCGCGTCCGGACGGCAGCCTTGGGCTTCCGAACGGGCAACTGTTTCCATGTCTGAAAAGCAATTCTGAAAACTTCTCGAATTTTGGCAGGCCATCAGAATGGTGGGCCATCCGGACGTTTCTATTTTCCATTCGGACCATCAAATTGCATCATTTTTTGTTATCTTTTCAATGACTCAGATTTCGTTCCAATCCGATATTTGAGTAAAAAGTTATGATCAAAATATCAGAGGGTGCCCGGACGGTGTTTCCCTAGAGTTCAGACGGTTGCACTTCCGCTGCACGCAATTTTCGTAATAAGGTCTGAGCGTCCGGACCATGGAGTCTGACGTCTGGATGGTTGAACTTCTTCTGCATGAGTTGCCTTATCAAGGATAGCGTCCAGACGGGAACACACATCGTTCGGACGGCTGAAGCTGTCTTCCCATATCTGTGTCTGAGACTGAAACCCTATTACTTGTCGAACACTTAATGGCGTCCAGACGGTATTGTCATGTTGTCCGGATGGATGAACTTGAACGCTGGATTCTTCTCGAACTCTGAATAGCGGCTGGACGATTTGCCGTTACGTTCAGACAGATGCAACCTTGAACAGTTATAAAAGCTTCTAGATACTGATGGGCGTTCAAACGGAAAGTTCTCGTCATCAATTGTTGATGATTTGAGTACTTCTACTTCATATGCTTCTGATTATGATTTAGATTCTATTAATATTAAGCCTGTGATAGTAGATACAGCTTGTTTAGATAATTCTTACTTAAATAATCATGTGATGCCAAAATCCAAGGAATTAGGAACACAAGGTAAGTTTATTCCTACTTGTCATAATTGTGGGAAGATTGGTCATATTAGACTAAATTGTAATTTGTTAAAATCCCACAAGTCTTAGATTAAGCAGGATGCTCTGAGGAAAGGTAAAATTGAAGAATCTTCCTCATCTAAATGTCCCTCCACATAGGATACATATAAAAGGTAAGGACAATGTTATTTGTAAGAATGCTAACCTAAAATCTGCAGATACTGTCAAGAAGCATTCAAGCAATATAAGGCTGCCCACCTGTCATCACTACGGCATCATCGGTCACATTCGACCCAAGTGTCCACAGGTCCAGGCTAACAAGACGAAGTTTCAGAGGAAGCTGCCAACAATAGCTATATCAGACACTCTAACTTCGACAGCACATCAGGCTGTACGGCATCAGCAGAAGTTTGTTCTTGCCAAATAGAGTGGCAAACTAAAGAAGAACAAATCAAGGCACTACAAGAGAAAGCCACAGAAGCCCAATAGCAACCATGGCTATGAATGGTTGCTTAGCTTGATGCAAGGTGTTAGTTTGTAACTGGCTACATTCTGTTGGACAAAATCACTTCTATGTAATGATGCATTTAAATAGGGATTCAACTATTCAGAGATCTTCTAGAAGATTCTACATAGTCTACAAATCAGTGAAATCGGATCCCTTGCTGCCGTCCAGACGACATGATATACCATCCAGATGTCCAACTGTCCAAACCATCATCTGTTCGGACAACTAGAACTTTTTGTTCGAACCTTCCTCTATTTCGAGATGCTTTGAACTACTCCAGCTTGCATCCGTCCGGACGTTTCAGCAGCATGTCCAGATGCCACTCAGTATTCGATCAGCTATGAGATTTCTATCCAAAACACAGATATGGGAAGACAGCTACAACCGTCCAGACGATATGCATTCCTGTCTGGAAGCGCTCATTCATAAGGCAAGTCGCGCATTCAAAATTCAGACATCCGGACAACTGTCTTCATGGTTCGGACGCATGAGCTTCATATATGAAAATTGCGTGCATTAAATTCACCGTCCGGACGACAGATGTCATGGTCTAGATGCGCCAAGCCTTGATATGGAAATTGCGTGTAGCTAAAGTATGACCGTCAGGACGACAGGGCAACACCGTCCGAACGCGGCTCAATTCAGGAAAGAATTTCTTCAAAATTTGGAAAGTCGATCGCACAGTTGTCCATCCAGACACCTTATGTCTACCGTCCAGACGACGCCTAGGTATTTCAAGCCAGACGCTCATTTGAACCTACAGCTTATACATAGAGGCCCCTAGGCTTGAGAATTTTAAGAATTCGGTATTGAATTCCGTAGTGCTTAGAGAGTTATATTTTAGAGTTGTTGTGCTGAGTTGATCTCTCTCAAGCCATTGTTGTTGTGGGCTGTTGCTATGCTAATTTGAAGTTTATTTTAGGGTTTGGCCCTAAGGTAAAGGATTCCATTGAAGACGCCTTCAAGTAGGAGACTTGGTTAGGAGGCGTTCGTGTTGGTTTACACGTCAAAGTTCAAGGTACGACCACTGCATAGGTTATGTGAGTGCTACTGCTTTGTAACAAGTCTTGTCTTCTGAATAATGGATATCTTGGGTTTGGCTGCCCCGGAGTGGTTTTTCTTTTAACTGAGTTTCCACTTCGTTAACAAAATCCTTGTGTCATTTCAATTATGTATTTTGATTATTTTTTTAACACATTGTGCACACACACACTATGAATATAGAAGTCATTTATTTTTCAATTGGTATCAAAGCTTGGTACATTCCGGTTAAGATTCAATTCTTGAGTGTTATTTTGTTCTTTTGACGTCTAGTTTGTTTCATAATGTCTCTGAATCTTAATAATGTTCCTGCCTTTGATGGTATGAACTATGGCTATTGGAAAGCTCGTATGCGATTATGTTTAAAATTGATTGACTGCTAGAAAACTGTTGAAACTGGTTGGACAAAGCCAGCGGATGCAACTCCCGAAGCAGTCATTGAGAAAAACACACGACTTACCAATGATAAAGCCTTCCATGCTCTATGTCAAGCATTCTCATCGTCTGAATTCGAAAGAATCTCAAACTGTGACTCTGCCAAAGAATCTTGGAAACAACATATGAAGGCACCAAACTTGTTAAATCTACCAAACTTCAAATGTTGATTTCTAGATTTGAAGAAATTAAGATGTTGGAAGAAGAGACATTTGGAGAGTTTTATTCTAAAATGAGCGACCTAAGAAACTCAGTAGTGAGTCTTGGGAAACCTGTCTTGGATGTAAAACTCATCCGTAAAATTCTAAGATCTTTGCCAAAGTGTTTCAGAATCAAGGTGACAACTATTAAAGAAAGCAAAGACTTGGAAGAAATGAAGATTGAAGAGTTGGTGAGATCTCTTGAAAGTTATGAGCTGTCCCTGCCCCCGGTCAAGAAATTGAAGACCATTGCCCTAAAAGCTTCCAAAAAAAAGGTCGAAATCTCATCTGAAGACGACTCTGAGGATGAAGAAAAAGTTGTGGCCATACTGGCCAAAATTTTTGGAAGATTAATGAGGAATGAGCGATTCAAGAAGAAGTTTTTCAAAAAAATAAAGAAGACCCCCAGAGAATTTGAACCTGAGGAAGCTAAAAAGAAAGATCCTAGAGGCCCAAGATGTTTTGAATACTCAGGATTTGGGCATATATGGGCTGACAGTGGGAGCCTCAAGAAGGGAAAAGGGATGTGGTAGCAGGCTAACCGGCTACGTGGATTTTAAATTTATAAGTTTACCACTCGCAATAGTACGTATCGATTGTACTATAGTAAGGGTGATCGAACCACAGAGATTATTGATTGTTTTGCGTAACGGAATATTAAAGAGCATATTTAACTTAACTTAAAGATAAAAATAAAAGCAAGGGTATTGATCTTATCCAATCCTCAACCAATGAAATGCTTAAAGTCTATATGGTTCTTCCTAACATGCATGATATGAGCGCGTAATGGCGTCAACCATTACGACGACCTCGACGTGAAAACACTTTCGTTAAGACGTAGTTATAAAGCACCTAGTTTTACATTAATCTACTCCACGTAAAGATTAGTCTATAATTGAAAAACGTTTACACTACGAAAGGTGTGGAGTGATTAATGCTCCCTAGCTTACTACTCTACAACACATCCTAATAAGTATACACAATACATGAAAACCCTAATTAGGCCACAATGATAAAAAATCTAGTTTCACACCAAACCATTTCACATAAAGTTTAAACTACAATTGAAAAACATTTTAGACTACCAAAGGTGTGAAATGATTAGTGTTCCCTACCATACCCTATAAGGTGACTCTAATGAGAAATCACACATCATATCAAATAGCATCATTGCAAAAGACATCGTTCTTGTTTCCAAGAACGTTGGTTTTACTCAAGAAATCTAAGAAAACTCATAGACAAGTTTAACTCTTTTTCATGAATAATTAGATTGGAATCTTGAAAACAAAACCTTTTAGCATGGGTTTTGAGATCCTCTAGCCCTTAACAATCATCAAAAATCTAAAGAAAAATCCTAAGAACCTCAAGAACACTTCATGGTTTTTGGATTGGATTTTGATCAAACCTTAAGAAAGAATTTAGCTAGACATGAATTAAACTAATCTAAGCATGAAATCTATGAAAACAATAAAGAAAACAAGAAGAAAATGAATTCAAAACAACTATATTAGAATTATGAAATTCGGATTACAAAAAGGAAGAAAAACCTAAGCTAGAACATGAAGAACAAAAGGGAAAAAGAAGAAGAAATTGCTCTCTGGAATTAAACCCAGAAAACGTGCATCAAAGTATACTAAAACATGAGAAATTAAAGTGATACACCTGAGAAAATCCGAACAAACCCCAAAAGATGCATGCTTTAACCTAAAACCCTAATCTCATATATATAAAGATTTAATTTACAAGGGACTCATCAAGGATCAATTCTAGCCGCACAAACAGAGCTGGTCGCCGTCCATTTCTGTCCATTAAACCCAACTTTTGATTTGGATCGCACAAAGATTTGGAAATATCTTGACCTTCTGGAAGATGCGAAGTCGATCGATCGAAAATTTTGTGCTCTGAGAATCGATCGATCGCATCTGGATCGATCGAAGTTGAGTCGACAGAAAGTCGATCGATCGAATTATTAGCTGTACAAATAATCGATCGATCGAAATGCCTTGGACGATTTTTCATCTTTTCAGGATCAGCCTCGAACTCTAGAAATGACCAAATTGCCCTTGATGTATTTTCAAGTCTAATTCAAGTGTTTTGAACTAGATTTCAACTAAGATCTGAAAATAAGACATAAACCGAAACTACAACAAAACGTTATATGTACAACACAAACTAGGTCTAACAAATGCAATTTAAAGGGTCTTGAATCGAATAATTCAAGACTTATCAGGAAGGCATACAATGTGACTCTTAGTGATAAGTCCAAAGAAGAAGAAGCTCCTGAACAAGAGAAATTTCTAGCCTTTGTGGCTCCACTTGTAGAAGAGGACGATTCGTACTACTCAGAGCACAGTGATGAAGATGGAGAAGAACTCAAGGAGGCTTACAAAACCCTCTATGTAGAGTTGGAAAAGCTGAGGGAAGCTCGCAAGCAGCACATTCATGAGCTGAACAGTTTACAGACAGAGAAAAGCTCACTGTTGCTCAAGATACAGGGGTTAGAGGAGAAGGTGCTAGAGACACAGCTATAATTAGAGAGAGTCACTGATGAGAAGCTGACTCACATGCTATCAATCCAAAAGAGCCCAACTGACAAAACTGGTCTCGGGTATGTAGCTCCTCCTTCTGATATTCCCTCCACTTCCAGGACTGTTTTTGTTAAGCCTGCAATTCTAGAGCCTCCTCCCACTGTTGAGGATAAAGGGAAGGACAAAATTAATGGAGATGTTCCTGGTACTCAGAAGCCCCCTACCATCAGAAAATCTCCCATATGCCATCACTGTGGACTAAGTGGGCATGTCTGACCCCAGTGCTCCCTCCTTAAAGCTCAGAACTAGAACCAATAGCATTATGACAACCAGTTGAATTATCATCCATGACTTGAGTCTACAACTCTACATTAAGTGGGAAAAAAAAACATAATCAATAGCAAGCTAAACATAATTAAGCTGAACTTTTATAATCTTATTTAAGAGATTAAAAACAGCAAGCTAAACATAATTATTGATTAAGCTGAACTTTAAATCATACCAAAGAAAGTTATGGACTTGAACTTGTAAAAAATACGATTTAGACCAACAAAGGCAGCAATATAAAAATTAACAACAACCTAAACATAATTTCTAATTAAGCTGAACTTTAAATCAAATTACTTAAAAAAATCCTGATATGTTGTAACATGGATGAGGTACCGTGGCTTCTAGGGTGACAACTAAACAATGTCTTACAATAATTACATTGTGATTTAGGATCCTTGGGATCACTCTCCTCTAACCTAGTAAAATGTTCCTAAACCTTTGATGATTGCTCAGATTTCTTAGGTTTGTGTGGGACAGTTGAACTAGGATTTTGAGAGCTAAAAGTTTCTGTAGATGCAACCCCAACCCCAACACAGTCAACATTATCATTCAACATGGGAGGCATGGTACTGTCCAAAAGACTAGGTGCAGATGACGCAGAACTAGAACCAATAGCATTATGACAACTAGTTGAATTATCATCCATGACTTGAGTCTACAACTCTACATTAAGTGGGAAAAAAAAACATAATCAATAGCAAGCTAAACATAATTAAGCTGAACTTTTATAATCTTATTTAAGAGATTAAAAACAGCAAGCTAAACATAATTATTGATTAAGCTGAACTTTAAATCATACCAAACAAAGTTATGGACTTGAACTTGTAAAAAATACGATTTAGACCAACAAAGGCAGCAATATAAAAATTAACAACAACCTAAACATAATTTCTAATTAAGCTGAACTTTAAATCAAATTACTTAAAAAAATAGATCTACCTTTATGTCAATTTTTCTAGGAAACGGTTTCTAGATAAACATAGGTGTGAAATTTATTTCTTGTATTCAAACCCTAGACTCCCTAGAGGTGTAATCCATCAAAATCGATTATATAAAAAAATAAAAAAAATGCAAAATCCTAAAATCCTCTACAAAGGTTGATCTCCACTTATATATATATAGCAAGAGAAATGAAAGACCATAGTTACAACAAAGCACTAATTAACCTAGCTACCTGGGTTAAAAACCAAAACAATTCCATTGATGGGGTTGATATATAACATGATATTAGTATAGATCAGAATCATCAGATATCTCTCCACAAAGACCAATACACAATATTGTTAAAGCTAGCTAACATATATATAGAAAAAATTAAGTATTAATTACAGCCAAAATTTTACAAGATGTTTCTTCTTTTCCAATTAAAATTAAACCAGAGATCATGACCTCGAAAGAGGTCCAAACCACTTGGAACAAAACGATGATTGGTAAGAAAGCAACACCAGAATCAACACCAAAAAGAAGCATCATCATTTATATCCATTTATTAATATGATATAATAGTGTTCAATCATGATAGCATCATCAATTCCTAAACATTTCTTACGATCTATAATTTCTTTCTTCCCTTTATAAAATTGCTATTCATCAACTTTATAATCAGTTAATGATTAATTTATGTTGCAATTACCTAATGAAATTCAAACTTGCTTACACAATTTAATTGGTAAATAGATGGAAAAATGATAGTTTAGCCCTTCAAACTACCAGCCGTTTTAGAAGTAGCTTTCAAATTACCAACTCTTGAACTCTGGTCCTCCAAACTATCAAAAACTTTAAAAAAGATTCATTTTGTCAAAATATGCATTTAATACCCATATTATATGTCTTTTTCAAATAAAAAATTAAAAAAAAATAATAAGGAAAAAAAATATGGGGTGGCCATTTTGGCCAAGGGGTGGCTCAGCTTCCTTCTTCGTGGCTACCCCTCGACGCCGGCGAACGCTTCTTCTGGTTCGTCTCCTCTGCAGGAAATTGGGATTGACCCGAAATGTAAGAGCTCCTCTTGTTCTCCCCGAAATTCAATATCTCGCCCGATTTGGGCTTCAACAAATGCGAATTCCCATTCTTTACAACACTACTACCCTCGAATCCGTAGTCCGAAAAGTTCAATTCCCTGGTGAAAAAGCTCTGGGTCTACGATTGCTGGTGCGTCTGGTGGCTGCTCTGGGCATGAATCACGCTCGGGTTCTCGGTCAAGCTACTGGAGCTTTGGTTCTTAAACTGAATCGGCTTCGAAATCTGAAGGCCGTTGTTTGCGTTCTCGCCCTGATCGGTAATACCCCATGACCCACCCATTTCCAGGCTATCGAAATTAAAGAGAACCCTGACCTTCTGGGTTAGATCGGAGCTCTGGAAGATCGGTTTGGTGGAGCCTAGCTCCACCACGCCGTTCGCGGAGGGTTTGAATACCATGGTCTGGAGCCCAAATACCTGCCCGTGGCGAGCCCGCTCGCACGTCGACCCGACCAGCCTGTCCGTCCTCTCTCTTGAACACGTCCTTGAGCACCTAGTCCATGCTCTCGCCGGAGTATCTCCGGTACCGGCGAAAGATCCCGGCTAGATGGAGTTTGAGGAGTTCCGAGTTTCTTGCGGCAATGATATTATTTTAATTATTTTTTAATTTTTTAATAATGACACGTGACAATGGTATTATAAGCATATTTCGACAAAATTGGTATTTTTGAAAGTTTTTGGTAATTTGGGCAGTCAAAGTCCAAGGGTTGATAATTTGGGAGGCTATTTCCAAAACGACCGATAGTTTGAGAACTAAAATATAATTTTTCCTACATAGATATAATTGTAAGATTTTATTTTTATATATGACTTATATGCCACATGTATGTATGATTTATTATATTTATTTATTTTTTGAATAGTATCAATCTTTATTAAATAAACTTCAATCACCTAAAGTCATAGAGCTCCCAAGAAATAATACTACATATGCAATTTAGGTTTCTTCAACTCAAACTGTATCTATGACACACAAAATAGTCTATTTGGCTATGGTATGAGCAGCTAAATTCGCATTCTACTTGATATGTTCGATTCTCCAAGATCTCATCCTGCTCAATCCAGCTTTGATGCCATCTACAATGTTTCCAAACTTGCTCTAATTATTACTTATTGTTTTAACTGCATTTACAATTTGTAGAGCGTCCCCTTCCAAAATGATATCAACAAAGCCCATCTCATTACATAGCTCCACAGCATAAAAAGCTGCCAAAGCTTCAGCAACTACAAGAGCGACCATGAAATTCTTGTGGTACTTCGTGTAGTTACAACGACACCCTCAAAGTCACGTTCAACAATTCCAAACCCAATACGCCCATTCTTGTTATCCACAGCTGCATCACAATTTACTTTATACATATCTGTGGGGGTGGCGGTTGTCTATTATAATCATTAATAAATCATATATACGGTGTACGGTATGATAATTTAATTGTATTAAATTACCTAATGGAATCAAATCAAATTAATTGTCATTGGCATTAATTTGCAAATTGATATCAAATCAATTTAATTAATTAAATTATTCATTGATGGGAGGAACAATTACGGTGTATACCATTTTGAGGATCCCTGACCTAGCCTATAAATAAAGAGTCTATGTACTCCATCAGTACGGCATTCAGTAAGTATAGATCAGAAGATATCTCTTGTTATTTTGGTTTTAAAAGTTCATTAAAGCGTTTGAGCAAAGATGGCGGGTGATAACCCTAAAATATTTCTTTTACTTTCCCCAACGTATTTTGTTTAGCATAATAATATTGTTTATTGTTAGTTTTTGTATTAGCTACATTCTGTTGACAAAATCACTACTTGGTAGCGCGCCAAGCAGCTATGTGGATTTTAAATTTATAAGTTTACCACTTGCAATAGTACGTATCAATTGAACTATAGTAAGGGTGATCGAACCACAGAGATTATTGGTTGTTTTGCGTAATGGAATATTAAAGAGCGTATTTAACTTAACTTCAAGATAAAAATAAAAGCAAGGGTTGTAGAATTAAAGCTACAACAATTAAGGCAAAGGAAAGCGGAAATTGAAAACAAACTAAGAGAAAAGTTAGGGTGTTGATCTTATCCAATCCTCCACCAATGAAATGCTTAAAGTCTATATGGACCTTCCTAACATGCTTGATATGAGCGCGTAATGGGCGTCAACCATTACGACGACCTCGACACGAAAATACTTTCGTTAAGACGTAGTTATAAAGCACCTAGTTTTACATTAATCTACTCCACATAAAGATTAAACTATAATTGAAAAACATTTACTCTACCAAAGGTGTGGAGTGACTGTAACGCCCCGCTTTTACAAAAAGCGTCAGTGAAAATTTTCGAATTTCCACAAGACATTACTAACTTATCAGAGGTAATTATTGGCAACGGAAAGAATGTAATATAAATTGGGAATAGGTTGACACCTCAGAGCTACTACTGAAATACCTCAAAATATATATATAATAAGCCAGTCAGCATAATTATACAGACAGTAATACCAGTCATGCCACACAGGGCTAAATATTTATACAAGCCAAATATCTATATATAACCGGAGAATTATAAATATTGTCTTAAGATAGGCTAATGGACTATAATAGGGTAGTCCGAAAATATAGGCTATCCAGCCTCACAAAACTGAACCAGGAACCATCTATGTGTTGGGATAGTCCTGATAATCCTCTTCTTCTTCATAGCCTGAACCATTACAAACGCCATACAAAGAGAAGAAAACAACATAAACACTAAAGTGAGTCCGCTGTTTCCAATAATAATATGAGTGCTGATTTATTTAATTAATGCAACACAATGCAATGGCCATATAATCACATATATATACAAAATATAATCCATGATCGCGAGTCATAGACATAAAATGAACATAAACGTAATCATAAAGCAATGATAGTTTTAAGGGTATAGTTTTAGGTATTTCCCTTTTTCCACTCCTCTGTTGGCTTAGGCACGGTTATCGTGTTATTTGAAGCCTGGGCTTCCTCCCTTTAACTTTTAATTATAATCTTTGGGAGCCTAGGCTCCTGGAAACCTCGGAATCCCTAGTGACCTAGGTACACCAGTTTTTGTATTTATTATTCTTTTTCAGGTACCTCCTCATTCACTGAGAACCTAGGAACTCATGTGAAGCCTCGCGTACCCACTGTGGATCTAGATCCAGCAGCTTGTTATTAGACAGATTATTAAAATAATAAAACATGCAAAGCCACATGCGCAAACAAGTAAATAAAACAGTAAACATAATATTATAGGAAAAGTCAACCAGCTTCATCCTCAGTAAGTATAAAGATACTTACTAGTTTCTGCTCCAAATATTTTCCTTTACAACTGCATAACAATCATTATATGATGATAGCGAATTAATAAAGTATTCTTATGAAATCATTATTACTACCATATTTCTTCCTAGAAATTGCAACGGCTACCGAATTAAACATGATTTCTTATTTATCTATTTTAATGCTTACACACCAACTCTTGTACTACTAGAATTATCCATCACATAATATACTTTTAAAAATAAGAATACATTGTCATATAATCAAGCACACATATGATTTTACTCTTCTTTAATTCACATCCTTATAACACACCTAAATATTGCTCACCTCTTTTCTCTTAATATATATATATATATATAAATATATATATATATATATATATATATATATATATATATATATATATATATATATATATATATATATATATATATATATATATATATATATATCAAAACCTCAACATATTACTCTCACACTTATATTTCTTGATCCATTTTTAAAACACAATTTATCCATTCTAAATTACTAATCTCATGTAGTAAATACTCATCCATATGTTTACACATATACTTACATGTAAGCTAGCCAACTTTCCATGTAACATGCATAATTAAAAACAAGAACAAGTCATGATTTCAAATAGCAATAGAACTACTTGATCTTATGAGAAGTTTGAGGGAGAAAATACTCACCCAAAGTTCCTCAATGGCTTAGAGAGTGGAGGAGAGTTGCTGTCCAAGAAAGTTTCACTTGCAAAGCTTGGCTTCTTGGTCTCAAAACAAAGGAGGTTTCCACTCACACTCTACTACTGATTTGTGGGAGAATGAGGGTGGTTTTTGGAGCTTAATTGGGCTTGCTAGGTGCTGGAAAGTGGGGTGAAAATGGAGGATTTTCGTGCTACTCTTTCAGCACTAGAGTGAGGGAAAGTTTTGGCTATAGTTTTGTTTCTCCTTCATGAAAATCAACTCCCCATGCAACCTATATATAGCACTCTTGAAGGGCTGAGATTTAACCAACAAATCATCATCCCAATGGCCAGATTTGAGCCAACCAACACCTCAAATCCATAGCTCAAATCTCATAGGTTACTATTTCATATCTTGGCCCATGATTGCATGATATCTAAGGAAATCTAGTTGGGTTTCAACCAAAATGGACTAACTAGGCTAACTAAATGTGGACATGATCGTTTGGCATCAAGTACCACGTGTGGGTCCCAAGTTATTAGGTGGAAAGATCAATTTTCGCAGCTGGCGGAAACTGCACTGCACTGGGCGAAGTCGCTCAATCGAAAATAAAGTCGCTCGATCGACTTCGACCTATAGTCGCTCGATTGACTAACCTCAGTGATCCAATTCTCTACACGCATAACTATGTAACTTAATTAAACTAAGAGCAATTCTTAAGTCTTATATTTATGCATATATTGATAACTTAAGTGGGTTGTCTTTCCCGGGTATTACAGTGACTAATGCTCCCTAGCTTACTACTCTAAAACACATCCCAATAAGCATACAAGATATACGAAAACCCTAACTAGGCCACAATGATAAGGTATCTAGTTTCACACCGATCTATTCCATGTAAAGATTAAAGTACAATGGAAAGACATTATATACTACCAAAGGTATGAAATGATCGGTGTTCCCTAGCATACCCTATAAAGTGACTCTAATAGGTAGTCATACATCAAGTCATATAGAACCATTGCAAAAGACATCATTCTTATTTCTAAGAATGTTGGTTTTACTCAAGAAATCTAAGAAAACTGATAGACAAGTTTAACTATTTTTCATGAATAAATAGATTGAAATCTTGATACCAAAACCTTTTAGCATGAGTTTTGATATCCTCTAGCCCTTAACAATCATCAAACATCTAAAGAAAATCCTAAGAACCTCAAGAACACTACATAGGTTTTGGATAGGATTAGGATCAAACCCTAAGATAGAATTTAGCTAGACATGAATTGAATCTAATATAAGCATGAATTTAAAGGAAAACAGTAAAGAAACAAGAAGGAAATGAATTAAAAACAACTATATTAAACTAAGGAAATTCGGATTACAAAGAAAGGAAGAAAAAGAAAAACAAACTAAACTAAGAACATGAAATTTAACAAAGGAAATTGTTCTCTGGAACTAAGCCTAGAAAACGTGCATCAAAGAAAGTTAGAAATACAAGAAATGAAGTGATACACCTGAGCAAATCGGAAATCCCCAAAAGATGCATCCTTTAACCTAAAACCCTAATCTCATATATATAGAGATTTAATTTACAAGGGACTCATCAAGGATCAATTCTAGCCGCACAAACAGAGCTGGTCGCCGTCCATTTCTATCCATTAAACCCAACTTTTGATTTGGATCGCACAAAGATTTGGAAATATCTTGACCTTCTAAAAGATGCGAAGTCGATCGATCGAAAATTTTGTGCTCTGAGAATCGATCGATCGCATTTGGACTGATCGAAGTTGAGTCGACAGAAAGTCGATCGATCGAATTATTAGTTGCACAAATAATGGATCGATCGAAATGCCTTGGACGATTTTTTCATCTTTTCAGGATCAGCCTCGAACTCTAGAAATTGACTAAAATACCCTTGATGTATTTTCAGGTCTAATTCAAGTGTTTTGAATTAGATTTCAACTAAGACCTGAAAATAAGATAAAAAACAAAACTACACAAAATATTATATTTACAACACAAACTATATAACAAATGCAAGTTAAGGGGTCTTGAATCGAATAATTCAAGACTTATCACACCCCCAAACTTACATAATGCTAGTCCCTAGCATTACAAATAGAAATTAAAATATAAACAACTAATCTATATCCTCTTTCGTGGGAAACGCGATTGAATTTGGCACATGCAACAAGCTTTTTAAACCCCTAGGCTACCCTAGTGGACGAGTGAAGTCTCGTGAAGGTTTAGCATAAATGCTACCTACAAACATTATCTTTACAAAATATACATGTTACCTAATAAAAAGAAGTATCATTACAACAATGGTTCATAATTCATGAACAACTTTAAACTAATAAACTCCATCTTCACACAGTTCAGAAAATCATAGTCTACTCACTTACAAATGGCTGGCTAAGATCTCACATGTTAGAAATGATGCAGTTTGATATTAACATATAGTTATGGAGCTTTAATAGAATATAACCTACATACATGTTCCAGTGTCTCAAAATTCTTTATATCTCTCTCTAGATGGAATAACAAAGGCATAGGCATACTTTAATATTATTTACATTATTTATTATGGTTGTGCAATGCTCAACTCCTTTAAGCTTCTAAATGACCTATGTACCAGTGTTAGGCCAGTGACTCCCAAACCAGATGGCTTTAGGGCACTAGATGTAGAACATCTCTAAGGGCTTAATAACTCAAGTCAAAAAGAACTACGAAGTCAAACTAACCATTTTTTTATTAACTTGCATCTTTTGACGCGAACACTCAATGCTTAATGAGGCAAGAGGTCCGGTTACTCAATGAAGTTTTTTTTTTTTTTTTTTTTTTTTTTTTTTTTTTTTTTATCATGCCCACGTCATCCATCTAACAAGTAATCTTGGTTTTCCGAGACACTAAAAACCATATGCAAGGTATTAACTTAAGTACATACCCCACAAACAATATGCCAATGTATGTCATGATTTTTCAAATTTCTACATGTGAATCTCATAGCCAAAAGTAATTAAGCAGACTTAGACTCTCTAATTATGTGATCATGTGTTCAAAATTTTAAAATTGTCAATGAAAAGCAAATCACAATTATAAATCAACTAATCTCTACAAAACAACATAGATATTCACAAAGAAATTTGATTTTTTTTTTTTTTTTTTGGTACAAAATTCAGACTAAGTGTAAAAGTGTACTTCTATACCCCCAAAAATTCAGACTAAGTGTAAAAGTGTACTTCTATACCCCCAAACTTAAAATAACACATTGTCCCCAATGTGCACAAAACGAAAGCATGGTTAAGGGATAAGGAAAACCTGAATGGGGAGGTATGGATTATAGCATACCCCCAAACTTAGATGTAGAAACACTTAACCTGAAAAACAAAACTAAAAACAAGAGTAATATACAAGTAATATACAATAAAAGAAAAATTTCACATTCCCAACGGCAATATGAAAACAAAAATTTTGTCCGTTACATCAAAATGGCATGTTAAGAGTACATTGAGGAAAACAGAAAATAACCAAAAGAAAACACAATGTCTATCAAAGTACATGCTCAAAACAAAAGAAAGGAAATGTGAGGACATGAGGCACACATGTGTTTTAAAACTAGTCATGTGGCCTACTGGGTGATGTCGATCGATCGAAACAAAAATCGATCGATCTAATGTCGATCGATCGAAATAAAAATAAATCGATCAAAACCCCTTTAAGTATAAAAATAACAGCAAATCAATAAAAAGCATAAAAATGAAATATAAACAATCAACAAAATGAATGGGGTGCATACGTCTGGACGTAATGGCAAATCGTCCAGCCGCTCTTCAGAGTTCCAGAAGAATCCAGCGTTCAAGTGCATCAGTAAATCCGTTCAGACGACGTGGCTATACCGTCCGGATGCTTTTCAGTGATCGACAAGTAAAATGATTTTCTTCGTAGACACAGATATGGGAAGATAGCTACAACTGTCCAGACGACGTGGTATTCCTTCCGGACGCTATCCTTGATAAGGCAAGTCGTGTAGAAGAAGTTCAACCGTTCAGACGTTAGTCTACACTGTCTGGACGCTCAGGCCTTAATATGGAAATTGTGTGCAACTGAAGTGCAACCTTCTAGATGCTAGGGCAACACCATCCGGATGCTGCTCTATTCAGGAAAGAATTTGAAGCGAATTTGGAAAGCCGATCACACAGTTGTCTGTTCGGACGCCCTCAGCTACCGTGCGGACGCTGCCTAGGAAAATTGTATCAGACGCGATTTAAGTCTTATGTAACCTATAAATAGAGGCCCCTAGACATGCTTTTTGTAAGACTTCGGTATTGAATTCTTTATAGCTTAGAGAGGGTGTTTAGGGAGAGATTGAAGATTTGCTAGCTCTCTAGCTGTTGCCAATATGTGATTTGATCAGATGTGAAGTCTATCTTAGGGATTGGCTCTAAGGTAAAGGATTCCATTGAAGACCCCTTCAGGTAGGAGAACTGGTTGGGAGGCGTTCGTGTTGGGTTACATGTCAGAGTTCAAGTTACAACCATTGCATCAGGGGTATATGAGTGCTACTGCTTTGTAACTAGCTTTGTCTTCTGAATAGTGGATATTTTGGATTTGGTTGCCCCAGAGTGGTTTTTCTCTTAATTGAGTTTCCACTTTGTCCACAAAATATTTGTCTCCTTTAAATTCCGCATTTAATATTTTGTTCCACACTGTTCACACACACATAGTTAATTAGAAGTCATCTTTATTTTTCATTTATGCTTACATGTGCTATCAGAGCTACCTTTATACTATTTTGCTCAGCATTAACTTTTTGTTGAACCCAATATTTTTTTTGTGAACATAATTTGTTTATAATTATATTTATTGTTCACGTACGGTTGAAAAAGCATGAGTATTTTCTATTTGTTTTGTGAAAACTTTTCACCAAGGGATGTTTTCTTTCACCTACGATTTTTTTGCCTTGAAACCCACTGTCATTGTCGGGTTTTTTATTTTTTATTTTTTATTTTTCCAATATGCTGTTTGTTCTATGTGAAACAAACTTCACCCAAGAAGTTTAATATTGTTTTAAACCTAGTTTGCTATGCTGTACGTACAAAAAAAAAAGGTCTAAAAGGTTTTATTGAAAAGCATGGAGCTTTATTGGTACGGAAATCCAATTTGCCTTGTGAAACAAACTTTGAAAAGCATGATCCATCTTTATTTGTGATTTGTGAAGAGCATAGTTTGCTGTGATTATTTTGGAGGCCATGCGTAAGTTAAGGCAACATGTTTGGGTTCTTATGGAGGTTGATGTTTCCTTGAAGGATTCACTTTATTTTGGCATTTTGATTCAAAGATGGATACATAATTTCTGTGTACAGGCCTTGCGCCACCATAAGCACTGCTACGCATACAAGCACTATTCATAAAGATTTGAATAGTGATGCGTAAAGAATAGGGTGGTGACGCAAAGGGGTTAAATTTTTTGAGTTAGGGTTAGTATTTCGGGTCATAAATTTTGGGTTTTAGGTAGGGCTTTTAACCCAAGCCCAACCCAGTTTCAATTAAAAAAAATGGGTCATTTAGTGGCCTGGCCCATTTGGTCTTGCCCAATATGGAGACCCGACCTGATAAAGTGGACCAACTCAATGCAGTAGCCCATTCAGATTTAATTAAGAAAAAGAAAATTGGGCTTATGTGGGGTGATTAGAGCTTAGGTCTTTCAAGCCCATTAGTGACAACCCTTAAACCATTAAGCTATGCTTTGTTTTATGCTTCAATGTTAAAGTTTTATTCCTCTTATAATTTATATTGTTTGATATTAATTATTTTAATGCATGAACTTTGAAATATTCTTTTATGATTTATATTGTTTAATATAAATTGTTTCTTGATGCCTTGACCTAAGAATAATTAATTGAGCCATATATGTTGGTGTATGTTTTCGGTACTATCGAAGAATACAATGTCTTGGAAAATTTTGTCTAAGGAAAGTCTTGGGATTTAAAAGTGTCTTTTGTGACCCCCTCAGTTTCCTAGGAACCCACCTGGTTGTACATTGGAGAATATTGTTTACTCATTTTTCTTATTGGTTGTTTTTTATTCATAGGAGCTATATTTAGGCATCTATACTATACAGTTATTAGGTGTTAATGAAGTCATTATTATCATAATAATTTTGGGAGAGCCACATAATCCCTATTTTATAATGATAATTGATCACATGAACTTCATTAAGAAAAATTAATATTGACGTTGTAATTAATTCATAAATTTACTTACTTATCCCCACAAGGAAGTTTTTATTTTTTTATTTTTATCACTTAATTAGAATAAGACAGCAAATTTAACATTAAAAGTAAAGTTTCTCTTAGGCTCACAGGTATGGAAAATTTTATTTATTAATGCTTAAATTTATTAGTCTTATTAATAAAGAGTAAATTTCATGCGTAATGTAACCTTTGCCCATAGGTAGGTCGAAATTTACTATTAAATTAGCCTTGGTTAATGTAAATAAAGTTACTTCATAACATTAAAGTATTTTTATTTATTTATTTATTTTTATCATTGCAACTATTCCTACTCCTTTACTTATTGGTAGTTTTATGTTCCAATACTTAATGATAATATTTTTTCTGAGTAAATGAGAAATGTGTGTGTGTGTGTGTGTGTGTTTTTTTTTTTTTTTTTTTTTTTAAAAAAAAAAAAAATCTTTGGGGTGTTTGAAATTATATTTGGCGCTCCGCATGAATGAGCCACCTACTCCCATGGAATTAAGTACGCCACCTGAGATTATTAAGCATAAATAGTGGGGAGCAATTTAATTGCCTAAGCTTGATATTCATGAAATCTTATGTCACCAAATTCACCAGAGATTTATTCCTGAATGTTTTAGGGCCAAATATTTTATAAAGGTTGTTGAGGAACATTTAGTGAGTTCCAATAAAGTTTTGGCCAACACCCTAAGCAAAACCTTTTACAGTTTCAAAGTGTTTCTAATCACATTATAGCTTAACTGAAGTCCCTAAAGGTTGAGATTTTGAGTCATTCTTGGTCTATTTTATTTTAAATTCTCTCTTCTAAAATATGGTATTTTATCTTGTGGCACATATATGGATAATTGGCTAGAAAAAAACTTCTGACCATGTGTGTTCAAGAAAATGAGAGAATTCATAAAGTATTCACATGGTTACTAATGTTAAGGAAATGACCATTAATGCAATCATGCCCAACAGTTAAAGCATGAGAATAATGTGCCAAGAAAGTGTTATGGTAATCAAGATACATATTTCTCCTGCAATAAGGAAAATTTAGGGCATATAAAGAAAGATTGCATAAAGTATGAGAAATGACTTGAAATGAAAGAAATCTCATATATCTAGTGTGTCATGAATCTCTATTATTGACTCCCTTAAATATGTTATAGATTGATTCTGGTTTAACAATTCATATTGTCAACACAATGCAGGGTTTTCTTAAAATGAATAATACATGTTTACAATTGGAGGTTGTTGGGATCTATAGATTAATTTTTAAAATTCAGTTATATTTTAGACCGTAATAATGTTTTATATATCCCAGAATTTTCAAGAAAATTTAATTTTCTATTTTAGTTTCTTGAATCAAATTACAAATATTATTTTAAGTTTAACATTTTTTATTTGGGGTGGAATATTAGTTGATGGTCTATTTAAGATTAATCTATATCCCAACTTTGAAACAAATTAATTGTTTATTCCTCCATCTTGATGTTGACGTAAAGCAAAGTCTTGTGAATGAAAACTACTCTTGTTATGGCAATGGAGATTGAAAAAGGTCGGTCAATGATAATTTACTAACTTTGTTACTTGTGTGGACTGTATAAGGGAAAGCATACCAACAAGACCACTAAAGGTGCCAAAGAGATTTTTTTTTGAGATTTTTGAGATCATGCACACTGATAGGTGTTGACATTTTCATACTCATTGCTTAAATGGTCAAAGATACTTTTATCTCTTTTAGTGATGACCATATAAGATTTAATGTATCTCTATCTTCTAAATAATAAGGCTGAGGTAATGATTGCGTTCAATACCTATAAGGTAGAAGAAGAAAAACAACAGGAAAAGAAAATGAAGATCATAAGATCTGATATAGACAAAGAGCATTATGGTAGGAACACACCAAAAAGGGAAATGATTAGTAATACTAATATGTTATTACCCTTATGGAGTAAAGCCTTGAAACTGTTATAAGTCGTTGTGCATGTATATAATTCTTTATTGAAATGTTGAAAGAATGATGACTCACGTAGTCTATTTGGTGCATGGCACTACCTTGCTTTTTACACCAACATATCAACCCGAAGCCATTCTTGCTTCTCCTAATCAAGATAGATCGTTAAGGTTGACATGTTATAGTCTAGATGGATTTCCCAATTCCATTTACGACTATGAACAATCTTTTATAAATTACAAAGACCTATGACTATGATCTTCTGTGTGGTAATCTCATTACTCACATCATAGTCAAATATAATGTAACTCAGGGACTTACACGTATGTAATATTCAAACATATATTTATATGTAAAAAAATAATGTATATGCCCAATTTTTAATATTATACAATTATATAAAAGCATCATCAATTCAATTAGAGTTTAGGCCACTAGTCCTAACAATCTCCCACTTGTCCTTAAGTCCAATTAGACACTTATCTATAATCCACATTCATGTAGTGAAAACATCCAATGTTTCACTAAAGCAAGTAACTTGTGAACAAGATATAACATAACTTAGTCACAACAGAATCATGCAACCTCATTATCTCCTTGAGAGACTCTCTCAAAGAGACATCTTCTCACTTGAGATAATTTTTGTGTCTCATTAAGTCTAAAAACACCATTGGTCTTGTATGGAGTTAACAACCTTTTGTTGTTATACCTCTCCAACTAACTGTCTTACCTACAAAAGTAATGACCTTTACTTTTTAGGAAAAAAACTATGACAACTTGTCAATAATCTATTCATCCAATGTTTGGATTTTGATTGTTGATAGTATTCCTACATCATCATCAATAATTAGGATCCTATCAATTCTGTGTATTACCATTTTACTTGATATCTCTTGTACTCATGGCTATATCATAGTCTTGATTTAACATTCAACTTCTTAGATCAAACTTGATATTCCAATGATTAGGCGCCTCTACAAGTAGTCAGACTTGGTTGGAATACCAACAAATTTTACATAGCCTTGATCTAACTATCCAAAACCATTCCATTGTATACTTTGGGATATGATTCATCTAATGAATCTCAACTCCCACTACATTATGCTCAGTACTTTGGATATGTAAATAGTAAAACATATTGTATCTGAAATATCCGTAATGTCTTTAGATAACTATTAAATTATCCATTTTAATATCTGAGCATTCATTTAGAATCTCCGTACTTTTTCCTTGGACTTACTCATATAGTCTTAATTTTTAGGAACTTGGTGTGAACCGACATCTTCCTAACAAATAACACTATATAGTTTCCATAACCTTTGTTTCTTTAAAGAAATAGGTAGAGTATCACCTTTATTACGAAAGAGTTATCCCTCATATCACACACTATCTTTGGTGTGAACTAAGGTGTAATCAATTAGGATTCTATTCATATATTGATGAGTTATCTTTTAAGAGATACTTTGATTAAATCAAAAGTTCTTTATGTATCTAGAAATTCAAAGAATTTCATACATAAATATCTCTTCTTAAATAAATTCCTAACCAAAACATATTCATTTGCCATGTTTTCTTTTGAATCTCAACTTCCACTACAATATGCTTAGTACTTTATGTAAATAGTAAAACACATAGTGTATATGAAATATCCATAATGTCTTTAGATAATTATTAAATTATCCATTTTAATATCTGAGCATTCCTTTAGAATCTTCATACTTTTTCCTTGGACTTACTCATATAGTCTTAATTTTTAAAAACTTGGTGTGAATCGACATCTTCCTAACAAATAACACTATATAGTTTCCATAATCTTTGTTTCTTTAAAGAAATAGGTAGAGTATCACCTTTATTATGAAAAAGTTATCCCTCATATCACACACTATCTTTGGTGTAAACCAAGGTGTAATCAACTAGGATTCTATTCATATTTTGATGAGTTATCTTTTAAGAGATACTTTGATTAAATCAAAAAGTTCTTTATGTATCTAGAAATTCAAAGAATTTCATACATAAAAATCTCTTCTTAAACAAATTCCTAACCAAAACATATTCCTTTCCATGCTTTCTTTTCAAAAAAAACAACTTCTTGTTCATATTATCCTCCAAGAAGAATTCTTTGACTAAGATCTTATCAAGATCTAATGGGCCTCTAGAGCCCGATGCCGAATTAGTCTTTGGATCTTTGATGGATGAACAAGTACAATATAACTTCGGCAATATTTATGTTTTGTTAGCTCAAGAATAAACATCAAAGTAATAATTGATTCTGAAATTAAATTTCATTCATAAAAATCATAAATAATCAGACTATCAACAATAAAATTTGAATTAACTATCAATCATTTAGTGCATTGGAATATCTCAAAAAAATCCATAAAAACCCCCAAAAAATTACTTTTTTGTAACATAGTCTGAAAAATAAATGGTTTAACAAAAGGACATCCATGGAATCTTCATTCTATCTCCAAACTTCAAGGTCTGTTTTTTCTTTTCTTGGTTCTCTGGTTTCGTAGAACCCCTGTAATGATATTGTAGACATGTTGTTTCAATTTGAGAACCTCACTCTGAATTGAAACGACTTCAGTCATTTTGGTATCTGTGTCCTATTTGAGAAAAATATATTGTTTTCCAAACCTTACTTCCAGAAATTCCAACATATCTGAAGCAAGTTCAAAGTTTTGCAACTTGGCATAAAACATAGGTGCTAATGATGTCAAGATAAATTCTCTTGCCACATCATTAACATGTGATCACCGATTGTAATTATTTACATCATCATCAGTGGCTTTTATAGTAGGATAGTCAGGATGAGTTTGCACAAGATTGTGCCTTTCTAGTGTCATAGATTTATTATAACCTTGTTTCCAGTCTTTATTGGTAAATTCATAAATTATAATAACAGGACCAACACGCATTACAGAATGATTAAATGATGAAAAAATTGTAAAATAAAGAACAATATCAGGACATATATTAATTTAGCAAATAAATATAATATGAAAACCCAATGACAACATATAATATTTAAAATGCAATGACAAGCTAATCCTATAATTAAAATAACATCCTTCGAAGGGAGTAGGGCTTGATGTGGTCTTGAGTGTATCAATAATAAAATAGCCACTCGCAACAGTACGAATCTTTATAGGATAGGTCTATATGAGGGTGTCAAATCTCAAGGATTGTTGGTTTGGTTGTTAAGTTATGGAAATTAAATCTAATCTAATTCAAAAAATATTTTTGATTTTTGATTTTCAATTGAAACTAAATAAAAACGTAAAAGTAAAAATACGATAGTCAGGAGAAATATAGGGGATTGATTTCACTTCTAACCTTATCATAATGGTAAATTGCATTTAACACTGGAATTTCACATACATGAATATTATGACTCGTGTGTGTGTGTCAAGCACTCAACAATGTCGTCAATAAAATTCTTTTATTAAGAATAAACATAGTTAATCTTTCGGCAAGGTATGAACGCTCTACCTAAACTAGGGTGTAGAACAATTCATTCTTCCTAGTCATGGGCTCTCAAATATCCTAAGTAGCTTACACATAGTCAATGGATAAGCATAACTCTTTCGGCAAGCATAAATTGATTTACCTAAATTAAACTAACTAGGGTGTAAAGCAATTTATTCTTCCTAAGCATGACCTATCAAACTCTCTTGATTCCGTGTCCATTAAAACTGCTGTAAAATCATCGTATACATAATCACAAAAAATATGAATGTTGAGTTCAATCAAGATAAATATTTTTCTAAGACAAGATAAAATATTTATCAAAATCGAATATAAACATTAAAAACAATCTCAACATTAAACAACCAATATTCATGTTCGTAATATTCCCAAGAGAAAACATAATTATACCATTACCACTTGGAAAGGGCTACATTAATACCTTACGGAAGATTTAGCCGCTCATGGAGATGCTTGAAATCATTTTTTTAGGAGAGAAATCTATCCCAAATCGCTACTGGAAAATCTTCACTTTTTCTCCAAAACCCTAGCCTCTAATCCTATTGATTTCTATTCTTTAATGTAAACTAATCTCTATATTCTTTAATCTAGACGAGTCTAGGGTATTTATAGAGAGTACAAGTGAAATCCTTCACGAATTTGTACATATAAGAATATCTAATTCAATTGGAAATTGTAAAACAACTTCTAAGTGAATATGATGTCTTGCTATCAACTCTGCAGCACAACTACGTTCGATCCCAAGCATTACTGCGCTTGAGCTTAGGCTGCGCTCGAGCCCAATGTGATGGTGTCTTGTGTGCGCATGTCTTCCGGCTGCGCTCGAGCCTCATGTTCTGTTGTGCTCGAACCTAGTGTGCTGTGCTCGAGCGTGCTGCCTTGCAGTTTGCTAGCTTTGGCTTTTGCTTGCCTTTAAGTGTAATATCCGGAAAACATCATGCTTAGGATAATAATATTTTCATGTGGGTTTACATAGGTATAAGACTTAATTAATGTTAATTATAGATTAAATAGAATTGTGTATATGTACATATGCATGTATAGAAATCGGATAGGTAAAGATATTATTAACCAAGGTTGATCGAGCGACTTTGGAAGCAAAGTCGACCGATCGAATATTAAATCGATTGAGCGACTAAATATTTGTGAGTAAATGGGATCGATTGAGCGACTTTAAAGTCGATTGAGCGACTCTAGGTCAAAGTCGATCGAGCGACTTAATTATCCAGTGCGATGCAGTTTACGTGTAAGCTACAAATGGCGATTTTTCTACCTTTCATTCTTAAACCCACATCATGCTTTTGGTTCCAGACGATCATATCCCCATCTAGTTAGTCTAGTTAGCCCAATTTGGTTCAATACCAACTAGATTTTTATAGGTATCAAGTAATTACTGCTTAAAGATGTGGGAATTGTGACGACCCCCTTTTTTTTTTTTTTGAAATCATACAAACGGATCTTCACAGTGGCACAACAATGTGTCGCTCAGCCAACATAATGTACACATTCCATATCATGTACCTAATATTCAGAGTTACATCTAACACAACGGAATATAAATATCAATGTGTAGCAAAACACATATCAAAAGCGGAAATACATCTAATGCATAACTGTTATCAACAACAAGAGCCATTTACATGTCTAACTGATTAAAGCTTATAAAACATATTACACTAAATACATATTAGAATACAAGCTCAACAAATACATATCCACGTAGGACACGAGCCATAAATAAAATACCCAAAATGCGGACTACCCATGAGTCCGTGACTTATGACTGTCGCGATGTGCTCCAATCATAACATCCTATACGCTAGGTGGACGAGTCAATATCTATATCTGCAGAACCTGCAACCAAAGCTTTAATGTCTGCACGGTTGCGGGGGTTGGTGCATCCGCATAGGTGGAATTATTAGCCCATCGTCTCCGTATAAAACATACTGAGAGCTCAGTGATATTAAACTAACTGAGTTTTTGCAAAGAACCAACTTTTTCCTTTTTAGTCTTGCATACACTATAACAGCTACCAATTTATAAACTTTTGTTTGAAAACCCCCATAGCTGATATAGCAAACACCGACTATCAGAAAACATTTAATACATACTATGTAGTTGGACTCATACGTAGAAGTTCCAATGGCTTGGAAGCAGCTACGTATACACCCACCTACAATAATACTTTTATATTGGTAGCTCAAATGCACAGAGATCTAACATTATTAGCTGTGATAGCACCGTACCTCAGGGCATTACAACTTCATGTCTATGACACATTGTTGTCCATGCGATTACTAGAGGAAAACTCCGATATCCAAGCACTTCTTACTGATGAATCATGACAATCTATCTACCTACTCCCAAGTCACACTGATATCCCAACCAATAGCGTCACATCCAAGTACAACTAACAACACTAACCCATAAGGCTTACTTAGGATTAGGCACAAGAAATCGCAATTAAAATACATAACCCAAAAGTTAGGTTTGAGGAAACTCACCAAAAATTTCACCAAATGTAAATTCAACACTTGGAAAGTGTTTAGCAAGCTCCTTACAACAAATCCTAAGAACATATAAAATCAAACTGATATATGTTGAGATTTAATCTAAAATCTCAAAGACCAAGAGTTTGTGAAAATACCTCAAACCAATCAGTAGAAACGTAGATCAGACTTCGTAGATCACGTTTCCGAAATCGGATTTGAGTTTGAACGATTAGATCTTCGTAAATCATGATTTTTCTATGAAAAACCGTATCTCTCTCTTTCCTTTTCCCTTTTTTTTTCTTCTTTCAGAGGAAGGGTCGCGCGGCCCTTCTTTTCTTTCTTTTTCTTTTAAGTGGGGGCGCACAGTGCCTCACTTCTTCTTCCTTTTTTTTTTTTTTTTTTAAATTTTTTTTTAACTTTTTCTTTTGACTTTTCTTTCTTTTATTTTTAGTTTTTGAAAGGCAGCATGCCTTTTTTTGGAACAAAGGCCATTTGGCCTTTGTAATTTCAAATGGCTGTGCGGCTTTTCAGCTGAAAAGCCGTGCAGCCCATTTTTTTTTTCTATTATTATTTTTTTTTCTTATTTCATTTTACTTAGTTTCTCTTTTTCATTTATTTTCTTTGGACAAGTTAAAAATATTCCTTTGCATTTTCTTTTCTTGGCTACCCTTTACGAGTCCAGAGGATAAAAATAAATTACTTTATTTTATTTTACCACACTAAATAGACTTATTTTTATTTAATCTTGATAAACCTATTTTATAAACTTTGATCTTTTAAAAATATTCGCTTACATTTTAAATACACTAAATTAACTTAACCATTTATTTACTCAAATTTATACTTTAATTATTAAATAATTTTTCGGACATTACATCCCTCCCTCATAAAAATTTCGTCCACAAATTTTGGACATTAATCATTTTATGCACATACGGGCATGTATTCTATACTAGAAACACTTATGCATCCTTTCCAAAAAAAAAAAAAAAAAAGAAACACTTATGCAAGTATGCGTTTTACACAGGTGATTTACGCGAAAGTGGTATAATACAACAATCATACCCGGATTTATTTGCTAAATTGGTGGATCACTTCCACATTTAACGATTGAACACCCATGTGGCTTCCTCGACCTCGTGATTTCACCATAGAGTTCGAACTAACGAAACGAATTTTGTGTTTTCTTACAAACCATAGCTCGTTTTGCATTTCTTTATAGGTCAGTTTCCATTGAATACAAAGAAGCACATCACAAGTATAAGGTCGCAAACTCATTCACAACGGAGAACTGAGGAAAATATCATAAATGCCCACTAAAATTAGAAGACATCATGACCGATTACACAACGAACTCACATTTAACATTCAGGATGACTCAATATATCCTATATTGAGCACATCCATATTGCCCAAAGCGTTACATGTTTCGCATTGGTGACACCTTGCATTTCACAAGATCACCAATTTGAATCACATATTTGTGGCGATGTTTATCCACATAGCGTACCATCACTATGTAGTGAATATCCACTTTGAATTAGTGCAATCTTCCCTAGAATTATGCATCACTTCAAAGCTCGCTGATTGTTTCACTCCAACTTCATACCAAATGAAGTAGAGTTCATCGTTCGCGTCCATACGACGTTACATGTGACACTACGTCAGTAGTTGTAAACTACCTTAACTAGTAGTCACAACCAATGGTAGGTATCATAACCAACTCTATGGATTCCCACACGCATAACTTAGGCGTATCCTCAAGTGTCTAAATAGATCTGTCGGATCAACCGTCCGTTTGCGGAGGGTATGATGCGCTAACGTTCTAAACACACTTAGAGTCAATCTTGCCAGCACAAGATTTCATACACAGTGCATTAGTTGTGACAGTGGCTTAAGTCGCACGACAGGACATCTTACCATCAAGATCTCCCAGCACAACAAGCCATCATTGTTGTCTTACGTTTCCGTCTCTCAACACAAAAGTGCATCAAGACTTGGGTGATAAGTGTGAATGCTACACACTTGACCATAGATGCATTGCCCACAAAATGGTATAGCATAGATAATAGCTACCATTTGTAAACCACGAGGAGAACGACGCTACTCATAATCCACAGTTGACAAGTAGCATAAGCTACATCCTTGTTATTACACAAAGGTGCATCCCCGCCCAATCGCGACGTATCTGTGCAAACCAAAACCAATAATTTTCCTGGGTAGTATAAGCACAGGTGCAACTGTCTCTTCTTGTTCTATCGTGTTGACTACGTGCCCATTCTCGTTCATTACATAAACCAAGAATGACACTTCCTCAACCAAAGCTCACCTCTCATGAGCTTGGGGGAGAATCTCTTTTACTAAGCACTTCCAACACTGATACCAAGTGTCTTCCATGCTCAACACGACTAGTCGAATAAACTAATGTGTCAATGGTACACCCAGCTACTCAGATGTCTAGGTACCCATGGAATGCTTGATTCATCAAGTCCATAAATACCAACGGTGTATTTGTCAATCCAAATGGCATTACCAAAAACTCGTAGTGGTCATACCATATATGGATTGCTGACTTTGGCACATTTTCTTTCACATCAATAGTCAATGGTATCTCGAAAAAAGTCAATTCCCAAGAATACTGAAGCTCCTTGAGTTGACTGAACAAGTTTTCAGTTCTCAATAAGGAATTCTCATCTTGGATTGCCACTAAGTTTAGCACACAATAACCTATGCATCCTCGCATAGACTCGCGACTAAAGTGGAAACATCTGCACTATCCGAATGTCCCCAACTTGGACTCGACATGAGCTTGGCGTAGGCATAAATCAAACACACAAGTGTATTCTCTCGAACATTCATCATTGTTGAACGTTGGAGAGAGATAGCAGAGTAACTCGCAACGAGACCTGCAAAGTTTGGACTCTCTATACTATGGGGTAAGAATACAACTACCCACTCGTGATTATCTATGTTCACTTCTACTTTTTGATCGTCAATCCATTCCAAATTGACACCAAAGCCCTAACGAGTTAATATTGTAGTTCAACATGGTAAGCTTTATTGTTTAGCATGTTGAACACCGAAATTCTATATGCATGGCATTAAAACTCAACATATTACATGTTGAAGCTAAATATGCCAACATTAGAACTTTACACGCATAACGCTGCTAGCTTTGCTGGTAGAGTCTTTTCTCTTGCACCAATGGAACAATTGTCCAAACGTTTCTTACATGTGAATGCGTCACCAACAAGAGTGGCCTCGCAAGTGTCTAATCTAAGAGTTCCATGCTCAATTTGCATAACTTACACATGCAAATGAAACATGGGTGGACCACTTAACATACCGAACTAAATGAGTTAAACATAGTAGCTCATTAGGTCAAATACTAGAGCTAATAATGCCATTACCTATACATTGCTAAGGCGACGGCTTACATCTTCACTGTGCCCATATGCGTCACCAATAAAAATGGTCACGTACGTGTTTTGGTTTTAAAGGTTTGCTACTCATTATGCATGCAACCGTGCATAATGAGACATGAATGGATAAAACCCCAATAAGCCAAATGTACACTATGCTACAACATTAATGTATAATACCTGTGGCAACATCGGCAACATTTGCGGTGGTTGGACGGACTTCAGCATTGCTTGGTGCAAGTAGGCACACCATACATGAGCAAACTGTCTCAGCTGATAGTTGCCCGCTAAAGGTACTTGACTTTGGCGGCAACAAGTTGGCGACCTCTTGTGGAATGGTCTCCTCGACCATATTTACAACATGCCTTAGATCTATGTCATATATCCGAGCGTAGCTTCCCACACACTACACAGGGCAACACTAGAGCTGCTTTGAGTCAAAGCGGCTAATGAGGGACATAGCTTTAATAGGTGGCCAGTTTTACCACATCGATAGCATACCTGTGGTTCAATACAACACATACACCAAAGTGTGGCTTCCCATAAATGGTGCACTGCATGACACCGAAGCGGCTCGCAAAGGCATCCTTTTCTCGAAGGAACTTCGAGCCACAACCAATAAGTTGCTTCTTCAGAGGTGAGGAAGCATGAGCTCCCAATGGCATTGACCATTTTCTACTCAAATGGTTCGTGGTCGAAGGTCCATCAATGAGGAATGCCTAAACTACTACTAATGAACAATTTCCTCAACAGGGAGGGGAGGAGGAGGTAGAAGCGCCTAAAATCACTTCCACCTCAATCACCCACTCAGGAATCATCTTCCTCATCGCGTATCGACATTGCTTGTCTAGGCGGCATGACTTGTTACAGTGAAATGCTGGTATGTGTCTCAACGACACGATACATGGATTTTAAATTTATAAGTTGAACCACTTCGCAATAGTACAAATCAGTTGTACTATAGTAAGGGTTATCGAACCACAGAGATTGGGGGTTATTTTGCGTAACAGGACATCTAAAGAGCGTATTTAACTTAACTTTGAAAAAGAAAACAAAAGTAAAGGTTGTAGAATTGAAGCTACAACAAGTAAAGAAAAGAAAAGTGGAAATTGAAAGCAAACTTAAAGGAAACTTACAGTATTGATCTCATCTAATCCTCAATCAATGAAATGCTTAAAGTCTATATGGATCTTCCTAACATGGATGATATGAGCGCGTAATGGGCGTCAACCATTACGACGACCTCAACATGAAAATACTTTCGTTAGGACGTAGTTATAAAGCACCTAGTTTCACATCAAACATTTACCACGTAAAGATTAATCTATAATTGAAAAACATTTATACTACCAAAGGTGTGGGGGATTGATGCTCCCCAGCTTACTACTTTATAAAACATCCTAATAAGCATACACGATACATGAAAACCCTAATTAGGCCACAATGATAAGGTATCTAATTTCACACCGATCGCATCACGTAAAAGTTCCACTATAATTGAAAAACGGTTTATACTACCAAATGTGTGAAACGACTGGTATTCCCTAGTATACCCTATAAGGTGACTCTAATGAGAAAACACACATTATGTCAAAAAAAACATCATTGCACAAGACATCATTCTCTTTCAAAAATGTTGATTTTACTCATGAATCCAAGAAAACTCATAGACAAGCATAACTCTTTTTCATGAATAAATGGATTGGAATCTTGAAGACAAAACCTTTTAGCATGGATTTTGAAATCCTCTAGCCTTACACAATCATCAAACATATTAAGAAAATCTCAAGAACATCAAGAACACTTGATGTGATCTTTTGTTACCAAAATATATCAATAATAAATAACCACTCGCAATAGGACGAATCCTTGTAGGATAAGGCTATAGAGAGGGTGTCGAACCTCAAGGACTGCAGGGGTATTGCTATCAAGTTTGTAAAGATTAAAAATAACTAAAGAAAATATTGTTGAATTTGTAATTAACTAAAGTACATAAAATAAACATAAAAAAGAATTGAAATATAAGAGAGAGAGAGAGAGAGAGAGAGAGTAAAGTATTGACTTCACCGCTATCCGCACATCAATGGTTAATCATATTTAATTAGAAAAATTGTAACGCCCTGCCTTTTACAAAAAGGAGTAAGTGACAATTTCGATTTCCAAGTAGCATTACGACATCATCAGAGTTAAATATTGGCAGTGGAATATATCTATTTTTTTTTCTTTACAATGACACATTAGAGCTGACTGAATAACCTCAATATATAAAATAATAACCTTTGTTTTGATAATATAAATACATCTCGAATAATAACATACGTGCCACAAGCAACACTCAATAAAGTATTAGTAATACCAAAATATCATAGCATCGAAGAGACATATAAAAGGAGTTTGACACCGGTGCATGAAATGATAAACTAAGCAGGGTAGTCCATCACATCCAAGAGACCACAACACAGGAGGCAACTTAGCCTCAAAAGACTGTTACTCAGATCCATCTAAGCATCTGGATAGTCCTGATACTCTTCGTTCTCAAACCCTGTATTAATAAATAATACAGATAGAAATAACAATACAAAAATATGAAAGTGAGTCCGCTGTTTCCAATAATATAATGAATGCTGATTTATTTATGAAATGCAACATAATGAAATAAAATAAAATAAAGATTATATATAAATATATATATACAATTTATGGCCTATGGTTGCAAGTTATAGTCATAGATTGAATATGTATATGTATATATAAATAAATAAGGAAATGGCATGACAGTTTTATATGTAGAGTTTTAATTATATCTTTGAAGCACTCCTCTCGTGATGGATCCTACGGTCCGTATTAGCGTGTTGATTGGGATCCTACGGTCCCCCTTTTATGAGTTATTTCCCATGTTTTATTAATCTTTTACTGGAATCCTACAGTTCCAGCATAACTGAAATCCTAAGGTTTCAGTGGCTTGTTTATTATCCTCTTTTCGGGTACCTCCTCATTCACTGAGAACCTAGGAACTCCTGTGAAGCCTCATGTACCCACTGTGGATCTAGATCCAACAGCTTGTTATTATACAGATTATTAAAATAATAAAATATGCAAAGCCACATGCGCAAACAAGTAAATAAAGCAGCAGACACAATATTATAGGAAAAATCCACCAGCTTCGTCCTCAGTAAGTATAAAGATACTTACCTTCTTTTGCTTCCAAAAGGGTTTCCATACAATTGGTGACAAAGGCTTCTAGAAAAAGGACTAAAATTGCACCCTTGCTGTAGCACATGAAACAGAGTATTTTTCTGCTTTCCTTTTAAAAGAGATGTAACTCGTGAGAGCAACAAGGTGTTTCTTCTTTTTGTTTTCTTCATTCTTTTCCCTTTCATTAACATCATAAACCGAACACACAAGGATACACTGCAATACATTAACGCACACAATAGTGAATTAATATAATTCACTAACAATACACTCCAACACTATTTTTTATTCCAAACCTCCAAATCTTAACATAATTTTCTATTGTTATTCTATCATGGTAACAGCATGTAAAATTAGTCCAATTACATTTTATTACTAATCTTTTTATGCGAACTTTATTACGGCATATTATAATAGATTATAATGCCACATATTTCATGTGGGCATTATAACATTATTTATAAACAATGACCAAAATAATCATTTTATTTAAAATAGCATTATAAAAGCTTTAACATTAAAAGTCATATATATTTATTTTTATATCAAATAAACTTAATAAATACATTAATATAATTAATGAGCTTTATACTTTAAACACAAGTGTAATAAAATAAATTCGTACTTATTTCTTTATTTTAACCTTATAAAAATTGAGCAGAATAACGGCTTAATATATATATTAAATGCCTTAAATACTTAAAAGTATTTGGGCAGCATAATGGCGCATTTGTAAAATATTGTATTTTTACTTGGGCATCATAACGACGTATTTTTATATTTAATCACTCCACTTTGAAAATCCTGTTTAAAACACAACTTAAAAACATTAGATTACTTCATAAATTCACAATATTAAAATAAAACTTTAATTAAAAGCCAAATATGTTTCTTCTTTTTCTTTTCTTTCTTTTTCTTTTTCTCTTCTTGTTCTCTTCTTCTTCCTACACAGTAAAGCCGAGAGAGAGATAGAGAAATAGAGATGGAGAGGAAGGGAGAGAAAGAGCTTGGGAGAAAGACTTACTCACGGGAGAGAGAGAGCTTCGGATTTCTTCTACCTTTGCTGCTGGACCCAAAATTGAAAGAAAGAGAGGCAGAATTTGAGAGAGATTGGGACAGAAATGAGATGTATAATTGAAGGAATGGATTGGGCTCCTTTTATAGTGAAATGAACGGCGAAGATTGCTCCAAAATGACCGCATCTAACGGCTGGGGAGAAGATTTGGGGAGATTTGATATTAAATATCAGATTTTCGGAGATTCGGTGCATGAATCTATTTTCTGCAGAAAGTCGATCGATCCACTTTTATGTCGATCGATCTACTTGAACAGTAGGTCGATCGATCTACTTTTTACACTATAAAATAATCGATCGATCTATTATACTTAGCCAAATTTTCATCCGTTTCAGCACTTATAAAACTAAATCGCTCAATCGATTAATTAATCGATCGATCGATTTCGGCTTCTAATAAGAGTTCGATTCCCTAATCACACGATCGATTTTAAGACATTAAACATTCGCTCAATCGATTCTATAATCGATCGATCAAATTAGACTTAGTTTAATTCTAATCCATTTAACTCTTATATACTTATACACATATTTCTAATAAATATTTAATTTCTTAAATATTTATACCCATCTTGATGAATATTTATTCCACAAATATTCATATGTATATTATTCCTATTATTAGGCCTTAAATCATATTTTAAGATATTTTACTCAATATCTTAAAATATGGGGTATTACATAAATTCATTCTATGCATGCTATAAATAAACATGAAGTTACCATATTAAAGAATAAGTATAATCCATCTTCAGTTGGCACGAACCGTCCACCTAACCACTAAGATGCGGTACGACCCGTCTTCCCTAGGCATGGATTAGCTACGTATTTAATAGGATACATACAATCAATGGAAAAGTATAACCCATCTTTGGTTGGCACGAATCATCTACCTAAATTACACTAAACTAGGGTGTAGTACATTCCATCTTCCCTAGGCATGGCCTATCTAATCCTCTTGATCATATGTCAATTAAACCCGTTGTATAGTCATCATTCTCATAATCACAGAAAATAAGAATGATTTGAGTTCAATAAAGGTAAAAAGCTTTCTAAGACAAGAGAAGAATTCTACCAATATTGATTATGAATTGAAGAACAATTGCATTAAAAGATGAAGAACAATATCAAATTGTAGCAATTCTCATAATTATACAACCAACATGCATAGACTAAAATTCTCTAAATTAAAATACAATCATACCATTGTGCTTGGATAGGGCTACATCAATACCCTACAAAGGTTTTTAGCCGCTCATGATGCTGCTGCAATGGCCTCTTGCCATGATTACTTCTCTTCAACTCTTCAAGCCTTCAAGAAGTTTTTCTCTGAATTTGCTCTAGGTAGTAGTTTGTCTTTCTTCAATGTTTAGAGGCCTAGAAGCTCTTGTAATTCTAGAAAAATCGTTTCTTGAGTCTTCTTGTCCAAGTAGGAGATTGAAACTTCAATCCAAGTAGGAAAAGGATTCCAAATTCGTCCAGAATTGCGGTCTTTTATTACGGGGCGATTTTGGCATAGTAAACGTCCGAATTTGGGAAAATCTATTTCTGACATATTTGTTGAATTTTTTATTAGCTTTCCAACTCCACCAATTTCATTGCAATATAATATCTGATGCAAAAGTTATGATCCAAACACTAAGACATATGCAGAATCCAAATTTGAATCCAATCCGATTTTTGACTCTTAGTAGAGAAATTCCGATTTAATCCTTCACTTGATTTGATTAAACTTAACCACATCATATAGGTATTCTATTATGATTGGTTAAGCTTAAACATATCTTCTAGGTCTTCTCAAAGTGTGCTTTAAGCCCAAAATTAATTGAATTAATTGCATCTTTATTTAAAACATGAAAACATTAAAACAACACAAAATCAAACAAATAACAATGCTAAGGAATTAACATATATAAGTTAAGGGGCTTGAATGTGTAACATTCGACGCTTATCACACCCCCAAACTTACATATTGCTAGCCCCTTAGCAATACAAAATAAGAAATAAAACTGAAAATAAAACGCTTTATTTTATTTTGCCACACTAAATAGACTTATTTTTATTTAATCCTAATAAACCCATTTTATAAAATTTTATCTTTTAAAAATATTCTCTTACATTTTAAATACACTAAATTAACTGAACCAATTATTTACTCAAATTTCTACTTTAATTATTAAATAATTTTTCAGACATTACAAGAATAGTATCCTAGGGGATTTGGGCTACGATTTTGGGGGATTATTTGGCTTCAATCTAACCATTGAAGTGCCTCCTTGCTGGTTTAATCTCGACCATCCAAGATTGCTATATAAGGAATGCATGGATGATCAATTTTCATGAAAGAAGAACCAAAATTTCAGCAACTCTCTCTCTATATCTCTCACGTAAACCTGTTGTTTGTCTTTTCTTTTAGTGCAGCAACTTGGAGCACGAAAATTCACTTGTTTCACCTTGCTTTCTAACACCTAATAAGCTAGATTCAAACCTCATATCACCCTCATTCCATCACAAAATCAGTAGGGAATTTAGAGCAGAAACTGTCTCTGTTTTACACCCAAAAACAGAGCATCATTGTCTTCGTTGGTGCTCTTCATTTTCTGAACAGTAGCACTACCTCTTTCTGGGCTACTTTAAGAGCAGCAGCAAGGAGCTCTTGGCCAATTTTGAGCTACAAATCAGTAAGTCTAAGGAAGGTGTGTGTGAGTTGTTGATGATTTATATATGTGAATGTGTAAATATGTGGGTGTGTGTGTGTTTACAGCATAAGGAGAGTGAGTTGAGTTTTGATTAAAGTGTGTGATAACTTAGAAGGCTAAATGTGTGTGTGTTGTAAAAGAGTACATATATATGTGTTGTTGAGTTAAAGTAAGTGTGTGTGAGTAAGTTTGGAGAATAAAGGGTTGTGGGTGAAGAGATAAATGAATAAAGAGTGCTTGTGATTTAATTCCAACATGTGTGTATTAATAGTGAGGTATTTTCCAAAGGAAGAAATAAAGGTGTGAGTACATCTGGGTTGTAAGGATGAGTGAAATATGTGTGTGTCAAACAGGTGTATGTGTAGACTTGTGTATTTGATAAAAAGGTGCAAGATTATGTGTGTGCTTAATTAAGTGACACTTGTATTCTTGTTTTAAACTTAAATGTCCACTATGTGCTATATATATATATATGTCTAAGCAAGTATTTTTAAAACGAATATATATTTTTGGGAAGAGAGAATAATTCTAGTAGCACTATTATAATATTAATGTGGATATGTGGTGTAAAATAAAACCAAGTCAAAATAAAATGAGTATAAGGTTATGTTTATTATATTTAAATCTGTAGCCATTGTAGTGGAAAATAATTTCTGAAAAATAGGTATAGTAATAATAATAAATATTTTCATAGTGCTTTTGTTAATCTATTATTACATGATTGTAATTATATAGTTGTAGAGGAAAATCTTTGGAACAGAAACAGTAAGTATCTCTATACTTACTGAGGACGAAGCTGGTTGATTTTTCCTATAATATTATGATTACTGCTTTATTTACTTGTTTGTGCATGTGACTTTGCATGTTTTATTATTTTAATAATCTGTTTAATAACAAGCTGTGGATCTAGATCCACAGTGGTACATGACGATTCACTGGTTGCCTAGGTGCAGTGAATGTAGAAGTACCGAAAAAGAGAACAATAAATACAAAAATTGGTGTACCTAGGTCACCGGGGAAGACCCTGGTTTCCAGAAGCCTAGGCTTCCAAAGATTATAATTAAAAGTTAAAGTGAGGAAGCCCAGGCTTTAAATAAGTCGTTAACCGTGCCTAGGCCAACAGAGGAGTGAAAAAAGGGAAATACTTAAAACTCTACATTTAAAACTATCATATCATTGCTTTATGATTATATTTATATTCAATATATGTCTATGACTCGCAACCATAGATTATAAATTGCGTATACATGTGATTATAAAGCCATTGCATTATGTTGCATTTATTAAATGAATTAGCATTCATATTATTATCGGAAACAACAGACTCACTTTAGTATTTTGTGTTGTTGTTTCTTCCCTGTATTATGTGCTAAATCAGGTTATGAACAAGAAGAATATCAGGACTATCCAAACCCTTAGATGGATCCTGATACTGATGTTTGAGGCTAGATTGCCTCCTTTTTGGGAACTACTATGATGTAGTTCACTAACTTGGTTCCAGAAACAATATTTATATTTCTGCCGTTATGTAATTATAAAACTCTAGACATTTGAATTGTAGAGTCATATATGCCTTGTGAGGCATGACTATTACTACTTTTGTATAATTATGCTGACTTACTTATTATATCTATTTTGAGGTATTTCAGTAGAAGCTCTGAAGTGTTATTAAATTCCCAAGTCTGTATTATATTTATATATTTCGTTGTCAATATTTAACTCTGATGAGATAGTAATGTCACGTGAAAATTCAAAAATTCTCACTTACGCTTTTTTTGTAAAAGCGGGGCGTTACAATAAGTCTGGAAGATTACTTGTGTTTTTCCCTTGGTTCTTGGGAGTGCTATTAACATAAAAACAATGCAAAACATATCACAGTGAAAGTAAGAGGCTATTATATGCGAGTTAAGGGGTTTGAATATGCAATATTCAATGCTCATCACACCCCCAAACTTACATATTTCCAGTCTCTTAGCAATACAAAACAAAACTAAAAGAGATAAAAATGCAAACTACACTACTTCCTCTTTCGTGGGAAACACGATTGCATTTAGCATATACAACAAACCTTTTAAACCCCTAGGACTTTCTAGTGGACGAGAGAAGTCTTGTGAGGGTTTGCCAAAAATTCTACCCACAAACATTATGCAAATCGTGTTATCCATAAGATAGAAGTATCACAAAAACAATGTTTCTTACTTGAAAATCGAAATTGACTTCTAAAATAAGACAAGTGTGTGTAAACAGTGTGCAACAAAATATTAAATGCGGAATTTAAAGGAGACAAATATTTTGTTGACGAAGTGGAAAACTCAATATGAGAAAAACCACTCCGGGGCAGCCAAACCCAGGATATCCACTATTTAGAAGACAAGACTAGATACAAAGCAGTAACACTCACATACCCCTAATGCAGTGGTTGTACCTTGCTCTCTAACATGTAACTCAACACGAACGCCTCCCAACCAGGTCTCCTACCTAAAAGGGTCTTCAATGGAATTATTTACCTTAGGGCCAACCCCTAAGATAGACTTCAGATGTAGCGCAACACACTTGTGACGGCTTCAGAGGGATCTTGAACTTCTCTGCGCTTTTGTGGAATTCAATACCGAAGTCTTGCAGTTCTCAATGCCCAGGGGCCTCTATTTATAGGCTGAGGTGAAGAATGGACGACTGCTGTAATATGTACGGACGCCGTCCGGACGGACAACTGTACGACAGGATTTTTTGAAAATTTAGCTGAAAATCTTTCCTGTTTAAGAGCCGCGTCTGGACGGTGAGACACTAACGTCCGGGCAGTTGCATGTCCGCTGCAAGTAATTTCCATATAAGGCTTCACGCGTCCGGACCAAGGGGGATGAACGTCCGGACGGCTGAACTTCAACATGCAATTTCCATATCAGTTATGCGCGCGTCCGGACGGTTGAAGTCGAATCGACAATTTCCATATTAGTTGCACGCGCATTCGGACCATGACTGACAGACGTCCGGACGGTGATATTTGAATTGCGATTCTTGCCTTACGGAGACGCGCGTCCGGACGGGACACCAACATCGTCCAGACGGATGTATCGATCTTCCCTTATTCTGAACTTGGAAAGAATCTGAAGCTGGTCGATCACTGAAGGTCGTCTGGACGGGCTGCTGAGACTTCCCGACGTATGCAAGCTGGTACAGAAGCTTCTCGATACAGTATAGGGTCCGGACGGTATGACACGTCGTCCGGACGGCTAGAAAGGTTGACAGATGGGCGTTCGGACGGGATGGCTCGATCGTCTGGACAGCTAACAGGGAACTTGAATTCTTCTAACTTGCAGGTAGAATCTTCTGACATCACTCTGAATAGTGGAATCCCTATTTACAGCATCTTTTACATACAAGTGTTTTTGTCCATACACAGAATGAGGCCAATAAAACTAACAAACTCCCCCTTTGGCCATTCTGGAACAAAAAACACTTGACCGGTTTGGAAATACATTGCCGGTCCAAATCAAAAATTACTCCCCCTTTTTGTCACAAAGGGACAAAGGGTAAAATTGAGTAATAAAATCCAACTGTAATAGAAATTACTCCCCCTAACGGTCTCAGAAGGACACGAGAAACAGAGTAATATAAGTCAAACAGTTTTACAGACAAGAGGAAGGAAAAACATCAAGCTGAATGGAAGAAAAAAGGAGCAGCATGGATAGGTCCTTCACAAGTATAAGAGCACGCGCATGTATCCCTATCTTAAGAAATTAGACACAAAGCATGTCAAAATTATTCAAACATACAATTGATAGACAAGAATAAGATAGGCACTGATTCCCTTGCAACTCGAGTACGGAAAGTAGCACTATTTGCTCATGCAATGTGTGGGTGTGTGAAGACCTTTACCCATAAGGTATGACTTTCAATATTTTGACCAATAGCAACCAAATTTTCTTAGACAGGAGAGAAAAAAATGGAAGATAAGCCAAAAGTCAAACCTTACTAGGGCCTAGCCACTCTCATCTGATACACTCCCCCTGAGATGCAGCACCTAAGTGATATACTTGTACCATGAAGGACAACGTAAATGTTTTACTTGCACGTAGAGGGCAAGGCATAAAACAAATGTAGCACATAAGCAGTGAATATATACTTTAAAGCATAGATTTCATATGATTAACTGCTTGTTTCTTATGGTGCTGCAAACTATAGGGAATGCCAGAGTTTATATGTGCTATGTTCAACTAGCATGTGGTCAATTTGGTCATCTTATCAAAAACTTCTTCTCTTATCCAGAATTCTTAGAAACAAAAAAGTCAGAGAAGGAAAGATATACCTTATAGGAGAGTCGTAGATAGTGCACATTTTTCATCGCATGAGGAAAATAAGCTATCAATCAAAACAAGTGAGCAGGAAACCTTTGCATATGTCAGATTTGTGTTCTCAACTATATGTAAGAATAATTCATCTATGCATAGTGAACTAATAAACCAAGTAAAATGCATGAGAGAGCTGACATACCTTAGAAAGGACCAACCTGCTACAACCTCCCAAATTTTTTTTTTTGTTTAAAAAAGAAAAGAAAACATACAAAACAATCAAAACATGCAATATGGAAATGACATCATATGCAAAGGCAAGATCAAACCTGTGGATGCTCGATGATGCCAATATAGAAAAACAGTCGCTCAACTTGCTTTTTCTGTCTTCCCCAAAAAAATACCTACAAAGTTCTCTCAAGAGACATAGGGGGCAAACACAACTGGTTCCTAGATTGCATATAAAGATGTATCAAGTTAAAATAAGCAATCAAACCTGATGCCATAGGATTAGGAACCAAATCCTAGGCATAAACACCCGAATCTGCTAGGTGCGTCGGTTCCCCCTCATAGGGTGACTGTCCTTCTCGACCCAAGCCTGCCTTCTAGTGGGTGGTTGCTGGCAGGACTGCATCATCCACTCCATCATGTTCTGCATCTAGATAGGAGGCTCACTAGAGTATTGCTCTTCTTTCATCTTCTGAGGCCTTCTAAACTGCTTGGGTTTGCTCTTGTAGGTGCCACTGTGATTGGCTGGTACAAACCGCTGCTGAGGCCGCTGATGCTGAGGAGCATGAGACCAAGGGGCTTGATACTGATGCCTTGGTGCTTGTCCCCATGGTCCATGGTAAGACGCCTGATGCCATGGAGTCTGATGCTGGACTACAGGTCTAGTGCCATAATGAGCTTGTCTGGGCACTTCTTTCTTGGCTTTGGCCTTTTGTGCTTTTAGGAGGGAGCACTAGCGGCAAACATGCCCACTGAGACCGCAGCACATTAACAGCACTTGGCAACATCTTGAAAATGAGCAGATCAGCACAATAACTTCTAAAATAAACTCTCTAAGCACTACGGAATTCACTTTCGAATTCTTACAAAATACATGCCTAGGGGGTCTCTATTTATAGGCCACAGAAACCTAAATCACGTTTGATGCGTTTTTCCAAATTCGCTTGAAATTCTTTCCCAAATTGAGCCGTGCCCGGATGGTTGCACTTCATCTGCAAGCAATTTTCATATTAAGGCTTGAGCGTTTGGACCATGGAGATCGACGTCTGGAAGGTTGGACTTCTGCGGAACACTATTTCCATATTAAGGCTTACGCGTCCGGACCATGGAGACTGATGTCCGGAAGGTTGAACTTTGTATGCACGACTTGCCTTATCGAGGATAGCGTCCGGCCGGGAACACAAATCGTCCGGACAGTTGCAGCTATCTTCCCATATCTGTGTTTTGGAATAGAATCCTTTTCCTTGTCGAACACTAAAAGGCGTCCGACTGTGTTGCTGAGACGTCCAGATGGATGCAGTCTGGAGCAGTTCGAAGCTTCTCGACAAAGAGGAAGGTCCGGATAGAAAGTTCTCGTCGTCCGGACGGATGATGCTTGGACAGTTGAACGGCCAGACGGAATATCACATCGTCTGTACGGAGGCAAGGATCCGATTGCTCTTACTTGGAATCTGTGCAGAATCTTCTAGAAACATAGCTCTGAAAAGAAGACTCTGAAAATAGCTGAATCCCTGATAAAAACATCATTACAAAGATGTGATTTTGTCCAACAGAATGCAACCAATCACAAACTAACAAACTCTTCATTTGGCCATTCTGAGACAAAATCACTTTGACCGGTTTAAAAATACATTCCCTGTCCAAATATAAAAATACTCCCCTTTTTTGTCTCAAAAGGACAATGGGTAAACAGAGTATTTAGAGAAAAACATATTACTAAAATCCAAAACAATACTAATAGTAAAGTATCTCATCAAAAGCTTGAATAAACACAAGAGGACACCTCATCACTTCTCCTGAATTTGAGCTACTTCTGCTTCTTGCTCCTGAAGCCGATAAACATAGACCTGAAAATCTTCAATCACTTGAGTCTTCTAGTCCGAAACCGGTCATCCGTAGAATGAAATCCTCTAAACAACTGGTCTGCAAGATGATAAAGAAGATTCACCACTGAATCTCTAGATGGTGCAGATCTGGAGGAAGAGGCTACGGAAGACTTTGTATGAGCAAGGGAAATGAGATCATCTAAATTCTGAGATCTCTGGAACATATGGTTTCAACACTGGTCTGTCTTCTAAAGAGCCCTCTATTTGACACTATGCTGGAAGCCGCTGGACAACATATTCCTGAAAATATTAAAACATAAATCTATCCAAAAATAACACCACAAGGAAATATTAGATCCTATTAGTTCAAAAAGAATGTGGTATTATGATGGCTATCAATTGAATGCACAAAGAAATACAAAAGTAGATATAGTAATCCAAAGGACATAGATGTAGCAATATCCATCCAACATAAAGACAGAAAAAGATGCACAATCTCTCAAATCATTATTCCAATCAATCAAATATTCCAATATTCTAAAAAGAACCAAAGCTTAAGAGAATAAGGAAAGTCAAAGGAAATACCTGGGAATGAGAAAGGATAAGCAGAGAATATCTATATCTCGGGATAAATCCGAGAGAAAACGCACACAACATGATAGAACAGGCAAAAAGTAGTGTGTGTCTGGTAGAGAAAGCAAAAGGCACGCGTCTGGACGTGGTACATACTTGTCCGGACAGCATGTTGTCTAATAAGAGATCGATAGAGCTGAGTGCGTTTAGACGCAAGAACATGTCTGTCCAGACGCTTCACACTAGAACTTGAAAAATAGAGGGAAATATGCAGAAAAATAATTTTCCCTAATGTTAGCTTCAGAACACGCATATATGATCAACTGATAAAGCAGTCAAATAGCATTGCAAAAATATGCAAAGATATAAATGAGAGTTAAGTATCAATAAACACAAATTTCCCTGCAGATAGAAATTTTAAATAGATTGCTCAACTCATGTAATGCGTGTATGTGTGAAAGCTTTGGTATGAAGTTTACTGGTATGACTTAAAGCAACTGAATTTTCTAAGCAAGAGAGAAAATCAATGATAGATCAGTCAAACGTCAAACCTTATTTTACTAGGGCCTAGCCACCCTCATCTGATACACTCCCCCTAAGCTGCAACACTTTTCTTTTACTTATTCCTTTAGTAACCGTCTATTTTCGCAATGATTTGGTCACTGACTTTTTCTGTAGGGAGAAGTTCAAGAGCATATTTATAGCACAAAAACAGTGGATCTTTTTATTTATCTATATTTATTCAATTTTGAATGCTTTTTATCACTTAGTGCTGCAACCTAGAAAGAATGCCAGAATTTATGGGTTCTAGGTTCAACTAGCGAGTTGGTCAATTTGACCATCTTAGCAAAAAAAATCTCTCCCATTAGAATTTTCAGAAGCTAAAAGTCAAGAGAAAAAAATGTACCTTAGGGGAGCTTTGGATAGTGCACAATTTTTCATCGCATGAAAAAAGCAACTATCTATCATTAAGATGCAACAGGAAAACTTAACATATATCAGGCATAAACTCTCAATCATATATAAGTATATTCAATTAATGCACAATGAGCTGAGATATCAGGCAAAAATACATACAATATTTGAAAAAGCTATCAAAAGTAAAAGAAAAAAAAAATCTGCATCTTCTCCCTCAAATTTTTTTTTTTTTTTTTTGTTTTTTTATGTTGAAAACAATAAAACAGAAAAACAACAAGGACATGCTTATGAAAAAGGAAATAGCATCTAGTCTCAGCATGTAAGGTAAAATCAAACCTGTCCTCAGGGATAGAATAAATGGTTCCTCAAACAGAATGCAAGGCTTGAATAAGATATGACATGATAAACAATGCAATGCAAACATACCTGACATGCAATAGGATTTAGGAACTAAAATCCTAAGCATGGTGAGACTACACCTCTATTAGGTGAGTCCACTCCCTCTCAAGGGGTGAATGGTCTCATCATTCCTGACCCATACTTGCTTGACTCGTGACGGTGGTTTGCAAGTCTTGTCCATGTTGTCTATTCTTTTTAGCATACCTTGTGAAAAATAAATGACTTCTATATTCACCGTGTGTGTGTGCACAATGTGTTAACAAAATAATCTAAATTTAGAATTGAAATGACACAAGGATTTTGTTAATGAAGTGGAAACTCAGTTAAGAGAAAAATTACTCCGGGGCAGCCAAACCCAGGATATCCACTATTCGGAAGACAAGACTAGTTACAAAGCAGTAGCACTCACATAACCTTATGCAGTGGTTGTACCTTGAACTTTGACGTGTAACCCAATACGACCGTCTCCCAACCAAGTCTCCTACTTGAAGGCGTCTTCAATGGAATCATTTACCTTAGGGCCAACCCTTAAAATAGACTTCAAATCAGCGCAGTAACAGTGCACAACAACAACGGCCTGAGAAAGATCAACTCATCACAACAACTCTAAAATATAACTCTCTAAGCACTGTGGAATTCAATACTAAATTCTTACAATTCTCAAGCCTAGGGGCCTTTATTTATAGGCTGTAGGTTCAAATGAGCGTTTGGCTTAAAATATCTAGGTGTCATCCGGACGGTAGACATAAGGTGTCCGGACGGACAACTATGCGATCAGCTTTCCAAATTTCGCAGAAATTCTTTCCTGAATTGAGCCGCGTCCAGACGGTGTTGCCCTGTCATCCAAATGGTCACACTTTAGCTACATGCAATTTCCATATCAAGGCTTGGCACGTCCGAACCATAACATCTGTCGTCTGGACAGTGAATTTGATGGACGCAATTTTCATATATGAAGCTCACGCGTCCAGACCATGAAGACCGTCGTCTGAACGTCTAAATTTTGAATGCGCGACTTACCTTCTGAATGAGCGCATCCGGATGAGAATCCATATCGTCCGGACAGTTGCAGCTGTCTTCCCATATCTGTGTTTTGGAAAGAAATCCCATAGCTGATCGAACACTGAGTGGCGTCCGGACGTGCTGCTGAAATGTCCGGACGGATGCAAGCTGGAGCAGTTCGAAGCTTCTTGACATAGAGGAAGGTCTGGACGAAAAGTTCTTGTCGTCCGGACGGATGATGGTTTGGACAGTTGGACATCTAGACGGTATATCATGTCAACCGGACGGTTGTAATGACTGTGTAGACTGTGTAGAATCTTCTAGAAGAAATCTGAATAGCTAAATCCCTGTTTAAATGAATCATTACATAGAAATGATTTTGTCCAACTGAATGTAGCCAATCACAAACTAACAAACTCCCCCTTTGGCCATTCTTGGACAAAAATCACTTAACCGGTTTAAAAATACAATCCTAGTCTAAATCAAAAATTATTCCCCCTTTTTGTCACAAAAGGACAAAGGGTAAAACAGAGTAAAGATAAAAACCATATAAAAATTACTATCCCTAAATGTTACAAAAGGACAAGGGTAAATAGAGTAATAATATCCAACAGATTATCCAAAATAGAATATCATAATTGAAAAATGGAATTGACTTTTAAAATAAGACAAGTGTGTGCTTATCGTGTTAACAAAATTAAACAATGCGGAAAATAAATAACACAAGTATTTTTGTTAACAACGTGGAAACTCAAGATGAGAAAAACAACTCTGGGGCAGCCAAACCCAAGATATCCACTATTCAAAAGACAAGACTAGATACAAGATAGTAACACTCACATACCTCTGATGCGGTGGTCGTACTTTGCTCTCTATTGTGTAACCTAACACGAATGCCTCCCAACCAGGTTTCCTATCTGAAGGGGTCTTCAATGGAATCCTTTATCTTAGGGCCAACCCCTAAGATAAACTTCAGTTATAGCGCAGCAACAACACACTTGCAATGGCTTGAGAGAGAACAAATCAGCTCCAATAACCTCACAAAATAACTCTCTAAGCTCTGATGGAATTCAATACCGAATTCTTGCAGTTCTCAATGCCCAGGGCCTCTATTTATAGGCTGAGGGTACAAATAGGTGACTGCTGTGATAAGTACAGACGTCGTCCGGACGGTGGACATGGGCCATCCAGACGGACAATTGTGAGACAGAATTTCTGAGATTTTCGCTGAAAATCTTTCTAGTTAAAGAGCCGCGTCCGGACAGTAAGGAACTATCGTTCGGACGGTCGCACGTCTACTGCAAGTAATTTCCATATAAGGTTTCGCGCGTCCAGACCAAGGGGGATGGCCGTCCGAACGGTTGATCTTCAACACACAATTTCCATATCTGTTTAGCGCGCGTCCAGACCATGATAGGCAGGCGTCCAGACGGTTGAAGTTGAATACACAATTTCCATATATGTTGAACGCGCGTCTGGACCATGCTGACTGACGTCCGGACGGTTGTATTTGAATTGCGATTCTTGCCTTATGAATGAGCGTGTTCAGACGGGAATCTACGTCGTCCAGATGGTTGCATCAATCTTCCCTTATTTGAACTTGGAAAGAAAATTTGAAGCTGATCGATCACTGGACGTTGTCCAGACGGGCTGCTGAGACGTCCGGACGGATTGCAAGCTGGACCAGAAGCTTCATGATACAGTGGGGGGTCCGGATGGATATCCACGTCATTCGGACGAATGATGCATGGTCTGTCGGGCGTCCGGATTGAATGGCACGTCATCCGGACAGCGGAACTGTTGACAGATGAGTGTCCTGACGGGATGGCACGTTGTCCGGACGGTTGTCAGGGAACTGATTTTTCTTGACTTGCAAACAATGCAGAAACTCTGGAACACTTCTAAATAGCGGAATCCCTGTGAAAAACATCTTTACATACAAGTGATTTTTTCCAATCAGAATGAGGCCAATTATAAACTAACAATAATGTCTCAAAATACAACCAAGCAAATAAACATCAAGATGCATCAGCCATCGGCGCATCGTCCTCGTCATCACTACTGGACGGATGATGATTCCTGAGACACTCCTGGATGTCCAGCTGGCTTTACTCAACACGGAGGTTGATCGAGTGAACCTCCTACTGCAGAGATGAAAGTGTCAACTGCATAGAGCTCATGCCGCCTTGAAGTGCAGCCAAGGCCTCTAATATCTAAGCATAGCTGGTATCCTGCAGTGTAGGTGGAGGAGCAGTCTGAGAAGAGGACGCCATATCAGGTACTGCTACATAGATAGGAGGGGGTTGTGGAACATCATCCAGATCGTCACGCCTCAGCTGAGCGTTAGACTTCATCAGCATCTGCTTATTGATGGGATCCTGAATCTTCATTTTCGGCTATCTAGTGACACTGATGCCTGACTGTAAAATGATCTGAGTGAGTAGATAGCCAAATGGGAGACCGGTATTGCTCTCATCACGAGCCTCTAGAATAACTCCTAAAATATGCTTGCACTGGCAGAAAGGAAAGCGAAGACATATGGCATAGACGAACTGAGCCCTTTTCAATATTAGATCACAGCGCCTAACAACAGGCCAAAGGTTGTGTTGGACAATCTTGGCAAGCATGTGGTGTGGGGCAGATAGGGCATCGATCCTGATGGTAGTGGCACGCTCCTCTCCCTGAGGGACGGCATGGAAAAATTCTCTGAGATCATCCATAGAGGGAGGTAATACCACCTCATTGTACGGGCTGCCAGAGAGGCGCACAGGCACCTAGATGAACTAACTAATGATCTGAGGATCAACAATGATAATATGCCCATCCACAGTGGACTGAAGAACCATCTTGCGGTCATCATCCTGAACAATCTCGAGATTGGCATAAAACAACCTGACCAGCTTGTTGAGCACAACACAGGTGCAGTTGTGAAGATATCCCCACATTCCATTCGACAATGACAGATCTGTTCATAATTTTGGCTCTTAGGGCTGCCAACTCTCTATTTGTCCTCTGTCGAACTCTGAGTTGTGGGCTGCCAACAGACATGTTTCTGCAAAACTAACCAAGAAGGTTTTCCACAAATATTCTAAAAAAGATTAGATTCTTGTTAGTTTTAAAAGAAAATCCGGCATTATAACGGCAGTAAAAAGGACTTTTCCAAAAGTTACAATCAGTAAATATCACACTACAATCCAAAATAATACCGAAACACAATGTTCCAACACGGCAGATATCACAAATATGCAATTCATATTCTCAAAACATATTCCCAAAAGAGTCAATATTCTAACAGTTAGCAGAGCACTAAAAAGAATAAAGAGGATTAAAAAATATACGTAGAATGGAGAGAAATAAGCACAAGAGGACAAAATAAGCCGAGAATTTGTACTAACCCAAGATAAAAGCGCACAAAAAGACAAAATTTTAAGAGAAAAACGAGTGGGGTATGCTTGAGATGCGGCGGCTAGAGTTTTTAAAACCTGTGGGATCCTCATCCGGACGACTCACTAACCCGTCTGGACTCTTGCTGCCACATAAGCATGCGACAGGCCGCGCGGGTCCGGGCGTGTAACCTTACCGTACGGCCGTTCAAACCTCACCCGTCCGGACGCACAAAGAGACTGTCCAGATGATTCACACTGAAAAAACAGAAACTTAAGGAAAATTTGCAGAAAATATTTTTCCTAAAGAGAATGCTAGAATTGTTAGGCACTAGGTTCAACTAGCATGTTGGCCAATTTGGCCATCTTATCAAAAACATCTCTCTTATTTAGAATTTCCAGAAGCAAAAAGTTAGAGAGGAAAATATGTACCTTAGGGGAGCCTAGGATAGTGCATATTTTCATCGCATGAGGAAAGTAACTATCCAGCTTTCACATACACAAGAAAAACTTGGCAGATATATAGTCATAAACTTTCAATCATATCTAAGAAAAGTCAATTAATGCACAATGAATTGAGATATCAGGCAAAAATACAAGCAATATCTAACATGCCAAGAAAAGAAAAATAAAATTCCTTGCATTTTCTCCCCCTAATTTTTTATTTATTTTTTATTAAAACCAAAACATGCTATATGGAAATAGCATCATAAAATAAGCATGCAAGGAAAGATCAAACCTGTGAAGGATCACAGTTGCCAATACAGAAAAACAGTCGCCCAACATGCTTTTTTTTTTTGTCTTTCCCAGATAGTACCTGCAATATTCTCTCAAGAGAAATTGGGGGCAAATAACAGTGGTTCCTAATTGCAGAGCAACACAAGATATAGCAGTAGAAGAATAAGCAATGCAATCAAACCTGATGCCGTAGGATTAGGAACCAAATCCTGGGCATGCATACCTTCACCGACTAGGTGAGTCAATTCCCCCTCATGGGGTGAATGTCTTCCTTCTTCCTAACCCAAGCCTACCTTCCTATGGGTGGTTGTTGGCAGGACTTCATCTGTTGATCCATCGACTACATCATGCTTTGCATCCAAATAGGTGGCTCTCTGCAGTATTGATCATCCTCCACTTTCTGCGGCTTCTTAAAGTGTTATTGGTCTTGGATTTGCCACTATGATTGGCAGGAACAAATCTCTGCTGATGCGTCTAATGTTGAGGAGCCTGATTCCATGGGGCATGATGCCATGGGGCTTGATATTGAAGAACCTGATGCCTCGGAGCTTGATTCCATGGAGCCTGATAAGGAGCTTGATAAGGAGCCTAATGCCATGGAGTCTAATACTGGGCCAGAGGCCTTGTGCCGTAATTTGCTTGTTTGGGCACTTCTTTCTTGACCTTTGCTCTCACCTAGTCTTTTGGACAGTACCATGCCTCCCATGTTGAATGATAATGTTGACTGTGTTGGGGTTGGGGTTGCATCTACAGAAACTTTTAGCTCTCAAAATCCTAGTTCAACTGTCCCACACAAACCTAAGAAATCTGAGCAATCATCAAAGGTTTAAGAACATTTTACTAGGTTAGAGGAGAGTGATCCCAAGGATCCTAAATCACAATGTAATTATTGTAAGACATTGTTTAGTTGTCACCCTAGAAGCCACGGTACCTCATCCATGTTACAACATATCAGGAAAAGTTGTAAAAAATATCTTGGTAGGTTTGATAAGTCCCAAATTGAGTTTTGAGGCTAAGAGGGAAGGACAAGGGGTAGTGGGCGAAGGGACATGTGGTAATCTTGTTTTTACCAAGTATAATGCTACAAAATAAGAGAATCAATTTCACAGATGATTATTATGGATGAGTTACCATTTAGATTTGTGGAAGGTGAAGGATTTCAAAACTTAATGAAAACAGTGGAACCTAAGTATTCAATTCCTTCCCGTTATACTATGATGAGAGATTGTATTAGGCTTTATATGTTGGAGAAGGAAAAATTGAGGGCAATGTTCTTGACATCTGATATTCGGGTTTGTCTTACCACTGATAGTTGGACTTCGGTACAAAACCTGAATTACATGTGCATCACTGCTCATTTTATCGATAGTAATTGGAACTTGCACAAAAGAATTTTGAATTTTTGTTTACTTCATAACCACAAAGGTGAGACCATTGGGCAAAAGATTGAGTCGTGTATGCTTGAGTGGGGTATTAATAGCATTTTCACTATCACAGTTGACAATGCTTCTTCTAATGATACCGCTTTGGAATACTTGAGGAAGAGAACGGCTCATAGGACTGGTGCCATATTGGAGAATTAATTTATGCATGTGAGGTGTTGTGCACATATTTTAAATCTTATTGTGTTTGATGGTTTGAAAGAGGTTGATGAGTCCATTGTGAAGGTTAGAAGTGCAGTGAAGTATGTGAAGTCTTCTCCCCAAAGATTTGAGAACTTCAAATATTGTATGGAAAGGGGAAAAATTGCTTTCAAGGGTTTATTGTGTCTTGATGTTCCAACTAGATGGAACTCCACCTTTAAGATGTTAGAAGATGCTGAAAAATGTCAGAGTGCTTTTGATCTTTTGGAAGAGTATGATGGGAATTATGTGCTTTCGTTGACTGAGGAAAAGAATGCTAAAAAAGGTTTGGGACCTCCTAATTATGATGACTGGGATCGTATTAGGACTTTTCTCAAGTTTCTCAAACTTTTTTATGATGCCACATTGCGACTTTCAGGGTCTTTGTATGTGACTTCTAATATGTATTGGCAAGAAATTTGTGGCATTCAAATGCATATACAATTGTATCATGATAGTGGTGATTATGTGTTGAGTTCTATGGCAGAGAAAATGATGATGAAGTATAATAAGTGTTGGGGGGATTTAGATAAGGTGAATGTGTTTATGTTTGTTGCTGTCATACTTGATCCACGAACCAAATTGGGGTCATTGGAATTTTGGTTCAAGGATGTTCTTAATGAGGAGCAGTGTACTAATATGGTGAAAAAATTGAAGCACTACGTTCAAAAATTATATGATCACTTTGATGCTGGAGAGACTTCATCTCAAGTTGAACATGGTAGTGATTATGCATGCCCTCAAGGTTCCTCAATGATAGAAGAAACTGATAACCTTTCACTTCACTTCATAAACAAGTTTCATAAGTACCTAACTTCAAAAAGTGATGTTCATAACAAATCGGAGTTAGATCGGTATTTGATGGAAGATGTTGAAAAACCAAATGTGAATTTTGATATTTTAAATTGGTGGAAGGTGAACTCATCCAAATTCCCAGTACTTGCCAAAATAGCACGGATTGTGTTGGCCATTCCCATTACTACAGTTGCTTCAGAGTCGGCGTTTAGCACTGGAGGGCGTGTGTTGGATCCTTTTCGAAGTTCATTGGCCCCCAAAACAATTGAAGCATTGGTATGTGCACAAAATTGGCTAAGATCAAAACCCTTGAGCAATGGCAATGGTTGTGACACAGAGATGATTGAAGATCCTGAAAGTTATAAGCTCGATTCAGGTAAGATTTATGTTATTCAATCTTCACTTCTTAATTTATTTTAATATTTAGTATTTACAAATTGAAAAATTCTAATTATCAGTTTCAATTGAGAATGTAATTCTTTTTTTTCTTTTTCTTTTTTCATTCTTTGTAGAAATAACTTCGAAGAAAATCAATATGTTGTTTGAGGAGGATTAGTGACGTGAAGATTGAAGATTGAAGTTGCCTTTTTTATTTTGCTATTACCTTTTACTTTATTTTTAATGTAACTTAAGTTTTATGTGTTAATGTGTGCTACTAGCCTACTAGTTTGATTTGTTTGTGTTTTACAATTTTACTGTTGGATCTGTAACTTAAGGTTAATGTGTTGCTTGTTTGGGTGGGAGGTAGGTTGCTTTTGCTTGTTATGTTTATGTTCGTGTATTTTTTAATTAGGATTTAGTTTGATAGATGCTGAAGATTTAATGTTTTTTATGTTTGTGTATGTTTTAATTAGGATTTAGCTTGATAGATGCTGGAGATTTAATGTTGTTTATGTTTGTGTATGTTTTAATTAGGATTTAGTTTGATAGATGTTGAAGATTTAATGTTGTTTATATTTGTGTATGTTTTAATTAGGATTTAGTTTGATAGATGCTGAAATTGTAACATATTTTAAATCATTATGTGGATGCTGAAGATTTTGTTAGAATTATTGATTTGTTAATTATATTATTAACTTTGAATGTTGATTTTTATATTTACTTAAAAAAAAAAAAATCCTGTATACTTGGTCATTTACAGTTTTACACTGCTGAATAGTGACTAGTGAGTGCTGATTCTGAATTGCTGATTTATTAAAAAAAAATGTTTAATTATTGAAATGGGCTTTTAAACTTTTAGTTTATTTTACACTTTACATGGTTAATCAGGTTTTTATATACAAAAAGAATAATTTTTTTTTAATTTTTTTATAACAGCAAAACTGTTATGAATGCATTCATGCATTTGGTGGATGACCATTTAGTTTCATCTATTGGAATTCTACACATTCATGTCATCTTTTAGAATTCCATAACATTCATGTAATACATTGATGTAGCCTTTTAATTCATGTCCTATCCTTTCCTATTCCTTAACCTCCCACAATGATTCTATGTCTGTAAAAGGGAGTATTGAATACTTTGTAAAACACACAATTATAGAGAAGAATCATACATAGTTCCTGAAGAACTAGTTTCATATTTACAATCTCTTTATCTTGTCTTGTTATTTTCATTAATTTTACAACACGTTATCAGCACGAAACTCTAGCCAGTTGTTGTGTTCTTTTGATCTTCAACATCAAAAGCTATCCGTGGGATATTCTTCAATCATTGTAAGCCTCTTTAAGATTTAGTAATCTTATTATCTATTTTGTTAATTAACATTCTAACGTATGCTTAGAAATTTTTATTGTTTTAAGAATCATATTAAAACATATGAATCTTATGATCCATGTGCGATTAATATGAACTAAAATGTTATCATTTTATAATGCTATGAATATTGATGTTATGAATTTTGAAAATACAATTAAGAATGAAAATCAAACATCCCAGCAGGATCATGATAAAGCAATGAATGAAAATTAAGCATCCCTGCAGGATCGCTAAAGCAATAATTTTTCTTCGCCATCATCTACATGATGAATTAAATAAAAATGAGTACCTTATAATAAAAGATTCATTGACCTTGTAGAATAATTTGAGGGAGAGATACAAGTACCAGAAGACAGTTATCCTCCCAAAAAGCTCATTATTGTTGGATGCACCTGAAGTTGCACTCTTTAAAATCTGCTCACAGTTAAAACTGTGCACTTATGATGATATATACCATATTTCATGCCTCGAATGTGCTCCTGCAGCAGCAATATCGAGAGTGTAATTTTACAAGATATTCTGAACTAATATCTTGTCTCCTAGTGACTGAGCAAAACAACGAGCTATTAATGAAAAATCACCAATCTCGTCCAACGAGTTCTACACCATTTCCTGAAGCAAATAGAACCTCATTTTGTGATAATAAAGGAAACCATTATCGTGGACGTGGACGTGGTAGAATATATATATATTATAGAGGTCAATGGGAATGTACTCATAATTCTTACAAAAGAAATGTTCATTTCCACCAGAAGTGGAACCACACTGAGGCGAAAGAATATAAAAACAAAGGTTTACAGAATAAACCTACAAAGAACTATGAAGATCGATAAATGTTACAGGTGTAATATGAAAAGACATTTGTCGCGTACCTGCCGTACGCCTAAACATCTGATCGACCTATATCAAGCATCCATAAAAGAGAAAGAAAAGTGGATTAAAATGAATTTTGTTAATCACAGTAATCTTGTAGTAATATATATATATGTTTTCATTATGTTGTCAATTTTAATTTTATTTTGTTATTTTATTTTGATTAATGAAATTTAATATTTATTTTATTATGTATGGAGGTATGGGTCATACTGATGGAATGATTAATTCCAAAATGATTGGTGAAGATTTGTGTCTAGCAGACAGTTGTACAACGCACACAATTCTTAGAGATAAGAAATATTTTCAATACTTAATATTAAACAAAGCTAGTGTCAATACAATATCAGGTTCATCAAACCTAATTGAAGGCTCTGGAAGAGCAAATATTATATTGCCAAAAGGAACAAAATTTTGTATTGATGATGCTTTGTATTCTTCTAAATCTAGAAGAAATTTAATCAGTTTTAAAGATATTCGTTTAAATGGTTATCATGTTGAAACCACTAATGAAGGCAGCGACGAATATCTTTATATTACTTCAATAATTTCGGGCCAGAAGCTCATATTGGAAAAACTGCCTGCTTTCTCTTCCGGGTTGTATTATACAACAATAAGAACAATTGAATCACATGTTGTGATGCACCAGAAGTGCTCTAATCCAAAAATGTTTATGCTTTGGCATGATCGTCTTGGACATCCGGGAACAATTATGATGCGTCGAATAATTGAGAACTCTCATGGGCATCCCTTAAAGAACCAAAAGATTCTTTTACAAAGTGATTATCCTTGTGCTGCATGTTCTCAAGGTAAACTTGTAATAAAACCATCCCCTTCTAAGGTAATTCTTGAATTTCCATCATTTTTACAAAGAATTCAAGGGGATATATGTGGGCCAATTCACCCTCCATGTGGGCCATTTAGATATTTTATGGTTTTAATAGATGCATCAACTAGATGGTCACATGTTTGCCTACTTTCTACTCGTAATGTTGCATTTGCTAGACTTCTTGACCAAATAATTAGATTACGGGCACAATTCCCTGATTATCCAATTCAATCTATTCGGATGGATAATGCGGGTGAATTTACATCTCAAGCATTTTATGATTATTGCATGTTAATCGGTATTAATGTTGAGCATCCTGTTGCTCATACACATACTCAAAATGGTTTAGCTGAATCGTTTATTAAACGACTTCAGTTAATTGCTCGACCTTTGCTTATGAAATCAAAACTGCCTGTTTCTGCTTGGGGACATGCAATATTACATGCTGCATCATTAGTTCGGATCAGACCAACATCTTACCAAAAATATTCTCCTTTACAACTTGCATTTGGTCAACCACCAAATATTTTTCATTTTCGCATTTTTGGTTGTGCTGTATATGTTCCAATTGCTCCACCTCAGCGCACTAAAATGGGACCTCAACGTAGACTTGGGATTTATATTGGTTTTGACTCTCCATCTATTATTAGATACCTTGAGCCTTTAACTGGTGATATTTTTAAAGCACGTTTTGAAGACTGTCATTTTGATGAAAATATGTTCCCATCATTAGGGAAAGAAAAGTCGTTGCCAGAAGCACGACAAGAAATCACTTGGAATAATTCGGCGTTATCACATTTTGATCCTCGTACAAATCAATGTGAACTAGAAGTTCAGAGGATTATTCATTTACAGAGTATTGCAAATCAATTGCCGGATGCATTTATTGACAACAAGAAAATAATTAAGTCTCACATTCCAGCTGCTAATACTCCAGCAAAGATAGAAGTCCCTGTAGGACAACTAACTAATACAGCAAATGAGTCTAAGGCATGCCTGAAGCGTGGAAGACCTATTGGTGCAAAGGATAAGATTTCCCAGAAGAGAAAAGCACAAGGAAATGAAATCGGCGCTCCTGAAGAGGCCTTACCCACAAAACAGGCAACGGAAATTGATCCATCCAAACTTTCTGTACAAAATTCTCCTGGAAAGAAATCCCCTGAAGAGGAACCTTTTGAAGAGGAATCTCCTGAAGAGTTACCCCCTGAAGAGGAACAGGTACCTGAAAATAATGAGATCTCAATAAATTATATAAGTACAGGAGAAATATTTGATAGAAATAAAATTGTTGTCGACAACATATTTTCATTTAAAGTTGCATTTGACATTACCAGAAGTAATGATGATATTGAACCACAATCCGTCGAAGAATGTCGACGTAGAAATGATTGGCCAATGTGGAAGGAAGCAATTCAGGCAGAATTGAACTCACTAGCAAAACGTGAAGTATTTGGACCTGTAGTCCAAACACCAAAAGGTGTGTCGCCTGTTGGATACAAGTGGGTATTTGTATGAAAACGTAATGAGAAAAATGAAATTGTGAGATATAAAGCAAGACTTGTTGCACAAGGTTTCCTGCAGAAACCAGGTATTGATTATGAAGAAACATATTCCCCTCTAGTGGATGCAATTACATTTAGATTTTTTATTAGCTTGGTAGTTACAGAAAGTTTGGATATGCGTTTAATGGATGTGGTTACAGCATATTTATATGGATCACTTGATAATGATATATACATGAAAATCCCTGAAGGATACAAAATGCCTGAAGCATGTAATTCAAAATCCCGAAGTATTTATTCTATCAAGCTACAAAGATCTTTATACGGGTTAAAGCAATCCGGACGCATGTGGTACAATCGTCTTAGTGAATATCTATTGAAAGAAGGATTTGAGAATAATCCAATTTGTCCATGCGTTTTCATTAAGAAATCAGAATCTGGATTTGCTATCATTGCAGTTTATGTAGATGATTTAAATCTTGTCGGGACTCCAGAAGAGCTCACAAAAACCGCCACTTATCTAAAAAATGAGTTTGAGATGAAAGATCTTGGGAAGACAAAATTTTGTCTTGGCTTACAGATTGAACATTTTCAAAATGGAATTCTTGTTCATCAATCAACATACACAGAAAAAGTCCTAAAGCACTTTTACATGGAGAAAGCTCATCCTTTGAGCACTCCAATGGTTGTTCGTTCGCTTGATGTGAAAAAAGACCCTTTTCGCCCTCGAGAAGATGACGAAGAAATTCTTGGTCCTGAAGTACCATATCTTAGTGCAATTGGTGCACTCATGTATCTTGCAAATTGCACACGACCTGATATAGCATTTTCAGTTAATTTACTAGCAAGATACAGTTCTACACCAACTCGAAGGCATTGGAATGGGGTTAAACATGTTCTACGCTATCTTCGTGGAACAACTGACATGGGATTATTTTATCCAAAAGGTTCAAATTCACAGTTAGTTGGATATGCAGATGCGGGTTTTCTTTCTGATCCGCATAAAGGTAGATCTCAAACAGGATATCTATTTACATGTGGAAGTACTGCTATTTCATGGAGATCTGTCAAGCAAACACTTGTTGCTACTTCTTCAAATCACTCAGAAATTATAGCAATTCATGAAGCAAGTCGGGAATGCATATGGCTAAGATCAGTAATTCAACACATTCGAGAAAAGTGTGGTTTATCCACAATCAAAGATAGCCCGACAATATTATATGAAGATAATGCTGCTTGTATCACACAGATCAGAGGAGGATACATTAAAGGTGATAGAACAAAACATATTTCACCAAAATTCTTTCATACACATGAGCTCCAAAAGAGTGGTGATATTGATGTGAAGCAGATACGATCAAGTGACAATTTAGCAGATTTATTTACCAAAACATTACCAACTGCAACATTTAAGAAGTTGGTGAATAACATTGGAATGCACCGACTCAAGGATCTTTCATCATAAACAATTGAAGCTCTTCATCCTGATGAGGGGGAGTAAAATGATTATGCTGATTGTACTCTTTTTCCTTCGCTAAGGTTTTTCCCACTGGGTTTTCCTTTGCAAGGTTTTAATGAGGCAATCCTAAAGCATATGACGACACACAAGAATAATGTACTCTTTTTCCTTCGCCACAGGTATTTCCCACTGGGTTTTCCTTGGCAAGGTTTTAATGAGGCATATTCTTAGTGTATGGTCATCCAAGGGTGAGTGTTATGAATGCATTCATGCATTTGGTGGATGACCATTTAGTTTCATCTATTGGAATTCTACACATTCATGTCATCTTTTAGAATTCCATAACATTCATGTAATACATTGATGTAGCCTTTTAATTCATGTCCTATCCTTTCCTATTCCTTAACCTCCCACTATGATTCTATGTCTATAAAAGGGAGTATTGAATACTTTGTAAAACACACAATTATAGAGAAGAATCATACATAGTTCCTGAAGAACTAGTTTCATATTTACAATCTCTTTATCTTGTCTTGTTATTTTCATTAATTTTACAACACCAATATTTATTCAGTTTTATAGTTTTAAAATTTAATAAAAAATTTACGAAATTGCCCCTACTTAACCCAACCCTCCCCGCCCCGCAAACCCGCGCCCCCCGCCCCGTGGAGATCCGCCCCGCACGGATACCTTCACTTTGTCCCGTGCTATGCGCGGGATTCTTCCTTATAATTTAGTTTCATAATAATCATAATAAAAAAAAGAAAAAAAAAAAAATTGAAGAAGAGAAGCATAGAAAATATAGATAAACATGAAAACTGAAAAATACTAACATAATATAATAAGGACAAAAATTTCTTATAAACTGGTTTGTAGAAAATTTTCTATAACTCACATTTAAAAAAAACACATATCCTTTAAACATGTGAGAAGACCATGTTTTTTTATTAATGCTATTAAAAAAGCATGTAAGAAATACATGATATAAGATTGACATGCCAAATGACACATGTCAATCTTATATGTATATTGTAAGAAATTTCCTACAAACTGGTTTGTAAGAAATTTTTGTCTACATAATAGTGTTATCTTTTTTGTATTATACAAAGTAATAAAAAAACTACTTAATAAACATAATACGCTAAAAAATCATCATACCCTGTACAAAAAACAACCATAGGAAACTCTCTCTCCATCATTTTCTTGAATTTAGTGTAAAATTTAAAAAAGATAAAGTAAGCAATTTGAATAAAAAATAATATATTAATTACATAAAAAAAATAAAAAAAAAAAATAAAAAAAGAAAAGAAAAAGAAAAAGAAAAAAGAAGAAGAGTGGAAACGAAATATAGACAAAAAATGAAAAATAAAAAATACTAATAGAATAAAATAGAGTTTTCTTTTCCATATACTTTTCCGGTTCATATAAAGCCTTGAAAATCAATATTGTCTATCAATTAAGCACGTTAATAATGTGCATTATACAAGGAAAAAAAAAATTCAGTGAACAATGTAAATTAAAAAATTGTGGTACTTCGTACTCAAAACAACAATTAATGTAAACTCTCTCTCTCCATGGTTTTCTTGAATTCAATGTAAAATTTAGAAAAGAAAAAAGCAATTTGAACAAAAAAAAATAATATAAATTAGGAAATAGGGACAAAAAAAAATGTAAAGAAAGAAAAAAATCATAAAATAAAGTTAAAAAAAAAATGTAAAATGATAACCACTAATATAATAGAAAATAACTATTTTTTTATATACTTTTTCCTGTTCCAAAGAAATTTATAGGTATAGGAAGAAACTACGGTCAGATAGATATTTTTTAATTCGACCATATTCTTATATATAGCGTAAAAGAAACTACTTTTTCAACAAAAATAAAAAAAATAATATAAATTATCAATGCAAAAATAAGGATAGAAACTCAAATCAGAAAAACAGAAGCACATAAAATAAATACAAACATATTATTTACAATTCTATTGAACACAACCCCGACAAACTTGAAAGGTAAACTAAAAAAAAAGGGCTATAGCAGTATTACAAACAAAAAGATTCCAACAATAGCAAAAACTTTGCTCTCTTTGCTTTGAGCACCACTCTCCGGTAATGTAAACAACATTGCAGTTTTGCATAGCCACAAATCATTACTTCTCCATATATTTATTTGAGAAAGCGAGAGATATTGGAGTGACTTTTAACATTTCCCAAAGAAAAAAAAAAACTGACGCTTGCCTCTTTGAGGTTTAGTTTGTAACGGACATTTAGTGGGAGGGAAAGCAGTGTTGGAGTAAAAAATTTTACTTAAAGGAAGAGAGATGTAGAAATTAGTGAGAATTTAATAACAACAAAATTAAATGTTTCTATTCATTTTCTATTCAATGGAAGTGATTTGATTCGAAATATTAAACACACCTTTTATTTCACTTGAAATACATGGAGCAATTCAATTTTACTTTTACTTCTTTTTCTTTCTTTCTTTTTTTTTTTTTTTCCTATTTTACCTAAAGGAAAAGAAAGAGGTAGAAATTAGTGAGAATTTAATGACAAAAAAAAAAATTTGACTTTTCTATTTATTTTTTATTCAATATAAGAGAGTTAATTAGTCATATTAAATGTACCATTTATTTTACTTGAAATACACAGAACCGGTTTAGTTTTACTTAAATTACCAGTTTTTTACTCAAATGACTGGTTCAATGTTTAAAAAGTATGGATTCATGCCACGTGTCCTAATTCTAGGCCAACTCTAAGTTGGAACTCAGCTTTTATATATGATATGATATGATATGATATGTTTCAATAAAAATAAAATCCATATAATTTTGAACATTAAAAAAAAAAAAAAATTCAAATTTAATGCTTAATTAACTCTTTAGTGTTTTAAAAGCATTTATATTCCTTTTGTGCACCTTAATCAAATAAAATTTTGCATTTTTTGACTTTTAAAAGCAGAATAACACTTACAAAAAAATAAGTAAAAATTGTAAAAATCACATAAAAGAAAAACAAATATTCATAAAACATTTAAATGAATTAATACATATGACCCTTATTTTTTTTTTAATTCATATAAATTAAAACATGTTAAAATATTTGTTCCCATAGGTGTAGTTTCGAATGAAAATAAGTATGAAGAAGAAAAATAGTAAGAAGAAAACAACGATTTTGATTATCAAAATATAAAGTAGAAAATTAGCAATAATTTTTTTTAATGTCGATGTGATACCTATTATATTTCAAACCTATATAATTCTGAACATTAGAAAAAGCAAATGAATAAAAAAAAATCTCATAAACATTCAAATGAATAATTGTTTAACCACAAATTTTACAAACAAAATGGAAACATATTTAGAGATTTCAACCAAAAATATAAAAATACCAAAGAGTCATACTTATATTATTAATTGAGAGAGGGAGGCTGCTTGTATCATTAATAGAGAGAGATAGAGAGAGAGAGAGAGATTAAATAGACCGGTTCAATTTTATTTAAAAGACCGGTTCAATACTTAAAGGACCGGTTTAGTCACTAAAAAGTATGGGTTTATGCCACGTGTCACTATTCTATGGCATTCTAAGGAAGAACTCGGCTTTTATATATATATATATATATATATATATATATATATATATGATGTCCTGTTGGTATCTCTTTTTTCGTAACTTTGGGGGCAAGCACTTCTCCTGCATGTGTTCCAGTTGGTGGTTCAAAGGTATATCGATTGCTCAATATCTCTTTCTGCTCTTATGATCAACTTGTTTGATCATTTTTTCCTCTTTGTCAGGTTTTTTTATGGGCACAACTTAGTTACTGAAGACAGTTTGGTCGGTCAATTGGTAAAATGGACTGATACATCTTTGGCAAGCTCTCTTGTCAACCGTGCTATTGGGGTACTGCTCATGGCTCAAAACAATTGAAACGAGAGAACCCATTTGATTTTGAGCAGAGCATTTGATGGTGGCGTTCAACGTGCTTTCATAATCGTTGTTAGTGGCATAGTGCATATCTGCAATAAAATGGCTACTGGCACCCTGGTGAAGTGTTATACAACATATATATGGATAGCTGGCAATATATGATGTTGGCAGTTCCTTGTCAGAAAAATTGTCTTCAGTCATCGGTGAGGGAAGTTGGAGATGGCCCCTGCTTGATCTGAATATTTAATATTTAGTGAAATTCCAAGTAGGCTTCCTGAAGTAGAAATTGTAGAAACTGATAAGCCAATTTGGACGTGCTCTAATAAGTAATAAGGGGAGTTAAGTTTGTGCAGACATTTGGGAGGCTTTGAGAGTGAAGCCACCTAGTGTTCCATGGCGCAGGATGGTTTGGGTTTCCTTAGCTATACCTAGGCATGCATTTATGCTGTTGTTGGTAGATAAAGATGGGCGACAACAGGAGAGAAGTTATTAAAGTGGGGCTTTACACGGGATGTGATTTGTAATTTCCCTACTTTGATCAAGCCATTCCCTCTGACGGAATTTTGTGTAGCCAAAAGAGGAGTAGCCCATTGTAGGCAGTGCAAATAAACATTTCCCAGAGTATATTTTCTTGGAGAAGGGGAACATTCTCTGTAATGTCATGAATGCATGAGAAAATGCTCTGCTTGACCACCGGAAGAGTTTGTCTGGAATTAATATATCATTTACTAGTTATCTACAAAAATATACACATATATACATATTCATGGAATGAAGCTACTGTTTAGCAATAATAGCAGATACACATACATAGCAAGGAATCCAAGGATGTACTTCAAACATTTTCCTTAGGCCCATCCAGGAGTTGAGGTTGTATTTGGAGGTTCCAAGCATAGGTTCTGTCCCGGGCCTGGCACAAGTGGCTTAAGTGTAGAGCGGTGATGAGATAGGTGTTGAGGTACAAATGGATTATGGTATGTCTAATGCTTTCTTCTTATATTTGGGTGGTTTAGGGTTTTCCACATTTAATAATATTGAGGCAAGGTGTTTTTCAATATGAAATCCTGGCACTTGCTTGAGGAGCAATCCTAGTTTGAGCAGCACCCAATTCTCTTCAGAACTGAGTCGTTCTGTTTGACAACATTTATTGTGTGTCCTCTAGACGGAAGAGTGGAAGCACTTCCATTATCACCTGCCTCAACTGCCCTCTTGCTCACAATCCGGTATATCTGGGTGAGAGCTTCAGTAAATGCGTTTTCCACATTGGTTGCGTCCAATGCAGAAGTTTCCATGAAGTAGAGGGACTCTCTCTCTGCAAATGATTTTCCGTACTCCATTGGAACGGCAACAAGGTGTCGAAGATCTGACTTGTTGCCGATCAGCATGACCACAATGTTAGGGTCTGTGTGCTCCCTCAACTCCTTCAACCACCTTCCCACATTCTCAAATGTTGTATGGCGAGTGACATCATAGACTAGCAAAGCACCAACGGCTCCTCGGTAGTAAGCACTAGTAATGGCACGGTACCTATAAAACCAATCTCCATCATCATTATAATAAGACATGATACCTATGGCTATAAGAATAGAAAGGGGAACTGTAAAAGTTATTGACTATATATCAGAATTGGTGTAAATATGAAAACACCCCCGAATTTTGGCAAATGCAATCATTGTAATATATTTGCAGAGCGCTTTATGCATAGCTCCTGCGAAAAGAAGATGCCAACAAATCATCAAGAATTTTTTTTTTTTTATGAGAACAAATCATCAAGAAATTATGGACAAATACAACAAATGAGTTCATTAACACAAGGTATAGATAGACTTATGATATAGCAGACTCATCAACGTGATAATAATAACGTACAAGGAGTGCAAAGAGTGGGAAAGGGGGAAGAGGGAAGGAAGGCTCACTGCTGATGGTATCAGAAAACTTATATCATCACCTTGTGCCCTCTGATAACAAAATTTTGTGAAACATTGCAATGACTACTTTTGATAGGTATCATAAATAGCTACGATTGTGATGATATCAAATAGCTGCAAACATTCTGTATCCAAGGATTCTAATTCAAATCCTTTTTTATTTTGTCTATTCGCTATTTGTGGCATGCGGCACCATGGTACTCTGCATAGAACATACTATGTAATGAAAGTGACAAGAAACCCTTTTCCCAACGGAACTTAGTATAGTATATATAGAATATAGTTAGTTGTCAGCTAATTCATTTAGTCCCTACAAAGAAATCAATGTTAATATGAAGTTTACACCTAAAAAAGAAAAAAGAAAAGTGATTTCATATCCATAATGAGAACATCTGAGAACTGAAGCATCACAGACAGTGATGGGGAAAGCTACCTTTGCAATAGTATATTGTGCTTGGCATAACCACAGCTTTCACATGGCTAAGCCAATAAAATTTTACTTATAAAAAACCACTCAAAATCTTAACAGATTAAATATTTTCCTATGACTTAAACAAAAGTTTCTTCAGAGCACAAATCAGCAAAATCAGAGTTTTTATAAGAAAGGTCTTGTACTTCCTTCTAGCACCCCTAGCCCCTAGGCATCTGAAGGTACTTCAGATGCAAGGATGCCTTGGTTATTACCAGGCACTGGTTTACCACAAAATTAAGGATAAGATAATCAGCTTATAGAGGAATTAACTCTGCCATGTCGAACCCACTACCAAACCTCCTAGTAAAGAAATAATGAACTACCAAGTACCAAGCACTTGTGATTCACAGCTTTCCAAACGAAGAAAGCTACCCTTAAGGAGCAGCGGGAAGACCAAATTGCGATTACATGATTCCTCATGCTTTATTATGCATTTAAATGTCATTTTGATGTTTAGTCTGCTGCCAAGCACTACATATTTCCTTCAGTATTAGTTTTATACACGCAGCACATCATTACTGCCCTCACAATTAATTAGATTCCAGAAACCCAAACCCTTCTACTATTCCAAATTGCTTCCCTGAGCCGATTAAATGAACATTTTTCAAATAAAAGCTTATGATGTACTGCTACCAGGCTTTACCACATAAATAGGTGGCAACTTCCTTCAGTGAGTTGTAACTAATGAAAATTGATTATGGATCAATCAATACATTGCTCCCTAGCTTGCCTACCCTATCGCCAACCCTCCCTGAAAAGTTCTCTTTCTTTTTAGGGATTGTTGAGGATGGTAAAGCTTATTACTAAAAGAAACTTTTGCAACTTGGACAGATAATTTCCTTTGCATAAAGCATACATAATTTGTGTGCGTGTAAGATTCTAACCCTTTAGAGTCCCAAAAAGTTCTCATGGGACTTGAATTGAACAACTTGCACACACAACTAAAGTTCTGATGCACAGTTATTTATCAATCACCTAAAAGTTCCAATGCACCATTATTTACCGACAGCAGAATATTTTGTACCAACATTAAGTGAGCCCAAATTTGTAAATAAAATTACCTTGTTTTGAAAATTAAAAAGAAATTGATGATTAAAAGAGAGGGAAGTGAATGGGAATTGGTCACATGAAGGGGATAGAAAGCTGGCTGTGATTAAAAGAGATGGAAGTGAAGGGAATTGGTGACATGAAGGGGATAGAAAGCTGGCTGTGATTAAAAGAGAGGGAAGTGAAGGGAATTGGTCACATGAAGAGTTAGATCTTAATTTCAATTAAATGAAGGTGACTAGCTTCGAAACAAGTCCCACACCCAGCCACTGTATATTTACTTGTAGCGATAGGAGTGCCCAAGACCAATAGCCCATATTAATTTAATTACTCACCTGACTGAACCCATAATAAACACAACAACCATCAAGCATATATAATAAAAATGCAAATGCCCAAGCACCACCCGGAAATTCCCAATATCTATCTATACACATACAATATATAGAGTACAAATACCCTTCAATTGTAGTTTTTATTCCCCAAACATGAGAGATCTGTTAGCATACAGATTTCAGTTACAATCAGGTTGTAGCATATGTATAAGTATAATAAATTATCAAAATATAGTTTCCATAGAAACCTAAGCACAAATTTTAGCAACATCATCTAAGCATGGCATGTTAGCAAGGGAACCAGTAAACAAGCAAGACAGGTAAGCAGAAATGGAGAATCTCGCCCAATCAATTGTTAGAGAATATATTGATACCGTATATTACGGTACTCTCCATATAGATGTTAGAGAATATAACGATACCGTATATTATGGTACTCTCCATATATTGTAGGATTTGAGTAACGTATATATAGAGAGAGTAAATACATGATCTTCGGATCAGTTAGGTAAACCTATCTAACATTTGAATAATCTTATCTAGAGTTTGAACTGAATTCAAACTCTCTAATTTAAACATACAGAATCTTATCTTATCTAGTAGCTATCCTATCTAGTAGTTAGGAATGATTAGAGTTCTGCACAAGAGAGGAATCTTCACACGGATCTGGACGAGATGCTTCAGATTTATCTAGACATGCTGAGGTGGAGATGATACGGTTTACAGCCCCCCGCAAGCTAATGGGGACGGAGCAAACCGTAAGCTTGTCACGTAAAAACGAAAACCGAGCAGAACTGAGACCCTTAGTGAAAATATCTACAAGCTGATCATGAGTGCTAATACATTTGATAGAGATATCACCATTTAACACCTTCTCACGAATAAAATGGTAGTCGACTTCAATATGTTTAGTCCTAGCATGATAAACGGGGTTAGAAGCAAGAGCAAGAGCCCCAATGTTATCACACCATAGGCGAGGAGTCGAAAACAATGGAATACCAAGATCCTTGAATAACATGCGCAACCAAAATAGATTAGTAGTGGCAAGGGCCATGGCACGATATTCAGCCTCTGTACTTGAACGTGCGACCACGGATTGTTTCTTAGCAGTCCAAGAGATTAGATAGGATCCCAAAACAATACCAATACCAATACCAGTTGTAGAACGACGATCATCCAGATTACCGGCCCAGTCAGAGTCACAAAAGGCCTGAAGATGCAATGAACCTTTGGTGTACCATAAGCCATGGACACCCCCTCCTCTCTCAAGGCGTCTTTTGAGAGTGAGTAAGGCCCATAGACTTTTTCATAGTATCAGAGCTATAGGCTAACGCCAATGTTCGATCCAATGGTCCTATGATTTATTTCTCTTGTTTTTCATTTTCTTGTATTTTAGTTTTCTTATAGTCAATGCTTTGCAAATCTCATCCCCATAGATATTGCAGTGTATTTGACGGAAAAAAAAAAAAAAAAAAAAAAAAAAAAAAAAAAAAGAAAGAAAGAAAGAAGAAATTTCGTACTGTTCCTGAGAAAAGAAAAGGAAAGGAAAAAAAAAAAAAAATTGTATTCCGTTATGGGGAGATTTCTTATTGTTCTTGAGGGAAAAAAAAAAAAAAAAAAGGAGGAAATTTCGTTATGAGGAGATTTCGTACTGTTCCTGAGAAAAAAAAAATGCATTTTGGTTTTGGGGAGATTACTGTTCCTGAGAAAAGAAAAGAAAAGAAAAGAAATCTTTCAGTGTGTTTTCACGGTGGGTGTTTGTAGATTGACTCTTTGTCGATCTTAGTTGGTGTCACTGGCAAGTTCTTATCTGCTCCGGCAGTTTCAGATCGTTTGAGACGGCGCCTGGTTGTCTCTGTCAAGTTTCGGGCGGTTCTGTTGTGTTCACCGGCAACATTTGGCCATTAATGGTGTTTTCATGGTTGTTAGCGGCTTTTGTGGTATTTTGATATTTTCCACCAACTTTTGAGTTGTCCGGCAATGTTCCAGGCGATATGTGGTGTTCTCCAGCGAGATTAAGTCCTGCCGGCAAGTTTTTGGCAGGTCTCAGGCGAGCTGTTGGAGACGGAGGTCTCCATTTGGTTACAGGTATTTCGTTTGGTTTTTCAAACCGTTCAGTTCAGTGTTTTCTTGGTCAAAAGAGGGGAAAAAAAAAAAAAAAGGGAAGCGTGTAGAGAAACTGAGAAAGGCTTGGTTATTTATGTGCATGACTTGAATCAAATGAGTATAACATTGTGCAGATGCAACAAAGGAAAAAAAAAAAAAAAAAAAAAAAATCATTAAAAAGAGGCCAAGTTGCCCATATTATTTTGGCCCTTTGTTGGCTCCTTAGAGCATTTTTAGTAGCCTCACCAAATTAGTTTTTTAGCTATTTTGGTGAGCCAATTTGATGAAAACTCTTAAAAATCACTCCCAGCAGCCTCACCATTTTAACCAAAAAAATTTGATGACTGAAATTACTAGTCAAATTAGACCAGGCATTTTCACTCAACAACCACTCACCAAATTTTGTTTCACATTTCTCTCTCACATGATTAGCACACTTTTTTCCTTTTTTCTCTCATTTTCTTCTCTCATCTCCCATCTCTCACACGATAATGTCCTTATTTCATGGATATAAATGATTTTTTATAAAAATATTATATAGAGAAAAAAATAAAGAAATATGAAAAAAATATTATTTAAATGGAATAGTGAATATTGACTAGTTAAAATGGTGAGGCTGCTGGGGGAATTTTAATAAAGTGGCTCATCAGAATAGAAAAAAGTAATTTTTAGTTATTTTGGTGAGTAAAATTTGGTGAGGCTACTAGGAATGCTCTTATTTTGGTCATTGACCCATATTTTGGCATGTAGTATTGTTTCAAATCCATGTCTATTTTAGCCCATAGTTGGCCCCATATATTTTTTGCTCCTGTGGTATTGTTTCAAACCCAGGTCCATTTCAGTTCATTGTTGGCTTTTATATTTGGCTCATAGTTAGCCCATTATTTGTATTTTGGCATTTGTGGTCTTATTTTAAGCCCATGCCTATTTAGCCCCCAGTTGGCTCGAAGAAGAAGGAGGAAGACGAAGAAGCAGAAGAAGGAAGACGAAGAAGAAGAAGAAGAAATATATTCTCTAAACTGGGTTATATACGACCCAACATAAAAAAATAAAAAAATAAAAAAATAAAAAAAAAATAAAAAAAAATAAATAATAATAATAATAATAATAATAATAATTCAAACTCAAGATTTCAGAATCTTCCACCTTGAGTTTGCAGGGGGATGTTAGAGAATATATTGATACCGTATATTACGGTACTCTCCATATAGATGTTAGAGAATATAACGATACCGTATATTACGGTACTCTCCATATATTGTAGGATTTGAATTAATCCTCATTAATTGTAATTGATTATAATCAAATCAGATTTGAATACATTCAATTCTGATTTGATTGTATTCTCTTTACATACCATTTTGTATTCTCTCTATATCCCTATAAATAGGGATAATTTGTATTGTAAATCAATCGAACAATAAGAGCATAATGTAGCCTTAAGGCTTTATCCTGTGGATGTAGGTCATAGACCGAACCACGTAAACTTCCTTTGTCTATTTTATTATTCCGCAATCTTTATTTTTCATTTGTTTATGTTTTCTTTCATCAATTACATCAGTCCTCTAGGTGGTGAAGAACTTGATTTTGCTGGAGCTCGTGAAGCTCTTAATTTCTTTGTAAGAGTTTAAGTGGAACTTAATTTGCTGAAGGGGAGTGAAATTAGATTAAGAAAGGACAGGAGAAAGAAAAAGTTCAATGCTATATCATCTATTTGTAAACAGTTAGAGACCAAAAGTTAAACCGAAAGAGGAAAATACTGTCAGTTGGTCCCACTATAAATCCAGGAGATTCAATTCTTTAATTAACTTCTTTTTTTTTTTTTTAACAAGTAGTTGAGGAGATTCAAATTATATCACACAAAAAAGATAAGAACACAATTCTATACTGCTTTGTTGTTTAATGTTCATGATGAACTTTGGAGGGAAATGCTCCTCGAATTGCCTAGTTTGTTAATAAAGATTCATGCATTCCATTCATTTTCCATTTACATACCTCCATTTCCTTCGTAATTCAGAAACAGATAGTTGTTTTGTAACATAAATGCATCAAATTTCAATACCAATATCATGTATTGAACTGGATTTCAGATAATTTGTTCAAGTCCTTGGAAACAAAATTACCTTCTCTTCACAAGCCTCTCGGATTTCATGTAACAACATCAACCCGTAATACAAAAGCATAAAAGTGTATACTAAGAAGTAAATTTCTTGGCCTCAAAACCTATGGTATTTGAACATAAAAAGAAAAACTAAAAGTCATAAAATCAGAAAATTCAGACAGGAAAGAATCATCCTTCTTGGCCTCAAAACCCGTTGTATTGAAATACAATGAAACGCATATAAAAATATACGAAAACCAGCAACAGAAATAATAAGCTTTCTCGGTCTCACTAAAACAACAAAGTTTCACACAGAGATATGAAAACCCAAAAGGAACGATTATCAAAACTTCCCATGAATTCCCTGATAACATATTCACAAAATCGTAGAATTTGGATATAGAAAGTAAAGAGAAGCCACACCTTTCCTGGCCAGCAGTGTCCCAAATCTGAGCCTTGATGACCTTCCCGTCAATATTCAAACTCTTGGTAGCAAACTCTACCCCAATAGTAGACTTGGACTCCAGATTAAACTCGTTCCTCGTGAACCTCGAGAGCAAATTGGATTTACCCACTCCAGAATCACCAATCAAAACCAGCTTGAAGAGGTACTCATAATCATCTTCTGATTTGTACACAGCCATGTATCACTATTCTCAATTTCTTTTTACTTCAGACTTGAGAGAGAGAGAGAGAGAGAGAGAGTAAAGCTATGAAAGGATATGGTTTTAGTATTTTGGATTATTCTCGAAAGTTCAGTTTGTTTTTGGGATTTGGGACTGTTTGAAATGTCCAAGTGACAGGGACTGATATTTTGAGAAATTTGAAAGGAAATATGCTGCAAGAAATCTTGGTGCCTTATTTCTAGGTGAGAATATGTAACTATATATATAAATATATATGTTTTATTCTATTCAAACTTATAGGCATATTGATACGTGTAGCCATGAAAATATCATAGAACATAAATCATGTCATGCTTGCCTTTCCTTGGTTTTCATTGTTTTGTTGCTGATGCCGATGAGGCTCGTTACCCAATTAGTCTTACACTTAAGTGCAGAATGGGCTTAATCAAACCGGTCTTATGAGTTGCTTAGTGCCGATGGGACTAGTTACCCAAATGGTCTTATTGCTGATGTTAATGGGACTGGTTACCCAAATGGTCTTACACTTACACTTGCACTGCCAATGGGGATCGACTACCCAAATGGTCTTACGTTCAGCATTCATGATTTTGTTTTGTTCTTATGCTCATCATTCCTCATACACATCATGATCATGCTTTCACATACATATGTATCATATACTCCACATGCTTTTAAAAGTCTTTCAATTACATCATGAATTCTCAATTCAACACAAAGTTCATAAATCAAATCTCAATTCTCATATTCAAAAACGTACTTCTTGAAGCTTATAAATCTCATTAAATCATACTTCAACATACTTCAAAGCATCAAAGGCATTTTAGACATATATTCTCACAAAATATCATTGGCTCGATTTAAGCAAATATAACATTTGATTCTAATATAAAATCATAGAAACATAATATCTTTTCTGAGTGAGTAGAATACTCACTTTGACTGCTTAGTAATTGGCTTAAAGAATGATTCCCAACAAAAGCCTTGCAATGCACCATTGCATTGTCACATTGCATGACACATTAAAACTAATCTACAATATTCTATAACTCTAAATCCCACTTAGATTCTTGATTTTGCTCAAGAGCTAAGATCCATGGAAAACCCAGAGAATTTCAAGGGCTCCATTTAACAACCCATTAACTAATAAAACTAACCCATAAAATTATCTTAGGATTAGAAACAAAATTCATCAATTTATAACACTTAGTCAAAACTAGGGTTTAGGTCTTTCATTGATTTCTCACAAAAAGTAAAACCCAATAATTGGAGATGATCAAGAACTCCTCAAAATATCAAATATCTAAAGAAAATTTAGAGATTAAATTCAAACTCTAAAAATTCTATAGAAAATCTAGAGGAACTAGGATTTTAGAATTTATCACAAACCAATTGGTGAAAACGTAGAACTTGCAATGAGGACCACGTTTCCAAGGTCAGATTTGAATTTGGAAGATTCCAAATGCTAGTAGTGTGGGCCACCCAATGAGACTCGTTTGGGCTGCTAATATATGACAGTATGTGGCAATATCCAGCCACCACAACAAGGTGGTGGCACAACTATTGTTTGGACCCGAGGCTCACCTTGGGGTTCAAATCCTAGGGTGCCACACACCCTAGGGGCGGCAAGCCTAAGGATTAAATTTAAGATTTTTTTCAAACCATAACCTTAATCCATGAACCCTAAAAGTATGGATCCAAAAATCCTTTTCCAAATATTTTGGGATTGCCTTATCCTAAAATTAATTTTGGGTTTGATAATTTCCTAAAAGGTAGTTGTGAATTCTTCACAAGGCTTAGACAAGGAAATTCCAAATAAAGTTGGAATATGATGTTTAATATCCACGGTTAGGAAAATTATAAATAAGGATTGGTTTAGGAGTTTGAACTCTATAGACCTAAGACATGATTCCAACATAGTTGGAATGTGGTGTCCTGACTTGGTTAAGATAATTATGTCCAATTTGGATGAAAGGTTTCCAAATATGGAAAGATTTTAGGGTTGATAATATTTCCTTGTTGGAAGTGGGAGTTAGATTTCCAAAACCTAATACGTGGCAAAGTTTCTTTTGGAAGATGGTTTTCTAATTTAATTAAGTCAACTATGTCATGTTAAATAGGGCTTCTAATTTAGGAAAGTAATTGGATTAATTATTCTAATGAATTAGAATACCTAGAACCTAATAAGATAAGGTACCTAACAAGATTAGGATCCCTTATAAGATTATGAAGGTAATCCAATTAAAAAGGCAAGGTTGCAATTCTATTGAGATTGCAATTGCTTAAGCAAAACCCATAAAGTTTAAAATATCAAGTGGGAGAGAGATTTAATAATTGAATCTCACGGTTTCCGTTGGTAGTGATGAAGAAAAGGCATCTCGCCTTAGCCAAGTGCCCCGCTCCCTGTAAAGGGTGCCTTTACTTTGTAAATTACAAGAGTAGACTTCCTTAATGGATAGAGGAGATGCGATTATGTATCAAGAACAACCACGCTGCCATGGAGTTACTTGACAATCATATCAAATCTACTTGATGGTATACACTCGAATAATTTAGGATATTAGCCTCCCTATGGAACTTTGTTATCTTAAAATTAGAGACTAAAGATAAAGTGACAAATTGTTAATAGCTAAATGATATTAATAATGAGAATAAATCTCTTCTAATCACAGTAGTTAGAGGAATCTCGCATTGGCCATGGGCTTTGCTCCCTGTGGAGGGTGTTTTCAGTTACAAGATTTGGTTATCGTTGCAATTTTTATATTATATATTTTTATTGGGTTTTCATATTATATTTATTTGCTAAATGATAAATGGCCTGACATTGTCCTTTTATTTTTCAATTTATATAGTACCATTCTTTGATTCTTCTCTATGCCAATTGGTCATGTCATTATAATTTTTTAGTCCACCTATGAAGAATGGAAACAGAATTATAATGAATCTATGACAATAAAATGACACATTCTTGTGCAAACTCATCCAAATTATCCTACATTAGATGCCATTGATAATGTCCTTAAGAAATACTATCAGTGGGAGCAAGTTAATGATGTGACAAAAACTTTTATCTTGACATCGTTAACACTTGAGCTTTATGAGAAGTTGCAAGACTTTCCATATGCTTCGGATGTGTTGGATTTTCTTAAAGTAAAGTTTAGGAAACAAAGTCTAATTCCCAAACAAAGCACTAATACCAAGATAGCTAAGGTTATTTCAATAGAAAGTGAAGTTGTCAAATTGAAAGAACTAGGTTTATTGAATACGGAGGTTAATGATCAATTTATGATTGATGAAATCCTCAAATCTGTAATACTCTATTTTAAGGAATTCAAATGTAAGCATAATGGCAAAGAGGTTTGCTCTTCATCTAAATTGGTGAGTAGTGGAGCAAGTAGCATTGTGGAACCTAAGCCTGGTATGCTGGTTGGTGGGACTTCTTTCTCAGAACCGAAAGGTGAAGAAGAGAAGAAGAAGACCAAGAAAGATGGCAAAGCAATTTTCATAGGTGTCAATAAAGCTGGGAATAAGCCCAACGGCAAATCCAAGTGGAGATGCTTCTATTGCAAGGAAAATGGGCATTGTAATTGCCCTAAGTATCTGACATTCAAATGTCTATGTAAAAGTTTTATTTTCTAAAGTTAAATACACGTTTAGTAAGAATCCTATTGATTCTTGGTGTGAGGATTTGATACTAATCATGCCTACAATTAAATTGTAGGGGTTCCAAAAAACCAAAAACTAAGAAAAGAAAAAATGGACCTTGAAGTTTGGAGTTTGAATGAAGATATCATGCTTGTTTTAAATCATTTATTTTTTAGACTATGTATGTTATTTAAACAGAATAGTAACTTTATGTGGTTTTATGGATATTCTTTGTGTTAGTATTTTATATTGTCAACATTCTGGTTGACAAAAACACTTTATGTAACGGTTGCTTTTTAACAGGATTATCGGTCCTATTTAGAGTCTTCAAGTAATATTGACAGTGTCTCATTTCATGCCATGTGTATGGTCATAAGTTTCTAAGAAGATGTCCATGAAGATTTCTTGCAAATTCCAAGACAGAAAAATCGGTTCCTGTGCAACTGTTCGGACGAGCCTTTGAAGGCGTCCTGACGCCCCGCAGTATCTAGCAGATTGAGTTGAAAACGTTTAGACGATAGGTCAAGCTTTTCCAATTTCTACTCGGAGTTGAATTTCAGAAGTCGACACTGTTTGGAAAGTTTATGCAAGACGTCCAGATGACGTGGCAACACTTTTAGATGTTGTCCAGCTCTTCAGAATATTCTGGACTTCTGTTCGAATGCGGAAATGAGTTATAGCGAAGACCGTCCGGACGTATACTTGTTATGGAAAGAATTGCGCTATTCTGGAAGGCGGTCGCAGAAGACCGTCTGGACGAGGCAATCTTCCGTCTGGACGCTCGACAGCCAGAATCTGAATTTGTCCAGATTTAGGATCTCTGTAAGCCTATAAATAGAGGGCTTTAGGCTTGTAAATGGTATGAATTTTGTAACGAATTCCACAGTGCTTAGAGATGGTGTTTAGGGAGAATCGAAGATCCGCTAGCTCTCTAGTCATTGCCAGTGTGTGCTCAACAGTTCGTGTGAAGTCTATCTTAGGGGTCAGCCCTAAGGTAAATGAATCCATCAAAGACCCCTTCAAGTAAGAGACTTAGTTGGGAAGCGTTCACGATGGGCTTCGTGTTATAGTTAAAGGTATGACTACTGCAATAGTTTTTGTGAGTACGAGTGCTTTGTAACTTGCTTTGTTTTTGGATAGTGGAGTTCCTAGGTTTGGTTGCCCCGGAGTGGTTTTTCTCTTCACAGAGTTTCCACTTCGTCAACAAATATCTTGTCTTTTTATTTTTCCACATTTAAAGATATTTTTGTTGCACACAAACACACACACACTTGGTTCTTTTAGAAGTCAATATCTATTTTCACTCTGTAATATGTCAAAACAATAAAGCAAGCAACATTTGTTTTAGAATCTTTTATTTTAAAGTGTTTATCCTTTGAACTAACAAAATGTATATACTGCCTATGAGACTTGAGCTTGTTGATCCATTAATGATCTAAAGACTAGTTTGTATGGGTTCTAAAGCCCCATTGGATCTTGTTAAGATTCTAGTCTAAAAATCATTTTTGGAAGATAACATGAATAAGAGTTTCTTAGAAAGGATTGTATGGCAAAGACACATGTTTTGTTAAAATATTTTAATTTGTTTATCCTGTTGATTAAACAAAGAGATAAAAAGTGATTCATGACGTGAAAAACTCTAGACAAGTTTATGTATGAAGTTCTTTGAAGAACTTAGAAAGTTTCCGAGTACATAAAGAACTTTTGATTTAATCGAAATATCTCTTATGATAACTCATCAAAATATGATTTGTATCCCAAGGTGTATATACCTTGGTTCATACCAAAGATGGTGTGGGATATAAGGAATAACCCGATTGTAATAAAAGGTAATACTCTACCTTTATTTCTTTAAGGATATATATCCTAGAGACAACAACACATTTTCAAAAATTTGATTGGGTGCTTGATATTTAAAAGAAAAAAAGTTTGTTTTGGGTATTATGTGGTATTATTGTTAGTAAAAGATTGGTTTATAAAGACTATATGAGTAAATCCAAGCAAAGAGTATGTAGATTCTAAAAGGACCTTTAGATGCTAAGAAATGGATAGTTTCAGAGTTATCTATTACTTGTAATAGCTTCAATAATAACCTAAGGTATATGATGAGTGCCAAATATTGTATATTTGGACCCCTTAATTTGCACTTGTTAGGCATTTAGCTTTGTTAATTTATGATGTATTTTGTTAGTTTTGGTGTTTTTAGCATTTTGTAAGTCATTAAGTGAAAAATTGAGGTTTTGAGGCAAAAAGGTTGAAAATTCAAATTTTCTGGAAATGGGCTCGAGCACACATGCCCACAACAACCCTCAGGAGCCTTTCAAACGAATGGGCTCGAGCTCAGTCCTATTGAATTCGAGCACATTGAGCACAACAACCATTTGCGCTCTAGGATGTGTCGCAGAGCAGACATTCAAGTTGAGTGGGCTCGAGAGCAGCCATGTTGGGCTCGAGCGCAAACATGTCACTTGCACGCAGATACCCTAATTTTTGTCTATAAATACCATTATTTTCTCTTAATTTCAAAGGATGCTAGGAGAGCTCCCTAGGCGCTGTTTTCATTGGCTTTTAGGGTTTCTTGAGTGATTTTCACCTAGAACTCCCATATTTTGTAAGTTCATTGATTTTTAATGGATTCTTGTAGTTTCTTTATGTTTTCTTTAGTCATGGGAGGCTAGAACTTTCAACTAAGGTTGAGGGTGAAACCTCACCATTGATAACACTTACACTCTTATTATGCTATTTGTGCATTCCAACTTTTATTGAAATGTTATTCAAGTTTCATTTTCTTTATTGCTTAAGCTTTGGATTGAATATGCATTTATTGAAGTAGTAGGGCATTTAATATGTTTCAACCGATAGGTACATCGAGTTATTGGTTTGAAAGAGGGTATCCATTGTGATTTGTTCTTTGAATGGTGAATGATTTTGTATATTTGAACCCCTTAATTTGCACTTGTTAGGCCTTTAAATTTGTTATTTTCTGATGTATTTTATTAGTTTTGGTTTCCTAGCATTTTGTTGGCCATTGAGTGAAAAATGGGCAAAAAGGCTGAAAATTCAAATTTTCTGGAAATGGGCTTGAGGCACGTGCCCACAACAGACCCCAGGAGCCTTTCAAGCGAATGGGCTCGAGCTCAGCCTTATTGAGCTTGAGCGCATCAAGCATAGCAGCCATCTGCACTAGGATGCGCCGTAGAGCAGACATTCAAGTCGAGTAGACTCGAGCGCACACGTGTCACCTGCACGCAGAAACCCTAATTTTTGTCTATAAATACCATTCTTTTCTGTTATTTTTAAAGGAGGACGCTAGGAGAGCACCCTAGGCGTCGTTTTCACTGGTTTTTAGGGTTTCTTGAGTGATTTTCACCTAAAACTCCCATATTTTGTAAGTTTCTTTGATTTTTAATGGATTCTTGTAGTTTCTGTATGCTTTCTTTAGTCATGGGAGACTAGAACTCTCAACTAAGGTTGAGGATAAAACCCCACCATTGATAATACTTACACTTTTATTATGCTATTTGTACATTCCAACTTTTATTGAAATGTTATTCAAGTTTCATTCTCTTTATTGCTTAAGCTTTGGATTGAATGCGCATTTATTGAAGTAATAGGGCATTTAATGTGTTTCAACTGATGGGTACATCGAGTTATTAGTTTGAAAGAGAGTATCCATTGTGATTTGTTCTTTGAATGAGTACAATGGATGATTTGATTTCAAATGGGAAAGAGGGTATCCATTTTGATTTGTTCTTTAAATGGGTACAATGGATGATTTGATTTCTAATGGGTACTCTTTGTGATTTATCTTTGAGTTGGATTCATTAAATAGTTCTAACATATGTGGTTAAGTACTTGAATGACAATGCAAAGCTTAAATGGTCTTTGGGTGTTTAAATGGAAAACAAGAGTGTGTGTTGTTGGATTTGGTGTGATGGATTCTTAAGCCTTAGTTCTTTTTATCTTTTGTTTTTCATTATCTTTAATTTTAGTTTGTTATTTTGCATGTTTAAAAGCCCCAAATTTGGAACTAGGTTAAAATAGGATTAGTTTAAATAGAGATTAATTTTCGCAACACAATTCCCTGAGGATTCGGCCTCGCACTTGCACACACACTATATTACAAACGATTCGTGCGCTTGCGAGTACATTTAAAACTCACAACAATATATAAAATGGTTTGGATGCAGATCACTAGATCAAAGCTATATAAATCTAGTTAGTACTCCAACTAAGTTTGAGAGCTTGTAGAGGCACCTAACGGCATTAAGATGTTGTAATTGAGTCTATAAGTAGAAAGGTGAACATTCAGAAATAATAAAACCTCCAAAGCAATGGTAGTTAGGAACTTTTTCTCAGAAAGAAATGGATCAACTATGAGAAAAATTCTTCACCAGCAACCATGCTTCAAGTCTGTTCAAATAAAAAGTCAAAGGTTAATCATTTTGAAATGATAACCATGATAAATGTATCTATGTGGTACAATCACACAAGTATCTAGTTAAGATCCAGAAGCATGTGACTGACAAATCAAAGTTGTTAGTTTTTTAATTGGCTACATTCTGGATAAAACAAAAACACTTTATGCAATGGTTGCGTTTTAACAGGATGGTCTATTTTCAATTCAGAATCTTCATGCATTCAGACAATGTATCTGATCACAGGCTTTTAAAAAGATGTTCATGAAGAGTCCTTGCAAAATAAGTCAAAACAGCCGGTTCCTGTGCAACTGTCTGGACGGGCCTTTGAAGGCGTCCGGACGCCCCTCAATGTCCAGCAGATAACGATGAAGACGTCCGGACGTCAGAGCAACACTGTCCAGACGCTAGGTCAATCAGTATTCAACAAGGAGTTGGATTTCAGAAGTCGACATTGTTTGGGAAGTCTATGCAAGCCGTCAAGACGACGTGGCAACACGTCCTGATGATGTCCAGTATTTCAATATATTCCAGAGTTCCGTTCGAACGCGAAAAGGATTTTAGCGAAGACCGTCCGGACGCTCGGTCAAGCCGTCCGGACGTGAACCTGATAAAGATAGAATTATGCTGTTTCTGAAAGGATATCGCAGAAAACTGTCCGGACGAGGCCAACTTCCTTCCGGACGCTCACCAGCTAGAGGCCGAATCTCAACAGTTTTAGGTTTCCTGTAAGCCTATAAATAGAGGGCCCTAGTCTTGTGTTTTGTACAGAATTCGACAGTGAATTTCATAGTGCTTTGAGATGGTGTGTAGGGAGAATCGAAGATCCGTTAGCTCTCAAGCCGTTGCCGGTGTGTGCTCAACTATTCGTGTGAAGTTTATCTTAGGGGTTAGCCCTAAGGTAAAGGAATCCATCAAAAACCCCTTCAGGTGGAAGATCTGGTTGGGAAGCATTCACGATGGGCTTCGTCTCAGAGTTAAAGGTATGACTACTGCATAGGGTTATGTGAGTACGAGTATCTTGTAACTAGCATTGTTTTTGGATAGTGGATTTCCTGGGTTTGGCTGCCCCGGAGTGGTTTTTTCTCTTCATAGAATATCCACTTCGTAACAAATATCTTGTCTCATTTAAATTCCGCATTTAAGATATTTGTTTGCACACAAACACACACATTTGGTTTAAATTAGAAGTCAATAATTATTTTCAAAAGTGTTGGATGAAACATCTGATAAAACCATATGTACATTAGAAGTCAAGAAAAATGGTAATACCAAGCATTGAGAAGATTCTAATCATTGAAAATGATGAAAGAGCACTATCAATAGTCAAGATCCAAACATTGATTGAATGGATTTTTGACATATTGTGATAGTGGTTTACCTAAAAGTAAAATGGCGTACTTTAATGGATGAAATAGTGAGTTGGAAAAATATAGCAACATAGTGTTATTAACTCCATTTTGGACCATAAGTGTTTTGCGATTCTCGAAGACACAAGCGCTATCTCTAAAGAGAAACATATCTCTTAAAGAGATGATGAAGTGGCAAGAATCTAATTAGACAAAATTCTATCAAATCTTTTTCACAAAATACTTGCTTTGGTGAAACGTTGGATGTCTCACTTCGTAAATATAGATTTTAGATAAGTGTCCAATTGGAGTTAAGGACAAGTAATGGATTGTTGGGACTAGTGTCCTAAACTCCAAGTAGTGGACTGTTTTGTTTTGTTGTAATTGGATAATATTATTTATTCCCTGTTTTATTATTGAACATTGGGCACACACACACACACACACACATATATATATATATTGATGTTTACATGTATATCTGTGATTATATATTATCCTATAATGCACATGTAAGGGCCTTTAGTTACATTGTATATGACTTTGATGTGAGTAGCAAGATTATCACACAAAATATCTTAGTCATAGGTCCTTATAGCTTATAAATCATTGTTCATGGTTGTAAATGGAACTGGGCATTCCATCTTGACCATAACATTTCAATTTTTGACGATCTATCTTGATCATGTGAAGCAAGGGGGCTTTAGGTTGATATGTTTGTGCACAAGCAAAGGGATGCCATGCACTGAACCGACCATATAAGTCATGATTCTTTTCTAACACTATCATAAGAATGATGTGCGTGCACGACTGCTTATAATAGTTACTCTAAATCCTAAGAAGATCATGAACCCAAATGTTGAGTGTAGGTCACTTTAATTTATCAAGGAGTGAGATCTTACTGCGGTCAAAATCTCGATGCATTAGGTGATCGCATGTAGCATTGAGGGAACACCATCTTCAAGAAGGAATCGAAGTCTTTTATATAAAACAAAGTGATAAGGAATATTCTCTTTGATGTACATTTAATTGGAATGATTATTTTGAAGCTTGAGCCTGAATATTTCGGTGAGAGATACTGAAACTTTTATGTACATAGTGAGATAAGGTTTCACAGAGTACAAAGAATAATCATGTAAAGAAATTGGATACTCAAAATAAGAGGTAGTGTTGGGAATAAATCTCACTCAAAATCGGGATCATAACCCTAGTCCAAGTCGAATTGGGGGGTAGGAGTCACAATCTACGTACAATTATGACTCCTTGAAGAATCTTGTCAACAATCCTACTCCTTCTTGGTTTAGGATAGGACTCCCAAACCAAATCAAACTCCAAGCACTCATAGTTTAAGTTGGAGTAGAAAATCTAATTTAGGTTTGACTCCACCTCCTTGCCTATAAATAGGTCCATACCCAGGTATAAACGATAGACTGATTATCTTATGCATTGAGCATACTTTTCTCTCATAAGCTAATTTAGGCATCGAAGCGAGACCCCCGAAAGGCTCTCTTAGTTTTGGTTGTTTTACAGTGATCGTGAGAGTGTGAAGAGCACCGAAGAACGTGCCATTCACACCTATTGTAATATCCTGATATTAATTAAGTATTTAAAATATAAATTAGATTAATTAATTTATTAGAGTTAGTAATAATGCAAGAAAAATGTTTAGAAAATACTTAGGGTCGAGTTTGGATGCTAAAATAGGCTCGGATGGACGTTCTGTGTGTTGCGTTTGCAACACTGTTCAGACGCCAATGAGGACGCTGGAGTCAGTGTGTTCCCCGTCCGCAATCTGCCCGGACCATATTGCAGACGCTGAGGTCAGTGAGTTACCGTTCGCTGACCATTTGGACGCTCTTGAGGATGCTCAAGTCAGTAGCTTCAAGTTCGCAACCCGTCTGAACGTCCTTGAGGACATTTGCAATTTAAAATGCGGGCGTCCAAACGCTCACTTAACCCGTCCGGACGGCACCTAAGATAAATGCAAGAATGAGTCTTTTTGGCTCATTTTCTTCAATTTTCCCACTCTCTCTCACAGTTTTCTCTTGAATTTTCAAGGAAAACCTTAGATCTATGGTTATCCAAGCCTCCCACCTCAAATCTAACCTCGAAAACGTGATCTACAAAGCCCGATCTACGTTTGTACAGATTGATTTGAGGTAATTTCATAATCTCTTATCTTTTGAGATTTTGGGTTAAATCTTGAGATATTTGAGTTTAATAATTGAGATAATTGGTTCACAAACAATACATATAAATGATTCATGTGACTCAGATATTCGCATATGCAAGCTTTCCGTTCCTTTGGGGACATGCAAACATACGTGAGCATCTAAGCTGTTAGTATTTTATATTGGCAACATTCTGGTTGACAAAAAACACTTTATGTAACGGTTGCTTTTCAATAGGATTATCGGTTCTATTCAGAGTCTTCAAGTAATATGGACAGTGTCTCATTTCATGCCATGTGTATGTTCACAAGTTTCTAAGAATATGTCCATGAAGATTCCATGCAATTTCCAAGTCAGAACAGTCGGTTCCTGTACAACTGTCTGGACGCCCCTCAGTGTCTAGAAGCTTCAGCGTTGAAGAACGTCTGGATGTCAGGGCAACACCGTTTGGAAGCTAGGTCAAGCTATTCAGAATCCGAGTAGAAATTGGATTTCATGTTCAGACACGGATCGAAAAACAGCAACCGTCCGGACGGAAGAGCAACACTGTCCAGACGCTTTTCAGGTTTCTAGGAAGATTTCTGCATATGTCTTAGTGTTTTTATCATAACTCTCTGCTAGAGTATCGGATTGAGACAAAATTGGTGTCCTTAGAAAGATAAGAAAAAATCCTACAACTTAAACATATGTACAGTAAATAGAAACGTCCGAACGGCCCACCGCCCAGAAGGAAAGAGAGTAGCGTCCGGACGGCCCGCAAGAAATTCGAGAATTTTTCAGAATTCCTTTTCAGACATGGAAACAGTTGACTGTCTGGACAGCCAAGACTGCCGTCCAGACACATGTGCTAGAGACTCCGAATTTGAGTTAAAAAAGGGTTTGTAAAGCCTATATATAAAGAGGGCTCTAGGCTTGTATTATGTATATAATTCAGTATTGAATTCTCTTAGCTTTAAGAGAGTGTTTAGGGAGAATTGAAGATCCGGTAGCTCTCAAGCCGTTGCCAGTGTGTGCTCCTTGTTCATGTGAAGTCTATCTTAGGGGTCGACCCTAAGGTAAAAGAATCCATCAAAGATCCCTTCAAGTAGGAGACCTGGTTGGGAAGCGTTCATGATGGGTTTCTTCTTATAGTTAAAGGTATAACTACTGCAATAGGTTTTGTGAGTATGAGTGATTTGTAACTTTCTTTGTTTTTGGATAGTGGAGCCTGGGTTTGGCTGCCCTAGAGTGGTTTTTCTCTTCACAGAGTTTCCACTTTGTCAACAAATATCTTGTCTTTTTATTTTCCGCATTTAAAGATATTTTTGTTGCATACAAACACACACACTTGGTTCTTTTAGAAGTCAATATTTATTTTCAATTGGTATCAGAGCGGGTAAACTTGTGTTTGGATTTATTTCCTAAGTGTGATCCATGACTTCTTCTAACATAATTCTTCCTGAGTTCTTTGAAGATGATTTTTACGATTTCTCTAAAGATACCATTTTGATAGGTAAATTATTTAAGAAATCTAATAAAGAACTCAAGAAGATTAAGCAAGAAAAAGAGTCTTTGATTTTACAATTATCTGAATCACATGTTTTGATTGACTCTTTGAAATCTGAGAATACCATGCTTTTTGATATTGTTGATGCACTAGAGAATAAATTAAAAGAATTAGAGGATCTCTTGGAAAAATTCTCTAGTAATAATTTGAAAAGCATGCTTTATATTCATACATATATTTCTAACAAGCCTGATTTAATTGTTAATGATTTAAGTACTTCTACTTCACAAGCTTCTGATTCTGAATTAGATTATATTGATATTAAGCCTATGATAGAAGATATAGCTTGTTTAGATAATTATTGCTTAACTAATCATGTGATGCTTAACTCCAAGGAATCAGGAATACAAGGTAAGTTTATTCCTAAATGTCATAATTGTGGGAAGATTGGTCATATTAGGCCAAATTGTTATTTGTTAAAATCCTACGGGCCTTGGATTAATCAGGATGCTCTGAGAAAAAGTGAAGTTGAACATTCTTCCTCATCAAAATATGTCCCTCCGCATAGGAGACATATAAAAGGTAAGGGCAATATTGTTTGTAAGAATGCTAACCATATTTCTGGAGAGAAAGTCAAACAGCATTCCAACAAAAGAAGCCTACCCACTTGTCATCATTGCGGCATCACCGGTCACATCCGACCTAAATGTCCACAACTCCAAGCTCAGAAGAAGAAGGCTCAGAGGAAGTTGCCTACTAAGACTACATCAAGTACTCTACCTTCGGCGGGACATCAGGTTCCATGCCATTAGCAGCAACAACAGCAGTTTGTTCTGAAGAACACATCAAGGCACTACAATAAAAAGTCGCAAAAGCCCAATAGTAACCATGCCTATGAAACGTTGCTGAGCTTGTTACAAGGGATGTTGAGGAGAATGGATAGTATGAGCAATACTCTATCACATCTACCACGGGTACACCAGGGTTGGGTCAGAAAGGATGAGACCATTCACCCCTTGAGGGGGAGTGGACTCACCTAGTATTGGTGTAGTGTCACCATGCCTAGGATTTTGGTTCCTAAATCCTAGTGCATACCAGGTATGTTTGCATTGCATTGATTGTCATATCTTATATATCCTATTTTTGCCTTACATTCTGTTTGAGGAACCACATTTTCTATCCCTAGATTTTCTCTTGGTTGCTTTGAGAATTTTCTGCAGGTACATTCTAGGGATGACAGAGAAAGCATGGCATTGCTTTTCTGTCTTGGTATAGTCAAACCTCTCTCCCTGAGGATAGGTTTGCTCTTACCTACATGCTTTGTCTAGACATATGTTCTTTTCCTTTTAAGCATGTCTTTGTTGTTTTTGTCTTTTATTTTTTCAACAAAAAAAAGGGGGAGGGGGGGAAGATGCAAATTTTTATTGTTCCCTTATATAGCTTCTTATATATCTTATGTATGTTTAACTGATGTCTTAGTTCTTGATGCATTAATTATTTATGCATTTATATAACTGAGAGTTTATACTTGATATCTGCAAAGTTTCCATGTTGTATCCATAGTAGATAGTTGATTTTCTCATGTGATGAAAATATGCACTATCCAAGGCTCCCTTAAGGTACATTTTTTTCTCTCTGACTTTTAGCTTCTGGAAATTCTAATGAGAGAGATATTTTTGCTAAGATGGTAAAATTGACCAACTCGCTAGTTGAACCTAATACCCATAAATTCTAGCATTCTTTCTAGGTTGCAGCACCAAGTGATAAAAAACATTCAAAATTGAATAAATATGGATGAATAAGATCCACTGCTTTTGTGCTATAAATCTGTTCTTGAGCTTGTCCATATAGAAATAGTCAGTGACCAAATTGTTGCTGAAATAGACGGTCATTAGAGGATGAAATAAAAGAAAAGTGTTGCAGCTTAGGGGGAGTGTATCAGAGGAGGGTGGCTAGGCCCTAATAAAATAAGATTTGACTTTTGACTGATCTACCATTGATTTTCTCTCTTATTTAGAAAATCCGGTTGCTTTAAGTCATATCAGTAAACTTCATATCTTATTGAGAAAGCTTTCGCACACACATGCATTGCATGAGTTAAGTTTAATATTGAAAAATTTCTATCTGCAGGGAAATTTTTGTGCTTATTGACTCTTAACTCTCAATTATATCTTGATATATTTTTGAAATGCTATTTGATTGTTTTATCAGTTATTTATACTTGCGTGTTCTGAAGCTAACGTTAGGAAAAAAAAAATTCTGCATATTTCTCTTTGTTTTTAGCTTTTAGTGTGAAGCGTCTAGACGGACATGTTCTTGCGTTCGGACGAGTATGTACCACGTCCGGACGCAAGCTTTTTGCTTTCTCTACCAAACACACACACTACTTTTTGCATGTTCTATCATGTTGTGTTGTGTGTGTTTTCTCTCAAACTGATCCCGAGATTTTGGCATTCTCTGCACATCTTTTCTCATTCCCAAGTATTTCCTTTGACTTTCCTTATTCTCTTAAGCTTTGGTTCTTTTTAGAATATTGGAATCTTTAATTGATTATGATTTGAGAGATTGTGCGTGAATATCTTTTTGTCTTTATGCTGGATGGATATTACAAATCTGTGTCTTTTGGATTGCTATATCTACTTTTGTATTTCTTTATGCATCCAATTGATAGCCATCATAATGCCACATTCTTTTTGAAACTAACAGGATCTAATATTTCCTTGTGGTGTTATTTTTGAATAGATTTCTGTTAAAATATTTTCAGAAATATGTTATCCGGCGGCTTCCAGCATAGTGTCAGAAAGAGGGCTCTTTGGAAAACAAACTAGTGTTGAAATCATATGTTCCAGAGATCTCAAATTTCAGATGAGCTCATTCCCCCTGCTCATACAGAGTCTTCCGTAACCTTTTCCTTTAGATCTGCACCAGCTAGAGATTCAGTGGTGAATATTCTTTATCATCTTGCAGACCACTTGTCTAGATGATTTCTTGCTGTAGATGACCAGTTTTGGGCTAGAAGACTCAAGTGACTGAAAATTCTCAGTCTACGGTTTCCCGGCTTTAGGAGCAAGAAGCCGAAGTGTCTCAAATTCAGGAAAATGTGATATCTTGAGGTTTTGGTTTTCTCTTATGTTGATTTGAGCTTTTGATGAGACACTTTACTATTATTCTTGTTGTTTTGAATTTTAGTAATTGTGGTTTTCTCTTATACGCTGTTTACCCTTTGTCCTTTTGAGACAACAAGGGGGAATATTTTTTGTTTTGGATCGGAAATATATTTCCAAACCAGTCAAGTGTTTTTTGTCCCAGAATGGCCAAATGGGGAGTTTGTTAGTATTTTGTATTGGCAACATTCTGGTTGACAAAAACACTTTATGTAACGATTGCTTTTTAACAAGATTATCGGTTCTATTCAGAGTCTTCAAGTAATATGGATAGTGTCTCATTTCATGCCATGTGTATGGTCACAAGTTTCTAAGAAGATGTTTATGAAGATTCCATGCAATTTTCAAGTTAGAACAGCCGGTTCCTGTGCAACTGTTTGACAGGCCTTTGAAGGCATCCTGACGCCCCGCAGTGTCTAGAAGCTTCAGCGTTGAAGAACGACCGGATGTTAAGGAAACACTGTCCGGACGCTAGGTCAATCTATTCAGAATCCGAGTAGAAATTGGATTTCATGTTCAGACACAGATCGGGAAACAGCAACCGTCTGGACAGAAGGGCAACACCGTCCGGACGCTTTTTAGGTTTCTAGGAAGATTTCTGCACACATCTCAGTGTTTGTATCATAACTCTCTGCTCGAGTATCGGATTGAGACAAAATTGGTGTCATTGGAAAGCTAAGAAAAAAATCATACAACTTGAATATTCAGATGGTAGATAGAAACATCTGGAAGGCCCACCGTCCAGACGGAAAGAGAGTAGTGTCAGGACAGCATGCCAGAAATTCGAGAATTTTTCAGAATTCCTTTTCAAACACGGAAACAGTTGACCGTCCGGACGCCCAAGACTGCCGTCTGGACACCCGTGCTAGAGACTCCGAATTTGAGTTGAAAAAGGGTATGTAAAGCCTATATAAAGAGGGCTCTAGGCATGTATTATGTACAGAATTTAGTATTGAATTCTCTTAGCTTTGAAAGGATGTTTAGGGAGAATTAAAGATCCGGTAGCTCTTAAGCCGTTGCTGGTGTATGTTCCTTGTTTGTGTGAAGTCTATCTTAGGGGTCAGCTCTAAGGTAAAGGAATCCATCAAAGACCCTTTCAAGTAGGAGACTTGGTTGGGAAGCGTTCACGATGGGCTTCATGTTATAGTTAAAGGTATGACTACTGCAATAGATTTTGTGAGTACGAGTGCTTTGTAACTTGCTTTGTTTTTTGATAGTGGAGTTCCTGGGTTTGGCTGCCCCGGAGTAGTTTTTCTCTTTACAGAGTTTTCGCATCGTCAACAAATATCTTGTCTTTTTATTTTCCGCATTTAAAGATATTTTTGTTACACACAAACACACACACTTGGTTCTTTTAGAAGTCAATATTTATTTTCATAAGCGATGGTTGACACTATGTCTTGGCCTTATGCACATGTGAATCATCCATACTTTTGGGGAATCCTGATATGCACACACTCCCAAACATGTATCATAAATGAGTAATTGACACAATATCTCGGCCTTGTACACATGCATTTCTTCCGTACCTTAGGGGAATACGTGCATATATACATTCCAAAACCTTACATCAATATGATTTAAACAACGTAACCAATTCATTCAATGTCATACTTCGGTCGTACATGCATACATGACATTCCGAACCTTTGGGGAATTCATGTAAGACACAAACTTCGAATTCATGCCATCTCATGGAATGCAATACAAACTAGTCAAATATCACTATACATATGTTCCCCATCCCATACTAGGAAACATAGACATACCAATACGTCTAGCACCAACCATATGCAATGAAATCATACATCACAATGCTATGCATGCTATTTGTTTCGTTTCTTGTTTCCTTACTTGCAAACCACAACCCTAGGACTTATTTTTGATGCCAGGAGCTATAACCCTCTGGACTTACACTTGATCCACCCAAGAGGTTCCAACCCCAAGGGCTTGTTCCGTAACCAGGAGCTACAACTAACTGGTGTCAGGAGCTACAACTCTCTGACTTGTTTTTGAGGTCAAGAGCTACAACTCTCTGAACCCCCTTATCTCCACCCATGAGGCTCCAACCCCATGGGCTTGTTCTGATTCTAGGAGCTACAACTCACTAGTGTCAAGAGCTACAACTCTCTGACTTGTTTCTGAGGTCAGAAGCTACAACTCTCTGAACCCACTGTTCCACCCATGAGGCTCCAACCCCAATGCCACGTTTTCTTTATCCATGAGGCTACAACCCCAGGACTTATTTCTGTTGCCAAGAGCTACAACTCTCAAAACTTACACTTGTTCCACCCATTGAGGCTCCTACACCAAGGGCTCATTCCGTGTACATGACTTCGTTATGCTAGTGCTCCAACACTATGTGTGCTCAGTATTCATGCTATATCACATACAACTCATCATAGCTCATGCTTTTTCACAAATCGTCATCAATCATGCATCATATAAAACAATTTACAATCCACATATTCTCATACATAAATAACAACTCATTATCCTTTCAAAACATCATTTCAACATAATCAAAGAAACTCTACTTTACTTAAGGCTTCACCACATACTATATATTCATGTCTCCAAATCAATTCACAATCATCTTTCACAACACGTAAAACATTTCTATAACATATCTCATCATTCTTCAAGATAATGAAATCAAGTTGAAGCACATATATTCATCCAAAAATAGCATTGGCTTGATAAATTATCATATAATACTATAATCATAAAAATACTTTTGGTTTTCTCAGTGAGTAAAATACTCACCTTGGTTACGCAGATATTGGGCTTCACTATGGTTTCCTAAACGACACTTGCAATGCTCAATCTGAAAATCAATACATTGCGCAACACTTAGCATTTTCTAATACTAGAATTACTATTAGCTCTTAAATTGCTCAAGAGCTAGACCTATGAAAAATCCATAGAACTTGTAGGGTTCCATTTGACAACGCAACAACAATAAATGTTAACCCATAAGATTTTCTTAGGGTTAGATGCTAGAAATTACAATTTAAACACATAACCCAAAAACTAGGGTTTTGGAAAACTTACTAAAATTCACCCAAATGCAACCCAACACTTGGGAGAATGTTTAGAAAGCTCCAAAACACACGAAACCTAAAGAATAACAAAGATTAAACTCAAATATCTCAAGATTCAACCCAAAATCTCAAAAGATAAGAGTTTATGAAATTACCTCAAACCAATCGGTAGAAACGTAGATCGAGCTTCGTAGATCATGTTTATAAGGTTAGATTTGAGATGGGAGGCTTGGATAATTGTAGATCTAGGATTTTCCTTGAAAATCCAAGAGAAATCCGTGAGAGAGAGAGAGAGTGTGGAAAAATCGGAGAAAATGAGCCAAAAAGACTAATTCTCGCATTTATCTCAGGTGTCGTTTGGACAGGTTAAGGGAGCGTTCGGACGCGAGCATTTTAAATCTCAAACATCCTCAAGGATGTCCGAATAGGTTGTGAACTCGAACCTACTGACTTGAGTGTTCAGATGGTCAGCGAACAGTAACTCACTGACATCGGCGTCTGCAATATGGTCCAGACAGACTGCGGACAGGGAACACACTAACTCCAGCATCCTCCCATATGCGTCCGGACAGTGTTGCGGATGCAACACACATAAGGTCCATCCAAGCCTATTTTAGCATCTAGACTCAATCCTTAGTGTTTTCTAAACGTTTTTCTTGCATTTTTACTAACTCTAATCAATTAATTAATCTAATTTACATTTTAAACACTTAATTAATATCAGGGATATTACATCTATCGAAAATTGTTCTAACAGTTTGACTCCGTTTATGGGAACAATTATTCGTTTCTCATAAAAAAAAAAAAATTGTCATGGTGATGAATACAAGTTCAGAAGATGCTAGAAGAACTCGGACTACTCAAGATGATGCGGGGACTTGGAACGATCCCCATGCGCAGATAGCAAATCCAAAACCCATGTATAATGGATTTGTATGGATCCACGCAAATCTATGTTTTCACACAACGGATTTGCATCCAACTGTAACGGATCTACATTCATTCACCAAATCGACATTCATCTCCCTCGGTTATGGAAAGATTTATGTTTGACGGACACAGATCCGTATTCACTTACACCAAGTCGGTGTTGGTCTTCACCGAGTGTGCGAGATAAGTTTACGTTCTTCCTTTCATCGTTGTTCATAGTAATTAGCAATTTTAGTAGTTTATTGTCTCATTCTGTGGCTTTCCATTCAAATACATGCCTTCCATAACTCTGAGGATTGTAAAAATTTATGACCATTGGTTTTATGAGAGAAGACAAAAGTTTGAATGAAATAAGTCTCTTAAATGCTTTATTATTGGAAGCCAAAACTTAGTCCTTCATGAGACTAGTGCTGGAAGGTTTTGCAGAGATAAATAATAAATAAAATTCTTACTTTCATTAACATGTTAATTTGTAGCCTTTCATAAATGTGTTAGTGCAGAAAACAGGAAAGGGAGAAAACCCTAAGACAAATTCAGGGAGACAACCCTGTAGAGAAAACAAGGCAGTGAGACAACCCTATTAAAAATAAGGAGACAAGGAAACAACTCTACAGAGAAAACAAGGCAGGGAGACAACCCTATAAAAAACAATGAGACAGGGAGAAAACCCTAAGGCAAATCTAAGGAGATAACTCTACAGAGAAAACAAGGTAGGGGACAATCCTATAAAAAACAATGAGACATGGAGAAAACCCTAAGGCAAATCCAGGGAGACAACCCTGCAAAGAAAAAAACGCAGTGAGACAACTCTATTAAAAACAAGAGGGCATAGAACCAACCCCGGAGGAAGTGAGACAATCTTTGGTTTTCAGGTAATCCTAAGTTTACAGGTTTGCAAGTTTTTAGGAGTCATGGGGCCATCCCCATAGATAAGGAGAAAACCCTAAGGAAAAACAAGAACGCATGGGAGGTCGGATTTAACCCTAAGTTTTCAGGTTACAGATTTAAAGGTACAAGGGAGCTACCTTGGAGACAGTGAGACAACCCTGCAGAGAAAACAAGACAGGCTTAACCCTATGTTTTCAAGTTTAAATCTCGGTTTTCAGGTTTAACCCGGTCTATGGAGGTACATATATTATATTGCGCGTTAACAAGTTTGATTGCAGAAATCACAAATGCATCACACAATTTCGGAAGATATTACTGGAAAAAGCTCTTTCATTCATTATCGGGAAAATATTACAAAGTTCACTAAGGAGCACCACCCTTGGCAACTTCAGACTTAAGACATTCAAAGGTAGGAATCTAAAGATTGTTCAAGCCTTGGAACAAGCCAAGACTTGGATTTTTCGAGACATAAAATTTTCATTATCCGAGCATGTCTCGGATAAGGGAATTGGGGGTAACTAGTAGGAATAATCCTACTCCAAGTCATATTGGGGTAGTAGTCTCAAGCTGGGTTCAATGACTTCTTGAAGAATCTGGTCAATAGTCTAACTCCCAGTTGAATAGAGATAGAGCTTTCAAACTAAATCAAACTCCAGGCACTCTTAGTTTAAGTGGGAGTAGAAAACCTAATTCAGGTTTAACTCTACCTCTTTGCCTATAAATAGGCTTATACCCTAGGTATAAACTACAGACTATTTTATGCATTGAACATACTTTTCTCTTATGAGATACTTTAGGCATCGGAGCGAGACCCTTGGAATGGTCTCTTAGTTTTAGTTGTTTTGCAGTGACCGTGAGAATGTTAAGAGTATCGAAGAATGTGCCATTCACACCGTACCGAAAACTATTATAACAAGTAGTGAATCAAAGTGGCAGTTTATTGACTTTGATTCGACTATGGAATATTCCATGGAGAGGTAATATGTATTAAATAAATATGTCACAAGAATTAATTGATTAAATTCAAAAATACGAATTAGAGTACAATCAATTGTAAGTAATAGTAACCTTGACAAGTCATGGATGATAAGTGTCACATGCCTATTGGAACTAATTGTATTTTTTTCTTCCCTTTAAGTCCATCTTTGAGCTGATGTAATTTGACCATCTGTTTTGGGCCTCAGTTATTTATTTATTTAAGACTTGTTTTCTTTTATAAACTTGGGCTAATGAATTTAATTCCTATGTGGCTTGTTATTTGATTGGGCTTAGGAACTTAATTCCTAAAGACTTAAGCAGTTAAAGGAGCATTGAGATAATGTGATAAAACCTAAGTCCAAGCATTGAGCTTCTAGTGAGAGGGCTAGGGTTAACTAGTAGGTACATAGGGAGAGTATTCTCTCCTTATGGTCGACAAATTTATTTAGAATGCTTTTTACTACTTCTCAATGTACGTTAATAGAGGGCAAAAACAATATACGTTTTTGTTCTTACTTTATGCTTTTAGTTTATTTTCAAAATAATTGAGAATAATTTCTAAGCCCACACTCACGGTCATAGTCATCAAAGAGAAGACCTGAAAGGTCAAACAATTTCCCAAGAACAAGTGCTAGCTGTGTTCATCATCAACATGGAAGAAGAAAATCAAGAAAATTCAAATAGCCCAACATGCCTAGGAAAGGCTAATATTCAATGTAAGTAACATATATTTTGTATATTATTATAATATAGCATTATTTTTCTTGAAGAAAAGGTTCACTGTAATTATTTTTTGTTATGTATGTTCTTCATATGTATGATCCCAACAGAAATATCTTATATTAGACTAAAAGGCTATTGATATATTTATTATTTTCTGTGTTTGGTATAAATTTAAAAAATTGGCAATATCAATTGTTTATTGATAAGTATAAGTATTTAGAGCACATAGGAACATGTTTTAAAATCTGTTTTCTTGTTTTAAAATTAGAAAACTATTTTTATTTTAGCAAAACCATTTTTTGGTTATAAAGTTTTCAAAAATGTAAATCCTATATGGTGCCAAAAACCAATAACTCAAAAATCAATTAGCTGTACGTTTGGTACGTAAAATAATTGTTCTATTTAAAATAAGGAATAATTTTTATTGGACATTATTATTAGAGTATATGATAATGATTCTCTAACATTTGGAATATTCATTTTCATAAGAATGGTTATTTCAAAGATATATTTCATTCTACTTGCTTTAATGTTAAATAAAAGATACTTATTTTTTTAATGAAATAGTTATTCTGTGCATCCATTGTACCCTCCCTAGTCATGATATAACATTAATGCATTTTTTTTTTTTTTTTTCATTTGTTGAAAGAAAAGAAAAGAGAAAAATCTAACACGTGTGGTAAGCATACAAGTATGGTTATGATAATTCTTGATGGGTATTGTTATTTACACAATAGGTTGTGCACAACCCCCTCACATGAGTAGGACCTATCCACTCAGATGGAACTCACTCATGTGAGTGGTTGTGCACAAGTGCAGTAAACCTTTTCCATTCATGATATGCCTCGATCATCTACCTCTCAAATGTAAAATAAATGACAAAAAAAGGAAAGTTAAAAACCCAACACGTGTGCGTGTACCATTTTCTTTTTCCAAATTTCCAAAAATCTTAGAAAAAGAGCAGACTCAGCAGAGTTGGAGAAAATCAGGAAAAAAATTCTCGCCAAGTAAAACGGGCCTTGCAATAGCGCCACGTATACCATCCGCAAACCACATCCAGTCCCTCTAAATTACACTCGACTCTTCCTCAAAGCCCCAACTCCAAGGTCCTTCGTGCTTCCAAAAGGCCAGAGCGAGAGCTTGTTATCTAACACAGACACGCACACGCACACGCACTTGCTCCACTCCCAACCCATCTGAGTAAATCCTCTGCTTCAAGGTACACCCTCTTTGCTTCTCTTTTCTCTCCTCTTATTGTTCAATTTGTATTCTTATACGAAATGGGTTTATAATCAGATTGTTTCATCTTTCATTTTCATTTTTGAGAAGAGAAAAAATAGTTTTTTTTTATTTTTTTTTTATTTTTTTTTTTATTTTTATGAATTTCTTTAAGTTATTTATGTGTTCAGTTTACTCGAATTGTCGTTAAATTACATTTTTGTGCTCAAATTATTTGTGGGTAATGGAGCAATACAATCTAGAGCGAAGACCATGTTTATGTTTCAGTTCGGTTTGTGTTTGGTGGTGTGTATCAGTGTATGTTTTCACCCAGCTCTCCATTTTTCAAATTTCAAGCTTAGAATTGCTTGTATAGAATGTGTATATTAGTGGTTTAGAGAATGAAATGAAGTTTCAAAATACATATAATTACATAGTGGATAAAGAAATCTACGCAAGAAAAGCATAAGTTTATGAAAAATAAAAAATGAATGCTGATGCTTTACAGAAGTTGATTTTTAATTCTGTGTGGTAGCTGAGATTCTGCTGTAGGAGAGGAAAAGGAAAGAAAACTTGGAATCTTCCACACATGACCTTAACCCCAATCTGTTTGTTATGTGGTTCCAAGTTTTGTTTTCCTTTTATGCTATATATTTGTATTAGGGTTTAATCTTCCTGTGTATTAGGGTTACGCCCCTCTACACTTTTTTAATGAACTGACATTACTTATAAAAAAAAAAAAATATTGGTGCTGAATTGATTTGAGTTTTCTAGTGTTTAATTTCAAGAAAAAAAAATGAATGAGCACTTTTAGTATAAAGGAAGATGAGAAAGAAATGGTGGTATCAATATAAACTGACAGTATTAAGAACAAGAAAATTAAAGTTCTATACTGGTGAAAATACAGATTAATGGATACGTTCCAGGTATCATAAGTTTCGAGGTTGTGTTTATATACTCTTCGGTTTGCCTTGTATAGAAACTTGCCTGTGTAAAGCATCTTTTTGTTAATTGGAAATACTACATTGTGGATAAAAGACTTCCTGTCCCTTCATTTTCTTGTGATAAAATCTTAAACTGTTTTTAATTTCACTCTTGTCATGGTAATCTATAATGAATTTTGTTCTTTTAAGTAAAAGATATGTCTCCTTTCTTAAGTATTAAGCACCTGCTGAATAGCTTCCATTAGCTGTCCATGTTGCTTAAGATATTAACCTAAGCTCCTTCTTCCTTGCATGGTTTTCTCAAAGTCAATGTTTGTTCTCATGCACATTGACTAGTCTGCTTGGTCTTATTCTATATGCTATCACTTACACATTCATGTTTATATATAGCATTAATACCGTTGTTTTTTTTTTTTTCTTTTAGTTTTTAATTCCTTTTTCTGGTTTCAGGGATGGCAGCATCATCTGCATGCCTTGTGGGGAACAGTTTCTCTACCCAGAGTGCAAAAAAAAATTTGAGCAAAGATATCTATGGGAAGTTGCTCTTGCCTTCTTCAAGCCTTCCATCATTTCATAAGGCCTCGAAAGTAGTTTTTGCAAAGGCATCTTTGGACCAGATGCGCCATGAACGAAGAAGAGACTTTCTAAAGTTGTTGCTTGGAAATGTTGGAGTTGGTGTGCCTGCTTTGCTGGGAAGTGGGAATGCGAAGGCTGATGACCAGGGGGTTTCTTCCTCCAGGATGTCTTATTCTAGGTTTTTGGAGTATTTGGACAAGGACAGAGTGAAAAAGGTTGATGTGTTCGAGAATGGAACCATAGCTATTGTTGAGGCTGTTTCTCCTGAACTGGGTAACCGGGTTCAGCGAGTTCGTGTGCAGCTTCCAGGGCTCAGCCAGGAGCTCCTTCAGAAGTTCAGGGAAAAGAACATTGACTTTGCGGCACATAATGCCCAAGAAGACTCTGGATCTCTGTTATTCAATTTGATTGGGAATCTGGCTTTCCCTTTAATCTTAATTGGGGGGCTATTCTTACTCTCAAGGCGCTCATCTGGAGGCATGGGTGGTCCAGGTGGACCTGGATTCCCCCTTGCCTTTGGCCAATCTAAAGCCAAGTTCCAAATGGAACCAAACACTGGAGTGACATTTGATGATGTGGCCGGAGTAGATGAAGCTAAGCAGGATTTCATGGAGGTGGTGGAATTTCTGAAGAAGCCTGAAAGGTTCACTGCAGTTGGGGCTCGTATTCCAAAAGGGGTTCTTCTTATCGGTCCTCCTGGAACTGGAAAGACTCTGCTAGCCAAGGCGATTGCTGGTGAAGCTGGTGTTCCATTTTTCTCCATCTCAGGTTCAGAGTTTGTAGAAATGTTTGTTGGTGTTGGTGCCTCTCGAGTCCGTGATCTTTTCAAAAAGGCAAAGGAGAATGCTCCTTGCATCGTTTTTGTTGATGAAATTGATGCTGTTGGACGGCAAAGAGGAACTGGAATTGGTGGAGGGAATGATGAAAGAGAGCAGACTCTTAACCAACTTTTGACAGAAATGGATGGTTTCGAAGGTAATACTGGTATCATCGTTATTGCAGCAACTAATAGGGCAGACATTCTCGACTCTGCCTTACTGAGGCCTGGACGGTTTGACAGACAGGTGAGGATATGTCATCAATGCTTATTGCTCCTATTAATAGGGAAAGTACTGAAGTTTGTGCTCTATTGCAGGTAACTGTTGATGTTCCAGATATACGGGGAAGAACAGAGATCTTAAAGGTTCATGGTAGCAACAAAAAATTTGATTCAGATGTCTCTCTTGATGTTATAGCCATGAGAACACCTGGTTTTAGCGGAGCAGATCTTGCAAATCTCTTAAATGAGGCAGCTATACTGGCTGGTAGGCGTGGGAAGACGGCAATTTCATCTAAAGAGATTGATGATTCAATTGATAGGATTGTTGCTGGAATGGAAGGAACAGTAATGACAGATGGCAAAAGCAAAAGTCTTGTGGCATATCATGAAGTTGGGCATGCCATTTGTGGGTAAGTGTGATAATACTAGTGGTTTTGTTTATTTTAGAATCCTCCATATAATATTTTTACAAGGCCATGCTCAACTTTAAAGTAACACACTACACTTTTATATGATCTTTCCCCAATATTTTTTGATAAGAACACAAGCATGTTTTTTTGTAAGGTGTTCTGGTATACTGAGAGGCATGATCGTAAAAAATTCTCCTTTAAGTGCATCTATACATTCATTTGTACAACAGTTTCTGCAATCACTGCTACCTTACCAATGTTTGCTTTAGTCACACAAAGGACTCTGTTATTCCTCATAAGCCTTGCAAATGTAAAAAATAATAGCAGCTATGGTCAAATTCCCATTTAAAAGCAAATGTATAGTGCAGTTGATCGTGTAGTTACAGTTACTATTTTGTTTTTTACATAAGTAATTGAAATACCATCAAAAGCATAAGGTGCCTCCAAGTACACTAGGAGTATACAAAAGAAGTCACCTAGCAAATAGAAGCAAAAAGAACTAGAAATTCATGAAAACTAATCACCAAATGAGAAACAAAAGTAACTGTCCAAAAATACAGGGTGTTGAAAAATAAAGACTTAATCTTCTCCTAAGTCCTCTTACCGTACTCAAAATTTTTGTCATTCATTTTCCTCCAAAAATCCACAAAAGAAACGAATGTACCATCTTCTACACAGTAACACTCTGAATGTTGCTGACAGTCCACCAACAAAGCATACAAGTCGACTACTCATCTAGGCCTAACCCAAGACAGCCCAAACTGACTAAACACATAGCACAAGCAATCTCACCATGAAGAAGAAGATGATCCATAGACTCCACGTTTCTTTTACACACACACCAATCTACCACAATCACGCGCCGCTTCCGAAGGTTGTCCATAGTAAGGATCTTTCCTAGAACCGCCGATCAAGCATAACAGCCTACCCTAAATGGAGCCTTAGTCCGCCAAACACTCTTCTAGGGGAAGTAGTGACTATCATTACAACTTATGACACTATAAAAGGATTTAAAACCAAACAACCCTCTTTTTGGAAGGGATCCACCATAGCTTGTCCTCACCTTTCCGTCTCACTCCCCCTAAATACAACACCCGGAAAAACGAGGCAAAGACATTCACCTCCCAATCATGGGCCACTCTAGCAAAGCTCATGTTCCATGGAATAGAACCTCCAGGATTTTCCTAGTGATATGCAACAAAAGCGTCCTTTGTGCATGCAATATCAAATAAACCCGAAGAGGCTTCCTTAAGGACCAAATTCCCACACCAAAGGCTTCCACTGAATGTAGTTACGGTTACTGATACTTCTGTTAAATATGCATTGGTAGTATTGATCATGCAACTGCTTATACAAAAAAAAAAAAAGATCATGCCACTAGGGCAGACAAACGGCATTGATTGCCAATACCGCCAATAAGTAAAGCAGGTTTTTAGCATTTGAGGGAAATGGAAGTAAGTTTGGTTACATCCCTTCCAACGGGAGAATCAGGGGATTTTGGGGGTGGAGGGTGGAGTTGTGCATTCTGAAAATCCACCAAGACAACTACTAGCTTGCCTATCCAAAATATTATTTTAGGCTCAGGCCACCTTGCTTATTGCAGCAAATATATGATCAGCCCCCCAAACCCACCCAAAAGAAATCCTCTTTTTTTGCACAATATTGCCTTCATATATATCGTAGCTATACACTATGTAGATGTGGTTCCCCTCTCTGTTTCCACATGCATTGACACCTGCTTGCATATACACACAGCCATATGGCATATGAGTTAAATGTACAAGTTTTCAATCTGGTGCAAGTTTTGAAGGATTCATCACATGCCAGAATCTGTGTGGATTTGAATCAAAAGGGTTCTTAAGAAATGTGTCAAAGTTTAAATCCATATTACTATTGAATATTTAAAATAGAGCCATGGTCCACAGACCAAATGGCATCTCCTCAACCAAAAATCAAGGGCTGGAGGGTTAATTACTTATCCAAAAAAGAAAAGAAAAGGTGGATGTGGGCTCAATCCCATAGGGGTGCATGAGTATATATGCTTATTTATATTTTGTACGTAGTGATACTTATCTTTATTTGTTGTTAAAAGGCAATATAATAACTTCTAAATTTTTACATTTAATTCTTTTTCTTTTGAATGCTAATATGATCAAACTTGCCGAATCCTAAATTCAATTGATTTGAAATTGAACCTTAAGAATAGGATTTGAGGTTGAACAACTAGATTTGATATGGCATGGTTATTGAATCTTAATCAGTGTAATCCAAGTCAAGCTTGGAACAGGATCCAAGTTATTTACAATTTTGCATAGAAGTGGCATCAGTTGGTAGACTATATTGCCTGAGTGGGTTTCGTTGTCACTGATAACTACTTGTCTCTTCTCTGAACTTTGTGCCACTGATAACCCTCCATAGTTTCTGAAGCTCCCCATAATTTTTGCATTGAATATTGTATGCTATCACTTTCTCTCTCCTTCAGAGCTATTGGTCTCTTCTGGGTCTGCTCCGCCCATAGTCTTACCCTGCATGATTTAAGTGACCTTTCTTCACATGTTCTCATTGATTGATAGAGTTCATATTATTTATGATATGTTTTTATCCTTTCCTTCCGTGCAGGACTTTGACTCCAGGGCATGATGCTGTTCAGAAAGTGACCCTAGTTCCACGTGGTCAGGCACGGGGTCTTACCTGGTTTATTCCTACCGATGACCCTACCCTGATCTCCAAGCAGCAACTCTTTGCACGAATTGTTGGTGGACTAGGTGGCAGAGCTGCAGAGGAAGTTATCTTTGGTGAGCCAGAGGTGACAACAGGTGCAGCTGGTGATTTGCAGCAGATTACTGGTTTGGCAAAACAGGTTACACAATTTTGCTTGATTCTCAGTTTGAGTGTGGTTTTCCGCTCCTGTCTACTATCTAGGGGGTTCCTACTTTAATTTTGTAGCCAATAGCTCCTAAAACTAACATTTCCTTTGTCCTAACCATAAAAAGTTAATGGAGGGATTTGATTATCTGTTTACAGATGGTAACAACATTTGGAATGTCTGAAATTGGCCCATGGTCACTTATGGACTCAGCCCAGAGTGGGGATGTCATCATGAGAATGATGGCGAGGAACTCGATGTCAGAGAAGCTTGCTGAAGACATTGACGCTGCCATCAAGAGGATTTCAGACGAAGCATATGAAATTGCATTGACCCACATAAGGAACAACCGTGAGGCCATTGACAAGATCGTGGAAGTCCTCCTTGAGAAGGAAACAATGTCTGGGGATGAATTCCGGGCAATTCTCTCCGAGTTTGTTGAAATCCCAGCAGAAAATCGGGTCCCTACTTCATCGCCCTCACCAGTTACCGTTTGAATAGCAAGACTTATGACTTTTTAACTGTCATTGATTCTTGATCATACATATTGGGTTGGTTAAATGTATTATATCTGTAATCTTCTGTAAAAGTAAAAGGATAGTTCAATATATCAGCCTTACTGCACCATGGACGTACTACATATATATAGGCTGCAGCTCTTAACTGAGGCAGCTGTTCATCTACCTAGCACCTCCATATTCTTATATTGGGTTGTTAAAATGCATGGACTTGGGTTTTGTCCCATTAGCTCAATGCTCTCTTAACTCTACTAGCTTTAAGAATTAAATCCTTGAGCTCAAAGCTTTTAATTGCTTAAGTATTTAGGAATTAAATTCTTTAGCTCAATCAATTACAAAAAACATGCCACATAGGATTGGCCCATGTTTTATAAAATAAAATAACTCAAATAAATAAATACATAATTAAACTCCAATAAATTTATATCAGCTCAAAGAGTGACCTTAAAGGAAAAAAAATATTACTAGTTTCAATAGGCATGTGACATTTATCACATACGACACTATTAATCACAATTGATTGCACTAAATGTGATTGCACTTTGATATGTATTTTCAATTAATTAAATAATACATGTGACGTACTTATTTATTATATATTATCCCTCCATGAAATTATTTTGTAGTTGAATCAAAGTCCATACATTGTCATTTTGTTCACTACCTCTTTTTCTTGATAACCTGATTTAATTACATGATTATCATTTTGTACCCTATGAGATTTCATCTCATCTTGTACATATGAGTTTCAGACAATCTCACTGAAACACTCAGGCTCGAGTTTTAGAATAATCATTTCTAATAAATCTACATAAAATGAAATATTCTTTATCACTTTAATCCTGACAAAGGATTTGAATTCTTTCTTGAAGATGATGTTTACAAAATGCTACATGCGATTACCCAATGCACGAAGATGTTGACTATGGATAGATTCCACTCATAGATACATCAAAGTGACTTACACTTTATATCAGAGCTCACGATCTTCTCAGAATTTAGAGTAACTGTTATAAGCCGGCGTGTACGTACATCATTCTTTGTGACAATGTTAAAAGAATGATGACTCATGTGGTTTGTTTGGTGCCATATTACTCTTACACCAACATATCAACATTGTTTCTTCTAATCAAGACAAATTGTTGAAATTAACATGTTATAGTCTAGATGGATTTCTCAGTTCTATTTACAACTACGAACAATCTTTTATAAGTTATAAGGACTTATGCCTATATTCAAATATGTGTGTGTGTGTGTGTGTGTATATATATAATAATTATAAGAAATCATCATTCAACCAATTAGAGTTTTGGATACTAGTCCCAACAAAATGATGCCCCACTTAACAGCAAAGTTGCTAATAATTTATCCTTTTTATAGCTTCGTGTGACTCCCCCAAAATTAGGTAATTGTTTTACTTAACTTGGAGAGTTACTGGCAGTATCCCTAGAAGAATTAACTAGTAATCGCCTAGCAGAACCACCCTTAAGATCCAATCAGAGTGAACAAAAAGTGGAAAAATGAAGAATATTAAGTCTGAGAATCTAAAAGTAATTAAACCTTAAATAATACTATAATCAAATATTGACAAAGAGTTATCCAAAATTGAATCCAATCTAAGCAAACCTGTTACCAAGGGACCATTCGCTCGGCGTCTTCATCCTAACGAACCTCACTAGTCCTGCACGGAGATGTTGACTATGGATAGATCTCACTCATAGATACATCAAAGTGACTTATACTTTACATTTGAGCCCACGATCTTCTTAGGATTTAGAGTAATTGTTGTAAACGATGTGCACGTACATCATTCTTTGTATCAATGTTGAAAGCATGATGACTCACGTGGTCTGTTTGGTGTATGACTCTACCTTGCTGTTATACCAATATATCAATCTTGTTTCTTCGAATCAAGACAAATCATTGAGGTTGACATGTTATAGTTTATATAGATTTCTCAGTTCCATTTACGACTACGAACAGTATTTTATAAGTTACTAGGACTTATGACTATAATCTTTTGTATGATAATTCATTTATTCACACCATAGTCAAATACAATGTTACTTAGGGACCTTACATGTATATAATATGAAAAATCCAAATATATATATGTAGATGTAAAACATTAATGTATATGCCCAATATTCAATATTATACAAGAAAGCATCATCTAACCAATTCGAATTTCGGACACTAGTCCCAAAAAAATGATGCCTTACTTAACTGTAATGTTGTTAATAATTTATTCCTCCTATAACTTCGAGGTGTTAAGCATGTGACCCCTCTTAACCCTTTGGCTGCTTGGCAATTTTGTTTCCCCTTCCTAACATCAGGGTGTTAGGCTCATAATCCCCCTTAACCGTTGTGATTTACATGCATTCAAACATAAAATCATTTTTATGTCATAATATATCCCTTTCCATACATCATATTTTTCTTCTGAAACTCATCCTCTTTTCAAAAATCATTTTCTTTGAAAGCATATTTTCCTTCGACATATATGTAAAAGCATTTCAAACTATATTCATGCATGTAATAAAAATAACAAAGCTCAAGGAAATATTCAAAGCGTACTTTTGTAAAATAATGCCAAGTCAATAAGTTTGAACTTACAGTTTAGGCTTAACTTCCTAGATAGAATCCGTTAATTCTGATCTATCTCTGCAGTTGTAATGTATCTAAGCATAGCCTTTTTTTTTTTTCTTTTTTTTTTTTCACATTCCTAAGCTTTATTCTAATCCTATGATCTTTAAATATCACAAGAAATATTATTCTTATACTTTGCTTTTATCCTAAAGAAATCTGGCAGCAACATAACGACATGTTTATAATGTCATAGTACCACTCGGACATTATAACAATATATCTAAAATATCATAATATCACTCAAGCATTACAACAGTATATCTAGAATATTATAATACCACTCGGGCATTATAATGATATATCTAAAATGCCATAATACCACTACGGCATTACAACGGCATGTTTAGAATGTCATAATACCATGTTGACATTATAACGGCTATGCTGCATTATCACATATTTTCATACAGGCATTACTATGACATTAATAAAATAATTATCTAACATCTCGACATTATTCGGGCATTAACACGACGCTATCGTAGAATAGCTAATTAAATTTAGATAGCACAACAACACTATTGTAATATTCAAGGGTTAATTATTATTTAGCCCCCTAAATCAATAGCCATTTTTTTATGAAGCACCATGAAATGACAAATGTCATGATATGGCATTCTGAATTGCAAATTTGTTATGATTTCGCCCCCTTTGTTAGTATTGACCGTTATCTTGGATGGAAAATCATATTTGACCAAAATATTTCAAAAATATCCTTATTTTGATCATTGAAAACCAAAATTACCCTTTGTATGTATTAATTAGTAGAAGAAGACAGTTTTTTTTTTTTTTTTTTTTTTTTAAAAAAAAAAAAATCTAAGGATAGATGCAAAATCATTCTTTCTAGTTGGCCGAAATTACAAATCGCTCGTAGTAGAATAAAAAATAATACAAAAGTCCTCGGGATAAGCCAAAATAACAATTTAGCCTCTCCAATCAAATTTCATCAAAACACTTGACGGATTCCATTAGTGTACCACACGCCATCACCAATAGAATGATGACAAATGTCACTCCTTTTTTTTAAAAAAATAAAAATAAAAATTTGAATAAATTAAAAGTATAAATATATAAAAAATTAAAAACTTAACAAATTAATTTGTAAGAGAAATAAAAAATCAATCTTTGTGGTTGGCCTAAATTACAAATCGCTTCTTGCAGTATAAAAATTAATTCAGATGTCTTCAGGTAGGCCAAAATTGGGGGGGGGGGGCTGCAAGCCACCCCCAGAGGTGGCGCCGACCACCTCTAGGTGGCTGCGCCCCACCTTTAGCCCATCTAGAGTGGTTCGCAGGCTCCCCAAGAGGTGGGGCTAATGTGCGAGCCACCTTAAAGATGGTGCCGATGTAGTGCCCTAGGTAATAGGATTGAGTAGGTCTTAATTAACAGTTTAGAGCTTTTTGACTTTCTGTGTTGACTGAACGTTCGCTGAGAGTCATGATCGTTCGCTCTTCCCTCACGAACGATCGTAGTTCCCACCGAAAACGTTTGAAGTCCCTACCACAAACGATCGTTATCGTGTTGTACTGTGTGTCGAAAGGTACATCCCATGCCATCAGCATGTGTGTCAGACCGTATCCCAAACAATCGAAATATGTTGAATGATCGCCTAACCCTAAATGGTACACGAATGTTCGAGCTTTGCTTGACGAACATTCACCAATGGCCAGATCAGTTGATCCTTATCCACTCCGATTTCTTCTCCTATAAATACCCCCATCCTCACCCTTTTCACCTCATTTCTGCCCATTGCTTCAGTGTAATCCTAGAGGGAGAGTCAGAGAGTGTTTTGGGGAGAGAGAATGAGCTCTCTTGGTTCTTGATCTTCAAGGGAGGTAACATTCCTAACTTAAATCGTTGCTTAAGTTGTTGATATGTTGTTTAGTTAATTTTCCTGCCCTAGCTTATGATTTTGGTATCTCTATTGAGTTTTTGGTTTCAATAACTAGATTAGTGTTTTGATGATGTTTAACGTATCGAGTTTTGCATGAAGAGGTTATTGAGGCTTAGGCCTCTGTTAGAGATCATATTGAGACCACAGGACTTGCTTAGAAGTGATTTTGTAGCATTTAGGTTCAGATTTTGGATTCGGCCTAAGCACTGAACGTTCAACCCTTCACTGGACGAACAATCGAGGTCAAAGCTGAACATTTGACCCCCATGTTCGAATGATCAACTGACGGGCAGAAAGCCTATTTTTAGCTGTTTAGAATTTAAGACTTGTTTTAGTTCAGGTTTAAGGCTGATGATAGATTTTTATCAGATTTTGAGGTTGTGGAGCCTCAAGGGGACTTTTTGGTGGAGCCTTGCGATATGAGTGAAACTCACATGAATATTTGTTATTATTATTTTTCCGCATAACATCATTATTTTGTGTATCAAAACATGCATGTTTTCAACTCATTTGAAATACCTTTTTGATTAATGTGAGCTGTATTTTGTGAAAATTTGTGATTAATGGTAAGATAATGAAATGATGAGATTATGAAAGCATGTATGTAAAATACGGTGAAGATTAAATTGCATCGTATGACATGGTATACCGTTTAGTGCGAAAAAATGATCATGGGCCTACTATTATATGGTATGATGGGCCTTGGATCCAATGGTTATTTTGTGACCAGCACATCATGCTTGAATAAGGGTCACGGGTACAGCTTTGCTAGTAGCGTGGGCCACCCGAGGTCGGACTCAGTCGGGCTGCTAGTATATGATGGTATGCGTACATATCCGGGGCACTAGTGTTGTATTACAAGTCCCTCAGGACAGTGTCAACCCTGCCAGGAAGGGGTTAATATCCTGGGTAGACCATCGGGAATTGAACTATGACATGACTCTTATTATAAGCATATATTATATTTATATCACATCCATCACCATCTTGTACAATGAAATGATACTCCAATGCATGTGATTACAACTTAAACTGAGTTCACCATATAATAACATGTGTATCATGCTTATTATTACTCACTAAGTTGTAGACTTACACTTGTATCTTTCCACTTATGAAACATGTATTCTTTTATGGATAGTTTTTGTGATGGCAATTTCGAAATAGCATATGGTCATGTTGGAGGGAGTGCTCAGGATCATCTTTGAGGAGTTAGATCCCATTTGGCTGGCGTGGATGTGGAATGGAGATATTGAATTCCGCCGAGATACGCTAGATATTATTTTTATGCTTTATCTTCTTAAGTGTGGGATTTGACTCTTGATGTTGGTGACTCTTAGATCTTTTAGCTTTAGATATGTATCTTATTTTGATGACTAGTCTTTTGACCGTACTTTGAGAGCTTCATATATATTCGTTATGTTGTTTTAATTTATCCTAGCTATTCTTATTGTGAATGTGGATTTTAGAATGCTATCTTTATCTTTTAAGTAAAAGCCTTTCGCTGTAGACTCTCTTTGGAGATGCTCAAGATTGGCTCGTTTGAGATTTACTTGAGCTCGAGCTTGAGCTTGTGACGAGCCCAATTTTTGCGCTCAAGCTCAACTCGCCAAGGGGTGAACCCTGTGCGAGCTCAAGCTCGGGTCGAGTAGGTTTATTAAATTTAATGATTAAGTTAAAAAATAAAAAATAAACAAATTCAACAAATTTTAGTAACGATAATTTTACCAAATATAATCAAATTTAAACAAATACAAATGAAATACCATTACAAATAAAATTGATACAAATACAATCAAATAAACGAAAGAGAATGGAAAAAAAAAGGGACTACGATAGCAATGGAGTTGATTGTAACTAGTGTATAAACATACTGCAATACCTGGCAGAAAAAAGCTTAAAAAAGCAAAAGAGGCTGATAAGCATCGAATGTTGTATATTCAAGCCCCTTAACTTGTATATGTTAATGCCTTAGTATTGCTATTTGTTTGATTTTTTGTTGTTTTATTGTTTTCAAGTTTTAAATAAACATACAAGTAATTCCATTGATTTTTGGCTTAAACCATATTTTGAGAAGACCTAGAAGATGTGGTTAAGTTTGATCAAAACAAGGAAATGATTAAATCGAAATTTTTCCAATAAGAGTCAAAATCGGATTGGATTCAAATTTGGATTTTGTACACATCTCAATGTTTTGATCATAACTTTCTACTCAAGTATCCTATTGCAATGAAATTAATGGCGTTGGAAAGCTAATAAACAATGCAACAAATATGTCAGAAATAGTTTTTTTCCTAATTCGAACATTTACTATGAAAAAATCGCCCCAAAATAAAAGACTAGAAATCTGAACGAATTTGGAATCATTTTCCCACTTAGATTGAATTTTCAATCTCCTACTTGGACTAAGAGACTAAGTTCCAATTTTTCTTAGATTCCTAGGGCTTTTAAGCCTCTCCTAGTCTCTATAAATAGACCCCTAAGTTTCAAGAGAATGTATGCTTAGCTTTAGACAGAAAACTCTTCTTGGAGGCTTAACAAGTTAAAGAGGAGAAGAACATGGCAGGAGGCCATCACAGCTCCACGATGAGCGGCTAAATTAGTAATAGGGTGTTGATGTAGCCCCTTCCAAGTAACAATGGTTTAATTGTATTTTAATTTGGAATTTTCTATATGCATGATGGTTGTATAACTATGAGAATTGATCATTACGAATTTCTTCTCTTGTCTTACAAAGTCTTTTATATTGATTGAACTCAATCCTTCATATTTTCTGTGATTATGTGAATGATTGTTATACAACGACTTTAATTGATATATGATCAAGAGGGTTAGATAAGTCATGCTTAGGGAAGACGGATTGTATTACACCCAAGTTTAGTGTAATTTAGGCAGACAGTTCGTACCAACCGAAGATGGGTTATACTATTCCATTGATTGTGTGTATCCTATTAAAGATGTTGCTAATCCATACCTAGGGAAGACAGGTCATACTGCATCTTAGCGGTTAGGTGGACGGTCCGTACCAACCGAAGATGGATTATATTTATTCTTTAGAGTTAATTTCTTGATTACTCGAGTGAGACAAGCCCTATATCATGCATAGTATGAATTTTCCTTGTTTATTTATGGTTGACCATTCTTATGCGGTGAGTGGTCAAATCAATCTCCTATTCTTTCCCTCATCACTACAATCTTTATTTTTATGTCTTTAGTTTTATGCATTTAACTTAGTTATAAATAAAATAAAATCAAACTTCTTTTAAATTAAGTTATATTTAATCTCGAAAAACTTGATAACAACACCTACACAGTCCTTGAGGTTCGACACTCTCAATATAGCCCTATCCTACGAGGATTCGTACTATTGCGAGTGGTTATTTTTATTATTGATATATTTTTGTAAACAAAAGACCACATCAATTTTTAGCCCCTTTGCCACAGACTACAAACGGTTATGTTATTAAGTTTTAAAGATTGAATTTAACTTGATTCTTTTATATTTTTATGTTTTTTTTTTTTAATTTTTTTTTTAAAATTTTGGTTTCTTTATTTTTTGTTTTGTTCTATTCTTTTATGTTAGTTTTTATTTTATTTCATTTTATTTTATTTTCTCAATTTAGTTCATGTGAGGAGGCATTCCAACACCCAATGGACCATGTTCATATTGCTATAGTCCTTATCACCATGTTAGAGATTGTCTTAGTGCCGGACAATTTTCTAATTATTTTTATGAGCATATGCACACTTTTCTCTAGACCGGCGAATAATCTTTACTCCGATTAGTTTTTGATTGGCTGCATTCTGTTGACAAAATCACTATCATGTAATGTTGCTGCTTTCACAGGGATGCTGTATATTCTAGAATCTTCAAAGTATTTAGAGTTTATGTCTTTAAGATGGAAATAGCCTTATTATGACAATTTCCAGTGTCACAAGCTGCAAGAAGGCTATTTCAGTATTCAAGGAAGATTCTATGCAAATTCCAACTCAGAAAAGTCAGATCCTTTGTTTCCGTCCGGACGGTTATCAGTCAGCAACATCCGTTCGGACGACTTGGCAATACTGCCCGAACGCCCACGGAAGTTTCAAACTATTCAAGGTTGCATCCATCCGGACATCTCAGCAATGCCCCCGGACGCTTATCAGTGTTCAGCAAGAAATCGAATTTCCTTCTCATACACAGATATGGTAAGATAGCTGAATCCGTCCGGACGACAGGGCAACACTGTCTGAACGCTATCCTTGATAAGGCAAGACGTGGAGAAGAATTGTAACTGTCTGGACGTTAGGGCAACACCGTTCGGATGCCAGTCCTTATTATGGAAATTACGTGCAGCAAAAGTGCAACTGTCCAGATGCTAGGGCAACACTGTCTGAACGTAGCCTTGATATGGTATTGAGTGAAGCGCGTTATGGAAAGTCATTTGCACAGTTGTCCATCTGGACAGCCTCGGCTTCCATCCGGACGCCGCCTAGAGAAAACCGAATCAGTGTTGATTTAGGTCTTCTGTAGCCTATATATAGAAGCCTCTAAGCATGTATTATTTACAAAATTCGGTATTGAATTCTTTATACCTTAGAGAGTATATTTTAGGGAGAATTTGTGAAGATTTGCTAGCTCTCAAGCTGTTGCCGTTGTGTGCTGTTGTTGTGCTCGTTATTGACATTTATCTTAGGGAGGAGCCCTAAGGTAAAGGAATCCATGGAAGACCCCTTTGAGTAGGAGACTTGGTTGAGAAGCGTTCACGTTGGGTTATGTGTCAGAGTCCTAGATACGATCACTGCATCAGGTATGTGAGTGTTACTTTCTATGTACTAGCTTTGTCTTTTGATAGTGGATTTCCTGGGTTTGGCTACCCCGGAGTAGTTTTTCTCTTAATTAAGTTTCCACTTCGTTAACAAAATAATTATGTTCTTTAAATTCCGCATTTACATTATTTTGTTACACGTTGCACACACATATGGTTAAATTAGAAGTCATTTAAATTTTCAATCATAATTTCTCTTGGCATGATCAAGCCACAGGAAATTCAGCCCCACAGTGTCACGAACTGCACTATTAAGCAAATTCGCATTTCAACAATCAAGCGGTCTATCCACCATCTAACTTCCATCCTCCCCACCAGCAATGGTAATCATCTCCATATTTTGCTGAATTTGAGGATAACTGGCAGCCTTCTTCCACATACTGGTCTCCATAACAGCAGTCTCAGGCCATACCATCTCCTCTGATGAGTTTTGACTTTCAAGATTAGATGTTGAAATTTATGAGCAAGATGGATCAAATAATTGAATCTCAGAATCAGATGGTGAACTCACTCTGAATCCATTGCCAAGATAGAAGCTCATGAAGATGAGCCATCTCCCATCTACTGGCCTCCACAACAACAATACCAAGAGGATCCATCTCGTTTGTCGGATTCTAACTTTAAAATGTTGAATCTTATGAGAAAAATTGAGGAGACTAATCAGATTATGAAGTCTCAACAGGAACAATATACCCCTCAATTCTTCGTCAAGATAGAAGCCAAGATGGAAGCTCATGTTGAACGAATCATCAACCACCTCAATAGAGAAGAAGGAGAGCTTCAAAGACCGTCGGTGGCCAATCCTGATGGACACTACATGGTGGATGAGAGTACTTCTTATCATAAGCTAGCAATCACCACAATGAAGAATGGAGAAGTGGTCGAAACTCATGTGAAAAATACGAAGGAGGAGCAAATTGAGGCCCCACAAGCTCTACATTGGGCAAAAGGCGAGGAAGTGAGCACTGAGGCTCCTTCATCATCCACTCTTATTATCGAGATGCCATATGAACCCCGAGCCCCTATTCCAAGTAATCTAAAAATTCCATTTTTAGAGACAGATAACACTCTCCTAGTCATTATTGCTTATGACTTAACAAAAGGCGAGGAGAGTAGTTTGTTAGGGCTCTTAGAAGAGCAAAAAGAGACCGTTGAGATAGAAAACTTCCTTAAGTATTCTCCTCATTTTACTCCAGTTCATAATTCCCTTCTGGATAAAAAACTGTTTGAGAATACTCAGAGGGATCTACCTTGATATGCGCACATTCATAATTACCTTTCTGTAGGTCAAATTTATTCTCTTTGGTCCAAGAGAAGAAAATATTGGTGCTTCAAATTTAAACTTAAGGGTCAAAGAGCACTGAGTGCATCAAGGATATGAATTCCACTGGTTTGGCGGATCCTACATATTTTGACTAAATGAGTTAGCTTCATAGGTTCTAGCACAGGCCATGTGCGCTCGAGTCCTCCATTAGGCTAGGGTACATCTTCTCCTTCCAGGTTTATCTTCTCCATTGTTGTTTCATTCTTGGTTTATATTTCTACAACAACGTGTTGCACTTGACTGGTATTTGGTTGGAGTATGACTCTCCTTTCAGGATATGTGTTTTTGCAATCAAGTTTGGTGGTATGATATGCCCCACATATTCTCATTCAGGTATTCCTATCCTCTTACTGTTATGTTCAAATCTATACACATATTGGGAACAATGTGTGATTCAAGTTTGGGGATATGGAAGAACGAAACATTGTCCAATATTTTGCTATGTTATCTCTAAGAATTTGGTTGAACTTTAATTCTTATTTGTATTTCATTGGTGAGCTTAACATGATGAACACATGATCACTTGACTAGGGAATTAAGAAGTTTTGTTATTTTCTTTGGCAGCATGAGATATTACTTGTTTCAATTTGATTCTCACAAGCACACTAGCACGTAGTATATGGGGTATGAAATTTGAAATCAGTTATGTCTATTATCAATATCTTGGATGCAAGTGGGTAACTTATTGGAGGAATAACCTTGGCATAAAAAAAAGAAAAAAAAAAAAGAAGAATAATATTGATCACTTTGAGCTTTTCGCTGAGTAACCGAACTTCTTGCCTCATTAAGCATTGAGTGTTCGCATCAAAAAGTAGAAGTTTTCTTTGATTGATAGAGTGGCTAAGTTTAGCTTCGTAGCCTTTTTGACTCGAATTAGTAAGTCTTTAGGGTGTTTTACGCCTAGTGCCCTGAAATCATCTGGTTTGGGAGTCATTGACCTAACACTCGTTACATAGATCAATTAGAAAGCTTAAGGGAGCTAAGCATTGCACAACCTGCATGTATAAAATAAAAAAAAAAAAAAAAAATGCATTGGTTGATTTATCTAATGAGGAGTTCAGCAAATTTTGAGTATTGAACTATTCATGATTGAAATTAGATTTTGAAACCTCATGATTATGTGTCAAGTTCACTGTACACTAGTTGAATCTTGTGATATCTCATAATGCCATGTTAGTAGCTTAATTTTTAATTTCCTGAAATTGTGAAGATAGAGTTTATTTTGTTAAGCTTGCCAGTGAATGAGAACCATGATTTTTATGATGATGAATTCTTGAGGATAACATGGCAAGAACAATGTTTATGGATATCATTGCTGGCAAATCCTCACGAGACTTCACTCGTACTATAGGGATGTCTAGGGGTTTAAAAGGCTTGTTACATACGCTAAATACAATTGTACATCCCACACAAGAAGGATTTACCTTGTTGTTTTCCAATTTATTTTATGTTCTCTATTGCTAAGAGACTAGCAATATGTAAGTTTGGGGGTGTGATAAGCATTGAATGCTACACATTCAATCCTCTTAACTTGTATATGTTAATTCCTTAGCATTGTTATTTGTTTGATTTTTTGTTGTTTTATTGTTTTTAGGTTTTAAATAAACATACAATTAATTCCATTGATTTTGGGCTGAAAGCACACTTTGAGTAGACTTAGAAGATGTGGTTAAGTTTGATCAAATCAAGGAAATAATTAAATTGGAATTTCACCAATAACAGTCAAAATCGGATTGGATTCAAATTTGGATTCTGCACATGTCTCAGTGTTTTGATCATACTTTTCTGTTCAAGTCTCTGATTATAATGAAATTGTTAGCGTTGGAAAGCTAATAAACAATTTAAAAATATGTCAGAAATAGCTTTTTCCTAATTCGGAAGTTTACTATGCCAAAATCGCCATGCAATAAAAGACCGAAAATCTGGACGAATTTGGAATCCTTTTCCTACTTGGATTGAATTTTCAATCTCCTAGTTGGACTAAGAGACTAAGTTCCAATTTTTCTTGGATTCCTAGGGCTTTTAAGCTTCTCCTAGTCTCTATAAATAAACTCCTAAGCTTCAAGAGAAGGTCTGCTTAGCTTTAGACAGAAAACTCTTCTTGGAAGTTTGACAAGTTGAAAAGGAGAAGAACATGACAGGAGGCCATCCTAGCACCACGATGAGTGGCAAAATTGGTAATAGAGTGTTGATGTAGCCCTTTCCAAGTAATAATGGTTTAATTGTATTTTAATTTGGGATTTTCTATATGCATGATGGTTGTATAACTGTGAGAATTGATCTTAGTGTTTATATTTAATCATTATGAATTTCTTATCTTGTTTTAGAAAGTCTTTTATATTGATTGAACTCAATCCTTCATATTTTCTGTGATTATGTGAATGATTGTTATGCAACGTTTTAATTGATATATGATCAAGAGGATTAGATAGGCCATACCTAGGGAAGACGGATTGTACTACACCCTAGTTTAGTGTAATTTAGGTAGACAGTTCGTACCAACCGAACATGGGTTATACTATTCAATTGATTGTGTGTATCCTATTAAAGACGTAGCTAATCCCTACCTAGGAAAGACGGGTCGTACTGCATCTTAGTGGTTAGGTGGACGATCCGTGCCAAACGAAAAAAGATTATACTTATTCTTTAGAGGTAATATCTTGACTACTAGAGTGAGACGAGCTCTATATCATGCATAGTATGAATTTCTCTTATTAATTTATGATTGACCATTGTTATGCGGTGAGTGATGAAATCAATTCCCTATTCTTTCTCTTATCACTACAATCTTTATTTTTATGTATTTAGTTTTATGCATTTAACTTTGTTATAAATAAAATAAAATCAAACTTCTTTTAAATTAAGTTATATTTAATCTCGAAAAGCTTGATAATAACACCTACACAATCTTTGAGGTTCGACACCCTCAATATAGCCCTATCCTACAAGGATTTGTACTATTGCGGGTTGTTATTTTTATTATTGATATATTTTGGTAAACAAAATACCACATTAGAGGGACCTTTAGAGAAGAAGCAGGAGATATAGACAAATCAAGCATTGGCAATCTAAATGGAGCCTGGTTCGATATGCTCATACGTAGTTTGATTTGGTAGGGGTGAGGTGGTTAGGGGTGATGATGAGCACCATGGTGGACTGAGTCTTAAAGATCCCTTGCAAGTTCCAAATGGGCCGATCACAAGGTCAATAGCTAAGAAGATCAAGGAAGCAATGCAAGGATTGGTGCAATCCAGCTAGGCCGAGTTTGCAAATTTATCGAGCAAGACTCCAACATTCAAATGGGCTTGAAAGAAGAAGAACTAGCTTTAATCTATGTGATACAAGTTACAGAGGGGGGCGGCAAAGTTTGGTTTAGTGTAGACTCTTTATTTCATTAAGTATAGGCATATAGGCCTATTTTATGTTTTTATGGTTGTAGGCGTTTTGGGCCTATTTATTTCATTAAGTGGACTTCTTTTACTAACTATAGGCATGTAGTTTCGGATGTTTTGGGCTTGAAGATGTTCAGCCCATGTCTTTTAATTGATGTAGGCCTTAGTAGGCCCTAGGGTTTCATGAAGAGGTTTAAAAAGACTTGTAGTTGCATTTTCTGAAAAAAAATGTTGAATGTGAATGAAGTTTTTTCTTCAAAGAAAACTTTTCAGTTTTCTCTACTTGTTCTTGATTGAACTAAGAACTTATCAAAGGTAAATACCCTTTGTGGCGTTCTCACCGAATCTAGGTTCGTGGAACAAGATTTCAACGGGTCTAGACCATCTTAACTTGATTCTAGGCTCTTGAAACAAGATTTCAACGGATCTAAATCTTTTTGACTTGATTCTTGGCTTTCTTGGGTAGGTTTCAATTTGATTGTGGTTTCAAGGGAGCTCGATCCCATGGGATCACATCAGTTGGTATCAGAGCTTAGTTCCAAATCAAGTCTGATTTATCATTTTTAATTCTTGCATTTTTTTTTTTTTTTTTTTTTGTTTTTTTGTTTTTGGGTCTTAGGTGTGTTCTAGGGTTCTCTATTCTAATCTGCGATTCCTTCTTCATTCTTATTAATTTCGTGTGTTTGATTCACATCTTTGACTTTCACAATTGATTACTCGTGTACTTGATTCAAGAATTCAAATATGCGAATTCTTTAATTGATTACACGAACTTTTGCTTTAATTTCTAATTTTGAATCTTTGCTTTGATTTCCGGATCTGTAATATCTATATTTGAATCTTTGCTTTGATTTCTAGATCTAAAATTTTCAGATTTGAATCTTTGCTTTAATTTTCAAATTTGAATCTTTGCTTTGATTTTTAGAACTATAATTTCCATATTTGAATCCTTCCTTTAATTTCCATATTTGTAATTTCCAGATTTGAATTCCATTTCGTTTTCGATTGTCCTTTGTCTATTTCCATTTCTTGTTGTTGAAATCAGATCAATTTTTTTTTTTTGGAAATTGCAATTATTGTTGTTGCTTGTAACTGAATTTGTATTTTCAAAAGAAAAAAGAAAGCGTATTCAAAGGTTGCTGCATAGTTATTAAAAAAAAGAAAAAAGAAAAAAGAAGATAGAAAGAAAGAAATTTCAGAAATGGCTGTTTGATATACTTTGCAATCCAAAAATTGAAGTGATTTGGTGTTTATTGATCTTTATCTTCAAAGGGGTCGAATGTATCATCTTTAGTATCTTGTTTCCTAATTGCTCTTTTCTTGTACAATTTCTTTGAGATCCGTGTCATTTTATTCCTTTCTTGTTTCTTGAATCTATTGCTGGTTGGAATAATACAAGGTTGTGTCTTGATTTAGTTCAACTAGTTCTTAAAGAACTTGAAAGGGACAAAACGTGAGGTGAAAGGCCAAAAGAGTGAAAACACGAGTGGAGTGACAATATTTGAGCGTAAACACGTAAGGGAGTATGTGAGGTTTTACCACTAACATTCTTGTTTTACAACGCATTGAAAATGCCTCATAAGAGTGACTCAACACCTAAGGAGGAGGCGGATAATTCATTCTTTGTATTGCAGGCCATGCAACAACAGTTTGAACTGTTGAATTTGGTGTTGGGGGAGGTGAAGGATAGGATGGATCAACAAGAGGTAGTGATTGAAATTGACTTCTAAAAGTAAATAGCAAGTGTGTGCCCAAGTGTTAACAAAAATAAGCATAGCGGAAAATAAATGACACAAGGATTTTTGTTAACGAAGTGGAAACTCAATTAAGAGAAAAACTACTCCGGGGCAGCTAAACCCGGATATCCACTATTCAGAAGACAAAGCTAGATACAAGATAGTAACACTCACATATACCCGATGCAGTGGTCGTACCTTGCTCTCTAACGCGTAACCCAACACGAACGCTTCCCAACTAGGTCTCCTACTTGAAGGGGTCTTCAATGGAATCCTTTACCTTAGGGCCAACCCCTAAGATAGACTTTAGATGTAGCGTAGTAACAACACACTTGCAATGGCTTCAGAGGAAAAATAACGTCTCTGAGCAGTTGTGGAATTCAATACTGAATTCTTGCAGTTCTCAATGCCCAGGGGCCTCTATTTATAGGTTGGGGGCTCAAATGAGCATAAGGAAAAATATAGCTGGCCGCCGTCCGGACGGACAACTATGCGACAAGATTTTCTGAAAATTTCGCTGTGAAATCTTTCCTGTTTAAGAGCCATGTCCTGACGGGGTGGCACATCGTCTGGACGGTCGCACGTCCACTGCAAGTAATTTCCTTATAAGGCTTCGCGCGCCGGACCATGAGGGCTGAACGTCCGGACGGCTGAACTTCAACACGCAATTTCCATATTTGCTATGCACACGTCCAGACCAAGGCTGACAGACGTCCGGACGTTTGAAGTCAAATCGACAATTTCCTTAATTGTTGAACGCGCGTTCGGACCAAGGCTGACTGACGTCCGGAGGGTGATATTTGAATTGCGATTCTTGCCTTAAGGAGACGCGCGTCCGGACGGGATACCACATCGTCCAGACGGTTGAGTCAGTCTTCCCATATTTGAACTTGGAAAGAATCTGAAGCTGGTCGAGTGCTGATAGGCGTCCGGACGTGCTGCTGAGTTGTCCGAACGGATGCAAGATGGATAGAAACTTCTCGACACAGTGGAGGGTCCGGACGGAAATGCACGTCGTCCGGACGGATGATGCTTGGTCTGACAGGCGTCCAGACGGTATGGCACGTCGTCCGGACGGATGGAACAGTGGTCAGATGGGCATCCAGACGGGATGGCTCGATCGTCCGGACGGCTGACAGGGAACCAAAATCTTCAATCTTTTACGCAGTGCAAAGTCTTCTGAGAGTGCTCTGAATAGTGGAGTCTCTGTTTACAGCATCTTTACACACACAAGTGATTTTGTCTAGAATGAGGCCAAAATACTAACAAACTCCCCCTTTGGCCATTCTGGAACAAAAATCACTTGACCGGTTTGGAAATACATTCCCGATCCAAACACAAAAATTACTCCCCCTTTTTGTCACAAAGGGGCAAAGGGTAAAACAGAGTAATAAAAACCAACTGTAATAAAAATTACTCCCCCTAACTGTCTCAGAAGGACCCGGGAAATAGAGTAATATAAGTCAAAATGTTTAATAAGTCAAATGTCTGAAACAAAAAGACAACAAAACAAAACAAGAGGGAATCAAAATCAAACATCCTTAGGCATGGGTACAGTCCTTGCTGTATCATCCTCATCATCACTACTGCCAGGATGATGATACTTCAGGCACTCCTGAAGGTCCAGCTAGTTTTGCTCTACACGCAGGTTGATAGAGTGTATCTCCTACTGCATGGAGGACATAGTCACCTGCATAACGCTCATCCCCCCCTGAATGGCAGTAAGGAACTCCATGATCTGTGAATAGTTAACCTCCGGCTCAGATGGCGGGACGGTCTAGGAGGATGAAGCCATATCCGGAAAACCAACAGGCATGGTAGCAGCTATGGGCAACTCATCATCGGAGTCATCCCTTCGTAGCTGCGCATTGGACTTCATCAGTTTCTGCTTGCTGATGGGCTGCTGGATCTTCATCTTCGGTTCTCCAGTGACATTGACTCCCTACTGAAGGATAATTTGAGTGAGCAGGCAGCCAAAAGGGAGACCGGTATTTCCCTCATCACGGGCCTCCAACATAACACCCAGAATATGCTTGCACAGGTAGAACGACAAGAGAAGGTGAACTGCATAGACAAATTGGGCCTGTTTCAGGATCAGATCACTGCGTCGAGCAACAGGCCAGATGTTTTGCTGAATGATCTTGGCCAGCATGCGATGGGAAGGAGATAAGGCACCAATCCTGATGGAGGTAGGACTCTCCTCGCCTTGTGGAACAGCATGGAAGAATTCCCTGAGATCATCCAGGGAAGGAGGAAGCACCACCTCATTGTATGGGCTGGCAGAAATCTCGAGCACTAGGACTCGGATGATGTGACTTATGACCTGAGGATCAATAGTGATGTATGGCCTACAACAGTGGACTGAAGCACCAATCCACGATCATCGTTCTGCACCACTTCCAGGTTGGCGTAGAGGATGTTTACCAGTCTGGTGTACACCACACAGGCACAGCTGTGTAGGTATCCCCAATTGTACGTCTGGATAATGGCATGGATGCTATCCAGAGGTGGCACCATGATATCAGAACGGATGACATTCTGCTCAGCAATGACTGTGCGGTCCATAGTCTTGGCCTGGAGTGTAGCCCTATCTTCCACAGTCCTCTAGCGGACCCTGTGCTGTGGACTACCTGCAGATATGATTCTGCACAACCAACAATATTTGCAGCAAAAATCCAAAATAATACTCTTGTTAGGTCATGAAAAAACATTGGGCAAAATAACAGCAGTAAAAAGGACTTTTGCAAAAATAAAGGCAGAATTTATCACAATTTAGTCCTAAAAACATCATCACAAATAATCCCAATAAGGCAAATATATGCATCTCATAACCTCAAAAACATTCCTAAAGAAAACTTAAATTTCTAACAGTTTAAAAATAAATTAATTGAAAAGAAAAAGACTAGAAAAATACCTGGAATGTGAGAGAGAATGTACAAAAATACAAGCAGGGATGAGACCACACCAAAAAGAAAACACCAAAGGAGTTACTCACAAAATGCCAAAGAGAAGATTTTGTGGGGTATGAGAAGGAATGCGGCAGTCTGGGCCATATATAGCCTTTGTGGGGTCCCCGTCCGGACGGTGTATTAATGCCGTCCGGACGTACGCTGCCTCGGAAATAAGCAGACTGTCGCGCGCATCCGGACGATTAATCTTAATCGTCAGCCCGATGCTAGCTGCGCGCGTCCGGACGCAAGCAGGTCCTGTCCGAACGACTGTGCTCCATCTCCGTCCGGACGCCAAGAAACTACCGTCCGAACGCTCCAAACTGAAACATTAGAAAACTGAGGAAAATTCACAGAAATCAAATTTTTCCCAAGTCAGTTTCAGAACATGCATGTATAAACCACTGATAACACAATCAGAGAGCATCTCAATACTAAACAGAGATATAAAAGAGAGTTGAGAAATCAATCAGCACAAATAAGTTCCTAAACATGCAAAATTCAAACAGCCAACTCAACTCATGTAATGCGTGTGTGTGTGTGAAGACTTAACCCACAAGGTATGACTTTTAATGACATGACTAAGAGCAACCAGATTCCTTAGATAAGAGAGAAAATCTGCGACAGATTAGCCAAAGGTCAAACCTTATAATTTACTAGGGCCTAGCCACCCTCATCTGATACAGTCCTCCTGAGATGCAGCACCTAAGTGATTTACTTGTACCATGAAGGACAATGTAAATGTTTTACTTGCACGTAGAGGGCAAGGCATGAAGCAAATTTAGCACATAAGAAGTGAATATACGATTTAAAGCACATAATTCATATGATTAACTACTTGTTTCTTATGGTGCTGCAAACTAAAGGGAATGCCAGAGTTTTTAGGTTCTAAGTTCAACTAGCATGTGGTCAATTTGGCCATCTTATCAAAAACTTCTTCTCTTATCCAGAATTTCTAGAACCAAAAAGTCAGAGAAGGAAATATGTACCTTTTAGGGGAGTCTTGGATAGTGCACATTTTCATCGCATGAGAAAGGAAGCTATCCTACTTTTGTATAAACAGGAAAACACTTGGCAGATATAGTCATAAACTCTCAAGTATATCTAAGCAAAGTAGATTAATACATAAAGAATTGAGACATCAGATGAAAACACATGCAATCTCTGATATGCCAAGAGAAAAATAAAAAATCCTGCAAATTCTCCCCAAATTTTTATTTTTATTTTTTATTTTTATATAAAAGAAACATGCAATATGGAAATGACATCATATGCAAAGCAAAATCAAACCTGATGATGCCATTACAAAAAAAAACAGTCGTTCGACCTACTCTTTTTGTCTTCCCCAATAAACATCTGCAAAGATCTCCAAACAAAATATAGGGAGCAAAACAAAGTACACTGGTTCCTAGATTGCAAATAAAATATAACAGTAAAATAAGCAATCAAACTTGATGCCATAGGATTAGGAACCAAATCCTAGGCATAAACACCTGAACCTGCTAGGTGCGTCTGTTCCCCCTCATGGGGTGTCGGTCCTTCTTGATCCAAGCCTGCCTTCCTATGGGTGGTTGCTGGTATGACGTCATCATCCACTCCATCATATTCTGCATCCAAATAGGTGGCTCATTGTGGTGTTGATATGCTTCCACCTTCTGTGGCCTTCTAAGGTGCTTGGCCAGTGCAAACCGTTGCTAAGGTCACTGATGCTGAGATGCCTGGACACAAGGAGCATGAGACCAAGGTGCTTGATATTGATGAGCTTGATGCCTTGGTACTTGTCTCCATGGTGCTTGATAAGGTGCCTGAAGCCATGGAGTCTGATGCTGGGCCGCAGGTCTAGTGGCATGATGAGCTTGTTTGGGCACTTCTTTCTTGGCTTTAGCCTTTTGTGCTTTCAAGAGGGAGCACTGAGGATGAACATGCCCACTTAGACCACAGTGATGGCATATAGGAGGTCTTCTGATGGAATGAGGCTCTTGAGTGCCTGGAACATCATCGTTGACCTTGTCCTTCCCTTTATTTTCAACAGTGGGATGAGGCTCTGGGACTGTAGGCTTCACAAACACAATCTTTGAGGAAGAAGGAGCATCAGAAGAGGGAGCTACATACCCGAGACCAGTCTTGTCAGTTGGGCTCTTTTGGATAGATAGCAAACGAGTCAGCTTCTCATCAGTGACTCTCTCTAGCTGGAGCTGTGTATCTAGTAGCTTTTCCTCGAGCTTTTGTATTCTAAGCAGCAATGAACTCTTTTCAGTCTGCAGACTGTTCAGATCATAGAGGTACTGCTTACGACCTTCCCTCAGCTTCTCATACTCTAAGTAGAGTGTCTTGTAGGCCTCCTTGAGCTCTTCCCCATTATCACTGTGCCCCGAGTAATAAGAGTCCTCTTCTTCAACGAGCGGAGCCACAAAGGCTAGAAATTTCTCAGACTCTGGAGCTTCTTCTTCTGACTCATCACTGAGAGTCACATTATAAGCCTTCCCTTTGCCCTTCTTAAGATTCCCGCAATCGGGCCCGGATATGCCCAAAGCCTGAGCATTCAAAACATCGAGGTCCTCTGGGATCTTTCTTCTCTTCTTCCTCAGGTTCAACTTCTCTGGGAGGTTTTTTTACTCTTTCAGAAAACTTCTTTTTGAACCGATCATCTTGCATCAGTCTTCTGAAATTTTTGGCTAACATAGCCACAACTTTTTCTTCATCCTCAGAGTCATCTTCAGATGATGCTTCTACCTTCTTCTTGGAGGCCTTTAGAGCAATGGTCTTCAACTTCTTAACCGGGGGCAGAGACATCTCATATGTTTGAAGAGATCCCACCAGCTCTTCAATCTTCATCTCCTCAAGATCTTTGCTTTCTTCTATTTTTGTTACCTTAATCCTGAAACACTCAAGCAAAGATCTTAGAATCTTTCGGATGAGTTTTACATCCGAGATAGGTTTCCCAAGACTCACCATGGAGTTCCTTAGGTCACTCATCTTGGAGTAAAACTCTCCAAAGGTCTCATCTTTCAACATCTTAATTTCTTCAAATTTTGAAATCAACATTTGAAGTTTGGCAGATTTTACAAATTTTGTGCCTTCATATGCTGTTTCCAAAATTTGCCATGCTTCTTTGGCTGATTCGCAGTTTGAAATCTTTACGAATTCAGATGGTGAAAGTGCTTGGCACAGAGCATGGAGGGCTTTATCATTGGAAAGCCGTACGTTTTTCTGAGGGACTGCCTCGAGGGTTGTATCCACTGGTTTAGTCCAACCAGTTTCAGCAATACTCCAGCAGTCAATAGATTTTAAAAAGAAACGCATCTGGGCTTTCCAATAGCCATAGTTCGTACCATCAAAGGCAAGAACATAATTAAGAGTTTGAGACATATCAATAATATAGAAGTCAACAAAAATAACACTCAAGAATTAAATCTACACAGAGTGTACCAAGCTCTGATACCAATTGAAAATTGAAATTGACTTCTAAAAGTAAATAGCAAGTGTGTGCACAAGTGTTAACAAAAATAAATACAACGGAAAATAAATGACATAAGGATTTTTGTTAAGAAAGTGGAAACTCAATTAAGAGAAAAACCACTTCGGGGTAGCCAAACCCAGGATATCCACTATTCAGAAGACGAAGCTAGATACAAGATAGTAACACTCACATATACCCGATGCAGTGGTTGTACCTTGCTCTCTAACGTGTAACCCAACACGAACGCTTCCCAACCAGGTCTCCTACCAGAAGGGGTCTTCAATGGAATCCTTTACCTTAGGGCCAACCCCTAAGATAGACTTCAGATGTAGCACAGCAACAACACACTTGCAATGGCTTCAGAGGAAAAATAATGTCTCTAAGCAAATGTGGAATTCAATACCGAATTCTTGCAGTTCTCAATGCCCAGGGGTCTCTATTTATAGGTTGGGGGCTCAAATGAGCGTCAGACAAAATATAGGTGGGCGCCGTCCGGACGATGGTCATGGCCGTTCGGACGGACAACTATGCGACAGGATTTTCAGAAAATTTCGCTGAGAAATCTTTCCTGTTTAAGAGCCGCGTCCGGATGGGATGGCACATCGTCCGGACGGTCGTACGTCCGCTGCAAGTAATTTCCTTATAAGGCTTCGCGCGTCCGGACCATGGGGGCTAAACTTCCGGACAGTTGAACTTCAACATGCAATTTCCATATCTGCTATGCGCGCGTCCGCACCAAGGCTTACAGATGTCCGGACAGTTGAAGTCGAATCGGCAATGTCTGGACCAAGGCTGACTAACGTCCGGACCGTGATATTTGAATTGCGATTCTTGCCTTAAGGAGATGCGCGTCCAGACGGGATACCACATCGTCCGGACAGTTGAGTCAGTCTTCCCATATTTGAACTTGGAAAGAATTTGAAGCTGGTCGAGTACTGATAGGCGTCCGGACGTGCTGCTGAGTTGTCCGGACGGATGCAAGCTGGATAGAAACTTCTTGACACAGTGGAGGGTCAAGACGGAAATGCACGTCGTCCGGACAGATGATGCTTGGTCTGACAGGCGTCCGGACGGTATGGCACGTCGTCCGGATGGATGGAACAGTGGTCAGATAGGCGTCCAGACAGGATGGCTCGATCGTCTGGACGGCTGACAGGGAACCGAAATCTTCAATCTTTTACGCAGTGCAAAGTCTTCTGAGAGTGCTATGAATAGTGGAATCCCTGTTTACAGCATCTTTACACAAACAAGTGATTTTGTCTAGAATGAGGCCAAAATACTAACATCTTCAATATTTTTGTCTCTGCTTTTATTAGATCTTATTAATATTTTTATTTCTTTGCACTCATCTTAATTATTTAAGGAATCTTTTAAGCATACTTTACCAATCCTGGTGGGAATGATCTCGTATTTGCCTATTATACTATCGTTTTGATCTTGTGCACTTGCTAGTAAAACGTACAAGTATTTGCCTATTTATTTAGGTAGATATTTGAACAACAATCGTGTCTTAATGTCCAAACAAGCGGGTGATGGTTATGCGAGACAATGGGGAGGTGATGATTGATAGTGATGAGATGCCCGAGCTGGTCGATGCTAATGATGATGATGATGGAGTGGAATACCCCGTAGAAGGTGAGTTTCTTGTTGCCAGGCGTGCTCTCAATATGCAAATTAAGGTAGATGATATGGAGCATCAGAGAGAGAACATATTTCATACTAGATGTCATGTAAACAACAAGGTGTGTAGTATGATTATAGATAGGGGAAGTTGCACCAATGTAGCTAGTACCACCCTAGTTGAGAGGTTAAGCTTACCTTTACTAAAGCATCCTAGACCTTATAAGTTGCAGTGATTGAATGAATGTGGGGAGGTCAAGGTCAAAAAGAAGGCTTTGGTGGCTTTTACCAATGGGAGGTATAGTGATGAGGTGCTTTGTGATGTAGTTCCAATGCATGCTGGCCATATTTTGTTGGTGAGACTGTGGTAGTATGATAGAAGGGTGATTCATGACAAGTTTAGGAATAGGTATAGCTTTGTAAAGGATGGAACAACAATCAAGCTTGCCCCTTTAACCCCAAAACAGGTCTATGAGGACCAACGAAAGCTGAAAAGTGAGTTTGAGCAAAAAGGAAAGGGTGAGGCCGAAACACAAGAAAGAAAAATAAGAGAAAAGAAAAATAAGGGTGACGCCGAAACCTCAAGAAAAAGTGAGAGTGAAAAAGAAAATAAAGAGTTGGTTGAGAATAAAGAAAAGAGAGTGGAGCCACGAGAGAAAAAAAGAAAGAAAACTTGCAGAGAGAAAAGTGCTAGTATTTTAAATTGGCAACATTCTGGTTGGCAAAAATACTTTATGTAATGGTTGCTTTTTAACAGGATGATCGGTTCTTTTCAAAGTCTTCATGTTATATGGACAATGTTTATTTCAAGTCATGTGACTGGTCACAAGTTTCTAGAATGAAAAACAGATGACTTCTATTTTAATCGTGTGTGTGTGCACAATATGTTAACAAAATAATATAAGTACAAAATTTAAATGACACAAGAATTTTGTTAACGAAGTGGAAAGTCAATTAAGAGAAAAACCACTCCCGGGCAACCAAACCCAGGATATCCACTATTCAAAAGACAAAGCTAGTACATAGACAATAACACTCACATACCCGATGCAGCGATCGTATATAGCACTCTGACATGTAACCCAACACGAATGCCTCCCAACCAAGTCACCTACTTGAATGGTTCTTCAATGGAATCCTTTACCTTAGGGACAGCCCCTAAGATAGACTTCAGTTTAGCACAACAACAAAACACAACGGTAACAGCTTCAGAGAGAACGGTTTAGCACAATAACTCTAAATAAATTCTCTAAGCTCTCCAGAATTCAATACCGAATTCTTACAAACAACATGCCTAGAGGCCTCTATTTATAGGCTACAGGAATCTAAATTCGCGTCTAACTTGAATTACCTAGGTGGCATCCAGACGGTAGCTGAGGGCTTCCGGACGGACAACTATGCAATCAGCTTTCCAAATTTGCGTGAAATTCTTTCCTGAATAGAGCCGCATCCAGATGGTGTTGCCCTAGCGTCTGGACAGTTGCTCTTTAGCTGCACACAATTTCCATATCAAGGCTTTGAGCGTCTAGACCATGAAGTATGACGTCCGGACTGTTGAACTTGTTAGTTTGTGATTGGCCTCATTCTGTTAGGACAAAATCACTTGTATGTAAAGATGCTGTTTTACAAGGCATTCCGCTATTCAGAAGTGCTTCAGAAGATTCTGCACTACTTGCAAGTCAGAAGATTTTCGGTTCCCTGTAAGCCGTCCGGACGATCTTGCCATCCCGTCTGGACGCTCATCTGTCCACTGTTCCATCCGTCCGACGACGTGCCATACTGTCCAGACGCCCAGACAGACCTAGCATCATTCGTTCGGACCCTCTACTGTATCAAGAAGCTTCTGTTCCAGCTTGTATCCGTCCGGATGTCTCAGCAGCCCGTCCGGACGCCTCTCAGTATTCGACCAAGCTTTATATTCTTTCCAAGTTCATTTATGGGAAGATTGATGCAACCGTCCGGACAACGTGGATTCCCGTCCCGGCGCGCTTCTCCTTAAGGCAAGAATCGCAATTCAAATTCAACCGTACGGACGCTAGTCTGCCATCGTCCGAACGCGCGTGCACCTGATATGGAAATTGTGTATTCAGCTTCAACCATCCGGACACCTGCCTATCATGGTCCGGACGCGCGCAACACAGATATGGAAATTGCGTGTTGAAGATCAACCGTCCGGACGGCCATCCCCCTTGGTCCGGACGCGTGAAAGCCTTATATGGAAATTACTTGTAGTGGACATGGGACTGTCTGAACGCGGCTCTCAAATAGGAAAGATTTTCAGCGAAAATCTCATAAATTTTGGTCGCACAGTTGTCCGTTTGGACGGCTCAGGTTCACCGTCCAGACGGCGTCCGTACATATTACTGCAGTTGCCCATTTGAACCCTCAGCCTATAAATAGAGGCCCCTGGGCATTGAGAACTGCAAGAATTCAGTATTGAATTCCTTCAGAGCTTAGAGAGTTATTTTGTGAAGTTGTCGAAGCTGACTTGTTCTCTCTCAAGCCATTGCAAGTGTGATGTTGCTGCGCTACAACTGAAGTCTATCTTAGGGGACGGCCTTAAAGTAAAGTATTCCATTGAAGACCCTTTCAGGTAGGAGACCTGGTTGGGAAGCGTTCGTGTTGGGTTACACGTTAGAGAGCAAGGTACGACCACTGCATCAGGGGTATGTGAGTGTTACTGCTTTGTATCTAGTTTTGTCTTCTGAATAGTAGATATCTTGGGTTTGGCTGCCCCGGAGTGGTTTTTCTCATCTTGAGTTTCCACTTTGTTAACAAAAATCCTTGTGTCATTTATTTTCTGCATTGTTATTTTTGTTGACACTTTGTGCACACACTGGCCTTTTACTTTTAGAAGTCAATTTTATTTTTTAGAACTGATGCATGCAATTTCCATATATAAGGCTAGAGCATCCAGACCATGAAGTCTAACGTCCGAACAGTTGAATTTCTTCTGCACGACTTGCCTTATCAAGGATAGCGTCCGAACGGTTGCAGCTGTATTTCGATATTTGTGTTTTGGAAAGAAATCTTTCAACTTGTCGAACACTAAAAGATGTCTGACGTGTTGCTGGGAAGTCTAGACGGATGCAAGCTGAACTAGTTCGAAGGTTCTCGACACAAAGGAAGGTCCGGACAGAAAGTTCTCATAGTCTTGACGGATGATGCTTGGACAGTTGAGCGTCCAGATAGAATTTCATGGCATCCAGACGGATGCAAGGGATCCGATTTCTCTAAGGTGGAAACTGTGCAGAATCTTCTAGAAGAACTTTAAATAAGAAGACTCTGAAAATAATTGAATCCCTGTTTAAAAGCAACATTACATGGAAGTGATTTTGGCCAATAGAATGTAGCAAATTACAAACCAACATAGAAGATTGATGTGAATTTTAATTGTATTCGCAAGTGCTTGAATTGTTTGCAGTTAATGGATTGCAAGTGCAAGGTTGATCCCACAAGGAATTGTGTTCTTGAAAACAAATTTATGACTAAATTAATCTAATCCTAACCTAGTTCCAAAAAATTAAGAGATTGTTTTCATGAATAAAAATCAAAAGCATAAACGAAATTAACTAGAGTGAATGTAATCAAATAGAAAAAAGCACTAAGGTATCGGAATCCGTACTCACAAACTCATAGCAACATATTCCCATGATCAATAGTATTTTCCAAAATTTTCACAATAAAATCCTAAGTATGTTTTACTTTTATTTCAAATAATTAATCAAAACCATCCCATGTATCCATTCTTTACACAAATCACAAAATAAATTCAATTTAAATTAAATCATCAAGTGTATCCATAAATCACAGCAAGATATCCAATTTAAATCAAAACATCAATTTTATCCGTAGAATAAATCACAAGGGATATCTAATTTTTTTTAAACAAAGAAAACCAAGCACAATCAATTATATGGAACTATCCTAAATCATCAAATGTATCCTTGAATCACAAAAGATATCAAAGAATCATTCCACAAAATTGAATAGAAGTAAAACAATTGAAAATCAAACTCATTAAAATTGAAAAATATTACATCACATGAGAACATTGTTGCTAATCATAAGTGAGTCTTCATCCTCAACCTTAGTTGAGGGTTTAGCCTCTCATGGCTAAAAATAAAATGCTAACTTGAATTGAAAACATTAAAAAAAAATTTAAAAGAACTTACAAGAAAAATTGTTGCAAGAAGACACCAAAATTATGCTCTAGCCTCACACCTTTTTACAAGAGAAGTCAGAAGAATGACATATTTATAGGGCAAGTGTAGGTCAAAAATAAACTGGAACAAAGTGTGTCCGTGTCCTTCTTGGAGTAGGACTGACCAGCTATGGAAATCTCAGGTGCTGCTCTTAATTCTTATGTAAAGAATCGGTGCTTTGTCCCCTTTCGTATTTTTTTCTTCTTCTTTGTATGCATGGCTGCAGGTTTGAGTGGGACATGAGTCGGTGCTTTTTATGGAAAGAAACAAGGTGTTTTTGGTTTGGAGAATCCCACGTGCTAGCTGTCCAGGTATCTTTCGGCTCTCTCAAACTTTGCATGGAAAGAATTTGTATTGCCCTTCCTTAAAAAGACGCGCATGCATAATTTGGAAAGAAAAACGTGCATGTGTTGTGTCTTGGCAAGGTGAGAAGCCTGTCTTCTTTAGTGCTGAACAGCTGCATGGATTCGGTGCTCTCTCAAGTCTGGAAAGTATCGTGTTTTTCCCAGCTCACGTGTCTTGGGTTGCTGCCTTATTATGGAAAATATCATGCAAAAGCTGCATGATCCAGTGTTGTTGCTTGGAGAACAAAAATGTGTCTTGGCTCTAGCTAGATGCTCACGTGTGCTCCTAATTCAATAAGGAAAGGCTGCAGACTACCCAGCTATGGAAAGGGATCAAGTGTCAATCCTTTTTCATGTGTGCATGCATGGAGAGTATGGAAATTCGGTGCTGTCTAGGTTTGGATGAATTAAGACCTGTGATGCATGTCAATTGGGAATGAATTCAAGTCTTGTGATCGAGAGCTGCTGTTTGTGCTTCCCTTTCCTATACATGTACAGGACTTTATGGAAGGAGATATGTGCTTGATTCGGTCCCCACAAGTTTGCCAGTCATGTGTCTCGGCCTTTTTTTGTTTTGGAAAGAAATCAGTGCTCTCTCACATCCTTAGGTTATTTCGGCTGCTCTATTAATCCTCCAGCAAGATGTGTGTCTCCAATATTCGGTCCCAATCATACTTATATAAGCTCTAAACACTTCTTTTCCCGCTTCTTTGCATTTCCACAAAAATACCGCTATTTTCTCTCAAAGACCTACAACACACTTAAATATCCAAACTAACCAAAAGTATTAGAAAATAACAAAACTAAAGGTTTAACAATTGTAAATTAAGGGCCAATTATACAATATTTGGCACTCATCAAAGATGTCCATAAAGATTCCATGCAGTTTCCAAGTCAGAACAGCCGATTCTTGTGCAACCGTCCGGACGGGCCTTTGAAGGTGTTCGAACGCCCCTCAGTGTCTAGAAGCTTCAGCATTGTAGCCGTCCGGGCGACCGAGCAACACCGTCTTGAGGCTAGGTCAAGCTGCTCCGAGCTCAACACAGAGTTGGATTTCAGCCGACTCTATTTGGAAAGTTTCTGCCAGACGTCCGCATGACGTGGCAACATGTCCGGACACTACCTAGTATTCCAGAATATTATGGGTTTCCTTTACAAACATGAAAAGGAGTGACAATGAAGACCGTCCGGACCTTCGGCTAAGCCGTCCGGATGTGGTCCTGTTTTGGGAAGAATTGCGCTATTCTAGAAATGCGGTCGCAGAAGACCGTCTAGAGGAGGGTAAGTTACCTTCCGGACGCTCCACAACTAGAGTCCAAATTTGTCTAGAATTAGGTTTTCTAAAGCCTATAAATATATGGCTTTAGGCTTGTAATTTGTAAGAATTCAGTATAGAATTCTATAGTGCTCTCTAGCTATTGCTGGTGTGTGCTCTTTGTTTGGTGTGAAGTCTATCTTAGGGGTCGGCCCTAAGGTAAAGGATTCCATTGAAGACCCATTCAAGTAGGAGACTTGGTTGGGAAGCGTTCACGAAGGGCTTCGTGTTAGAGTTAAAGGTATGACTACTGCATCAGAGGTATGTGAGTACAAGTGTCTTGTAACTAGCTTTGTCTTCGGTTTAGTGGATATTCTAGGTTTGGCTGCCCCAGAGTGGTTTTTCGCTTCACAAAGTTTCCACTTCGTCAACAAATATCCTGTCTCTTTTATTTTCCGCATTTAAGATATTTTGTTGCACACGAACACACACTTGGTAATTTAGAAGTCATTATTTATTTTCAAAAAGGAAAGACAAAGATAAGTTTTTATGCAAATGAGAGTGAGGTTAAGAGGGCCTTCTTAGCAGATCAGCCTATGATTTTTCTTGTTTACAAAGAATCTTATCTTAATCTTGATGAAACTAACTAATCTCTTCCTAGTTTGGCTGTTTCTTTGTTGTAGGAGTTCGAGGATGTATTTCCAGAGGAGATGCTGAGTGGGTTGCCGCCCATTAGAGGCATTGAGCATCAAATTGATTTCATACCTGGAGTCGTTTTCTAAACCGACCAGCCTATAGAAGTAATTTGGAGGAAACCAAGGAGCTTCAAAGGCAAGTTGAAGATTTGTTGACGTGAGAGAAAGCATGAGCCCATGTGCAGTACCAGTGCTACTAGTGCCAAAGAAGGATGGGACTTGGAGGATGTGCGATGATTGCAGAGCGATTAACAATATCACAGTAAAGTATCATCATCCCATTCCTAGATTAGATGATATGCTTGATGAATTGCATGGCTCATGTATTTTCAGTAAAATATATCTTAAAAGTGGATACCATCAAATTAGAATGAAAGAGGGAGATGAATGGAAAACTGCTTTGAAGACTAAATATGGACTTTATGAATGGTTGGTTATGCCATTTGGACTTACAAATGTGCCTAGTACTTTCATGAGATTAATGAACCATGTATTACATATGTTCATAGGCAAATTTGTAGTTGTGTACTTTGATGATATCCTAGTGTACAACAGGAACTTAAATGAACATATTGAGCATTTGATATGTGTGTTAGATGTGTTGAGATGTGAAAAGTTGTATGCTAATTTTAAGAAATGTACTTTTTATATGGAAAAAGTTGTTTTTCTTGTTAAATTGTTAGTACAAAAGGTATTGAGGTGGATGAAGAGAAAGCCAAGGCTATCAAGGAGTGGCCTATGCCTAAAGGCATCACTGAGGTAAGAAGCTTTCATGGTTTAGCTTTTATAAGTGTTTTGTTAAGGATTTTAGCACCATTGTTGCACCACTCAAAGAAAGGTTATGTTCTACACCTATATTAGCATTACCTAACTTTAACAAAACTTTTGAGATTGAGGACCTGTTTGGCAAGTTGTGGAAAATGGGATGTTTTATTTGAATAGTAGTAATAAATGATTGATGTGATATAGAATTTGAGAATGTTTTATAGAAAAGTGAAAAAGTTTTGTTTTGTAGTGAGTTTTTTTATTTGAATAGTAATAAAAAATTATTGATGTGATGTAAAAAGTGTAAAAAAGTTGGAATGTTTTTGATTTGATTTTTTTGGGAGAAGTGAAATGGAAATTGAAATGGTTTGGATTGGTTACCAAACAGCTCCTGAATGTGATGCCTCGGGAATAGGAATTTGAGTCGTTTTGATGCAGGATAGGCATCAAATAGCCTTCTTCAGTGAGAAGCTAAGTGGGGCGGCCCTGAATTACCCCACTTATGACAAAGAACTTTATGCTCTTGTTCGTGCTCTAGAGACGTGGCAACACTACCTTCGGCCAAAAGAGTTTGTGATCTACAGTGATCATGAATCATTGAAGTATCTCAAGTGTCAACGTAAATTAAATAAGCGACATGCTAGATGGATGGAATACATGAAGACCTTTCCTTATGTCCTCCGTTACAAGCAAGGTAAGAAGAACATTGTTGCTGATGCTTTGTCACGGAGGTATGTACTTCTTACTTCTCTGAGTGCTAAAATGCTTAGGTTTGAATATGTGAAAGATGTGTATGCCAATGACGCTGATTTTTCTGATGTGTATATGGCGTGTGATAAAGCGGCATTTGGTAAGTTTTACAAGCATGATGGTTATTTGTTTAAAGAAAGCAAATTGTGTGTGCCAAATTGTTCAATGCATGAATTATTGGTGCGTGAGGCACATGGTGGAGGATTAATGGGGCACTTTGGTGTCAAGAAAACCTTAGAAATTTTACATGAACAATTCTTTTGGACTAGGATGAGAAGAGACGTCACTCGAATATGTGGTAGTTGCATTACAGGTAGAAAGGCCAAATCTAAGGTTTTACCACATGGGTTGTATACACCCTTACTCGTTCCTAGAGAGCCATGGGTAGACATATCAATGGACTTTGTTTTGGGGCTTCCTAGGACAAAAAAGGGTAGAGATTCTATTTTTGTGGTAGTGGACAGATTTAGTAAAATGACACATTTCATTCCATGCCATAAAACAGATGATGCTACCAACATAGCTGATTTGTTTTTCAAGGAAATAGTGACACTCCATGGTGTACCTAGGAGAATTGTTTCTGATAGGGATGTTAAATTCCTTAGCTACTTTTGGAAGGTATTGAGGGAAAAATTAGGTACCAAACTTTTATTTTCCACTACTTGTCATCCACAGACTGATGAACAGATTGAAGTAGTCAATAGAACTCTAACTCAACTCTTACGCACTGTCATTCAAAAGAATTTAAAAACTTGGGATGACTGTTTACCATTTATAGAGTTTGCATATAATAGGACTATGCATACTACTAATCTTGTCCTTATTGACATAAGCAGTTATAATTATGTGCTTATTGATATATAAATAAATTCACTACTTCTGTGCTGATTCAGTTATTAATCTTGTCCTTCATGGTACAAGTAAAAAGAAAAATAGTGCTGCTTCTTAGGGGGTTGAGTATCAGATGAAGGTGACTAGGCCCTAGATAAGGTTTGACTTTTGACTAATCTAACTATGATTTTCTCTCTTATTTAGAAAATTCAGCTAGTTTAAATCATATCAGCAAAGATCATACCTTATTGAGAAAGCTTTCACACACACGCATAGCATGAGTTAAGTTTACTATTGAAAAATTTCTATCTGCAGGGAAATTTTTGTGCTTATTGACTCTTAACTCTCAATTATATCTTGATATATTTTTGAAATGCTATTGAACTACTTTATCAGTTATTTATACATGCGTGTTTTGAAGCTAACATTAGGGAAAATATTTTTCTGCAAATTTTCCTCTAGTTTTAGCTTTCCTATGTGAATCGACGGGACAAGCCTTCTTCTGTATCCAAACGCGTATGGCTTTCACGTCCGGAAGATGTTATGCTATGTCTGGATGCAGGCCTTTTTTTCCCAAATGTTGTTCTTATAGCAGGTGTCCGGACGGGATCTTTTCTGGGTAAATATTCACGTTCCTTTTACTTCTTGCCTTTAGCACAGCATTGCATTGTTCCTTTATTTTTTTTTCATGTTGTGTTTTTCTCGTGGTTTTATCCCGAGATTTTGGCATTTTCTGCACATCTCTTCTAATACCCAGGTATTTTCTTTGACTTCTCTTATTCTTTTAAATTTTAGTCCTTTTTAGAATATTGGAATAATCGTTGTTTGGGATGTTGATTTGAGATATTGTGGATGATTATTCTATCTTTGTATTGGATGGTTATAGATATATCTGTGTCTTTTGGATTGCTCTATTTTTGCATTCATTTGTGCATCCAATTGACAGCCGTCTTTATACCACATACTTTTTGAACTAACAGGATCTAATATTTTCTTGTAGATAAATGAAAACCAACGGCATTTCTGTCTAATCTTGTCAGGAATATGTCGTTCTGTGGCTTCCAGCATGGTGTCAGACAGAGGGCTCTTTGGAAAAATTAACTAGTGTTGAAGTCGTATGTTCAAAATTTCAAAGGTCTTAGATTTCAGATGAGCTCATTACCCCCGCTCATACAGAGTCTTCCGTAACTTCTTCCTCTAGATCTGCACCAGCTAAAGATTCAGTGGTGAATCTTCTTTATCGTCTTGCAGACCACTTGTTTAGAGGATTTCATTCTACGGATGATCGGTTTTGGGCTAGAAGACTTAAGTGACTGAAGATTTTCAATCTATGGTTTCCTGGCTGCAGGAGCAAGAAGCCAAAATGGCTCAAATTCAAAAGATGTGATATCTTGAGGTTTTGATTTTCTCTTATGTTGATTTGAGCTCTTGTTGAAACACTTTACTATTATTCTTGTTGTTTTGAATTTTAGTAATTGTGGTTTTTCCCTAATACTCTGTTTACCCTTTGTCCTTTTGAAACAAAAAGGGGGTGTATTTTTTATTTTTTGACCGGGAATGTATTTCCAAACCGGTCAACTGATTTTTGTCCCAAAATGGCCAAATGGAGAGTTTGTTAGTATTTTATATTGGCAACATTCTAGTTGACAAAAACACTTTATGTAAAAGTTGTTTTTTAACAGGAATATTGGTTTAATTTAGAGTCTTTAAGTAATATGGACAATGTCTCAATTCATGCCATGTGTTTGTTCACAAGCTTCTAGAAGATGTCCATGAAGATTCCATGCTATTTCTAAGTTAAAAACAGCTGGTTCCTATTTCAAAGGCTCGTCTGAACACCCGTTAGTGTCTAGAAGCTTTAGCCGTTATAGCTATCCGGACGACTGAGCTACACCGTCCAAACGCTAGGTCAAGCTACTCCAAGTTCTACAAGGATTTGAATTTCAGAAGACACTAATTGGGAAGGTTTTGCCAGACGTCCGGATGACGTGGCAACACATCTGGACACTACCCAGTGTTCCAAAACATTTTGGGTCTCCTTTACAGATGCGTAAAGGAGTGATAGCATTGATCGTCCGGACGCTTGGTCAAGCCGATCAAACGCGGTCCTGTTTTGGGAAGAATTACTCTATTCTGGAAAGGCGGTCCCAAAAGACAGTCCGGACGCAGCTAAGTGACCGTCCAGATGCTACTTGCCAGAGTCTGAAATTGATCAGAATTAGGTTTTCTGTAAGCATATAAATAGATGGCTCTAGGCTTGTATTTTGTAAGAATTCAGTATAGAATTCTATAGTGCTTAGAGAGGGTCTTTAGGGAGATTTGAAGATCTGCTAGCTCTTTAGCCGTTGCCAGTGTGTGTTCAATTGTTCGTGTGAAATCTATCTTAGGGAGGAGCCCTAAGGTAAAGGATTCCATTGAAGACCCTTTCAAGTAGGAGACTTGGTTAGGAAGTGTTCACGATGGGTTTCGTGTCAGAGTAATAGGAATGATCGCTGCATCGAGGTATGTGAGTGTTACATTCTATGTACTAGCTTTGTCTTCTGAATAGTGGAAATCTTGGGTTTGGCTGCCCCAGAGTGGTTTTTTCTCTTAATTGAGTTTCCACTTCGTCAACAAAATATTTGTCTCTTTTAAATTTCGCAATTTAAATATTTTGTTGCACACTGTCACACACTTGGTAAATTAGAAATTAATTTTATTTTTCAAAGTGGATCTTCCAGGTGAGTACAATGTCTCTGCTACTTTCAATGTTTCTGATCTTTCTCCCTATGATGTAGGTGACGATTCGAGGTCAAATCCTTTTGAGGAGAGGGGGAATGATGAGCACCATGGTAGACCAAGTCTTAACGATCCCTTGCAAGGTCCAGATGGGCCAATCACATGGTCAAGAGCTAAGAAGATCAAGGAAGCAATGCGAGGATTAGTGCAATCCACTTGGGACAAGTTTGCAAATTTATCGAGCAAGACCCCAACATTCAAGATGGGCTTGAAAGAAGAAGAACCAGCTTTAATCCATGTGATACAAGCTACAGAGGGGGGTGGCATAGCCTAGTGGTTTAATGTAGACTCTTTATTTCATTAAGTATAGGTGTGTGGGCCTATTTTATGTTTCTTTGGTTGTAGGCGTTTTGGGCCTATTTATTTCATTAAGTGAACTTCTTTTATTAGCTATAGGCATGTAGTTTATGATGTTTTGGGCTTGAAGATGTTTAGCCCATGTCTTTTAATTAATGTAGGCCTTGGAAGGCTCTAGGGTTTCATGGAGGGGTTTAAAAAGACTTGTAGCCGCATTTTCGAATAAAAAAAGTTGAATGTGAATGAAGTTTTTTCTTTAAAGAAAACTTTTCAGTTTTTTCTACTTGTTCTTGATTGAACTAAGAACTTATCAAAGGCAAACCCTTTGTGGCGTTCTCACCGAATCTAGGTTCTTGGAACAAGATTTCAACGGGTCTAGATCATTTTGACTTGATTCTAAGTTCTTGAAACAAGATTTCAATGGGTCTAGATCTTCTTGACTTGATTCTTGGCTTTCTTGGGTAGGTTTTAATTTTATTGTGGGTTCAAGGGAGTTTGATCCCATGGGTTCACATCAGGTGATGGTGGCAAAATGAGGGAGAACTTGAGTAGATACAGAAGAAAATGGGAACATGCATTGAATAATAAGAAGTGAGAATTGAGACAAGAAGTTTTTTGTCTTTCTTTTCTTGTTAGAGATAGTAAGTTTTATTATTATTATTATTATTATTTTATATTGACAACATTCTGGTTGACAAAAACACTTGATGTAACGGTTGCTTTTTAATAGGTTTATCGGTTCTACTCAAAGTCTTCAAGTAATATGGACAGTGTTTCATTTCATGCCATGTGTATGGTCACAAGTTTCTAAGAAGATATCCATGAAGATTCCATGCAATTTTCAAGTTAGAACAGCCGGTTCCTGTGCAACCGTGAGGGCCTTTGAAGCCGTCCAGACACCCCGCAGTGTCTAGAAGCTTCAGCGTTGAAGATGTTCGGACAGAAGGGCAACACCGTTCGGACACTAGGTCAAGCTTCTTCAATTTCTACTCGGAGTTGGATTTCATGTTCAGACACGGATCAGGAAATAGCAACCGTCCGGATGGAAGGGCAACACCGTCCGTACGCTTTTCAGGTTTCTAGGAAGATTTCTACACATGTCTCAGTGTTTTTATCATAACTCTCTACTTGAGTATTGGATTGAGACGAAATTGGTGTCATTGGAAAGCTAAGAAAAAATCATACAACTTGAACATTTGGACGTCGAATAGAAACGTCCAGACGGCCCACTGTCTGGATGGAAAGAGAGTAGCGTCCGGACGGCCTATAGAATTGCGTTGTTTCTGAAAAGCGGTCGCAGAAGACCGTCCGGACGAGGCTAACTTCCGTCCAGACGATCCGCAGTCAGAGTCCAATTTTGAGCAGATTTAGTGTTTCTTTAAGCCTTTAAATAAAGGGCTCTAGGCTTGTAAATTGTAGGAATTCAGTATCGAATTCTATAGTGCTTTGAAAGGGTGTTTAGGGAGAATCAAAGATCCCCTAACTCTCAAGCCGTTACCGGTGTGTGCTCGTTGTTCGTGTGAAGTCTATCTTAAGAGTCGGCCCTAAGGTAAATGAATCCATCAAAAACCCCTTCGGGTAGAAGATCTAGTTGGAAAACGTTCACGATGGGCTTCGTGTCAGAGTTAAAGGTATGACTACTACAAAAGGGTATGTTAGTACGAGTGTCTTGTAACTAGCTTTGTTTTTGGATAGTGGATTTCCTGGGTTTGAATGCCCCGGAGTGGTTTCTCTCTTCACAGAGTTTCCACTTCGCTACAAATATCTTGTCTTATTTAAATTCCGCATATAAGATATTTTGTTGCACACAAACACACACATTTGGTTTAAATTAGAAGTCAATAATTATTTAACAATTGGTATCAGAGCAGGTTACACTTGTGTTTTAGATTTACTTCTTGAGTGTGATCCATGACTTCTTCTAACATAAATCTTCCTGAGTTCTCTGAAGATGATTTTTATAATTTCTCTAAAGATACCCTTTTGATAGGAAAACTCTTTAAGAAATCCAATAGAGAACTCAAGAAGATTAAGCAAGAAAAATAGCTGTTGATTTTACAATTATCTGAATTATATGTTTTGATAGACTCTTTGAAATCTTATAATACTATGCTTTTTGATACTGTTGATGTATTAGAGAATAAATTAAAAGAATCAGAGGATCTCTTGGAAAAATTCTCTAGTAATAATTTGAAAGGCATGCTTTGTATTCATATAGATATTTCTAACAAGCCTGATTTAATTGTTAATGATTTAAGTACTTCTACTTCACATGCTTCTGATTCTGAATTAGATTCTATTGATATTAAGCCTGTGATAGAAGATACAGCTTGTTTAGATAAATCTTGCTTAACTAATCATGTGATGCCTAACTCCAAGGAGTCAGGAATACAAGGTAAGTTTATTCCTAAGTGTCATAATTGTGGGAAGATTGGTCATATTAGAAAAATTGTTATTTGTTGAAATCCCACAGGCCTTGGATTAAGCAGGATTCTCTGAGGGAAAGTGAAGTTGAAGATTCTTCCTCATCAAAATGTGTCCCTCTGCATAGAAGACATATAAAAGGTAAGGGCAATATTATTTGTAAGAATGCTAACCATATTTCTGCAGAGAAAGTCAAGTAGCATTCCAACAAAAGAAGCCTGCCCACCTGTCATCACTGCGGCATCACCGGTCACATCCGACCCAAATGTCCACATCTTCAGGCTCAGAAGTCGAAGGTTCAGAAGGAGCTGCCAACAAGAGCTACATCAAGCACTCTACCTCTGACTACATTCCAAGCTCCACGGCATCAGCAGCGACAGCTGAAGTTGGTTCCTGCCAATCAGAGTGGCAAATCAAAGAAGAACAATTCAAGGCGCTACAAGAGAAAGCTGCAGAAGCCCATTAGCAACCATGGCTATGAAGGGTTGCTAAGCCTAATGCAATGTATGCTAAGAAGAATGGACAACATGAACAAGACCTGCAAACCACCGCCACAGGTCAAACAGGTATGGGTCAGAAATGATGAGACCATTCACCCCTTGAGGGGGAGTGGACTCACCTAGTAAAGGTGAAGTCTTATCATGCCTAGGATTTTGGTTCCTAAATCCTAGTGCATGTCAGGTATGTTTTGCATTGCATAGTTTATCATGTCATATCCTATTCGTGCCTTGCATTCTATTTGAGGAACCATTTATTCTATCCCCATATTTTCTCTTGTTGTCTTGAGAAACTTCTGCAGATATTTTTGGGGATAACAGTTAAAGCAAGTCGGGAGGCTGCTTTTCTATCTTGGTATTTCTAAACTTCTCTCCCTGAGGATAGATTTGATTTTACCTTACATGCTAGGACTAGATGTTATTTCCTTTTTCATAAGCATGTCCTTGTTCTTTTCCTATTTTATTATTTTCAACAAAAAAAAATATATATATTCGGGGAGAAGATGCAGAATTTTTTTTTTTTTTTTTAGAGCAGCTTTTCAGATATTGTATGTGTTTTTGCCTAATATCTCAGTTCATTGTGCATTAATTGAGTATGCTTATATATAATTAAGAGTTTATGTCTGATATCTGCTAAGTTTTCCTGTGCATCTTAATACTAGATAGTTACTTTTCTCTTGAGATGAAAATTGTGCACCATCCAAAGCTCCCCTAAGGTATTTTTTTCTCTCCTCTGACTTTTAGCTTTTAGAAATTTTAAATGAGAGAGATTTTTTTTTTTTGCTAAGATGGTCAAACTGACCAACTCGCGAGTTGAACCTAAAACCCATAAATTCTAGCATTCTTTCTAGGTTGCACCACCAAGTGATAAAAAGCATTCAAAAAAAATATATGGATAAATAAAAAGATCCACTGCTTTTATGCTATAAATCTGTTTTTGAACTTGTCCCTATAGAAACAGTCAGTGACCAAATTATTGCGGAAATAGACCGTCACTAAAGGACAAAGTAAAAAAAAAGTGTTGTAGTTTAGGGGGAGTGTATTAGATGAGGGTGGCTAGGCCCTAGTAAAATAAGATTTGACTTTTGATTGATCTAACATTGATTTTCTCTCTTATTTAGAAAATCTGATCTTTAAGTCATATCAGTGAACTTCATACCTTATTGAGAAAGCTTTCACACATACACGCATTGCATGAGTTAAGTTTACTATTGAAAAAATTTTATCTGGAGGGAAATTTTTGTGCTTATTGACTCTTAAGTCTCAATTATATCTTGGTATATTTTTGAAATGTTATTTGACTATTTTATCAGTTATTTATACATGCGTGTTCTGAAGCTAATGTTAGGAAATTTTTGTTCTGCATATTTCCCTTTACTTTTCAGCTTCTAGTGTGAAGCGTCTGGACGGACATGTTCTTGCATCCGGACGCGCTTGGCTCTATCAATCTCTTATCTGACAGCATGCCGTCTGGACGAGTATGTACCATGTCAGGACACGAGCTTTTTGCTTTCTCTGCCAAACACACACACACACACACTACTTTTTGCCTATTCTATCATGTGTTTTTTATCCCAGAATGGCCAAAGGGGGAGTTTGTTAGTATTTTATATTGGCAACATTCTGGTTGACAAAAACACTTTATGTAACGGTTTCTTTTTAATAGGTTTATCGGTTCTACTCAAAGTCTTCAAGTAATATGGACAGTGTCTCATTTCATGCCATATGTATGGTCACAAGTTTCTAAGAAGATGTCCATGAAGATTCCATGCAATTTCCAAGTCAGAACAACCAATTCCTGTTCAACCGTCCGGATGGGCCTATGAAGCTGTCCGGACAGAAGGGCAACATCATCTAGACGCTAGGTCAAGCTTCTTCAATTTCTACTCGGAGTTGGATTTCATGTTCAGACACGGATCGGGAAATAGCAACCGTCCGGACGGAAGGGCAACACCGTCCGGACGCTTTTCAGGTTTCCAGGAAGATTTCTACACATGTATCAGTGTTTTTATCATAACTCTCTGCTCGAGTATCGGATTAAGACAAAATTGGTGTCATTGGAAAGCTAAAAAAATATCCTACAACTTAAATATCCGTTCGTCCAATAGAAACGTCCAGACGGCCCACCTTCCTGACGGAAAGAGAGTAGCATCCAGACAGCCTCCAAAATTGCGCTGTTTCTGAAAGGCGGTCGCAGAAGACAGTCCGGATGAGGGTAACTTCTGTCAGGACGGTCCACAAACAGAGTCCGATTTTGATCAGATTTAGGGTTTCTTTAAGCCTATAAATAAAGGGCACTAGTTCTCAAGCCGTTGCCGGTGTGTGCTCGTTGTTCGTGTGCAACCTATCTTAGGGGTTGGCCCTAAAGTGAAGGAATCCATAAAAAAACCCCTTTCAGGTAGAAGATCTAGTTGGGAAGCGTTCACGATGGGCTTCATGTCAGAGTTAAATGTATGACTACTGCATAAGGGTATGTGAGTACGAGTGTCTTGTAACTAGCTTTGTTTTTGGATAGTGAATTTTTTGGATTTGGCTGCCTCGGAGTGGTTTTTCTCTTTACAGAGTTTCCACTTCGTAACAAATATCTTGTCTTATTTAAATTCCGCATCTAAGATATTTTGTTGCACACAAACACAGACATTTGGTTTAAATTAGAAGTCAATAATTATTTAACAATTATTATTATTATTATTATTTACGAAGGATTTCGAAATAAAAGATTTGAAATTTTTTCCCTCCACACGTGTAGATGAAATCGGCCCCATGTTTAATTCTAGCCATTAATTACAATTATTTGTTTCACTATTTAATTCAATTCGTTAGATCAGATTAGTGAGAGTAAGCTCATGGCTATGTGAAACACCATAACAATTCTAGTGTAAAAATGCATTACAGTTGTAAACCATTTTCCAAAATCCAAGACCAAGATATCACAAAAATAATCGGACGGCCAAACTTTTCCTCATAAATGTGTTTTTAATACGTTGTCAATTTTAGTCCATGTTCGTTGGTAAATGCGTGAAAGTAGAAGTTTTAAATTCTTTCCAATCTGGGCGTGTGTAGATGGAATCAGCCCCATATATAATCCTAAACGTTTATTTTAATATCATATTTAATCATTTAATATAATTTGTTAGATCATATCATTGGGGGTGAGCTCATGGCCATGCGAAACACCAAATAACTCTCACATATAGAGATGCGTTACAACTGTAATCCAAATTCTACATCCAATGGCTAGAATCTAATCAAGAATATCGGACGGTTGAAATTTCACAAAACATTTTTAAAAAGACACTATTATCATATCGATTTGAGTATGTTGAAAGTCGTGTAAAGTGTTCATTTAATTTTTTGAAATATATCCCCTGTAACGCGCTGATTGTAAGATCAGTGTCACGTATGTTTAAAAAGAGATCCTAACCATGGATTAAATTTTGACATTCGATGATTAGATGCAAGTCTTTGGATCTGTTCAATATTGTGAGCTCATGGTAATGCAAAACACTATATAACTATCACGTGGAAATAAACGGTCATTAATTATTCTTTAACAAAAAAAAATGATAAATTAAGTTAATTAAAGGTGGAGCAACTATTACGGCTATTTAATGTAACACCCCAAATTTGAGCCTGCAAATTCGTAAGCAGAAACCTCTGGTTTCCACGTGACATTACTACATCAGAGATAAACTTTCATAGCGGAATATTTTTTTTTTTCTTCTAAAGCCTTATGAATTGATAGCATAACACATTAGAGTTGACTGAAATACCTCGATACGTTTATTAAAAGTTAATTAGGTTTATCTTTACATGCCATATGCACACTAGATGCATCAAAATTAGTGCCACAGACGACACATAAGCATATAACATAAAACATGTCAAACATGACATCGTTATAAATATTTACATGCTATAAAACAAATCACACATAAGCACAACTATTAATTTCTAAACTAGCACATAATAGTTCGTTGATGGTTTCAAAAACCATCAAAACTAGCATATGGGTCCATGCCTTCATTCTCCAGATCTGCATCAGTAACTATGCAATTATGACATTATCATATTTACATAGACAAACAAGTGAGTCATCCATTTTCATATCTAAGTTACCATCAGATTAATAACAGTTCATAAATAATACAAATGCAAAGGTTGTATGAATGTGCATCGTAGTAACCATTTAGTTTGGTGTTTTGTGGTCATCTTTCTTCAGACCTCTCGTTCTTAGGTATCCAAACCCGTTCATGTCCTTTGCCTCACACTTAAAGTCTTACTTGTTTGCACTGGAATCCTACCGGTCCCAGCATTAGTTATATATTAGGACTTTGGACTCACCTTGGGTCACTATGAACCCCCTGGATCCACTGACTAGCCTTCCTTCCACTTGCTACTACATCAGCTTGTTGATGGCTATCTCATCAGCCGTTATATTAATTGGACACAACATGCAATGCATGAACAACCACATGCAATAAACACACACTACATAGTGCTAATGAAACATAGAATCATTCCTCAGTAAGTACATCCATACTTACACTCTTCCCCGTGTAGTCCTTAGACTTCTTTTTTGCATAAAAATTCATCCATACAATAATATATAAATCAATTATCTATCAAAAAAATCATTGTTTATAGACCCTTATCTCTCTATATTTATTATTATTCATCACTTCATTCTGTTTAAGACGATCACTTATAACAATCTTAAAACCTTAGTTCATAATTTGATGACGAGGCTATATGACCAATACCACCAAATATGAACTTGAAGGATTAAAATATATTATAAGGATAATAAGAGTGAATACGATCAACTCATGAAAGTCATAAGATTAGTCATGAGGACAATAAAATGTAAAAGGAAATATAAATACGATCAACTCATGAAAGTCATAAGATCAGTCCTGAGGACAATAAAATGTAAAATAAAATATAAATACGATCAACTCATGAAGCCATGAGGACAATAAAATGAAAAAGGAAATATAAATATGATCAACTCATGAAGCCATGAGGACAATAACATGAAAAAGGAAATATAGATACGATCAACTCATGAAGCCATGAGGACAATAAAATGAAAAAGCAGTTTATATTACTCTTTACTTTAATTCTTTTATCTCGTAAGCTTATTGGGGCTTTAAACAATTCATAATCACAAGTAATGAAATCAAATAGTAAGAAGGAGATGCCAAGTGGTTCATAAGATATTCCTTTGAAAGTTTCATGTTCAAACTATATCATTCGAGTTTTTTGGACTCGATATAGCGAAAGTGAATCAAACGCTTTCTTAGGAATATCCAAGAAGTCACTCCATGCATCAAGATCACTTACCAAGTTGATTTGGAGAGAGAACCCTTAAGAACACCAAGGCGGCCGTGTGGTAGAAGGAGAGAAAGAGGGAGAGAAAACTAAAGTACAAGCTTTGATGAAAGTTGTCTATGATTTGTGTGGAAAGACTAAGACCCTTGCATGCTTATTTATAGGAGGAAAGTAGGGGTGTTAAGGTGCAAAATGTAATAAAAGAATTAGCTTATTGGATAATGTCTTGCAAACTAGGCCTTACTTTATTATTTATTTGGATTTTAGAATTTTCGTCCAACTAGAGGGCAGCCTACTCCGAGAATTATTTTGATGGTCAAACCTACTCCGATTGACGTGAAATTTTGAGGGTAGATAGAGGACTTCAATACAAACACTTTCTCTTTTTGGTTCGACTCATTTCGAGTTCGTTTTGACTTAGTTCCGGTCAAGTCAAAGTTTCTGTCTATAAAGCCAAAATATCTTTAAACCACTTTCTGCGTTCACACTTGCTTTATTGATTTTTCTTTCTTCTTATGATTACTCTTAAGATATTCTACCTTCATTAATACTTCTTGTTTTTAATACATAAATGTTTCTAGAAGCATGGAGATATTTTTCTTTAACAGTTTTTCGTTTACTATCAACAGTTGGGTTATTTAAGCACCGTTTTTGGATAAAAAAGTCAACTGTCACTAAATTGAATTCTAACTTCACAGGATTCAAGTATAAACTATATATATACTATATTGAGTAATTATAAACCATAAAAACATATTTATCAAGCCTAAATTTAAAGGTCAAAGTTTAACTAAAAGTGCCACTTGGCACCTAAATAGTCAACTACAAATCCAAAAGTCAACATGTGGACTTTTCACAAAATTTTACCATGTGATAGATATTCTATTGTGAGCACCACGGTCTTTGAATTAACTAAATCTGAGTCTCTTTGACTTATTTTTGGTGCAATCAAAGTTTAAAGCTTAAATGTTACTTTTAGGTTTTTAAGGGTTTTTAGGTTTTGATCTTTTAATTTTTCAAAACAACTTTAGGTTTGCTTATAAAAACCTGTGGATATTGTCTCTTCAACAATATCAATGATTTCTTAAGAGCTTGAAATTACTGGGCGTTACATCCTACCCACCTTATCGGAATTTCGTCCCTGAAATTTGTAAACTAATTTATGCCAAAAAAAAAAAAAAAAAAAAATTACACTAAGTAAGAGAAATTTCAAGCAGAGATGTTGCTTACCTTAATCATCTTCAAAGTCACTGAGACATGGCTTAGTGGAAGACTGAGGTAACTCTCTCTCTGGTTGATCTTGGGACATGGTTTGATGTACAGAGTTTTGAACTTTATTTTAACTCCATGATATTTAAGAATTATCAAAAAGGGTGTAAGAAAAATAATATTTTTCAAATCATACTATCTTTACCTGGGTATTTGGTTTTATATAGTACCATGATCTATTTTATGGGCTCGACATACCGACTACGACATGTCTCCATAGTTACTACTCGCAAACTGTATTAAAGACAATTACTACTTTATAGAGTAAGTAAAAGTTATTTAATTATAATTACTACATCATAAATCATGAAAGTATTAAACATACCTACTTCAAAATGGCTCATGGGAATAGATACGGGTATTTGCTTCTTATCTCTTGTTCTAACTCCCAAGAAGCTTCTTCTACTTCATGGTTATGCCATAGAACTTTTACTAGTGGTATTTTCTTTGTCCTCAGTTGTTGCACTTTCCAATCCAAGATCTGCACCGGCTTCTCTTCATATTTCAAATCTGCTTGAACTTGTAAAGGTTCAAAGTCGATTACGTGTAATGGGTCATGCACGTATTTTCGTAGCATGGAAACGTGGAATACGTCGTGTACACCGGCTAGGTTAGATGGTAATTCGACTCTATAGGCGACCGGACCTATAGAGTCGAATTACCATACCTCGGACTTATGTAATTCACAAAATTTTACCATGTCATAGATATTTCTATTGTGAGCACCACGGTCTTTGAATTAACTAAATCTGAGTCTCTTTGACCTGTTTTCGGTGTAATCAAAGTTTAAAGCTTAAATGTTACTTTTAGGTTTTTAAGGGTTTTTAGGTTTTGATCTTTTAATTTTTCAAAACAACTTTAGGTTTGCTTATAAAAATCTATGGATATTGTCTCCTCAACAATATCAATGATTTCTTAAGAGCTTGAAATTACTGGGCGTTACATTTAAGGATAATTAAGCAAAGTTTTAAATAAAATCTTCAAAAATTCAAATTTTATTTGAAAGCATTAACTTTTAGTATATTTGCGTTTGTCAACTTATTTATAATTCTAAGATTTTAATTTAATATCAAATAATATGTGAAATCAATAATACATTCAATATGTATTTACTTTGGTTAATGTGATTTTAGAGGGATGGATTTAATGCAATTAAATAATAGGGTTTTATGTTTAGGTCATTAATTAATGCAATTTTTCCTAGAAATTAGAAATAATTTTGATAATTTGAAAGAAATTTGAGTGAAATTTAATAAAAAGTTTGAATTTTGAAAATTAAGCTTAAATTGTTTTATTAAAGTAACCCTTTGGTTTTGTCTTGAGATTTAAAAAATTCAAGAGTAAGAGAGATCATGCAACTAGGAGAAATAATATTTTTTTTTTTTTTTTAAAAAAAAAAAAAAAAAAAAAAAAAAAAAAAAAAAATCTTTAGGATAATTAAGGAAAGTTTGATTGTAAAATCTTTAATTAAAATTTCAAGTTTTATTTGAAATATGGAAATCTTAGTTTATTAGGTTGATTTGGTCAATCTCATTCCTATATTTGCATTTGCCAAGATACTTTATAATTCTAAAATTCAAATTTAATATCAAATAATATTTGAAATTAATAATACACTAAATTTATATTTGTTATTGTAAATGCGATTTTAAGGGAATGTGATTAATTCAATTAAATAATAGAGTTTTAGGTTTAGGTATTTAATTAATGCGATTTTTAAAAGAAAATTATTTTTTGGAATTTTTAATGCCATATGCGTGTGACTTTTGGAGGGAAGATATTTGCAAAACAAAATACTAGCCTATATAGGGGAATTTTGAGAGAGATTTAAGTAAAGTTTAATGAAAAGTTTGAATTTTGAAAATTAAACTTAATTGTTTTATTAATTGAAATTTCATTTCCATTTTGGTTTTATCTTGAGTTAGTTTATTAGGTAGATTTAGTCAATTTCATTCCCATATTTGCATTTGCCAAGATCAGTTATAATTCTAATATTCTAATTTAATATCAAATAATATTTTGAATCAATAATATATTCAATTTGTACTTGATCTTTTTATTAACTTGGACTATTAGTTCTAAAATACATTTATGTTTATACTTTTTTCATTTCCAGGTGATCCAATTGGCTGAATTGTATTTGATTATGTTGATTTGAACACATACTTAATTGTTTAATATTCATAGCTTAATTTGTAATTATGTGAACACTTATTTAATGTGATTATTTATAACTTATTCCCTAGTTAAGAAAAGTACATATATCCCCCTTCAACTACGATTCTATTGTCAATGTGCTCCCCAAACTACTAATTGTGATGCCTACCCCTAAACTACCAAAAAATGTCAATGTCCCCCCTAAAGCCAACAAAAAAACAAAAATAACTCTAAAAAAGTTTCAATAAGACAAATATATCCTTATAAATTCGAGGAAAAAAAAAAAAAAAAAAAAAAAAAAAAAAAACGATTTTTTTTGAAAGATCGAAAAAATAAATTCAATTTTTTTTAAAAAAAAAAAAAAAAGAAAAGAGAGAGAGAGAGAGAGAGAGAGAGAGAGAGAGAGAAACAAAAATTCAAAGGGTGGCCCAAACTGAAATTATATAAATCTAAATCTTAAAAACAAAAATTAAATTTTTTTATCAAAAAAAAAATTGTTTTTTTGTTTTGTTTTTAAGAATTTTTATAATTTTATGAAGGGCATTTTTGTCATTGTGGGGAACATTGACAATGTTTCGGGGGCGCATTAACAATTAGGTAGTAGTTTAAAGGGGGTATGTGTACTTTTCTCTTTATGAATTATGATACAAAAATCCATAATCTAGATTTTTAGATAATTAATCAATATATGTACTTATATAATTAATATAGATTTAATAATCGTATCATATGATCTCGAACAAAAAAGTGTTATCATTTAATTTTTTAATTTTTTTTTTTTAAACTTAAATCATTTGATCTAACGATTTCTAAGTATCAATGATAAAAAAAGAAAGAAAAGAATTGTAACAATAATTAATATAAATATTAGCATTTACAATAATAATTATTATATAATCATATGGTCTTATATGTCTAATGATAAATTTTTTTTTTTAGCCTAATGATAATACTTAAATCATATGACATAATGTTATATCGTATGATTATAGAATCTAAATTCAAATGATAATACTTAATTTGTGATTATAATTAATACATTGGTGATCCAATCCTAATCACTTAATTTGAGATTATATGAATCATATTGTCATTGTATATGAATATAATTAATTTTTGAAATTTTCATTATATCATATGATTAATTTGAATTCATACTTACGTATGTAATCTATATATCTAATTATTATATCTAAGTATGATTAAGAATTGTTAGATATTTAGAATCTTAAATCATACTTAACAATTATGTCTAAGTAACTATATACTTAATCATTACATTAGTAAGAAATTTTATACTTTTATAGCATTATGTGACTATAATTTATATTTGTACGTAATTTGTGTGTGTGTATATATATATGTAATGACCCACCCCCAACGACACAATATTATCCGCTTTTGGCTCCCTCGAATTGGACTTCTTAAGAGGTCACCATCCTGGTACTACTCTCACAGAAGCACGCTTAACTGCGGAGTTCTGATAGGTTCATGGCCATCACGACTTTAAAACGCCTTGTGTCAAGAATGGTGCGTTTATACATATGAGCACATCCCCATTCTCAGGTGATGTGGGACGTCACAATCACCCCCTCTTGAGACCCAGCGTTCCCACTGGTGACCCTCATGTGATCTCCCCATTCTTGGCGTACCAACGAGTGCTCGCTTGCGACCGTCATGGGCTTGTGCATGCTCTATCATCTCAGGTTAGGCAATGGCTCTGATGCCATTTGTAATGACCCATCCCCAATGACATAATATTGTCCGCTTTTGGCTCCCTTAAACCAAACTTCCCAAGATGTCACCCATCTTGGTACTACTCTCGCAGAAACACGCTTAACTACAGAGTTTTGATAGGTTCATGGTCATCATGGCTTTAAAACGCATTGTGTCAAGAATGGTGCGTTTATACATAAAAGCACATCTCTATTCCCAAGTGATGTAGGACGTCATAATATATGTATATATATACACACACACACACACACACACACACACACACACACACACACTATTTTATTAATTATGAATCATATCATGTCATATCATATGACTTTCAAGATTATCTATTATAAGTATAATCATTACGAGTCATAATTATCCTAATTCCTAACTATCTATTGATAATACTTATATCATATGTTATACGATCTAACAATTTGTATAATCTTAGATCATGGATCACGCGATCTAGTGATTCTTAATTAATTATCTAGTGATTATATTAATATGATATCGTGATTATGTGTCATGACACAATGTTATATTATGAGCATATAGTCTTCTCATATGACATGAATAATATGATTAAGTATCTGAATTGTTAGGAGATCATATGATTAATATATTAAGTATTAATATTATTTACTTTTACTATTTAATATAAATATAACCAATTAAGTATTGCTACTTAATATATATTAGCTATTGTTATTTGTTAATTTATGCTTATATATATACGAGTCGGGCCTTAATAAGCGACTCGATCCTTATACAAGCGGGTTCACGAGCTTTAACTGAGTCGAGTAGAGTTTATATGAGTTTGTGTTGTTTAATAATCGAGCCTATTTTCATATTCACAAATGGCTCATTTAATAATCGATTCAAGCACGAGTCATGTTTAATCGAGCCGATCTCGAGTAAACTCGTGAGTAGCTCAGCTAGTTTACACCACTACTTGTGGTCTTGTTCTTCTTAGAATAAGATTGGGAGACAAACAATGAAGTTAACTACCAGTTAGTTAATTTTATTGGGGCGTTACAGCCGGCCACCTCTGGGGTGGCTCGCACACCACCCCCAGCTTGATCTCGGAGATGATGAGGTCACTGTGCCCTCCTAATTATTTCTTCACACATTTCTTTTTCCTTAGTTTGGCTTTTTTATTTTTATGTTTTGAATATTTATTTTTATTTTATTTTATTTTTCATTTTAGTTATTCTATGAATATTTGTTTAAAACAAACTCTTCAAAAATCTACTTTAGAAATTGAATTTCCCATGGGTCATCATAATTTTTAAGGAAAATGCAAAATCAGTCTATGTGGTTAGCATAATTTACAAATCGCTCAATGCAATATAAAAAATAATTTATAGGCCATCGGGGTAGGCCAAAATAACAATCTAGTCCATGCAGTCAAATTCTATCAAAACATTTTACGAATTTCGTTAGTGTGCTACCCCCCTTTTCTTTTTTACTTTTTTTTTTTTATAATAAAAAAAAACAATTTTTTAAGATTTTAATATTTAGGTTTAATATTTTTTATTATTATTATTAAGAGTGACACGTGTCATCATTCTATTGGTGCTAATGTGACATACTGACGGAATCTGACAAGTGTTTTAACGGAATTTGTCTACAGTGGCTAAATTGTTATTTTGGCTTGCTCCGAGGACCTCGAATCCCATTAGTGTGCGGCCTTTTCTTTTTTTCTTTTTATTTTTTTTAAAAAAACAATTTTAAATTTTTTTAATATTTAGGTTTAATATATTTTTATTTTTTATTAAGAGTGACATGTGCCATCATTCTATTGGTGCTGACATGGCACACTAACGAAATCCGTCAAGTTCCTTTGGCGGAATTTGACTGTAGTGATTGAATTGTTATTTTGGCCTACCCCGAGGATCTCTGAATAATTTTTTATACCGCATTGAACGATTTGTAAATTATGCTAACCATAGGGACTGATTTTGTATTTTTCCCTTAAAATTGATATGTTGGTGCATACTTTAGGGGTTTGTCCTAATTTTATTTTTAAAATGGCATAGGACAAATGTCAGTTTCTTAAAGGTGCTGAGGTGGACTTTTGTCAATTTTTGAACGGAAGTACCTTCTCCGTCTTTAGCTATAAATGAGGTACCATCTATAATACGTAATCAAGCATATGAGGCAAAAAATAAAATCTTTAAACCACAGGAGACAAAAAGATATTTAACCCTTTTAGTTAAAATTATTCAAATTTTATCACTTGAGGATTTATCACCTTTCTAGAATCCCCAAGTCTTCTTCATTCATTATATCTTACCAAGTTGTATGCCAAAATGACAAAATCTAAATTGTGTAAATAAAAATTATTAAAGCTTGAATAATTTGGTCATGAAGTTATCCTAAAAATGTAGAAGCTCCTAAACCTACCAAGAAAAATAGTACAAAAGTGTAGTATCCCCACATTGATAAGAAGAGGGTTACCAAATGCAATAATTCTCACAAGGAAATAAGGATGCAAATACATCTTCATTGACCCAAAAACGCTCCAGTGGTTTTGTCAGAACCAACTTATCTTGAGTATGCTCATGGCCACAATTTTTGACAATCTGTTGCCGCAAGTTCTAGGCTGTCGCATTGCCCAAGAGCTCTAGACTGCTCTAGGACAAACCTTCACCTCAACTGCACTAGCCCAGGCGATGTGTCTTCACTACGAACTTGCCATCTCATCTGGCCGGCCCATCCACCATATTGATGTCCAGAATGCCTTCTTCCATTGATGGCTCTCAAAATATGTGTACATTACTTAGCCTCCTGGCTTCGTTCATCCCCAGTTTCCTCACCATATCTGCAAGCTCTACAAGGCACTTTATGGATTAAAACAAGCCCCTCGTGCCTGGTATTCTCGTCTCAATGATCGCCTCTTGGAGCTTGGATTTGTCAACTCTCGCTCTGACTCCTCACTGTTCATTTGTCGCACACCCCAAGAGACTACTTATGTCATGTTGATGACATCCTTATCACAAATTCTCTTCCCTAAGGGACTGCGTCCCTGCTACATTCACTTCACGTTGAATTTGCAATCAATGACTTAGGCCCTCTTCACTTCTTCCTCAGTATGGAAGCCACCACAACCCTAGATGGGCTTATTCTCTCACAACAACGCTACATATTTGATTTCGTTCAAAAGAGCAACATGTCCAAAGCCAAACCGGTCAAGACTCTTATGTCCACAGCACATGCTTTCTCAATCCTCTCCAGTGACCCTCTCACTAGTCCCTCCTCCTAGCGCCCTGTAGTATCTGTCACTCACCCATCCCGATATTCCTTTGCTGTTAACAAAGTCTCTCAATCCATGCATCAACCTAGCTCCCTACATTTGCAAGCAGTCAAACATATCCTACGGTACCTCAAGTCCACTATTTCTTATGGTCTACTCCTTTGCCGCTCCTCATCCCACATCCTCCAAGCCTACTCGGACGCCGACTGAGCCGGCTGTTCTGACAACAGAAAATCTACCAATGGTTTATGTGTTTTTCTTGGTCCTAATCTCATTTCATGGTCCCCCCACAAATAACGGATAGTCGCCCGCTCTAGCACTGAATCCGAATACTGCACCCTTGCTACCATTGCCACTGAACTTATTTGGCTTCAATCCATGCTTCGCGATCTTGGCCTTTACCTCCACTCACTACCCATCCTATGGTGTGACAACATTAGGGCCACCTATCTCTCTGCCAACCCCGCCTTCCATGCTAGTACCAAACATATCGAAATCGATTTCCACTTCGTTCGTGACAAGGTCGCCTCCAAAACTTTGGTTGTCCACTTCATCTCCAGCAAAGATAACCTGGCTGACATTTTTACTAAACCCACTGCCTCACCATACTTCTTCCTCATGCTCACCAAACTCAACGGCATGTGCCCTATGTCTCGCTTGAGGGGGCATAATGAACCATCCACAATCTCAAAGGAAACCCACGGCTCTACAAGGCAACAATCCATACAAGGCAATCAAATAAACACACAACAGCTAGCACTGTCTTAGGAAGGAAATCAAATCAACGGATAATTCATCTACAAAAGGCAACCAAATAAACACAATCGGCTAGCACCATCAATGCTGTATATTGCATAATTATCTTCCCTTTTGTAAACGTCAAAACACTTGTATAAATGAACCATCGATGAATGAAACAAACGTGCAAAACAATTCATGAATTACCTTATCTTTTATAAGGACACTTGTTCTTTTGCTGCCGTTACGGCAAGAGAATTTGGAAGGAAATAATGAAGCTTTTTGACCCGGGGAAGATATCATTGAAAAAGGAGTACAGCATTGGAGAAAGAAACTTCTTCTTCTATCAAAAAAAAAACTTCTTAAAGCTTATGTGTGTAGGCTTGCTCTCGGGCATACTGTTTACCATATCTGGAAGAATAGGAATGAGATAGAGCATGGCACTCATCCATTGTCTACAAAGGATCAAATGGGAGGTTAATTCTCGTGTTGTTAATTAGCAAAGGAAATTTCAATGGGGGATTGATATAAGGATTTTAGTATAGTTTCTGCAGGTTTTTTATAGAAGTTTTATTTGTTTAGTTGTTGATATATAAAGTTGCGTATTCATAATATAAAAAAAAAAAAAAAAATGCAAATACAGTTTTTACGTGCGTTTTAGAAAATAAAATTGCCTAGTATATTTGTACAAGTGAGATCGATAATGTTGGATCAGTGAGATATAAAGAGTAGGTTAAATTTACAAATTAATCATAAGCTACCATGTAGTCATGCTATAAATCATTTTCTTTCATTTAATCAATTTATAGTATTTATCATCTTAATGCAACACTAATACAAAATGAAAAACATATCACGGTCTTCGGTAGAAGAATGCTATGGGTGATAGCTTAATTACATTGAGCGTAGAATTGCATCTAGTGGTTAATTTTCCTTGTTGGAGATTGTTGGCTTTGGGAGTTTAAAGGTGGGAGGTTTATCGACACCCCTCCTTGAGTACTCCCTCCATCTTCGGGCCGCTGCAGCAGCTCTTCTTGCTCTCTCTTTCACTTCTTCCTCTGCAAATATATAATCAAAGCAAGTATAATGTCACAACTCCAAGCAGTTGGCTTTAAATTTTAATATGACTGTTGCAACATCTAAGCAATTGATATGATATGCTTCTGCTTTTTGTGACACCAGGAGGAATACAATGAAATCACTTAGCTTAACAAAGGATGAATTGACAACGAAGACGTCATTTTAGTATTTTTCAGGCTGTTTGTGGATAATTCAAAACTCAGTTCAATCCTTCTATGTTTCCCTTATATCAATTTAGATACAATTTGACCATCATCTTTAAGTCTCATTACCCTGCTTTTTTAGGTGCACACTTTTAGGTCATGACTGCCACAACTCTCTAAGTAATGACATCCAGAGACTAATTGGGCACCAAAGGAGGGTTAGGATACCTTTGGGATATTACGAAAAGAGAATTAGTAGATTTCTTTCTCTTCTCTTGCATGCAATTCGGCCTCTAAATCTATGAAATTTTTCAGCAACTTTTAGAAACTATCATATTCCAATTTCATTCTTCTAAAGGAGTTGTTCATGTTAGGGTTTATGTCTTAAAGTCCAATTACTTTGTATGACATTTTTGTTTTATTAAATAAAGTTGTTTATTTGCTGATGTATTTCAAAAACATTGGGCCTAATGCTTATATGTATGCATCTATTGATTATTATTTATTATACACATGTAAATTCATAAGTTATATTGAATATGGTTTAAGGTGCGTTAATGAGATTTTCACACAAAAAATCTTCAACCATAATCCTTGTAACTTATAAACTTATAGTTTGTAGTCAGAAATGGAATTAGAATTGATGTGAACCAAACAACACAAGGACTAAGGGAAAATGATATGGACTACTTCGAGGGAGCCGTGACCTCCAAGATACCAAAAGATATTCTAGGTTTTGATAATACTCAAGTATGATATTTTATTCATTAGGATTATGCTTAACTAGGAGACGGCTAGGTCATAAGACATAACCATTAGGTCTAGTCGTCATTTACATCATGCAGGAACCCTAGAGGAATAATAGCTACATGTTACAACACTAGGTTTAGCCGTCATTGACTTAGACCCTAGTGAGAAAGAATACTCACAAATTGCCTATAACCTTATTTGGAATTTATTTTTCTTATTAGACTAGGAAAGAAACAAGACAAGCAATTATTTGGAGACTATACTCCTTATTAGTCCCTACATGCTCCTCAAGGCATGATTACATCATCCCTCCCCGTAACACTACCCTTGTCCTCAAGGCAGAAAATGGTGCAAGAAGTATTCTTTGTCATTCTCCTTGATACCACTTGATGTGAACCAAACAAAAACACGTCTCTTTCTTTTATTTCTAAGAGCGTGACGGTTGGGTTGTGATGCAATAACCATTGTGTGTGGGGTGGCCTGCAACAGCGGAAGACTTGACAGTGAAAAGCTTTCAGCGGCGAGGGGGTTAACGGTGCATCTAGAAGCCGGGGTTTGGTGGTTTCTGGATGTGCGGCTGGGGTGGGCTACTCGTTGTTGACGAGGAAACCATAGCGGCTGCTTGATGTAATGTTTTACGGCAAGTCTGAAACGAACAGTGGATATGTGGTGACCAGTGCATCTAGGACAACGGTGGCTGTTGGTGGACTGAACGGCACAGATCTATGACTGAGGGTGGTGCCGATGGGGTAGGTGTTATGGGCGGGGATTGGCTTGCTGGAGAGGGCGCTCCTCCATATGTTTGCTAAATTTATCTTTCCACACTAAGAAATCTAATCGTATCTTTTCCAGCCTTACTTGTTGCTCTGCACCCAAAAAGATTTGGAAAGGCATGGTGATGGTTTGGATCAGTGATAGTTGTAGAAAACATTATACCACTTGATGCAATCAAATAGCACAAGAACTACAGGAAATGGATATGGGCTACTTCGAGAGAGCTGTGACCTCCAAGATACCAAAAGATGTTCTAGGTTTTGATAATACTCAAACATGATATTTTATTCATTAGGATTATGCTTAAATAGTTGACAGCTTGGTCATAAGACATAACCATTAGGTCTAGCCGTCATTTACATAATGCAGGAACCCTAGAAAAATAATAGCTACATGTTACAAGGCTAGGTTTAGCCGTCATTGACTTAGACCCTAGTGAGAAAGAATACTCACGAATAGCCTATAACCTTATTTGGAATCTATTTTCCTTATTAGACTAGGAAAGAAATGACTAGCAATTAAATGGAGATTATACTCTTTATTAGTCCCTACGTGCTCCTCAAGGCATGATTACATAAGGAATTCCATTTAATAAGACTATAACATATCAATTATGATGATCTATCTTGATCATGAGAAGGTCAAGCTTTTGATTGATATGTTGGTACGGATACAATACACTAAATAGACCATGTGAGTTGTTACTCTTTTATAACTGCTATCAAACAAATAATTTGAACTCATAACTACTTATAGCATTGACTCTTAATCCTAAGAGGAATGTGAACTCAAATATGTGAAGTGGAGGTCACTTTGATACATTTAGGAGAGATCTTTTACTATTAGAATTAAGATGTGTTGGGTGATAACATTTAGCATTGTGGGAACACTACTCCTCAAGATGAAATTCAAAATCTTTTGATTTAATCAAAGCCATATGATATATCCCATTGAGATAGATTTAATAGAATTGATTATTCTTAATCTCGGGCCTGAGTATTTAGTAAGAGTTATTAAAACTATTTGCACAAACTAAAATGAAATATTACAAGTACGAGAATAATCAAAGGATTAAGTTGAGTACTCAAGGATTAAGAGGTAGTGAATTAAAATGACAGTTAGTTTATGACTTTAATTCAACTACAGATTATTTCATGGTGGGGTTTAATATAAGAAGTCATTGAGAGTATTTGAATAATTAAAAATAAATACTAGATAGAATGCAATTACAATTATTTAGTAGAATTAATTATAATTAATAGTAACCTAGGACAAGCAAGATGAGATGCGTCCTAGGCCTATTGAAGCTTATTTTTTCCTCTAAGTCCCTCCCCAAGCTGATTATTACCCATATTAGGTCTGACCTCATGACACGAGCACACTAACCCTAGTGGCTGTGTATATGGAGTCGGGGCTAGGGTTTTTCCTAGTCCATCTTCCATTAGGTTACATGTGCCTATAAATAAAGAGCCTGTATAGGCATTAAATGCTCATTTTTGAGAACCCACACTCACGGTCTTTTAATTAGATATTGGGGAGAAGGTTTAGAGGTCACAAAACCCTAACCCAAGCCGTTTTTAGTGAGAAGGAGAAAAGAAATCAAATCAACCTCCATCTTCCATGCGGTAGCCGACTTGCATTGTGAGTATGCTTCTCTTGCATATTTTTTGTTTCGCATAATTCTTAGTCATGTTCTCCTGATTCTTTTTCTAGGATTTTTCTGTTGTGTTTTTATACATATAATCCCAACAATTCATTGCTCCCAAAAAATTACTCTTGGAACCAAGGAGTGATGAGCATCCTTTATGCCTTTCAGACTTCCATTTTAAGATGAAGTGAAGAAAACCAAGGTGTTGTCAGGTAGTAAACAGGCATCCAGTTAAAAGGAAGGGGCTGTTAAAACTTACTAAAGCCAAGGTGATTACTAAGCAACCAGACTGGTCCTTTGAGAATGCATAAACACAAGTGTGTCCTAAAGATCTACCCCATCACTAAAAGAAAGAAACCCAAAAAAATGCACGCTAGTGTGAACAGAACAAGAAGGATTTTGCACCAAAAACTATGGATAAAGAAGAAAAAGAACTGAACAAAAATGAACATAAAAAGAGAAATGATGATTAAGATAGCAATCTAGAATTTCTTCGCTGATTGAAAGGATGGGGGCTAGGTGTTTCAAGAAAAGAACAAGGAGAAGAAGGAACTTTTTCACAGAAAAAAGGATAAGAAGAAAAAGGACCCAAAAAAAAAAAATGAAGAGAAATGATGTTTAAGATGGGAAGCAACCTGGAATTTCTTCACAGATCAACAAGGAAAAAATATTTAAGTTCTGGCAGAAAGACTCTACTGAGAGCTTCATTGTACCATAACAGGAATATTTCGCTCCCTCTGGACAGATTTTATCATAACATCTAAGGAAAATAGCTAATATATTTTCTTACTTATCAAAAAAAAAAAAAAAATAGTTAATATAATAATCTCTAGAAATTACTAGGAAAATGGCAGTAAAAATTTAAATGACAAGAAATAAAACAAAGAACATAAAAGCAAAAATGGTATTAAATAAAAACATCACCAGAATGGTTTTTGACACATCAGTCACAAAATTAGTAATTTCCTTTTACAGAATTCCTCATACCTGAATTTTGGTATTCCCTGGGTTTGCCCCATAGATTGCTCCAGTATGGTTCACTTTTACCAGAATCTTTCTGCTTCATCATTCTCAGTTTAGCTTGCGCCTGCAATAAATTCAGTATTATCATTTGTTATTCCAGAACAGATAAACTCTTTACCTTTCTTAATTATCGCGGTACCCCCCTAAACAGAGGTATACCCACATTTACCCAAAAAGTGTCACATAAATTTAATTTCTGTGTATACATGGTACATAAAGACGGTTTGATAAAATTGAAACTCTTGATCCAAAATGCAAGTAAACAACTCTAATGTAGTGAACTGGAACTCTTGTTCCATCTCCAACTATTAGGTACATCTTCCCTTTACTTAGTTGCCTGGAACCCTGCAACGTATTGCAGACATGATTAGTGGACCCTGAATCCACACACCAGAAATCTGTGGGATTCACCACTAAACATGTTTCAACTAAGAAGGAAGATTTATTACCTTCACCTATGGATGCTAGAAACTTCCTATGAACTGAATAAATAACTAAAAAATGCACATTTATATACCTATGAACTAGTTCAAAAAAAAAATAAAAAAAAAAATAGTAGAATGCACACAGACTATTACATGTTTGAATCACCCAAACAAATTTTACTGCCTAGAAAAAAGAATAGTGAAGTCGTTGGCAAACCATAAAGAGAGCTCTTCCAAATAGAGCATTCAGGATATCTTAGGAAAGATCTCTCTCAAGGCACTATACGTGCATTCTAGTACACTATGTCTATAAGGTGGCCCCGATCCGATTGGCCTACATTTTCCCCTTCCCATCTAAATGTTCTATAATTAGTCCATTGTCCTGAACTGTCACTTTTAAAGATTGCACTAAACATTTATAAGCTTTGCATTTCTATTAAGTACAAAGAGTCTTTGGGTACAACTTGGTGTGGTATGATATAGACCGTCAAAGTTTTCCTTTCTTTTTTTACCTTGCATGTATGTAGAAAGTAGAAACTCCCAGGGCCATAGGAGTCATGTCTGATAAGGCATGTGGTATGGAAGTTTTCTAATTCAATATTGCAAGGAAGAAAGATGAAAAAAGAGAAAGGATTTATAGAATATATTTTGACAAAGGGAATTAGTTGATTTGAATCATTTCAATCAATTTTCTCTTCTTCACATTTGCCTTTCTTAAATAGATGCATGATACAGTAATCATAGATGACCCGGTGGAAGCTTAGTCTTTCAGAAACAACTATGGTGTAACCATTCACAAACTGTAAATGCATCTTCATGCAAAAACGATTGATTAAGCTGAACTTTTGCATTGTTACTGCCATATATAACACAGATCATTCCAAATGATGGCTGGTCTTCATTAAAAAAACATTTTTCTGACATTTTACCAAAGACAAATGTATTTAAATTGGGTGGAAATCTATCCCATGTGGTTCAGCAATGCATGAAATTTAAATAGATTATAACAACATGGAACAGGGTGTAAGAAAAACTAAACATATACAATAGTCACACATACACAGGTAACAATTCACAAAATATCAGGTTGGAATAAAATGAAGAGATGCAGGTAAATCAGTATACAAGACTTCCTTCCTAGAAGAAAGAAAGAAAGAGAAAAACAAAAGAGAAAGGGAAAAAATAGGAATTCATGAGTTCTTACCAAAACTTTTGCTTGCCTCTTTTCCCACCGTGTACTTGCCTGCCACATTAGTAAATCAATTAAAATGGCTAAGCTAGTACAAGACAGAAAAGATAGGCTAGCAGCTAAAACTTTTTAAATTGAAAGATCTTTTAAGAAGATGAACATCCAAAGATCCTTTCAATGAAAGTTCCATACTTAAAAAAAAAAAAAAAACCCCGTTTCAAGATGTACAATAGCTTCATGAATTCAACTGGCTAGATCAACCTGATTGTGGTTTGGTTATGTTTGTAATTTTAGGTTTATTTCGAGTAAGAGAATCCCAATTGTGAGAAAGAGGGATTTCTGGGCGTACTCTGGGCTAGGATTTGAAGGGTGAAAGGGTAGTTCCTATACCTTGTTATACTTCTTTTTATATTCAAAAGTAGCAAAGATTCTCCTCCCTTCCCTCTATATACTTCCTCTGTATTGCTCAATAAAATAATAAAAATAATAAAAAAAAAGTTACAACAGAGATTATGCGCTGGATATCTAAGTGCTGTCTTGACCCATGAACATGGACATGGGCCTGTGGCCAAACTGGCAAACCACATTAATCAACTGGGTGGTTTGTGTTTGCCTGAGATTTTACATTGAAATTTAAATCTAGGGTTTGGCACAAAAGGAATGAAGAAATGCTATTTCTTTTAATGAGAGTCTTTTTTACAGGTATTCCAATTAACCTAGAAGAACTTAGTAAACCTTTACAATAACGGCAAAATTTAGAAATAAAAACAACTAAACAACTAACCATTAATTCCAACTAAATTAGGAACGAATAGGAAGAAAAACGTTGTTGTTTTGGAAAGCTGATAACAATGTCAAAATAACACAATTAGCACTCTCACCATTCGGAAAACATCCACGGATGCTGATCCCATTCCTGAAAGCATGAATGCAACCTGATAATCCATCAGAAAACCACAACTTCTTCAGTTATTAAAATGACGGGAAATAATGGTATTACCATTATTAATTTGTCAGTGAAAAAAACAAAATCTATGCACATGCCCATCATACACAAAAGTGAAGCTTATCATGAACAATTCCTCTCAGTTAGATATCCTGCTGAGTTATCAAATTTAAATACATAGAATGGAGCAGGGAAGAATTATATCAAATAGCAGAGGATACACTCATGAAAATAGATTATCTCAAACCAAACAAGGAAAGAGTCCAGGAAGAGAATTTTCCCTTGGCACACTACTTTTAGCAAGTAAAATTTTTAATTCTGTGAATCTAATTTATCTAATAAAATTAATAACAATGAGGGCAACAGAAATCATTTTCCACTTCATAGCTGGCAGCACAAAATTCCACCACCATCAACAACCAACAACCTATACACTTTAATTCCCACTATTAAAGCTCTTCATCACATTGCTAACTAGTGTATTGAGTATTTACCAAAAATATGAGCAACTTTCCTCATTTGGTTTAGAAAGCAACCATAAAATCAGAAAAATAACATATTAACAAAAGAAGCTCAAGGATTTCAAGGGAACCACATTCAAGATCGTGGTTAAGTAAAGCAATAGCTCAAGCTACACTAAACATCAAAAAGTTTATCTAACAAGTATGAAAGGTATGCAAATATTCTAGGATCAGGAAAGTAGAAATCATAATATAAACTTGTTAATAAATATAAAGATCAGTTTGATCAATCGGAAACAAGTAAAAAGCGTACAGCAAGTTAAGCAATTCAGATGGTTGCATTAAAATATGAAGGTGGAGATAGTTATATATAAGGAAAAATACACTTTAACCCCCTGAACTATCACCCATTTTGCACTTACACCTCCAAACTTTAAAAAGTGACATTGGAGCCTCCCATGCTACCACCGCGTGTCAAATTAGAAACTTTTGAATTTTTATTCCCAAAATACCCTAAAGTTATTAAAAAAATAACCCTTTGAAAAACTTCAAATTATTAAAAAATTTAACAAAAAAAAAAAAAAAACCCGAAAACACCAAAAAGGGGTGGCCCTTCTCATATTAGCCCCCTTAATTTAATTATTTTTCAAATGGTTATTTTGATATATTTTTTTAATAACTTCAAGGGTATTTTGGGGAGAAACATACAAAAGTGTCTAATTTGACACGCGACGGTAGTATGTGTGGTCTCAATGACACTTTTTAAAGTTGGAAGGTGTAATTACAAAATGAGTGATAGTTCGGGGGGCTGAAGTGTGTTTTTCTCTATAATACACATGGAAACAAAAACCATATAGGTTTTGTGGGCCTTACATTTACTCTTTCTACCCTGCGCATTTCATCTTCAAGCAAGGATAGTTGTGCAGCAGATGTCCAATGGATGCAATCAACTGGGCTGAAATACAGAAGATGTTTTTCAATTGTCTAAACTTTTTTAAACTAGCAATACAACAACATGTAATGATACTACAATCATGAATCATTTTAAAAATTCAAGACTTTAAAGTTTTAACTTTCTAACAGCAGCATCAACCAGCCTAAGAAGTTAAAGATTAATGTCGAGATTTTCTAAATACTTGTGTAACTTTCTTTAACTTGTATACAATTTGTCTGATTGTGATATATTGTCTTGTGACTTTGTAGTCGGTCGCTTCATTGAGTTACGCTGATGGTTTCCAACATTGGCTTAAGCATCTTCAAAATTTGTGTCATAAGCAATTCTACATCTGTCAAAACTTATATAACAGAAGCTCCATAATTTTTTTTCTTTTAAATTATTGCAGCTGAAATTTTATGTTCATACAAGTTCAAATATCATTGAAAATTTATCGTTTTTGGCTTAAACTTAGACATAAAAAGGCTAATAGCCACAAAATTTATAATTGTAAGGAGCTGGATGTGGTGCAATTGCATCTACAGCATAAAATACCAATAGTTTAGAGCCTTGAACATATGCTGGTATTGACACTAATTTTGTATCATAACACTCATCATATTAACTAAATCACAGGAAAAAAAAAAATGAAGAAAGAAAGCATCAAATTCATTTTAACAGAAGTATCCATGAAGCAGCAGGACCCACCAAGTATCAATTGCTTGTTGAACTAATTCAGGGTTCCCACACTGGCTGTGGACTCTGGCTCTCCCAAAGTCTTCCTCAATTGCGAAGACATCTGATGCCACATTGGCACAATTTTTACACCCTGTGAAGAACACAAGGACATATGGAGATTTCAATGTCATCAAAACCCATCAATTGCAAGGGAGTGCTGCTACAACTGCTACTTTTTTATTTTTCTGGGTGCTGCTATAAATGCTACTTGCCAGGGAAAAAGCATATCTTCACAACAGATTTTAGTTCCCCTGATATCTACAAGCACGACCTTGGTACTCCAATCAGATGTCAGCATCAAAACCTGGATAAGGTTTTTCCATTTGTAGTAGATGGAAAACCATTCTTGAAGTGATTTATAAATAATTCACGTTTTCTCAAAAGATCAAAAAGAATAAAAAGAGATGATGCTGACATCACAAAAAAGGGGAGCTATGGATACTTTGCAGACCATGGGGATACTTGGGCTATAGAATCTCAATTTAGCTAGGCCTAGGCATTCCAAAGAAGTAAAACGTATTAGCATAACAATTAGAAGTCCATTGTCCTGACATACCAATACAGCTAAATTCATCAACAAATGCATGATCCTTTGGGATGGAATCATCTAGGAAAGGATTGACTGCAGTCAAAGCATACCCATGAATTTCATCATAAACCATGCGCTGCACAGGGTCGCTGAGCACCTGCACTGCAATAGTTCATTTATAGTAGAAGCACAGTAATAGATTTAAATCAATCCTCCTTCAAGCTTAAAGCATTTCATGCCAAATGGGGAACCCACCGCATAGACCTCGTTTATGAACATGCAGAAATTTGTGGTCTCTGGACCATCCCCACTCAGATCTGGATGGCAAGCTTTCATGCAATTGTAATAGGCTTTCTTAATCTGCCCTGGTGTGGCATCTGGAAGCTAGTAACATCACAACAAACAATGATTAGACATTGTAAATGGAAACAAATGGTCCATTAAATGAATAACGAAAAACTAGAGAGAAATGTATTTTCTTATAGAAGTGAAAATAACCTTAGATGAATGAATCAATTTTCTAAAAACTTAACGCACAAATGGGAATTAACCCGTTGAAAACTTTAACTCAGTCCCCTACAATTGAACAAGTAGTTGTTCGGCTGCTTATTGAGTATGCATAATATGATGTTCACGATTAAACAAAGAGTTCTTTTGTCATTACCATGGGCTTCTATACATTTAAAACTACTCTCTAATATAGTTTTAACAATTCCAAATTGTACTCAATCGAAGTCATCCGCATATTCTAAGCATGCTGTTTTAGCTGTCTCCACAGGCCACCCTGTTATTTGTCTACTTCATAGCACCCTAAGGAAACTCATGCAGAAAAATGGATAGCCACTTGAGCATAATGAAATGTCAGGATGGTGTGAATTTGGTAGCACTCAATCCAAACTTAGATATCTACTATTGTTTTTGGCAGTGCTGCAGTGGTTTCCACAATCTTTACCAAAAATACACGTTAGAATTTGGTAGAGGATCTTATTGGCACGCTTAGAGTACCATAATCAACAGACTTGTCCCTATCTCAACCGACTTGATGGTAGGTGTCGGCCACTTCGACATTGAATTTTAGAAGGGTCAGTTCTAACCCCTTGCTCAGAAATAAAGTGTCCCAAGTAATCGATCTCACTTACACCAAACCTACACTTAGATTTCTTAGCATACAATTGATGACTTTGTAAAAGCAGCAACACTTTTTTTAAATGAGCCCCATGTTCCTCTACTATTTTGCTATAGATCAGAATGTCATCAAAATAGACTAGCACAAACTTCCTTAGAAAAGGCTTGAATACCTTATTCGTTAAGCCTTGAAATGTTGAGGGTGCAATCGTAAGCCTAAAAGGCATTACTAGAAATTCGTAATGACCTTCACGGGTTCTAAAAGTTCTTTTAGGGATGTCTTCCTCCCGAACTCGAATCTAATGATATCCAGATCTTAGATCTAACTTAGAGAAAATCTTAGCCCCAAAAAATTCATCCAACAATTAATCTATGACTGGAATAGGGAGTTTGTCTTTGATAGTTTCTTGGTTTATAGCCCGGTAGTCCATACACATTCACCAACTTCCATCCGCCTACCTAAACAACAACACAGGTGAAGAAAAAGGGCTTTGGCCTGATCTAATGATCCCCTGAATCTAAAGTCTTACCACATGGTTTATACACTCCTTTGCTCGTACCTAGTGCGCCTTGGGTAGATATTTCTATAAACTTTGTTTTAGGCTTGCCTAGGTAAAGGAAAGGTAGGGATTCGATTTTTGTGATTTTTGATAAGTTTTCTAAAATGGCACATTTCATATCTTGTCATAAAACCGATGATGCAACCCACATCACTAATTTGTTCTTTAGAGAGATAGTACAGCTCCATGGTGTTCCTATGAGTATTGTGTTTAAACATGATGCTAAGTTCCTTAGCCATTTTTGGAAAGTCTTGTGGCGAAAGTTGGGAACTAAATTGTTATTTTCAACTACTTGTCACCCCTAAATGGATGGACAAACCGAGGTAGTGAATAGAACTTTATCTACTTTGTTGTGTACTATAATTCAAAAGAACTTGAAAAATTGGGAAGATTGTTTGCCATTCATTGAGTTTGCATATAATCGAAGTGTTCATTCTACTACTGATTTTTCACCATTTGAGATTGTTAATGGTTTTAATCCACTAACTCTTTTAGATTTGCTGTCTTTGCCAGCTAATGAAATGACTAGTTTAGATGGTCAAAAGAAGGCTGAGATGGTGAAGAAACTCCATGAAAGTGTACAGCAACACATAGAAAAGAAAAATGAGCAATATGCGACCAAAGCTAACAAGGGTCGTAGACAAGTCATCTTTGAACCGGGCAATTGGGTTTTGGTGCATATGAGAAAGGAAATATTTCTAACCTGTAGGCGGTCCAAGCTACATCCTTGAGGGAATGGTCCATTTCAAGTCCTTGAGAGAATCAATGATTTTTTTTTTTTTGATAAGTAATTGAGAGTTTTATTAAAAGCGTAAGACGCCCCTAAGTACACCGGTAGTATACAAAGAAAGCACCTAACTAGAAGGAAAAACAAACAAGCCCAAAAGAACACCCAAGAAGCAGCCCAAAAAAAAAACCCAACTAAACCCAAAAGGAAATATACCCCCAAAGCCCAAGAACAAAATACCTCAAGACCCACAAAGGCTCCCTCTAGCCTTTGGACGTTTGGCGAGCCATCATCTCATCAATGATAGCCAAGAACTTCTCGCGTCGACCCACATCCTTCACCCGCTCAACGGGCAACCCGTCCCAAAACTCAAGAACCTTCTCCCGAGCACGATTGCTCAAAGCGGAAGGGGCTGTCGCAGTATTGGCAGATTTCTTACCATGAGGAGCTGCTGAGAGGTTCTTGGCAGACTTCTTCTCTTCTACTTTTGCTTTCTGCCTAGACTGATCAGGTGCCACAACAGCAGCACCTAATCTGGACGGAGCTGCCGGAGCCACCTGAAGCAGCAACTCCGGTGCCGACGAGGGGGGAGAACCGAACGACTTGGAGGCAGGTTCCCGGTTTGGAGCCACTGGAGCCACTTGCAAACTGCTTGACTCTCTCCCGGAAGAAGACAGAACCGGAACCTCCCCAGAAACCGTCGGCGACATGGACTCCGGCCGAGGAGGACACCCTAGAAAGACCGACGACGCCTTACCCGCACCCTCTGTGTGTTTCTTCGACCTGAAAGAAGCAATGGGTATGGGTTTTGGCAAAAAACGACCCAACCTATCGCCTCTGCGCTTAGAGCCCATACCGGACCCAGCAGCCCGGCCTAATAACTTCCCAACAGCCCGGCCCAAAACCCTGTTAAAACTGACGTACAACTTGATCCACGCCCGCAGATTTGAATTCAAATGAGCTAGACCAGCTGGTTTTGCGCCTCGAGCAGAGTGAGAAACATGTGTCTCCTTCTTACCCAGCGGTCGGTGAAGCAATCCCAAGTCCATTGGAACAAACGGAGAGTCTCGGGAACAAGGGAGGAGCACTGACAACTCCGTCGACCCATGAGGTTGTTTCTCCAGCTCAAAACAATTCACCGCCACACGCCCATCGTCGACCTCCCTACACCATGACTCTGGGAATAGATCCAACCCACGAAGATCGACGTGCGAAACCCGTAACCCAGAATCGAACCCATACTTGATGTGAGAAACCACATCCCCCCTAACCACAGCCGCATAGGAAGGAGGAGAACCGCCCATTCGACTGGAAGACCCACCCAAACAATCCGAAGAAGACGCCTCAGAGCCCAGCGTTCGGTCTTTAGGGACCAGGAAGGAGATCAACTTCCGCATCTCATCCGCAACCTGCGCCCAGCCTCCACCTTTGCGGCCTTCAGGGAGCCAAATAGTCCCTTTTCGACCACCCTCAACAAAAACAACCACCTCAATGTAGCGACCGGACTTGTTCTCAACCCCTCGAACCATCAAGGCTTTGACGTCCTCCCGGAAGTACTTTACGAGACCCCTCCCAGAAGCCTTCATAGCCTCTTCGATGGTAGCCAGCAGCCATGCAGAAGCTTGAACGCCCAAAAAAATGACCCCGCAGAACCCCTTTCTCCTCTCCTCCAAACGGAGATCCGACCCTTCTGACTTCACCGAGAAAGAAAAGTATTTGGCTTCCACAGAGAAGCTCTGTTCCATCCTTAGCAAGCTTAGAGAGCTAGGAGAGCAAAAAGCCTGGAGACATACCCACGGAACGGACCCTCTGAGCCGCCAACCAAAACTCAGCACCAAACGAACTCTCTGATCAGAGTAAATATTTTCTTGAGTAATAGTTTAATTTGATTGAGAGCCATGAAACATAAATTATGCTTTTGTTTGAGTTGGGATCCAAAGTATCCAATATCTAAGCTGTTGAGAGAATCAATGATGATGCATACAAAAATTGGATCTTCCCGGTGAGTATAACATTAGTGCTACATTTAATGTTTCTGATCTTTCTCTTTTTGACGTAGGTGACGATTCGAGGTCGAATCCTTTTGAAGAGATGGGGAATGATGAGAATCAACAAACACCATTAGAAGATCCATTCCATCTTCCAGTTGTGCCTATCACTAAAGCAAGATCCAAGAAGATTAAAAAAGCACTTAATGGGCCAATTCAAGAAATTTGGAGTGATTCTAAAACAGGGCATTCCAAACTCGGCCCAAAGGAAGATGAAGGCGTAATAAATTTAATCCAAGTTATTGATGTAGCTGATCTTGCTTAATTTGGCGTAATTATTTCCTTAGAAACAACGTGGATCAATGGCTGATTGGCATGGATTAATGGCTGTAATTTCCTTAGAAATAGCATGGATTAATGGCTGTAATTTCCTTATAAATGGCGTTAATTAATGGCTGATTAGGCGTGGGATTAGAAGAAGAAAGTGATTGATTTATTTCTAATTTCAAACCAATTAATTGGCTGATTGACTTGCATATTTCAGACCTGCCTTAGGCGTGATTTCCTTGATTTCAGTCTATTATTGGCATGGAGAAGCTACTAATTTCAGACCAAATTAGTGCTAATTTCAATCTTCTCCCTCTGTTTCTTTGTTGGTATCCGGCCCTTTTACCCATAAATTCTTTTCTGGTTTGAGGTTTAGGGATGGGCTGGATTTTGTTTTGATCCCTGAGGAAGAGACATCTCCTCTGTCCTGCTGCCCCAGTGAAAAGGTCAAGGGATTTTCTGGTAAGGTGTCTTCCGAGTTGCTGCTGAAGATGGCCCTAGAGTACAACACTCTGATGGGGATTATGTGTGTTGGCTCCGAAGGTCAGCTCCCACCCTTGTTTATGGATCTCATTGCCAGTCATTTTTTTTTTATAAGAGTAATGTATATTAAAAAAGCGCAGCGGGGCGCAACCCACAGTACACAGGAAGTATACATGAAACCCCTAATTTAAAGAAAAAAGAGAACACCTATCTAGAAAATCAGAATAGGAAGACTCAGACATAGACTATAGTTTCTCGCTCCACAAAAACAACGTTTGCATCACTAACTTCTTCAAATTCATCAAACCAGTCTCACAATCTTCAAAACAGCGGGCATTCCGTTCTCTCCATACACACCACATCAAACACAATGGAGTCATACGCCAAATCGGTATCAACGTCTGGTTGCCATTTTGCCCCCTCCAACTCCCCAACATATCTTTCACCGATCGCGGCATTACCCACACCACCCCAAACAATTGCAAGATCGTACTCCACAACTCAGTAGTAACCATACAATGCAGAAACAAATGATCAATTGACTCTCCAGAAGACTTACACATATAACACCACTCCATCACAATAATGTTTCTCTTTCGTAAATTGTCCAAAGTTAGAATTTTCCCTAAAGTCCCAGTCCACACAAAGAAAACCACTCTCAGGGGAACCTTCACTTTCCAAATACTTTTCCACAGAAATGAAGACTGTATAGGACTAAGTAAAACCTTATAGTAAGACTTTACCTCAAAGGATTTATTTCGCGTTGGAATCCAACACATTTTATCCTCTCCCTCACTTCTAACTTTAAGAGAGTACAACATCTCAAAAAATCTACGAACAACTTCCACCTCCCAATCATGAACAAGTCGAGTAAACAAAATATTCCACAGAATTGTGCCATTTTGTCTTTGCATACTCTCCTCCACCCATGCATCCTTGCCACTAGCAATAAGAAACAAATCTGGAAAAAGAGTCTTCAGAGGTATCTCCCCACACCACACATCATGCCAAAACAAGACTTTCGAACCATCCCCGACCTCATATCTCACATGAGCTGCAAAAGCATCCCACCCCCTCCTAATACACTTCCAAACTCCTGCTCCAAAAGAACCCCCAACCTCCTTAGAGCACCAACCACCCCTCATACTTCCATATTTGATATCCACCACCTTTCTCCAAAGAGCATCCCTTTCCAAAGCAAACCTCCTTAACCATTTACCCATCAAAGCTCTATTAAACTTAATCATATTTCTCACTCCTAATCCCCCCGAAACCTTCGACGAACAAATCGTATGCCAATTAACCAAATGAAATTTAAATTCATCTCCAATACCACTCCAAAGGAAGTCTCTCTGAAGTTTTTCCAAACGATTAGCCACTCCCACTGAAATAGGGAAGAGAGACAGGAAATATGTAGGAAAACTAGAAAGGGTACTATTAATCAAAGTTAACCTCCCACCCTTAGATAAATACAATCTCTTCCACCCCGATAATCTATTTTCCATCTTCTCAATAATGTTATTCCACATATGTGAATCCTTATACTTAGCACCCAACGGGAGACCCAAATACTTTGAAGGAAGCGAGGCCACAACACACCCAATAATGCTAGCCAACTCCTCCACATCCCTTACCTCATCAACCGAAACAATCTCAGATTTAGATAAATTCATTCTAAGACCCGAGACTGCTTCAAAACATAGCAGCAAACATCTCAAATCTCAGAGTTGGTCAGCAATAGGATCACAAAAGATCAATGTATCATCTGCAAATAATAGATGAGACACCATCATAGCATCTTGCGTACTCAATCCCACTGAGAACCCAGATAGTCACCTACTGTCCACCGTTGCAGATATCATCCGGCTGAAGGCCTCCATCACTAACACAAACAGAAGCTGAGACAAAGGATCCCCTTGTCAAAGACCCCGTGAGCTACTAAAAAACCCTAAAGGAGACCCATTGATAGTGATAGAGAAACAAACAATAGAAATATAATGAGCAATCCAGCCACGCCATCTCTCCCCAAAACCACATCTCTCCAATAAATAAAACAGAAATTCCCAATTAACATGATCATAAGCCTTCTCCAAATCCAACTTACATATAATGCCCGGAATTCCAGAACGAATCCTGCTATCCACACATTCATTAGCCACCAAAGCAGAATCCAGTATTTGCCTCCCCTTGATAAATGCAGTCTAAGAATGAGAAACAATCTTCCCCAATACTGACTTCAACCTATTTGCCAGGACCTTTGAAATGATTTTGTACATTCCACCAATTAAGAAGGAAGAGGGTATTTGCCAGTCATGATAAGAAGGAAGAGGGTATGGGTTCGAAATCGGGCACCAAAGGCACGAGGGAGTTAACAGACTTTTCTATTTTGTTAATTATGATGCTCATAGCAGTAACTCTTCCGGTGGTAGGCGTAAAGGGAGGGTGCATGGTAGTATGTTATGAAGCCTAAAATCCTTTCTTGGAATGTTAGAGGGTTAAACGAGGGTGAGAAACGGTTAAGAGTTAGAAATTTATTGAGGCAATGGGAGGCAGATATTATTTGTTTGCAAGAAACTAAACTAGAGTTTATTTCTAACACTTTAGTGAGAAATCTTTGGGGCTGTCCCTTTGCGGTACTAGTGTTACCTAGCCTCTTGTGGTGCCTCTGGTGGTATGTTAATTATGTGGGACAAAAGGATTGTAGAGAAGATTGATGCGTTCGTGGGTGAGTTCGTTCTTGCCTACTCTTTTAGAAGTGTTGAAGATGACTTTTCTTGGGCTTTTGCTGGGATCTATGGTCCTAACATGAATGCTCTCAGAAGTTCTCTATGGGATGAGTTGGTTGGCCTCTCTACTTGGTGGGTGTTGCCTTGGTGTATTGGGGGAGACTTTAATGTCATTCGTTTTCCTGCCGAAAGATCGAGTGATGTTCGCCTAAACACCACCATGTTGGAGTTTTCGGACTTTATTTTTTAGCAAAGTCTTATGGATCTTCCTCTTGCTGGAGGGTCATTTACGTGGTCTAATAATCAAGAGAATCCCACTTGGTCTCACCTTGATAGATTTCTTGTGTCCCCTGATTGGGAAGTCAAGTTTCTAGGTTCTTTACAGAAAAGGCTTCATAGATTGTGTTCTGATCATTTCCCTATTCTTCTTGATTGTGGAGGCATTCATTAGGGTCCCAAACCGTTCAAGCTTGAGAATGTGTGGTTGAAGGCCGAAGGGTTTGTAGACAGGGTGCGACTTTGGTGGACGTCTTACCATTTCCAAGGTTCTCCTAGCTTCACCTTCTCTCAAAAGCTTAAGGCTTTAAAGCATGATTTTAAGAGATGGAACGAACAGGAGTTTGGCAATGTGGAGTTTCGCAAAAAAAAGGCTTTTGAAAGAATTTTGTGCTCTTGATAGGTTTGAGGAACAACGTGGTTTAGCTCCCGAAGAAAAGTTCAGGAAAAGTGAGGTCATCAGAGATATGGAGAACACTACTTTACAGGAGGAGATTAGTTGGAGACAGAAGTCTAGGGTTCTTTGGCTTAAAGAGGGTGATAAATGCACTAAATTTTTTCATCAGATAGCGAACTCGAACAGGAAATCCAATGCCATAGAGTCTCTCTCAATTAATGGTTCTATTTCTTCCGATCAGCAGGCTATTAGGGATCATGTTGCTCATTTTTATGAGTCCCTCTTTACAGAACCTTATCCTTGGAGGCTTGGGTTGGATAACCTTGCTTTTGACTCTTTGGATGCGGTTTAGGCTTCTTCCTTGGAATTTCCTTTTGAGGAAAAGGAGGTCTTAGAGGTAGCTAAGGGCATGAACCGTGATAAAGCTCTAGATCCTGATGGGTTCTCTATAGCGTTCTTTCAAGATTGTTGGGATGTGATTAAGACAGATCTCATGGGGTTTTTCAGGGCTTTTACACTCATAGCAAGTTTGTCAAAAGCATTAATGCCACTTTTCTTGCTCTAATTCCGAAGAAGTCTAGGGCTATGGATCTTACAGATTTTCGGCCTATTAGTCTTGCAAGTGGGGTTTACAAGATCATTGCAAAAGTTCTTGCTAATAGACTCAGAAAGGTTGTGGACAAGATAATCTCGAAGCCCCAAAATGCTTTTGTGAAAGGTAAGCAAATTCTTGATTCAGTTATTATTGCTAATGAGTGCTTGGACAATCGAATTAAATCAATTGAACCGGGGTTGATCTGCAAGCTGGATACTGAGAAGGCATACGATCATGTCAACTGGAACTTTTTACAGTATTTGTTGAGAAGATGTGGTTTTGGGGAGAGATTGTGTTCGTGGATAGTGCATTGTATTTCCTCGGTTTGCTTCTCTGTCTTGGTGAATGGTACCCCTTTAGGTTTTTTCAGCAGCTCACGTGGTCTAAGACAAGGTGATCCCCTGTCACCTCTTTTGTTTGTCATTGTGATGGAGGCCCTAAATAAGTTGTTCATTGTTGCTATTCACAGGGGTTTTCTACCAGGTTTTTTAGTAGGTTCTAGTAGCAACGGGGTGCTTAATATTTCTCATTTATTGTTTGCAGACAATACTTTAGTCTTTTGCGGGGCTCATCTTGATCACCTCCATTTTCTTCGAGTTGTTTTTTTGTTTTTCAAAACAGTTTCAGGTTTAAAGATCAACTTGACCAAGTCAGTAGTGGTTCTTGTGGGTGATGTTGTTAATAAGGATGATTTGGCTGGCATTTTGGGTTGCGGAGTTTCCTCTCTTCCTTCAAAGTATCTCGGTCTTCCGTTGGGGGCCCCTTTTAAGGCTAAGTCCATTTGGGATGATGTAGTGGACAAAATTGAAAGACGGCTGGCTAGTTGGTAGAGGATGTATTTGTCAAAGGGTGGTAGAGTTACTCTTATAAAGAGTACTTTATCTAATCTCCCCACGTATTTCCTTTATTTCTTCTCCATTCCTTCCAGTGTTGCTAGTCGTATAGAGAAGCTTCACCGAGATTTTTTGTGGGGAGGTCTAGGTGAAGATTTCAAATATCATCTGGTTAGCTGGTCCACGATTTGTTCCCCTATTTCAGAAGGGGGTTTGAGTATCCGGAATTTGAGGACCTTTAATAAGACTTTATTAGGGAAGTGGTTGTGGTGTTATGAGCATGAAGTAAGGATGCTAAGTACGGTTCTACTTGGGCTGGTTGGTGTTCCTTAGACCCCCCCTGGGTCTCATGAAGTAGGGCTTTGGAAGAACACCAGGAAGGGGTGGAGTTTATGTAGTAGCCATACCAGACTTGTTTTGGGAGATGGATCCAAGATCAGATTCTGGGATGATGTGTGGTGCAGAGAGATGCACCTTCAGGAAGCTTTTTCAGGTTTGTATGACATTGCTTGCGACAAGAACTCGCTCGTTGCAGCCCATTTGATTCTGGAGAATGGATCTTTTCAGTGGATGTCAGGTTCATTCGAGCAGCCCACGATTGGGAGGTGAACGTTTTGGCTTCCTTCTTCACCTTATTGTATTCTATCAGATTTGATTGTGATAGGGAAGACAAGCTTTGGTGGTCTCCTTCTCGCAAAGGTAAGTTTGATGTTAAAGCTTTCTATAAGATTCTTGCTTACAAGGAGAGAGCTCATTTCCCCTAAAAAAAATATTTGGCAGACCAAGGTTCCTTTAAAAGTGGCCTTTTTTGCTTAGGTGGCAGCTCTAGGGAAGATTCTTACTTTGGACAATCTCATAAAGAGGCAAGTCATTGTGATTGATAGATGTTATATGTGTAAAAAGAATGGGGAGACTGTGAATCATCTACTCCTTCATTGTGAGGTTGCTTGCATTCTTTGAAATGCCATTTTTAGTCGCTTCAGTCTGTCTTGGGTTATGCATTGTCGAGTGGTAGATCTATTCACTTGTTGGTGGACGGATGGTTGTTCTCAGAGTGCAATTGTGTGGAAGATGGTCCCTTACTGCCTCTTATAGTGCTTGTAGAGGGAACACAACGATAGACAGTTCGATGACAAAGAAAGAACCATTGAGGAGCTCATTTCTTTTTTCTTTTATTCTTTGTACTCTTGGACGACTGCGTGCCTTGCCCCTATAGTGATTAGTTATTATGCTTTTCTTCTTAGTTGTCGTTCTTTGTATACTCCCTATATACTTGATTGCACTTTGCGCTTCTAATGAAATTTCTCTTACTCATCAAAAAAAATTTAGGCTCCTATTTTTTAGTCCTTTATTTTATCTAATTTCTTATTTTGGAATCAAGTTAGTCTCCTTTTCCTTATAGTGGGCGTGTAGGGGCTGAAAATATTATAAATAGCATCCACTCATTGTAATGAAAGATTATTGAAGGGAAATAAAAGAAAACATGAGGTTTGTTTCCTCTATGGGTTCTTCAGATAACTTGTGAATTTTTCAAGAATTCTTCCTTGTGGCGTTCAAATTTTAGATCTCCGGTTCGTGATTCAATTATAATCATTGGGTCAGAGTTTGTTACTTTATCCCTTTGGTTCAAATTTCATTTATAAATGTTGGGTCGGGGTTCTTCTATCAAAAATCTAAAGTCAGATTGATATTCATTCTAATCATATTATCACAAGCAATAAACCATGTGTTTGTGTGTGCTTGCTGAAAAGTCCATATATATAAGTCACGCATACGCATCCAGCAACTGCCAAGTCCTAATTAACTTATACATCTCTTGGATCAAAACCAATAAATAAAAGAAAAAGTATCAACAATAAACTTTCTTTGGTTGCTGATGAAACAGATGAAGTGAAACAGAGCAAATTTTTTTGGTTTTTATTTTTTATTTTTTTAACTGCTCCTACTTCTTCAATGGAGTATATTTTTCACTCAAGAATGAAAATCTTAAAACATAAAATGTTGATTTTCTCTTCATACAACGATAAAAAATAATAATAATAGTAATAAAAAGGTGAGGTTTTGGAACATTACCAGACCCAAAACGGCATAATAATCCTCGGCAGCCGCCTCGGTGGAAGGCAGCGAGTCCTCAGTTGCGACCCTGACTCTGCCACTGCGTCTTCTCTTGGCACCACGACCCAACACAGTCCAAGGAGTTGTGGTCTTTGATAACATGCCCCGTGAGCTTCTTGAGCACATATTAAATACTGGGTTTTGGAATTTGAGAGCGTCAGTGCACACAGGAGAGAGCAATTGAGCCATTGGACAATGCAATGGGAGAGCGAGGGGGCGGAAGAGTGGGAAATGAAAAGAGCAAGATTTTTTGTGGGTGATAATGGAATATTTCAAAATTTTGTGGACAAAATCTGGCGTGGAAAGGAGTTAATGCTGACATGGCAGCTTCACAGCCAAAGGTTGTCCTTAAAAGCTGGACGAACCTAAGATGAATCTAGCATGAATTATGTTTTGCAGATCAGTTGCACGTGTCACCTCGTGGGATAATTGTTGCCTCACGCTCCAAGCAACCACTTTGATTTGTCTTTAATTTACTTAATTTCTTTTCTTTCATTTTCCGTAAACTAAAAGTTATCATGAATTTTCTTCAAAAAAAAAATAAAAAAATAAAAAAAAGAGTTCTCATGAATTGAGTTGAGAGCCCAATCATCGGCCCGTTTGACAAATTCTTCCTTTATATTTAAAGTGATTGATAATACGAAGTAATTAATGTGATATAAAAAAAAAAAAATTATTATTATAATAAGTTTTTTTATTTAAATAATAATAAAAAATTATTAACGTAATATAAAAAATAAAAAAAAGTTATTATATTTTGAATATAATATTTTTGTAAAGAAATAAAAATACGAGAATTAAAGGAGAAATAATTTTCAAGTGGCCCATTACCCTCTCTCCAATTTTCTTCACGAAATGTAACATTAACATATCAATATCAATCACTATCCAGTCAATAGACTGAATTTTTAAATGCCCAACTTCTCTGTCAGCCATTATATACCAACTATTTTCATGGCAACTTGCTCTGATCTCTCTCTAGAGCTCCTGACTCATTAAAATTCTTTTGGATCGAAAATTGAAACAATAACTTCCACAAAAATTAGAAAAAAAAAAAAGGACGACTCTTTTGTCTTCCTCTTCTTCTCTCGCCCCTTCCATCAAACAACCTCTCCCATTACAAAAATTTGATGTTTGTGTAATTCTAGAAGTTTTTCTTATGTTTGTTTAGTGTCTCTTAAAAAATGATGTGACTTTTAAAATTATCACTTGATTAAAATTTAATAACAATCAATCACAAGTTCAATGATGATTTAAAAAGTCACATTATTATTATTTGTAAAGACACAAAATGAATACGAGAGAGACTTATAAGATTATTCTTTATGTTTTATGCTAATGATATCATTCTATCAATGGCCGGATAGCATAATGAAATTGATTTGTGCAAAGTCTCAATGGAAGTATGTATTATTCTCTTGTTGTAGATTATTTCTCTGCACATTTCTTTTTTTATTTTTTATTTTTGCCTGACATGGGACTAATGGGAGGGACACGTCGCCACATTAGTGTATAAAGCTTGTGTGTGTAAATGTGCACGTACGCAAGCCTTTCTCGACCCAGAAACCCTCAAAAGGAAAATCCCAACCCCCCTCAACAGTCCTCCACGCCCAACCATTAATGTCAAACCCACGCGCCGCCCCCGGCGACGGAGATGCAAAGGAAAAAGCAATCGCTAAGACCGTCGGATTCGTGGTCTTCTCCGGCATCGCCATTAGCATTCTCAAAGCACTAAACCCTCTCAACAGAACCAGAAATGAAACTCGGACTAATAACCAATCACTCAGCGAGTCAACTCAGACGATTCGACCAGCTCCGCCTCTCTCTCCCCAAGAACCCATTACTAAGGTGTGTATTGAGTATGAAGCACTTCAAATATCATTTCCTCAATCAATGTATCGCTCATGCTTGTGGCGTTCTGCGATTGATTTGTTTTGGCATTAGAGAGACCCATTATTTGTCATTAAATATATTTATGCTGTAATTTTTTTTTTTCTTTTTTTTTTTTGCAGGGATTCATTGTTTGTACTTTTTCTTTGTTTGATATTTTGGAGTGACCCAAGTCACCCAATGCTTGTTTTGTCGATTTGTCCTTGTTTTGAGAGACCCATTTTTGTTCAATGTTTTGTTGATATTTTGGAGAGATCCATTACTTGTGGTGATTTTGGAAAGATTTCTTGTTTGAATATATTTATATTTATATATATATATATTTTAATTTCTTTTGTGTTTGATAGAGACCCATCCATTACTTGTTCTTTTGGATTTGTAGAACCATTACTTGTTTGATTAAATTTTGTTTATTTATGTCTTTTTGATATTTGGGAAAGTGCATTACATTTGTTTATGATATGTTTGGTGCCATTGAAGAAATCTGTACGTAGAATGTAAGTTGTGTTATGTTGTTGTAGAAACCAATTATGTTGAAGGACCAAAATGTGCCAGAAGTCCCTGAATTGCCGCCGCAGAGAACAATAGTGATTGTTAAAGGAGATACTCTTTGGGGTCTCTCTAGAAAATATGGGGTATATTTGCTTCTCTCTTGATTGCTTTCATTTTGAATACTTATTTTTTAAACTTTATGGAGAAAGATTTCTGGATAGAAGTTCTGAAAACTATTCGTTGTGCATTCACAAAAGCTATATGTTTTCAGAAATTTTCATGAAAAACAATTGATATCCTGAGAATTCTAATATTTATGAACACCCACAAACCCCTTCTTTTTTTTCTTTTGTTATTTTGTTTAATTTTCTCAGAATTAAACAGAGAAGAAGACTTTTATTTATGGATGATTTATTAGCAATCCTAAGAAACTTTATCTATGGATGATCAAAAGGGGAAAAAAAACAAGAAAATGTCTATTACTAAACGAGCAGATCGACGACATGTAATTAATTATCTCTATGGCTTATGATTTATTTATTATTTATTGTTTTCCGACACTGGTCGATATAGGTATCTATAAATACAATTAAAGAGGCAAATGGGCTTTCAGGCGACAGCATATATGCAGGCAAGAAGATTATTATTCCTTGATGTGATCTTCTGCTGTTTGTATGGTATGAGGATTTTGAATGCGTATTAACTATTAACTATTAAGAAAGAATAGAGCAGCAGTTGTAGTTTTATGGATTCCCCTAATTCAAATGATGCAGTTGATCATATAACTGTTTTGCGATTACTTTGATTACTGTTTTTATCTCTAAGTAAATGTATTATCAAAAGATAAATGTTATTTAGTAGATTGTTATACAACTATCACACAATTAGAATGATATATCAGTAAAAATTAGCTCTTGATTATTATTTTTATTAGGCCTTTACTGATTCAAAAGTTCACTTTTACTGTTACATCATTTCATCTCAGTTATATGATATAGACTACTAAGATCAAAGATCCCTTTTAACTTCGATTGTGGTGATGTGAGGGGTGGAATCACTTTACGTCTTTTTATAGTTTTTTAAATTTATTTATTTATTTATTTATTTATATGATGAGCCTACAAAATTATTATTTTTTTTTTAAAAAAAAATGTAAAACCAGTTCACGAGAATTTACTTGATTTGTAATAAATTTTCTGTAGTATCAAAATGTTCCTAAAAGTGCTATGGGGGTATACATAAATAACAGATTACTCTTTGCTATCAAATTACATCAAAAACTTGATAGATTTCTTTAGTATGTAACGTCAAAGCCAATAAAATCATAATACGTATTAGTCATAATAAACAGATATATAAATATTTTAAATATAAAAATAAAAAATAAAAAACTCTAAACTAAAAAATAAATAAATAGAGGCGTGAAAGGGGAGGTGACTTGGGTAGCTCGAAAGGAGAATATCATTTTGCACAAATTCCCTTAGTTTAAGTTTTGAGATAGAAATGCATGATTTTAGCACAAGCAGCCATGGGCATGGCATTGAGATCTGTTTGAGTTTACAATTTTAAAAAATGTAATTTAAAATAACGATGTAAAAATGTACGATTTAAAAAAGTAATTTTTACAAATACAATTAAACGTTTAACAAAATCGCAGTTTGACTTTTAAAATCACATATTAGCCTTTAAAATTCGAAGTTTTCAAAAAAGCACATAACAAATTTTTAAAGACGTAATTCTTAAACGATTCATTTTCTACAATTTGATTAAAAATCAAACTTTTGTCTACGAAAATATAATACCAAACAAAGCATATGCCCAAAGGAAGCTTGCAAGAGAAGCTCCATGCCTCCATCTCCATGGTGCAGGAAGGTATCGCTTGTGCTTTCGTGGTGAAAGCCGCATGACCGTAGCCTTCCAACTTGCGCATCTCAACTGTCCACGGCGGCATCAAAAGCTTCAAACATCCTGTTGGACGAGCATCTCAACTGCAAGCTCTGCAAAGATGGGATTTGCTTCCGCGGTACAACCGCCTTCACCTTCTCCATATTCTTCCTCCTCTTCTTTCTCATCTCCATGGTTGCCGTGCTCCACATCCTTTTTATAAAGAAATAAAAAATAAATTAAAAAATAATAATTTTAATTTTTATATAAATATTTTATTTGTTTTTAAGAACACATCATAATTTTATTAACTCTAACATGCCACACTAACCGAATCCGTCAAGTTTTTTGACGAAATTTGACAACAATGAGTAGTTTGTTATTTATGCATGAGATGTGTTATTTCTACAAACTTTTTTGTACACTTACTCACATTTGGTGTAAAATCCATCATATGCATGAGTCCTATACCAAATGTAAATGTGTGTACAAATATCATTTGCCTTTATACATACTACAAGGAGCTCTCAAAACATTTTGATACTATGTAGAGCTTATTGCAAATTCAGTAAATCATGGACTGATTTTATATTTTTTTCCTTAATTTTTTACCCCTAAATTTTTATTTTTTTTATTTTTTTTAAGCATCCCTAGTCAACTCTCTAAGTTTTCTCTAAATTTTAGCCAAACAATCTACTTTTGTTATTTTATCTATCACTTTTAAAAAACTTCTTATATTAAACTCTCTAAATATTTTTCTATCTTAAACTGATATTATTTTTTATTGATTTTAAGAGCAATTACTTCGTTAAACTTTAAATACCTTGAAAAGTTGCATTTGGGGTATTTGTAGCAACAAATAGTAAATGTTTCTCTCATGCTCATTGCTTGCTTAGGGCTGTGCAGCGGTTCAAAAGTCGGTTAAATCAACGAAGTCGGTTTGGTTAACCGACATGGTCGGTTAATTCGCCAACATTTAACCGACAAGGAAAAATTTTGAAATTTTCGGTTTAGGCGGTTAAAGCGGTTTTGGCGGTCGGTTAACGGTCGGTAGACGGTCGGTTAAAGGGTCGGTTAACGATCGGTTAAGGCGGTTGGTTAATCGGTTTTGGGTAAGATTAAGCCTTAAAATAGGCCTTCTGGCCCTTCTTAATTTGGGCCTCATTTTTTAATGGGTTAAAGACTCAAAATAATTTTAAGGTTTATATCAATATGGTTTATTTTTTAGACAGTATTTGGGCCATTTGGCTATTTGCCTTTTGCCACTTGCTAGCAAGCCCAGCTTCGCCAGCCAGCACTCAGCACTCAGCAGGGCCCGGCCACTGGGCAGTCTACGGCAGCACCACCACACTTGAAAATCAACTAGCCCATAAGCCATTCAAAATTTCAACCGAAAATCAAAATTATTCTCTTAATTTATTATACCTTAAGGCTTGAGTTCTTTTTACTGTTTTACATAATTTTTTTTTTTTTTTAAAAAAAAAAAAGAAAAAAACTGGAAAAGTGGTCTAGTGGCAGACTAGTAGTGCCTTTGTGCAAAACTCCAAAGCCCAAATTTCAAGTTTAACTGCTTTGTGCCTTGTGCGGCTGTGCGGCTGTGCTGTGCCTTTGTGCCCAAATTGAAAAATGAGTCAAAAATCAAAACGTCAAATAGTGAAATACTCAAATGCACTGTATGCACATTATGCACACAGTTTCTCTGGATGTTGAAGAAAGGTCTTTTCAATATAGGCGGTCGGTTAACCAACCGGTTAATCAGTCGGTTAATTTTCGGTTCGGAAATTCGGTTAACCGCTTAACCGACCGCCTACCGAACCGACCAATTTTCGGTAAAAAGATTCTATTCCGACTACCGAACCGAATTTTGTCGGTTAAGTCGGCAGGCGGTTAATTTCGGTTCGGTCGCGGTTGGTAGGCGGTAATCGGTTAATTTGCACACCCCTATGCTTGCTTGCTTCCCAGACTTCAGATAATGCCAAATTGCATCATATACAAGTCAAGGAAGCTTGTGCAAGCAAGCATATGCTTGTATGATAGAAAATTTCCAACCGGGTCGAACATTCTTTATATTGTTCAATGGCACCGGCATTGATGAGTACATTAGTCAAAGGACCCGTCCCAGGCCCGATTTCTAGCACAACTCGCGAGCTGCTCATTGATCTCGTTATTCAACATATAATGCTGCAACCCCAGCCGTTCATTTCATTGGGACATTTTCCCGAACATTTTCTAGCACCACAGTCGCAAGAGCATTTACTATGACTACAGCGACTGTAATTTACATTGACATTTTCTCATGAACCAAACAGAAGAGAAAGATAAAAGACCTGGCTGAAGGATTTCCTTGGGGTGCGAATAGGCTTGATAATTTTGACACAATCCACGAATCCGACACGAACACAACACGAATATATAGGGTTTGGGTTTAAGCTATAACTCGTTTATGACCCGTCAACCCGTTTATGACACGTTTATGACCCATCAACCCGTTTATAACATATTTATGACGCGATAATTACACATTTTTTACCAAATTAATTAAATGGGTTGACTTGCTAACCCGATAGGTTGACACGGCAACCCGAATTGCCAAGCCTAGGTGGGAAAGGCACGTTGAGAGGGGTGGCTGGAGAAGACGAACTCAGAGAGAGAGAGAGAGAGAGAGAGAGAGAGAGAGAGAGAGAGAGAGAGAGAGAGAGAGAGAGAGAGAGAGAGAGAGAGAGACGGGGAAGAAATTGTGAGAGAGTGAGAGAGAAAGAAATAATAAAATAACAATACATTTGTGCACAGTGTAACGCCCTATCTAGCGTTACATTGTACACAAATGGAAGAGAAACCTAAACTAGCGTAAGAGTAGCGAAGCCGATGGAGGTGTGTTTTTGGTGTTTTCTTATCTATTATAGATTTACAGTGGGTTTTACATAACTCACTGTGAATGCTCTAATGATGCTCTAAAACGTTAACTAAAAGGCTACAAATGGTGAATCTTGTCACGCCCATCAATGATCCTCGGCAATTTAAGATAAATATTAAGAGCATCCTCAGTAAGCTCTTTAAATTTTCTCTACATTTTAGCTAAAAAATCTACTTTTTTTTATTTTAATTACTACTTTTAACGAATTTCATACATCAAACTCTCCAAATATTTCTCTATTTCAAGTAGATATTAATTTTTTTTATTGGTTTTAAGCAATTACTCCTAACAAATGAGGAGAGAGAAAAAGTGAGAAGTGAAGTGAAATGAGAGAGAAATTATTAAATATTCAATAGCTCATAAAATTTGTGAGCCAAATTTGGAGTGAAATTTTGACCAAAGCCAAAATAGATAAACTATAGAGAGTTTGTTGAAATTGATTTTTTTGAGTTTTTCATTAAATTTTGGTGAAAAATTTAAAATTGAGAGCTCACTAAGTATGCTAAAGGGTGTATATAGCCCTGTGATTTAGCAGGCTAAAAATGTGTTTTTAAACAAAATAGTGGAAAGTCCTGTGTTTGGGAATGCGCTAAAATAAAAAAAAAATAAAAAAATAAAAAAGTTTGAAAAACATTGAATTGTAGTCAAGGAGGTCTAATTTTTAAAATGCACAATTTTAAAATTCTGACCATGGTTTTAAATGTTGAACCACACTTTTACCAAACGTTTAAACTTGTTTTTAAACATTGTGTTTCTATCAACTACGTTTTGAAATCGTCCTATGTTTGTTAATGCTTTTTATTTTTCGTTTAAAAAGTATTTTTATGCAATATAAAAGTGAAAATAATTTTGAGTATTTTAAATTGTTTGTTAATGTTTAGGATAACTTCATAAAATGGTATCGATTTATCGGTCGTTTTGACGGAATGATATCAAATTATCAAAACTCTTGAACCAAGGTATTTATGTATCAAAAATCGTTATTAAAGGGTATTCCGTCTAATTTTGGCACGTGAATTTTTTAACATGGTCTACCTTTTCCTGTGTTTTAAATTGTTTGTTAATGTTTAAGATAACTTTATAAAAGGGTATCAATTTATCGGTGGTTTTGAAGGAAGAATATCAAATTATTAAAACTCTTGAACCAATATATTTATGTATCAAAAATCGTTATTAAAGGGTATTCCGTCTAATTTTGGCACGTGAGTTTTTTAACATGTTCTAACCCAACACCCCCCCCCCCCCCCCCCCCCCCCCCAAAAAAAAAAAAAAACAAACGAATAACAATTTTCTCTCCACGTACACCATAATTCCCAAATTCCCATTCTCTCCACTTTATCAACTCTCTCACGTGTTAGTCACATGAGTCGAGGAAGAACTCAAACTCCTCTCTCTCTCTCTCTCTCTCCAAAAAAGAAGAAGAACATGAGCCATGGCCGTTTCTCTACAGCGTTTCTTGAAGCCGAGAGAGAGAGAGAGAGAGAGAGAGAGAGAGAGGTGAATCCGACATCCACTCTAGTCCAAAGCTATCCATTTGAGTCACATTTCAGAGAATCACTCTTCCTCTTAAACCCAAAAGAGAGAAAGAAGAACACCAACAACTGTTACTACTAATCAATGCAATGAATCCATGTCCATTCATTCGTCTCATTGTGGAATCACTGGCTCTGAAGCTCCCACAGGCGACAAAACCGGCCGGTCCAAGGGTCCATCCATCCACCCCCTGCTTCTCCTGAAAGATTTAGGAGAAGAACTGGTTTGGTTAACTTACCAAAACCAGATTGTATTCTGTTATTTATAGAGGTTACATGGACACTAGTTTAGGAATGTCAGTACAAGGTTACAATAACAGAAAACTAAAGAAACAAAAGATGATACAAAAGAGGAAAAAGGCTTGTGCTGAGTTTGAGGAGCAGAACCGGAAGACATGGAGCAGGAATCCAGGAGAAGGGAGGCTGCAGGCTGCTGGTCTGACGAGTAGCTGTTGCTGTAAGAAGGCTGGTCAGCAGGAAACGTGGAGCTCCTTTGCTGATTTTCAGGCTAGTGTTGAGGTGCTGATTTTATCCTCTAACATCTCCAAGCTCTGGATCAAGAACTTCTCGTCCCAGACTGCCCTCCTCTTCTTTGCCCCATGCTCGAAGACTCTCCTCCAAACTCCTCCAACTTTGCCGCGGGTTTTCACCTCAACTCCGCCGCCCTCTGCCGACTCTCCGGCGGGAGATTTTTCTCTCAACCTTGTTTGTGACATTTCTGTTGCATAGAGACACTGGTCCTACAATCCAAGCCTTTTTTCCCATCGTCTTCTTGAAATACTCAACGTAAGCTGGCTCCAACTTGTAGAAGCTATTAATCAGAGACCCAAAGCTCGCCTCCTCTCCTTTACCCATATTATTAACACGCCCAGAATTCTCTCTAGCAAAAGGCGGAAGCTGAGACCTCGTCAACTTGATCTGATAGGGAATAGCCGACACCAGAAAAGGCTCGTAGTCCAGAAAAAGCATTGCCTTGAAGATGACTGGTAAGGAAGCTCTGTTTTAGAACATGAAAACAGAGGTGAACAGAGGAAAAAATGGACTTCGTGGTCTTTCATCCACCGAACACAGAATCTCCCAGAGAACGAGTTCTCCTGCATTCTAAGCTTTTGTAACTTCTTCAATCCCGTTATACACGTCGGAAGCTTGCCGGGAAACTGGTTTCCACTCACATCAATCACTAACAGTTCATGCTTCCAACATAAGCTTCTGCCTTTACACATAAATGCTCGAACTGGACTTCAATTGTCCGAATATCAAGCCCAACACTGCGTTTCAAATTTGAAATACAGAGAAAAACCAGGCTCAAACACATTACAAACTTGCTTCAAACACAACATAAACACTAACGCAACGAACACACACACAAAGACAACAGATTTTATCAAAAGATGCTAAGTTATTGGGTGGAATTTACCGTTCAACGCTTTCCTTGAGCTTCAACAAGAAGTTCTCGTTATCTTCATCAGCAATTTTCAATAGCCGCTCCAACAAATTCTTCCTCTCTAACACCCCACGATTCTTTACATCAATCTCTCTGTTTCGGAAATGGACCATGACTTGCACACGCAGAAGGCTATGACTAGGCTTTTGGGGCAAGGCGGTAAGCAACAAGAACAATATATGACTTCCCATGGAGGCGACACGGTGGCGGAGGGTGTGAGAGACATGGGAATCAACTGCTTTGTTTGAAATCGAAAATGGCGTTCGTGGGCTTTGAGAGAAATAAGCAGTTTGTGGATATATATATATATATTAGTTTTAGATTTGAAGGGTTTTGGGGGGCGACACGTGTAAGACAGGGGTCTTTTGCATGTTAGAATAGGTTAAAAACATAAATGTTTAGGTGGGGGCAAGATGGGTAAAACAGGTTAAAAAAAACTCACGTGCTAGTCACGTGAGTTGAGTTCCATAACTTTTTAACGCCAAAATCAGACGGAATACCCTTTAGTGTCGGTTTTTGATACATAAATACCCCGGTTTGAGAGTTTTGATAATTTGGTATCATTCCGTCAAAACGGCAGATAATTCGATATTCTTTTGTGAAGTTATCCTTAACGTTTTTGTTTTGAAAAGAGAAAACAAAAGGGAGAATGAAAAAATGTTATTGAATTGAACTTGTGGATACCATTTTACCTTTAATGATATCTCCTATTGTTTTTCTTGAGCGATTAAATTCATCACAAAAATGTTTGGGAGTTTCAATATGAGGTTGAACCTTGGGATACATTCTACTTCTATAAGATAATAAGGAATTTGTTGGGAATGCTGCCTACCTTAACTGGTATGGTACTGTTTGTATTTATAACGATTCTCGAGTATATCATAAATATAACTTGACCTTCATCATAAAAGATAGAAATTAGTGTTTTATCATGAGTGGTCTTCTGTTGACGCTTAGTGTTAATCTTTCTTGAAAAATAACGAGACTTCTAATTTACAGTGTGTGTATGAACAATGTGTAACAAAATATCATAAGTGCGGAATTTAAATGAAACAGATATTTTATTAACGAAGTAGAAACTCAATTAAGAGAAAAACCACTCCGGTGCAGTTAAACCCAAGAATATCACTATTCAGAAGACAAAGCTAGTAATAAGACAGTAACACTCATATACCCTTATGCAGCGATCGTATCTTGCATTCTGACACATAACCCAACGTGAACGCCTCCCAACTAAGTCTCCTATTTGAAGGGGTCTTCAATGGATTCCTTTACCTAAAGGCTCCTCCCTAAGATAGACTTCACACGAACAAAGTAACAGTACACTGGCAACAGCTAGAGAGCTAGCAAATCTTCGCAATATCTTCTTAAATACCCCCTCTAAGCTATAGTGAATTCAATACCGAATCTGTAAAGAATACATGCTTAGTGACCTCTATTTATAGGCTCAGAAAACCTAAATCATCACTTATTCGAATTTCTCTACACGGCGTCCGAACAGAGTCATAGAGCGTCCGGAGGGTGAGCTGTGCAACCATCTTTCCATAACGCATTTCACGCTCTTCATATTAAGGCCGCGTCTGGACGGTGTTGCCCTAGAGTCTAGACGGTTGCAAATTGTCTGCACGTAATTTCCTTATCAAGGACCTCGTCCGGACGGTGTTGCCCTGTCGTCCGAACTGATGCAGGCTGTCTTCCCAATTCGAGTATGTAAAGGAAAACTGGAATCTTCTTGAACTCTAAAGAGCGTCCGGACGTGTTGCCATGACGTCCAGACGAATGCAACCTATAATTGTTCAGAAGCTTCTCGACACTGATGGGCGTCTAGACGCATAACTGGGCCGTCTGGACGAAAACAAAGGATCTGACTATTTCTGAGTTGAAATCTGCACAAAATCTTCCAGCAATATTGAAATAGACTCTTGAAGTTTGTGGCACTGGAACTTGTCATAATAAGGCTTTTTTTATATTAGAGAAATAAACTCTAAATACTTTGGAAGATTCTGAAATATATGGCATCCCTGTTTAAAATAATAATATTGCATAATAGTGATTTTGTCAACAGAATGCAACCAATAAAACTAACAATTCTTATCTTCAACTTTAACATTATCATTGATGTTAGGGATAACTTCAAAAAATGGTATCGAATTATAGGTGTTTTAAACGGAAGCCTACTGAACTAACAAACGTTTCAAACTGGGGTAACCAAGTATCCATATCTCTCATTTAAGGGTATTCCGTCAGGATTCGTTGTTAAATCCTGACAGAGCCTCCATCATGTGCGACAAACGTGATTTACTTAACCTAAACTACATGTTATGCCTCTCTACTAAAAAAATAAACTACCCGTTATACTAACGTCTTCCTACCACTCAAACACAAAGCAAAAAAAACCCAGCTCTAGGTCACATTTGGAGCTGCATTCTTGCGCCACGACTGAAGAAGCTCATATTGCCAACTAGTTAAAGTTGTGTCCCACCTTAAAGGAGAAATTGGCTGTTTGAAGGAAATATAGGAAAGATAGCAAGGACTTTTGGAAGCAGGATTACAGTAGGTAAACAATCTTACCACAAGTTATGATAATTTGGTACTGTTGTGCAAATATCTACCTAAATAAATAGATAAATATTTGTACGTTTTACTCACATATGCACAAGATCAAAATGATAATACAGTAGGCAAATACAAGATCATTCCCACGAGGATTGGTAAATTATGCTTAAAAAGATATTCCTAAATAACTTAGATGAAATAAAAATATTAATAAGATCTAATAAGAAAAGAGACAAAAAAAAAATATTGAAGAAATATAATAGGAGATAAGGTAGGACTTCAATATCCACCTTTAATCATACTTAATTAAGATTCACAATGTCAATGCTGCAATTCATAACTTGATACTTAATGTTTACGGGCCATAAGGGCATGGTATCTACTTCTAAAGCCATTGATTTCCCTAAGCCACGAGTTAGGCATGGTATCTACTAAGTTGTTCTTCAAGAAAGTATAAATCTATGGAAATCGGTAAACATACTCAGGCTGGAACATGGTATTTATTCTAATTGTCTTCATGTTGATTAATCCAAGAACCTGTGATGGGGCCCTTTTGTTACTTTATTATGCCCAAGACTCGGTCATTCAAATTGATATAAATAACAAATCCATACCACATACATATGATGATCAAGTATAAACATTAGAGGAATTCAAGACTAGGAGATAATCAAGTTAAGCATCAATATATGAATTGTAGCAAATGCGCCAATTGAAAACCTTAACGAGACATAATTAGAGCTTCAATCAAGCCCTAGCTAAAGTATTAGTTACAACTAATATATACTAAAATTATATATGTATAGAAAATAAATAAAGGAAGAAAGAAAAAGCCAAAATCCTTCTTGAAGTAGCCTCTAATTCTTCCCCAAAGCTTGTATGTTTTCTCTTAAAAGGTTAGAGGCCTATTTATAGGGATTAGAGAAGTTCTAAAAGCCCTAGGAATCCTAGAAAAATTGTAAGTAGGTCTCCTATTCCAAATAGAATAAGTACAAGACTTTTCCTTTTTTTGAAATTCCAATCCAAATAGGAGAAGGATTCCAAATTCCTAAAAAATTTGCGATCCTTTATTGCGGGGAGATTTTGGCATAGTAAACGTCCGAATTAGGAAAAACTTATTTTGGACATATTTGTTTCATTTTTTATTAGCTTTCTAGTGCCACCAATTTTGTCGCAATCTGATAATTTAGTTGAAAGTTATGATTAAATTACAAAGATGTGCTCATTTTGGATTCTTTCCAAAAATAATGAATTTTTGCCGACTTCTTTTTTCTTCAATTCAAAATTGATTTGGAGTTGAATATTTTCAAAAGTGAGTTTGCCGACTTCATTATAATCTTAAAATTTGATGGATTTTCTTCCAAAACTTGTAAAATACAAGAAAACACAAAAACAATACAAGACATCAAACTATAATAAAACAAAGAGCTTTAACATATGTAAATTAAGGGCTTGAATGTGTAACATTTAGCACTTATTACACCCCCAAACTTACATATTGCTATTCCTTTAGCAATACAAAATTGAAAATAAAATGAAAACTAAAACAATAACTACTCTACCTCCTTTGTCGCGGGAAACACGATTGTATTTAGTGTATACAATAAGCCTTTTAAACCCCTAGGACTCCCTTGTGGATGAGTGAAGTCTCGTGAGGGTTTGTTAGGAATGATACCCACAAACATTATGCAAAAATTCATGCTCTCCAAAAGAGTTAAGTATCAACAAAATTATGATCCTCATTCATTAGCAAGTTTAGAAATATAAACTCCATCTTCGAAATAAAAAAGAATTCCAAAGTCTAACCACTTATAAACGACAAGCTGAGTCATCACAAATTCAATTTAGTGTAAGGTGAATTAACACATAATCATGAGGCTTCAAATTAATTCCAATGTGTAATGACTCAATATCTCAAAGTTCAATGGGATCCCCATCAAATTGAATAACCAAGCCATAATAGCAAGAGCTTTATTATTATTATTATTATTGTTATTGTTATTGTTATTGTTATTTTTATTGTTATTGTTATTTTCTTTCTTTCCTTCCTTTTTAAATTCTTTTTTTTTTTTGGCAGGCTGTGCAATGCTTAATTCTCTTAAGCTTTTTAAGCGACTCATGTAACAAGTGTTAGGCTAGTGCTCCCAAACCAGATGGCGTTAGGGCACTAAGTGTGAGAACACCCATAAGAGCTTACTAACTCAAGTCAAAGAGGTTACAAAACTAAACTAGTCATGACATTAACCAATCCGAATTTCTCACTTTTTGACGTGAACATTCAATGCTTAATGAGGCAAGAAGTCCATTTACTCAGTGAAAGCTTCAAAAATGGTTTTTTTTTTTTTTTTTTAATTATTATTACATATATGCTAAGGTATCCATCCAACAAGTCACCCAGCTTCACCCAAGACATTGAAAAATACACAATTAGGTTTATATATCATACCTCACAAATTATATGCTAATGTGCTTGTGATAGTTTAGATTGAAACAAATAAATCCTTAGATGCCAAAAGTAAGTAGTAGGACTTTAGAATCAATTTCAAATGAGCATGTGTTCAACATTCTAAGCTCACCAATGAAATTCAAATCACAATTTTTAGATCAACCAAAGTCTTAAAAATAACATGAACATGCAATTTAAAAAATTTGGATAAAGTGTGTGTGTGTTCCCCATACCCCCAAACTTGAATTACACATTGTTTTCAATGTGTAGATAGAATAAAAAGATCATACCCGGGAGATTAGAAAACTAGTTGGACTAGGTACGGCTTGTAGCATACTCCCAAACTTGAATGTAGACACACTTTTCTTGAAAAACAAAACTAGAAAAACAAAACCAAGGAAAGGAAAACTAAAAAAAAAATAGAAACTAAAATTAACCAAAATAAAATGAACAATAATTAAAAAACAAAACCAGAATTATTTAATGGATATGGATTTTTAGTGCATGCAGTGGCCTCAGTACCACTAATCTGGGCAGATGTGCTTGAGTTCCTGGATTGCTCGAGCGCTTTTGGTAGTATCTTTTGAGTTTAAACTTGAAGCACCAATCTTTTCTTCTCTTCGACCATAGAGAATGAATTCTACCTATAGAAAGGTAGTTCCTAATGTTCACAGATTGGGGTAAATCACTCTTAGAATTCTCAAATAGTTTCTCATCTGGAAAGGAATCATGAATTGGAATACTATGAGGAGAATAATTAGAGAGTTTTTCTACTTTGATGACCTTAGTTTGCTCATCTAATAGCCCGAACAAACTACTCTCATGGTCTCTTGGTAATTCGAGAATAGGAGTTGATGTTAAAGAAGCCTCAGTGCTCACTTCCTTGCCTTTTTCCCGATGTAGATCATGTGTGACCTCAATTTGCTCATCTTTCCCCTCTTCCTCATGATTTTCGACCACTTCGTCACTCCTCAATTTTGTGATAGCTTGCTCATGACAGGAAGAACTCCAATCCTCCACATAATATCCACTAGGATTAGCCACCAACTGACTTTGAAGCTCTTCTTCTCTTTCTCTTTTGATGTGGTTGATGATTTGTTCAACGTGAGCTTCCATCTTGGCGTCTATCTCAGTGAAGAATTGGGTATTTGTCAGATTAGTTTTCTCTATCTCGCTTATAATATTCAACATTTTATCATAAATGTCCGAATCTGACAGGAGAGATGGCTCTTCTTGGTATGGTTGTGGCCAAAAGATGGGAGATAGCTCCTCATCATGAGATTCTTTATTGCTGATGGGCTGCTTGTTGATTAGTTTCCTCCATTTGGCTGAAAATAGCTAACACAAATTCTTTAAGGTCAAAACTCTCTAGAGGGTGTGGCTCGGCCTGACATTGCTGGTGTGGAGCTGATTGAGAGAAGTATGATTGATCATAGAACTTCAGATATGCTTGTTGGAGCCATTCTTGCAATGTCGGAGCATAATTGTCAGGAGTTTGAGCTTGCCACGAGAAATTAGACTATTGGCTCCATGCCGGGTTATATGAATCAGAGTAGAAGTCATTCCCTGGTCTAGAGAACGGTGTGTTCTTATGCTCATAATGATAGTTAGAAAATTGTCTCATTTCAGGACAATCTCTAACATGATGATAAGGATTAAAGCAATATGAACATGCTCCATGGGATGTAGGAATATCTCCCCACATGAATAAAATAACAAAAAGAAATTAAAAGAACAAAAGGGAAATAAAAATTAAAAATTAAAATTAAAAGAAAAGATTACAACCGGCCTGGAGATGCAACCTTTGAGAATTGGAATATGGCCGAGTGTGCTTGATTGCAAGACCAGGCTCAAAATTCTGCAGCTAAGAACTCAGAAACAGATAATAATTTATTTTTTAATTTTTTGAATTGAAATACTACAAAAAAAAAAAAAAACTTTTAAAAACACAATAACAATCCCCGGCAACGACGCCAAAAACTTGTTGTGCAAATATCTACCTAAATAAATAGATAAATATTTGTACGTTTTACTCGCAAGTGCACAAGATCAAAATGATAGTATAGTAGGCAAATACGAGATCATTCCCATGAGGATTGGTAAATTATGCTTAAAAAGATATTCCTAAATAACTGAGACGAAATAAAATATTAATAAGATCTAATAAGAAAAGAGACAAAAATATTGAAGAAATATAATAGGAGATAAGGTAGAGCTTCGATATATACAGCTAATCATAATTAATTAAGATTCACAATGCCAATGCTGCAATTCATAACTTGATACTTAATGTTTACCGGCTACAATAGCATGGTATCTACTTCTAATGCCATTGATTTCCCTAAGCCACGAGTTAGACATGGTATCTACTCTAACTCTTTTCTTCCTTCAAGGATTTAGCATGGTATCTACCAAGTTGTTCTTCAAGAAAGCATAAATCTATAGAAATCGGCAAACACACTCAGGCTGGAACATGGTATCTATTTCAGTTGTCTTCATGTTGATTAATCCAAGAACTTGTGATGGGGTTCTTTTGTTACTTTATTATGCCCAAGACTCGGTCATCCAAATTGACATAAATAACAAATCTGTTAGTTTTTGATTGGCTGCATTCTGTTGACAAAATACTATCATGTAATGTTGCTGCTTTCATAGGGATGCCATATATTTCGGAGTCTTCAGATATTCAAAGTTTATTTCTTTGATATGGAAAGAGTCTTATTATGACAAGTTCTAGTGTCACAAGCTACAAGAAGGCTATTTCAGTATTCAGGAAGATTCTGTGCAGATTTCAGATCCCTTGTTTTTGTCCAGACATCCCAGTAAAGTGTCTAGACGCTCATCAATCACCAACATCCGTCTGGACGATGTGGTAATACCGTCTGAACTCCCATCAGTGTCTAGAAGTTCAAACAGTTCAAGGTTGCATCTGTCCGGACTTCATGGCAACATGTCCGGACGCTTTTCAGAGTTCGAGAAGATTCCAGCGTCCTAGTGCATCCATTCGGACGACGTAACAATACCGTCTTAACGCCAGTCAGAGTTCGAGGAGAATTAGGTTTTCCTTCACATACACGAATATGGGAAGACAACTGCATACGTTCGAATGGCAGGTCTACACTGTCCGGACAACATCCTTGATAAGGCAAGACATGGAGAAGAATTACAATCGTCCGAACGTTAGGGCAACACCGTCCAGATGTGGCCTTATTCAGGAAAGATTTTCAGCGCGTTATGGAAAGCCAGTTGCACAGTTCACCGTCTAGATGGCCTCAACTTGCGTCCGAACTCTGCCTAGAGAAATCAAAGACAGACTTGATTTAGGTCTTCTTAGCCTATAAATAGAGGCCTCTAGGCATGTAATTTGTATGAATTCAGTGTTGAATTCTTCTGTACTTAAAGAAGGTGTTTAGGTAGACATTGTGAAGATCTGCTAGCTCTCTAAGGGTTGCCGATGTGTGGTTACTTTGCTCGTATGAATTATTTCTTAGGAAGGAGCTCTAAGGTAAAGGAATCCATTGAAGAGTCCTTCAAGCAGGTGACTTGGTTGGGAGGAGTTCACGTTGGGTTACATGTCAGAGTGTAAGATACGATTGCTACATACGGGTATGTGAGTGTTACTGTCTTGTTACTAGCTTTGTCTTCTGATAATGGATTTCCTGGGTTTGGCTGTCTCGAAGTGATTTTTCTCTTCATTGAGTTTCCACTTTATTAATAAAATATCTATCTTATTTAAATTCTGCACTTTGATATTTTGTTATACACTTGAGCACACACACATTGTTAATTAGAAGTCAATCTATTTTTCAATTGGTATCAAAGCAGATACACTTGTGTTCGGATTAAATTCCTAAGTGTGATCCTTATTTTGTATTGACTTCTTTTATCATGAATTCTTCTATGTTGTCTGAAGAGAATTATGATAATGAGCTTCTTGAGAACTTTCTTAAATTGAGTAAAAAATCCAATAAGTAGCTCAAAAAGTTTAAGCAAGAAAAAGAGTATTTAATTATTAAATTGTCTGAATCACATGTGATAATTAAAAGAATCTAAAGATCTCTTAAAAAAATTCTCCAGTAATAATTTAAAGAGCATGCTTTGTATTCATTCAGATATTTCTAACAAGCCTGATTTAATTGTTGATGATTTGAGTGCTTCTACTTCACATGCTTCTGATTCTGAATTAGATTCTATTGCTATTAAGCCTGTGATAGTAGACACTGCTTGTTTGGATAATTCTAAAAAATTTTGCTTAAAAAATTGTGTGAAGCCTACATCCAAATATACAGGTACACAAGCTTATGGTAAGTTTGTCCCTACTTGTCATAATTGTGGAAAGATTGGTCATATTAGACCAAGTTGTTTTTTGTTAAAAATCCACAGATTTTGGATTAAGAAGGATGCTCCGAGGAAAGGTAAAGTTGAAAAATCTTCTTCATCCAAATATTTCCCTCCACATAGGAGACATATAAAAGGAAAGGATAGTGTTATTTGTAAGAATGTTAACCTAAAATTTGTAAAGACTGGTAAGAAGCATTCAAACAAAAGAAGCCTGCCCACCTGTAATCACTACGGCATCACTGGTCACATTCGACCCAAATGTTCACAGCTATAGACTCAGAAGTCGAAGTTTCAGAGGGCGCTACCACATAAGCTACATCAGGCACTCTACCTCCGACAACACATCAGGTTCCACGGCATCAGCAGAAGTTTGTTCCAGCCAATCAGAATGGCAAACCAAAGAAGAACAAATCAAGGCGCTACAAGAGAAAGCCACAAAAGTCCAATAGCAACCATGGCTATGAGGAGTTGCTGAGCCTGATGCAAGGTATGCTAATGAGAATGGCCAACAAGGACAAGACCCACAAACTACCTCCACGGGTCAAGCAGGTATGGGTCAAGAATGATGAGACCATTCACCCCTTAAGGGGGAGTGGACTCACCTAGTAAAGGTGAAGTCTCACCATGCCTAGGATTTTGGTTCCTAAATCCTAGTGCCCAGGTATGTTTGCATTGCATTATTTATCATGTCATATCTTATTCATGCTTTGCATTCTGTTTGAGGAACCATTTATTTTATCCCTCATGTTTTCTCTTGTTGTCTTGAGAAATTTCTGCAAGTACTATTTAAGGATGACAGAAAAAGCACATCAGGCTGCTGCTTTTTCGTCTTGGTAAATTCTAAACCTTTCATGTGAACAGGTTTGATTTTATCACACATGCTAGGAGGTGTTTGTGCATTTATTTTCATCTAGCATGTTTTTGTTATTTTTCTATCTTATTTTTCAACATAAAAAAAAAAAAAAAAAAATTGGGGGAGAAGATGTGGAATTTTATATTTTTCTTTTGATAGCTTTTAAGATATTGCATGTATTTTTGCCTAATATCTCAGTTCATTGTGCATTGATTAAATAGGCTTATATATAATTGAGAGTTTATGTCTGATATCTGCTAAGTTTACCTGTTGCATCTTAATGATAGAAAATTGTTTTTCTCACGGGATGAAAAATTGTGCATTATCCAGAGCTCCCCAAGGTACATTTTTTTACTCTCTGATTTTTGCTTTTGAAAATTCTGATAAGAGAGATTTTTTGTGCTAAGATGGTCAAATTGACCAACTCGCTAATTGAACTTATAATCTAAAAATTCTGGCATTCTTTTTAGGTTGTAGCACAAAGTGATAAAAAAACATTTAAAATTCAGAAAATATGGATAAAAAAAAGATCCACTACTTTTGTGCTATAAATATGTTTTTCAACTTGTCTCTAAAGAAACAATTAGTGACCAAATTATTGCAAAAATAGACGGTCACTAAAGGACTAAGTAAAAGAAAAGTGTTACAGCTTAAGGAGAGTGTATCAGATGAGGGTGGCTAGGCCTTAGTAAACTAAGGTTTAACTTTTGACTGATCCTGTAATACCCTGTATTTTAAGATATTACATAAAATATCTTAAAATATGATTTATGACCTAATAATAAGGAAAAAGAATAAATATGAATATTTATGAAGATAAATATTCATTTATTAAGAAGTGTTTATAGTTTTAGTTTAATAAAAGTTTAAACGGACCTTAAAATTTAGAACGATGGAAACAGGGTCAAACAAACTTCGTTTTGGTCGATTCAAAAGCCAAAACGCTCGTCTCGGAATCCTCTATATACATATAAAATTTCATAAAAATCAGAGTTTTGTAGGTTTGCCGAAATTGTCAGTGAACCTATTACCCCTGGACTGGATAGCATGCATGTGGCAGTCCAAAATTCTACCACGTCACCACCACGTCACCCTATTGATTTTGTGATATTTTGTAACCAATTAGTCCTATTTGTAACTTAATTTCATCTCTTAGTAAAGACAAATGCCAAATCTAGTTAGAATGGAATTTGCTATGATTGGATTAGATATTATTTGATTTTGTGATGATTAAGATTTTAGGATATTTCGTGGGGTGCCAAATTTAGTTAGAATGGAATTTATTAGATTAGATATTATTTGATTTGATTTGATTTAAGTAATGATGAAACCCATGTGCCAAAATACACATGAAATGTAAATTCATATTGTTAGTATTTTGGCCTCATTCTGTGTTTTGGACAAAATCACTTGTATGTGAAAAGATACTGTAAACAGGGATTTCACTATTCAGAGCTCTCTCAGAAGACTTTGCACTGCGAAGATTTCGGTTCCCTGTCAACCGTCCGGACGATCGAGCCATCCCGTCCGGATGCTCATCTGACAACTGTTCCATCCGTCCGGACGACGTGCACTTCCGTCTGGAGCCTCCACTGTGTCGAGAAGGTTCTATCCAGCTTGCATCCGTCCAGACGTTTTAGCAGCACGTCCGGACGCCTCTCGGTACTCGACCAGTCTCAGATACTTTCCAAGTTCCGATAAAGGAAAGATTGTCTAGCCGTCCGAACGATGTGGTATCCCATCCGGACGCGCGTCTTCGTAAGGCAAGAATCGCAATTCAAATATCCCCATCCGGACATCTGTCAGTCTTGGTCCGAACACGCGTGCAACTAATATGGAAATTACCGATTCGACTTCAACCGTCCGGACGACTGCCTCTCATGGTTTGAACGCGCGCATAGCAGATATGGAAATTGCGTGTTGAAGTTCAGCCGTCCGAATGCTCATCCCCCATGGTCCGGACGCGCGAAGCCTTATAAAGAAATTACTTGCAGTGGACGTGCGACCGTCCGGACGATGTGCCATCCCGTTCGGATGCGGCTCTTAAACAGGAAAGATTTCTCAGCGAAATTTTTGAAAAATCCTGTCGCACAGTTGTCCGTCCGGAGGAGACCTGGTTGGGAGGCGTTCGTGTTGGGTTACACGTTAGAGAGCAAGGTACGACCACTGCATCAGAGGTATGTGAGTGTTACTATCTTGTATCTAGTCCTGTCTTCTGAATAATGGATATCCTGGGTTTGGTTGCCCCGGAGTGGTTTTTCTCTTAATTAAGTTTCCACTTCGTCAACAAAAATATCTGTGTCATTTACTTTCGGCTGTGTTTATTTTTGTTGACACTTTGTGCACACACTTGTCGTTTTATGTAGAAGTCAAATTTCAAATTTCAATTGGTATCAGAGCAGGCACACTCCGTTGAAAGGATTTATTTCCTGAGTGTGATCCTCATCTATTTGTGACTTCTATTTTTTTATTACACCTTTTATCATGGATTTCTCTCAGTCATCTGAAGAAAATTATGATATTGAGCTCTCTAAAGTTTTTGCAAAATTCGATAAACTTATTTCTCCAAAAGAACTAAAAAAGGTGAAGCAAGAAAAAGAGTCTTTGATTGTTCAGTTGTCTGAATCACATGCTTTGATTGACTCTTTGAAATCTGAGAATACCATGCTATTTGAAATTATTGATAAACTTGAGAATGAATTAAAAGAATCTGAAGATCTCTTGAAAAAATTCTCTAGTGATAATTTGAAGAGCATGATTTGTATTCATTCAGATGTTCCTAACAAGCTTGGTTTAATTGTTGATGGTTTGAGTGCTTTTACTTCACATGCTTCTGAGTCTGAATTAGATTCCACTATTATTAAGCCTGTGATAGTAGACACTGCTTGTTTGGATAATTCTTGCTTGAATAATTGTGTGATGCCGAAGCCCAAGGAATCAGGAACATGATGTAAGTTTGTTCCTACTTGTCATAATTGTGGGAAAATTGGTCATATTAGGCCAAATTGTTATTTGTTGAAATCCCACAGGCCTTGGATTAAGCAGGATGCTATGAGGAAAAGTGAAGTTGATGATGATTCTTCCTCATCAAAATATGTCCCTCAGCATAGGAAGAATGCTAACCATAATTTTGCAGAGAATGTCAAGAAGCATTCAAACAAAATAAGCTTGCCCACCTGTCATCACTGCGGCATCGCTGGTCACATCCGATCCAAATGTCCACAGCTCCAGAAGTTGAAGGTTCAGAGGAAGCTGCCAACAAGAGCTACATCAGGCACTCTACCTCGTACGACACTTCAGGCTTCACGGCATCAGCAGCAGTTTGTTCCTGCCTATCAAAGTGGCAAATCAAAGAAGAACAAACCAAAGTGCTACAAGAGGAAGCCGCAGAAGCCCACTAGCAACCATGGCTATGAAGGGTTGCTGAGCTTGATGCAAGATATGCTAAGGAGTATGGCCAATATGGACATGACCCACAAACCATCTCCACAGGTTAAGCAGGTATGGGTCAAGAAGGATGAGACCATTCACCCCATGAGGGGGAATGAACACACCTAGCAAGAGAAGGTGTTCATGCCTAGGATTCGGTTCCTAATCCTAAGGCATCAGGTTTGATTGCTTGCACTTTTACTTGTTATATTTGTGTGCTTACTATGCAATCTAGGAACCAGTTTGTTGTGCCCTCTGTTTCTCTTGAGAGGACTTTGCAGGTACTTGTTGGGGAAGACAGAAAAAGCAGGTCGAGCGACTGTTTTTCTGTATTGGCATCATCAGGTTTGATCTTGCCTTGCATATGATGTCTTTTCCATATTGCATTTTTTTAAAAGTTTTAAAAAAAAAATTGGGGAGAATTTGCAGGATATTTTTTTCTCTTGGCATATCAGATAATTGCATGTATTTTCTCATGATATCTCAATTCTTTGGGTATTAATTTACTTTGCTTAGATATAATTGAGAGTTTTTTACTATAATTTGCCAAGTGTTTTCCTGTATATGCAAAAATTGGATAGTTTCTTTTCTCATGCGATGAAAAATGTGCACTATCATCGACTCCCCTATAAGGTACATCTTTCCTTCTCTGACTTTTTGTTTCTAGAAATTCTGGATAAGAGAAAAGGTTTTTGATAAGATGGCCAAATTGATCATATGCTAGTTGAAACTAGAACCTAAAAACTCTGGCATTCCCTTTAGATTGTAGCACCATAAGAATCAAGCAATAAATCATATGAATTATGCACTTTAAATTGTATATTCATTGCTTATGTGCTGAATTTGCTATATGCCTTGCCCTCTATGTGCAAGTAAAAAATTTTACTTTGTCCTTCATGGTACAAGTAAAACAATTAGGTGCTGTATCTCAGGGGGAGTGTATCAGATGAGGGTGGCTAGGCCCTAGTAAGTTATAAGGTTTGACTTTTGGCTAATCTATCACAGATTTTCTCTCTTGTCTAGAAAATCTGGTTGCTCTTTGTCATTTTTGTGATAGTCATACCTTATGGGTTAAGTCTTCACACACACACGCATTGCATGAGTTGAGCTGTCTATTTGAATTTTCTATGTCCAAGAAAATGTTTGTGCTGATTGAACTCTCAACTCTCTTTTATATCGCTGCTTAGTTTTGAGATGCTCCTTGATTGTGTTATCAGTGGATTATACATGCGTGTTCTGAAATTGACTTGAGAAAAATTAAAATTCTGTAAAGTTTTCTTCAGTCTTCTGTTTTTCAGTGTGAAGCGTCCAGACAGACCTATTCTTACGTCCGGACAAGCACAGTCTTGCCATATGCTGTCCTTGCAGTTGCCATCCGGATGGTTAAGTGACACATCCGGACAGGATCTCTACAGGTTTAAGGCTTGCGTCTCTTTCTCTGCCATACACACATCTTTGCATTTTTATTGATTTATCATGGCATCTTGTGTGTTTTTCTCGTGGATTTCTCCCGAGATTTTGGCATTTTTTGCACATCTCTTTTCATCCCATGATCTTCATTGTGTCTTCCGTTATTCTTTTAAGTCTTTGTGGTTTTAGAATATTGGAATATTTGTTGGGATATTTTCTTGAGATAGTTTGCATGAAAATCCTTTTATGTCTGTGTGTTGGGTTGATCATGATATATTTATGCCTAATGAGTAGCTGCATTGCTTATATTTTTCTTTGGCATCCATTTGACAGCCATGTTAAATACCACATTATTTTTGGAACTAACAGGATCTAATGGTATTTCTGGAGATATTTCTGGTTGGTTTTGATTCAGGAATATGATATCCAGCGGCTCCCAGCACAATGTTTGACAGATGGATCCTTTGAAAAACTGACTGTTGTTGAAGTTAGATGTTCAAATTCCAAAGGTCTCAGGATTAAGATGAGCTTTTTCCCCAGCTCATGCAGAGCCTTCCATAGCATTCCCTCAGATCTGCATCAGTCAGAGGTTCAGTGGTGAATCTCCTCAGTTATCTTGCAGACTAGTTGCTTAGAAGATGTCAATATGCGGATAACCAGGTTCAGGCTTTGCAAAATCAAGAGATTGAAGATCTTTCAGTCCATGGTTCCCGACTTCTTGAGCTAGAAGCCGAAGTAGTACAAATCTAGCTTTTACGGATTTCTCTCCGTTACTTGATTTCAGTGGATCAGCAGGATTTGGTACTTGGAGGATTTCTGTTCCTCTCTTTTGAGCCACTTGCAGACTTTTCTCTATTTTCCTATTGTTTTGGATTTTAGAAAGTTTTTTTGTCTGTGGATATTATTACTCTGTTTACCCTTGTTCTTTTGAGACTTTGAGGGGGAGTAATTGTTGTGTGGTTTTTCTCATTACTTTGTTTTACCCTTTGTCCCTTTGTGACAAAAAGGGGGAGTAATTTTTGTTTGGACCGGGAATGTATTTCCAAACCGGTCAAGTGATTTTTTGTCCCAGAATGGCCAAAGGGGGAGTTTGTTAGTATTTTGGCCTCATTCTGTGTTTTGGACAAAATCACTTGTATGTGAAAAGATGTTGTAAACAGGAATTTCACTATTCAGAGCTCTCTCAGATGACTTTGCACTGCGAAGATTTCAGTTCCCTGTCAGCCGTCCGGATGATCGAGCCATCCCGTTCGAACGCTCATCTGACAACTGTTCCATCTGTCCGGACGACGTGCCATACCGTTCGAACGCCAGTCAGACCAAGCATCATCCGTCCGGACGACGTGCACTTCCATCCGGACCCTCCACTGTGTCGAGAAGGTTCTATCCAGCTTGCATCTGTCCGGACATTTCAGCAGCACGTCCGGACGCCTCTCGGTACTCGACCAGTCTCAGATACTTTCCAAGTTCCGATAAAGGAAAGATCGTCCAACCGTCTGGACAATGTAGTATCCCGTCCGGATGCGCGTCTCCGTAAGGCAAGAATCGCAATTCAAATATCCCCGTCCGGACGTCTGTCAGTCTTGGTCCGGACGTGCGTACAACTAATATGGAAATTGCCAATTCGACTTCAACTGTCCAGACGACTGCCTCTCATGGTCCGAACGCGCGCATAGCAGATATGGAAATTGCGTGTTGAAGTTCAGCCGTTCGAACGCTCATCCCCCATGGTCCAGACGTGTGAAGCCTCATAAGGAAATTACTTGCAGCGGACGTGCGACCGTCCGGACGATGTGCCATCCCGTCCGGACGTGGCTCTTAAACAGGAAAGATTTCTTGGCGAAATTTTCAGAAAATCCTGTCGCATAGTTGTCCGTCCGGACGGCCCATGTCCACCGTCCAGACGGCGCCCAGCTATATTTTGCCTGACGCTCATTTGAGCTCCCAACCTATAAATAGAGGCCCCTGGGCATTGAGAACTGCAAGAATTCGGTATTGAATTCCACAACTGCTCAGAGACGTGATATTTCCTCTGAAGCTATTTCAAGTGTGCTGTTGCTGCGCTACATCTGTAGTCTATCTTAGGGGGTGGCCCTAAGGTAAAGGATTCCATTGAAGACCCCTTCAGGTAGGACCTGGTTGGGAGGCGTTCGTGTTGGGTTACATGTTAGAGAGTAAGGTACGACCACTGCATCAAGGGTATGTGAGTGTTACTATCTTGTATCTAGTCTTGTCTTCTGAATAGTGTATATCCTGGGTTTGGCTACCCCGGAGTGGTTTTTCTCTTAATTGAGTTTCCACTTCGTCAATAAAAATCTCCGTATCATTTACTTTCCGCTATGTTTATTTTTGTTGACACTTTGCGCACACACTTGTCGTTTTATTTAGAAGTCAAATTTCAATTTTCACATATGAAATGCAAATGCATGTAGATATTTACCTTAGTAATGATGACACCCATGTGCCTTGGAGGATAAGGCTAACTCCGATCCATTAGATCAAAATGTGTCTACTTGATCCTAGCCATTCATTCCCTTATAAATAGAACTAAAGAGGAAGGATGCAAAAATCCATCAAGCTTCACACACACACACACACGGCCAAGAGAGAGAAAAGTGTGCTTTTGTATGCTTTTGTGTGGTCCAAGGCTTGGGGTGTGTGCTAGGAAGTATTTTGGTAAGCTTCCAATTATTAGTTTCATTGATTTTATGGTTTAGCTTTTGATTTCATTAGTTTAAACTTGATTATGTTTATTATGTGTTTATGTTCAAAAGTTGATCACTTATTTACTAAATACGCCATTATGATGCCCAAATTCAATTGGGTATTCCATAAATGTGCCGTTACGCTGTCAAAAGTTTTGAAAGGTTTTTTAAGCATTAGTTATAAAAGTGTTGTTATTTTGCCAAATTTTATAAAGTGAATTATCCATAATTATGCCGTTATGCCGCCTAACATTCTAAAAGTATTTTTAGACATTACTAATACTAATGCTATTACTCAGCTCAATTGGAATTTGTTATGTTATATAAATATATAGCTTTTATGATTAAAAGTGTTGGTAAAATTAACGACCCTTATGTAAATAAGTATTTTAAAATGCAAAAGGGTATTTTGGTCATTATTTATAAATGTTGTTATAATGTCCATATGGAATATGTAGCATTATAATTAAACCATTTTATATGTCGTTATTATGTTTAAATGATATTAGCAATTATGTTAAGGTTTAAAAGGTTAAAAATAAAAATAGTGTTAATATAAGTTTATTAGTGGATTGTACTAATTCACTATTATTGGTATCAAATTATACTATAGTTAATATTTATGTGAACACTTTTCTGAAGTAAATAAAGAACTGTAAGTATTTATTACTTACTGAGGGTGATGTTGAATTTCCATAATGTTATGATTTCTGCTTTATTTAATTGTTTGCGCATGTGGAATTTGCATATTTAGTTGGGAGTGACATCTGCCAACGAACCATGGAGTGACGTTTGCCTGAACAAAAAATATTAATAAATAAAAAAGTTGGGAGTGACGTCTGCCACGGAACAGGGAGTGATGTCTGCCTGTGCCAAAAAGATAATAAATTGTTAGAGGAGTGACGTCTCCTTAGAACTCGCTAAACGGGAGTTACGTCTCCTATAACTTGATAAACGGGAGTTACGTCTCCTAGATTTTATATACTGGAGTTACGTCTCCATTTGATGAATGCAAGAAGAAAATGGTTATTTAAATAAATAAGACTGTGCATATAAAACTGTCATTTTACTATGTCATTGCATTGTGTTCTTTATTTTTAATAAATCAGCAATCATATTATTATGGGAAACAGTGGACTCACTAGGTATTTTCGTATTATTATTTCTCTTTGTATTATATATTAATACAAGTTATGAGGAGGAGGAGTATTAGGATTGTTCAGACCCTTAGATGATCTTGTTGGCAATATCTGAGGCTAGGATGCCTCTCATTTTTGTGGACTACTATGTTTAGTCCATTATTATAATATTCGAAGAACAATATTTATATTTTTGTCGGTATGTGTTAATGATACTATGATTATAATGTTTGTAAATTATCCTGCCATATGTGGCACAAATACTATTTTATAGTGTAATTATTCAATTACACTCTTTTATCTATTTTGAAATATTTATGTTAGAAGCTCTGATATGTTATCATTAAAAATATATATTCCACTGCCAATTTATAACTTTGATGATGTTGTAATGTCACGTGAAAATCGAAATTTTCACTTACTCCTTTTTGTAAAAAGCGTGGCGTTACAGATCCAACATTGAATTTCTCTTTTGGTTAGAAAATTCGGTTGCTTTAAATCATATTAGCGAACATCATACCTTATTGAGAAAGCTTGCACACACACACACACACACACACACGCATAGCATGAGTTGAGTAATCTATCTTAAATTTCTATTTGCAGGAAAATTTGTGCTTATTGAATACTTAACTCTCAATTAAATCTTTGCATATTTTTGATTTGCTATTTGACTGTCTTATCAATTATTTCTACATGCGTGTTCTTAAGCTAACTTTAGGGAAAATTATTATTTCTGCAAATTTTCTTCTGTTTTCAGCTTTTCAGTGTGAAGCGTTGATAAGAGTCGAATGTTGCACATTCAAACCCCTTAATTTCCATATGGTAATTCCTTAGTATTGTTATTTGTTTGATTTTGTGTTGTTTTATTGTTTTCAGGTTGTAAATAAAGATGCAATTAATTCTATTGATTTCGGACTTAAAGCACACTTTGAGAAGACCTAGAAGATATGTTTAAGCTTAACCAAACATAATAGAAGACCTATATGATGTGGCTAAGTTTAATCAAATCAAGCGAAGGATTAAATCGGAATTTCTCCACTAAGAGTCAAAATCGGATTGGATTCAAATTTGGATTCTGGACATGTCTTGGTATAACTTTTGGCTTAGATATTGGATTACAATAAAATTTGTGGCGTTGGAAAGCTAATAAAAAATTCAACAAATATGTTAGAAATAGCTTTTCTCCAATTCGAACGTTTACTATACCAAAATTTCCCCACAATAAAAGACCACAATTCTGGACGAATTTGGAATCCTTTTCCTACTTGGATTGAAGTTTCAATCTCCTATTTGGACAAAAAGACTCAAGAGACGATTTTTCTGGAATTTCAAGAGTTTCTAGCCCTCTCCTAGTCTCTATAAATAGACCCCTAAGCTTCAAGAGAAGGTGTGCTTGTGCTTGTGCTTGTGCTTGTGCTTGTGCTTAGATTTAGACAGAAAAGTCTTCTTGGAAGCTTGATAAGATGAAGAGGAGAAGAACATGGCAGGAGGCCATCCCAGCACCACGATGAGCTGCTAAATTCTTACAAGGGTGTTGATGTAGCCCTTTCCAAGTAACAATGGTTTAATTGTATTTTAATTTGGTATTTTCTATATGCATGATGGTTGTATAACTGTGAGAATTGATCTTAATGTTTATATTCAATCATTATGAATTTCTTATCTTGTCTTAGAAAGTCTTTTATATTGATTGAACTCAATCCTTCATATTTTCTGTGATTATGTGAATGATTGTTTTACAACGGTTTTAATTGACATATGATCAATAGGGTTAGATAGACCATGCCTAGGGAAGACGGATTGTACTACACCTTAGTTTAGTGTAATTTAGGTAGACAGTTCGTGCCAACCAAAGATGGGTTATACTATTCCATTGATTGTGTGTATCCTATTACAGACATAGCTAATCCATACCTAGGAAAGACGGGTCGTACCGCATCTTAGTGGTTAGGTGGATGGTCTGTGCCAACCGAAGATGGATTATACTTATTCTTCAGAGGTAATTTCTTGATTACTCGAGTAAGACGAGCCCTATATCATGCATAGTATGAATTTCCCTTGTTAATTTATGATTGACCATTGTTATGAAGTGAGTAGTGAAATCAATCCCCTATTCTTTATTTCATCCATACTCTCTTTAAATTTATGTTTCTTTTACTTTTATGTATTTATTTTTTGAAAACAAAAATCAAATATCTTTTTAATTAAGTTATATTTAATCTCAAAAATCTTGATAACAATATCCCTGCAGTCCTTGAGGTTCGACACCCTCAATATAGCTTTATCCTATAAGAATTCGTTCTATAGCGAGTGGTTAATTATTATTGATATATTTTGGTAAACAAAATACCACATCAAGCGTCCAAACAAACTTGGCTTACAGTCTGGATGCATACGATCCTATCGATTGCTAGTCCGGCAAGTGGACCGTTCGGACGCATTGGTATCACGTCCGGACGGGATCCTTACAGGTTTTTATCCGTATCTTTGCTTTCTCGGCCATACGCACACCTCTGCATTTTTATTGATTTATCATGTCATGTTATGTGTTTTTCTCGTGCATTTCTCGCAAGATTTTGGCATTCTCTACACATCTCTTCTCATTCCGTGGTAATCTCTTTGTCTTCCTCTATTCTTTTAAGTTTTTGTGCTTTTTAGAATATTGGAATATTTATTGATTGGAATATTTTCTTGAGATATTGTGCATGAAAATCCTATTCTATCTATATGTTGGGTTGATATTTATATTTTTGTGCCATTTAGATTGCCATATTTGCTTTTGTAATTCTTGGGCATCCAATTGATAGCTGTCATAATACCACATCCTTTTTAGAACTAACAGGATTTAATATTTCTTTATGGTGTTATTTTTGGAAATATTTATGTTTAAATCTTTTCAGGAATATGCCGTCCAGCAGCTCCCAGCAAAATATCTGACAGATGGATCCTTTAGAAAACAGACTGTTGTTGAAGTTTTATGTCTCAAATTCCAAAGGTCTCAGGATTTAGATGAGCTTGTTCCCCCCGCTCATGTAGAGCCTTCCGTAGCATCTTCCTCAAATCTGTATCAGTTAGAGGTTTAATGGTGAATCTACTCATTTATTTTGCAGACTAGCTGCTTAGAGGATGTCAATATATGGATAACCAGTTTCAAGCTTTGCAAACTCAAGTAACTGAAGTCTTTCAGTCTATGGTACCCTGCTTCAAGAGTTAGAAGCTAAAGTAACACAAATCCGGCTTTGTACGGATCTCTCTCCGTCACTTACTTTCAATGTCTCAGCAGGATTTGGTACATAGAGGATTTTTGTTCCTCTCTCTATCAGTTGTTTTACAAACTTCTGATTATTTGGGCTACTTTCTGATAGTTTACTTTTATTCCTGCTTTGTTGAATATTAGTACTGTTAACTGTGGATTTTATATACTTTGTTTTCCCTTGTCATGTTGAGACATAAAGGGGGAGTATTTTATAGCTGTGCTTTTCATTCTCTATTTTACCCTTTGTCATTTTGAGACAAAAAGAGGGAGTATGTTAGTGTTTAGACTGGGATTATATTTTTAACCGGTGAAGTGATTTTTGTCCCAGAATGGCTAAAGGGAGAGTTTGTTAGTTTTTTATTGGCTGCATTCTGTTGACAAAATCACTATCATGTAATGTTGCTGCTTTTACAGGGAGGCCATATATTTTAGAGTCTTTAGATATTCAGAGTTTATTTCTTTAATATGGAAAGATCCATATTATGACAAGTTCTAGAGTCACAAGTTACAAGAAGGCTATTTTAGTATTTTAGGAAGATTCTGTACAGATTCCAACTCAAAAAAGTAGGATCCCTTATTTCCGTCTGAACGTCCCAGTAAAGTGTTTGGACGCTCATCAGTCAGCAACATCCGTTCGGACAATGTGGTAATACCGTCCGAACTCCCATCAGTGTCTAGAAGCTTCGAATAGTTCAAGGTTGCATCTGTTCGGACGTCATGGCAACACGTTCGAATGCTTTTCAGAGTTCGAGAAGATTCCAGCATTCCAGTGCATCCGTTCGGACGACGTGACAATACCGTCCGAATGCCAGTCAAAGTTCGAGGAGAATTAGGTTTTCCTTCACAGACACGGATATAGGAAGATAGCTGCATATGTCCGGACGACATCCTTGATAAGGCAAGACGTGGAGAAAATTGCAACCGCCCAGACATCAGGGCAACACTGTCCGGACGCTAGTCTTTATTATGGTAATTTCGTGCAGCAGAGGTGCAACCATCTGGGCGCTAGGCAACACCGTCCAAATGCAGCCTCATTCAGGAAAGATTTTTAGTGCATTATGGAAAGCCGATTGCACAATTCACCGTTTGGACGACCTCAGCTTGTGTCCGGATGCTGCCTAGAGAAATTAGAGACAGACTCGATTTAGGTCCTCTTAGCCTATAGATAGAGGCCTCTAAGCATGTAATTTGTATGAATTCAGTGTTGAATTATTTTGTACTTAGAGAAGGTGTTTAGGTAGACATTGTGAAGATCTGCTAGCTCTCTAAGGGTTTGCCAATGTGTGGTTACTTTGCTCGTGTGAAGTCTATCTTAGGGAGGAGATCTAAGATAAAAGAATCCATTGAAAACCCCTTTAAGTAGGTGACTTGATTGGGAGGCAATCACATTGGGTTATGTGTTAGACTGCAAGATACGATCGCTGTATAAGGATATGTGAGTGTTACTGTCTTGTTACTAGCTTTGTCTTCTGATGATGGATTTCCCGGATTTGGTTGCCTCGGAGTAGTTTTTCTCTTCATTGAGTTTCTACTTCGTTAACAAAACATTTGTCTTATTTAAATTCCGCACTTTGATATTTTGTTGCACACTTGAGTGCACACACATGGTTAATTAGAAGTCAATATATTTTTCAAAATCCATACCACATGCATATGATGATCAAGCATAAACATGAGATAAATTCAAGAAAATATGAGATAATCAAGTTAAGCATCAATATATGAATTGTAGAAAATGCGCCAATTGAAAACCTTATGAAAAACATAATTAGAGCTTCAATCGAGCCCTAACTAAAGTATTAGTTACAACTAATATAGACTAAAATTACATACGTATAGAAAATAAATAAAGGAAGAAAGAAAAAGCCAAAATCCTTATTGAAGTAGCCTCCAAATCTTCCCCAAAGCTTGTGTGTTTTCTCTTCAAAGGTTAGAGGCCTATTTAGAAGGGATTAGAGAAGCTCTAGAAGCCCTAGAAATCCTAAAAATTGTAAATATGTCTCCTAGTCCAAATAGAATATGTATAAGACTTTTCCTTTTCTGAAATTTCTATCCAAGTAGGAAAAAGATTCCAAATTCTTACAGATTTGCGATTCTTTATTGCGGGGCGATTTTGGAATAGTAAACGTCTGAATTAGAAAAAATATATTTCTGACATATTTGTTTCATTTTTTATTAGCTTTCCAATACCACCAATTTTGTCTCAATTTGATAATTGAGCCCAAAGTTATGATTAAATTACAGAGACATGCTCATTCTCGATTTTTTTCAAAAAATAATGAATTTTTGCCGACTTCTCTTTTCTTAAATTCAAAATTGATTTGGAGTTGAATCTTTCCAAAAGTGAGTTTGCCGACTTCGTTATAATCTTGGAATTTAATGGATTTTCTTCCAAAACCTGTAAAATACAAGAAAACACAAAAATAATACAAAACATCAAACTATAATAAAACTAAGAGCTTAACATATGTAAATTAAGGGATTGAATGTGTAATATTCAGCACTTATCAGGTACAAACTGTTAGTAGAAACCAGCACTCTAAAGAAACATCAGGAGACAATATGAGGATTCATAATAATCCTCTTATGTGGGAGTTTGCTGCAGGAATGAAGCTCTGTTTTAAAACATGAAAACAGAGGTGAACAAAGGGAAAAATGGACTTGGATGCATGAGATTTGTATGGGGTAGTAAAGCTATCATATCTCATTGAAATATATCTCAACATATGCTTTAGGAGTAGAAAACATAAATTTGACCTGTTTCAAAGGTCAACAAATCAGAAAAATTAACAGAAAACAACATTCACATGGACTTGTAACTCATCATACCTTCTCTTGAACGCTCTTAAGGGAAAGATTAGTGCAAATAATCACATCAGGTACTGGTGCAGATTAGGAGCACATAGCTTCCATTCATATAGTTAAATGTGTAAGTTTAGAAGCACATTGAAGTTACCCTCAAGACAAATTTAAGTTTCTAAACTATAGCGCCTCAGATTTTAAGGCATAAAATATAACGTCTTAAATTAGAATTTAAGACCTAATGATAATACAAAAGAATATATGAATATTTACAAGAATAAATATTCGTTGATATTTAATATGAATATTTATAGGATTAAATATTAATTAATATTTGAGCACGTTTATAATTCTAAATTAATAAGTCTAACGGGCTTTAAACTTTAAGGTACAGTAGTACGAATAACTAAACAGTAGGGGCGCTCGATCCCCACAGATTGGTGATTGATCGCAGGTGTGCTCGATCCCCAACACATTGCGCTCGATCGTAGTACCAATCAATCCCTAAAATCTTGTGCTCGATCACACTGGAGCTCGATTGCCAGTATCCGACGCTCGATCACCATAGAATTGCAAAGAACAAATTTCACCGAATAGTTGTCCTCTGATTCTTATCAAAGTCATCATTTCTTGTGATGAGTCGACTACCCAGATGGATCTGTCCCAACCATTGATTCCAAACCTTGGTAATTAAGGAAGCCTTGATGATAAGCTTTAAGAGGTAATTTGTAATTTTTTAGTTAGAATTTAAAGTTACATGCAAATATAAAATATTAAGCAAATAAAGACGACTTGCCTCAAGATGGATCGCCAACCTACACGTTGGACAGCCGGCCTACATGTACACGTTGAACCCCGCTTACACGCCCAACTTAGCTTAACCACAAAGAGACCTTAGATATGTTTAGTTAGCTTCCTAAGTGAGAAGAAAAAAAATCAGTTACTTATAGATAATGGATATTTTAGAATGATGATTACTTCATAGCTCGCCTTGAGACTCGTCGAACACCTGTAGACTTCCCCAACCTTCGATTAGTTTAACCAATGTAAGAGTACTCCGAGGAGATTCCTAACCATTTCCCTATATTTAGGGAACAAAACTACTTTTTGCTTCCCTATAAAAAAACACCCTACAATAGATTCCCTTAATTTTTCCTATATCAATTAAATACTCTTTCTTTATCTTATTTTATTATTTTTTTTTCTCTTTCTTATTTTATATCTTTATTCATTTTTTTCCCTCTCTTCCTCTCTCTCGTCTTCTCCAGAACCTTCTCCAAATCCCTCCTCTCTCACCTCCGCCTCACTCACCCGCCACCACCACCTCTCCAAGGCCTCCTCAATCCTCTCCCTAAATTCCACCACTCCTCTCACCTCCAAGCAGAAGACACGATCCGCACTCTCCCTCCTTAAGTCCGAGCAGAACCCCCACACTATCCTCGACATTTGACGTGCCGTGTCCCTCAACCCCGACAACCACCTCGACCGAATTGCCTTCTCCATTGCCGTTTCCAAGCTCTTTGGCTCCATGTTGGCCTCGACGGGAACCCCATATCCGTTGTTACATACTCTGATTGTGTTGGCCTTGGCATCGATGACGACCTTTAGGGATTTCATGGAGGGGTCGCGTTACTTATTGTCAGCAGCATTGACGAGGATCTCGTTGAAGATCTTGTAGAGGACGGGGATGAAGATCTTGTATTTTTGTGTTTAGCCATGAATGGATTTTCGGTGGGGTCCTTCGGTTGAGACGATGGAGGATGGTCTTGGACAGAGCAAGGAAGAAGGAGAGAGGAGAGAGGAGAGAGGAGAGAGAATAGAGAAGATGTTTTTTTGTTATTAAAATAATCTGTTAGGAAGCTACAGTGCTTCCCAATGTATTGGGAAGCACTGTAGCTTCCCAACCAAAAAATGCAAATTTAGGGTATCTGTTGTGAGTTAGTTTTTGGTGTTTTTCATGAAATTTTCTCTAAATATAGGAAAGGGAACCAATATAGGGAGTCTGATGGGAGTGCTCTAAGATCCCAACCCTTGATAACTCTTATAAATGGAGGTCTGTACCGATCATCCATCCCATTTGGAAAACAAAATTAGAAGCTCTCTCTCTCAATCACTCTCTGCGTCGTTTCCTCCCTTATGGTCCCTTGCAGCAAAACAAAAGAAGAATTTCTCATGTGTGTGTCGGTCAAAATTGCAGAACAAACTCTCTATCTCTCTCTCTCTCTCTTTGTCTCTCCCATTTTACAACAGAAAAAGGAAGGGAAAAACAAAAAACCCTCTCTGTTTTCCGACACGGATTGCACCCTCTTTATCTGAGAAATAAAAGCACAAACCCCGCTCCTTTCTTCTCTCTCTCAGCAAAACATGAAAAGAAAATGAAAGAAAAGAAAAAGCAAGAAAACCCACTGCCACTCTCCAAAACTCTCTCAAGCTCTTCTTCTCTCGATTTCTCTCTTTTCTCACGAACAGAAAACAGAAAAAGAAGAAACAAAGCAACTCTTTCTCTCACGGCTAGTTCAAGGGAAAAAAGAAAACAACAAGTTTTCTCTCTCTCAACTCTCGGTTTTATCTCTTGGCCAGCCTTATTTTATAAGCTTGGAGTTTTTACAAAAATTCCCAACATCATTTGGGGATATATTTGGTAAGTTTCTAATTAAGCTTGGTTTTTAGTTATTCTAATTTTAAAGTTATTAAAATTATCTAATGCTTAATGTTGTGCTTAAACGGGATTTTCAAAATGATGTATTTAATTAATAAAATACGCCGTTATAATGCCCAAATAAAATTAAGTATTTTATAAAAAGCACTGTTACACTGCCTAAAATTCTAAAAAGTATTTTTAAGCATTAGTTATACTAATGTCGTTATTCTCACAAATTTTATAAAATGATAAAATAGAAATTATTTACATTTATGCAGTTATGCCACTCATGTGTTTTAAAAATATTATACCCATTGTTTTTTTTAATGGGTTTGTTATGTTTATTTTTATACAAAGAATATTACAGTTTTAGCATACTAATGTTGTTGTGATGTTTGTTTTACTTTGTAAATACTTTAGGCTAATTAAGTAAATGCTGTAATAATACCCACATGAAAATATGGCGTCATGTAACCAGCCTAATTTTATATGCCGTTATAATATCTAAACGACATTAGGAAACTATGTTAGGTTGTTTAGAAGTCAAAAGTGACGTAGGTGTTAAAAAAAGGTTTCTTAGCAATTTGTACTAATACACTATTACATGTATAAAACTGTATTGTAATGATCACTTGTGTGAATATTTTCTGAAGCAAGAAATGACTATAAGTATAAAATATTTACTGAGAATAATGTTGATTTCCATAATATTATGATTGCTATTTATTTAATTATATGCGTGTAAATGGAATTTTGCATATTATACTGTTATGACTAATGAATTTATTAATAAAAGAGTTGGGAGTGACGTCTGCCTGTGCAAAAAATAAATAAGCTTTATAGTTAAAAGAGTACAAGGCTCCAAGGCAATGCGTTAAACGGGAGTTATGTCTCCTAGAACCCGTTAACCAGAGTTACGTCTATAAACTAATGGTGTGAAAGATAGAAGATAAATAAGACTCGGAGTTACGTCTCTATAAGAAATGAGTGCAAGAAGAAAATAAATAAGGTTTTGCGTATAAATTTGTCATTATATCATATCATTACATTATGTGCTTTTAAATAAATTAGTAATCATTATATTATTAAAAACAGTTGACTCACTCAATTACAGTATATCACCACAATCACGTAAATGATTATGCAGGATAGGCTAACTATTGCCTTTGTTTTATGATGGGCTAACTAGTTTAGTCTATCTTTTATATATGCTAGACTTATCTTTTAAGCGTTACTTTTAATATGTGATGTTTTACATTATGGTTTGTATTAGGTTAAAACAATGGTTACATAGTATCAGTGTCGCATGTGGCACATATGTTATCGCTTTAGTATGTATTTATTATATAAGAACACGTTATTCATATTTATTTATATTCAGGTATTTTAGACAAGCTCTTAGGTATTATGTAATTGTTAAGTCTTTAGAAAGAAAAAATATATATTTCACTGCGCGATTCATCATCTCTGATGTAGTAATGTCACGTGACTTATTAGATATAACCACTTACGCCTTTTACAAAAAGGCGGGGGGTTACATAAACAAACCTAATGAACTCAATTGACCAAGCAACTTCTCGTTTGAGTCCAACTCTTGTCTACAAACCTGAATCATGGAGCCAATAATTTTCTCAACGACATATGCAGCTCCATTATGCCATGGCTCAACTTTGACGGTATGACCGTCAAATGTTTTTGAGTCCCAAAAGGTTCTATAGAAATGGCTCATTAGGAGAGCTACCATGAGTCAACTATGTCCTATTTTTATCTTTTTATTTTGAGCTTAAGAAAACATTGTTTGTTTTAAACAAAATTTCTGTCTTGTCTCCTCTGTTTTAGAACATGAAAACAGAGGTGAATAGAGAAAAAAAAATGGACTTGGATGCATGAGCCCAAGCGCATATGACGTGGTCAAAATAGTAGCCTTGTTAATAGGCAGTGTTTGTAATGGTCTTTGTGGTCTTTCATCCACCCACCACTGTGTTTGATATTTTTGACATGCCCGAAGAATTAATCAAGATGCTTCGTCCAAATGAAAATGGAGTGAATTTCGGTATCAACCCAATAAGGTTATTGTTTGAAACGTCAAGAACCTGCAAGCCCGGGTAGGGTCCAAGTTATCCGGTATGGAACTAGTCAAGTTATTATCATTTAGATACAAAGTCCTCAACGGAGGAAGCGCAAAGTAATACACAAACTAAGGCAGCAGTTGAAGAGAAGAGATGATATGATAATGGAGATGAAAGATCAGATTGTGGAGTTGCAGAGCTCACTGAATGCTTGGGTAGCACATTCTACACATTTGCAATCGTAACTTGATGCCACAAACTGATAGGCACTTCACCCGTAAGAACAGGGGGATCAATCCTAAGTATCAGGAGGAGTAATCCAAGGAAGAAGGGATAAGAATAAAGAGTCTTAATAGAAGACTATCTCTCTTACGTAGAGATTATCGTTAGTAGCACTAGTCTATCATTATCTTTTAAGCTATTGTTATCCTTTATTCAATATTAGTAGTTTTCAGGGTGTTAGTAGTTTATCTATTTAAGGAGATGCAGTAGTCAGTAGTAGGTACATATTTTATTTGATCAATTGGTGTGTAAAGGTGTTTCCTACCTCAAGTGGATGTTATCAGCAATATCATTCTCTATTTCTTCTGCAATGCTCTTATAATTCCCTATCCTATTAGAAATTACCTATCAATTTGGTATCAGAGCAATGTCGACCCAGAAGGACTGCATTGAGAAGCTAGAAAACGATGTGCAGGACATCAAGGAGTCTGTCCAGCGGATGGCTCAAGGAAGTGAGGTTCAGATGCAACAGATGGATCGAAAGTTAAAGGAGACGATGGATCGAGCTGTGAAGGACATGCAAGAGTTAGCCAAATCTGTGGGAGAGCACTCTCGCCATGGTGGCAAGGACAAAGACGTGGGATCCACGTTCAACACGGGAGGCTATCGTGATTATCGCGATGATGGGCAACATAAACGCCATCTCAAGATGGATTTTCCCTATTTTTCTGGCGATGACCCGACTGAATGGTTGAATTGGGCCAATCAATTTTTTGCCTACCAACAAACCTCGAAGGAGCAGAAGGTTTCCTTGGCAACTTTCTACCTAGAAGGGCCCGCAAATCAATGGTGGCAGTGGTTGACGCCATGCCTATCACTTGGGAACTTTTCATACCCGAGTTGTTGGCACGTTTTGGACCTACGGCTTATGAGGATTTTGATGAAGCGCTGTCCAGAATTACTCAAAAGGGTACCCTTTAGGAGTATCAAGCAGAGTTCGAGAGGCTAGCAAACCCCGATGAAGGATGGCCATAGAAGGCCCTCATCGGCACGTTTTTGGGGGGTTTAAAGGCTGAGTGTAACGCCCCAAATTTGAGCCTGCAAATTCGTAAGCAGAAACCTCCGGTTTCCACGTGACATTAGTACTACATCAGAGATAAACTCTCGCAGCGGAATATATATTTTTTTTCTTCTAAAGCCTTACGAATTGATAGCATAACACATTTAGAGCTGACTGAAATACGTCGATACATTTATTAAAAGTTACTTAGGTTTATCTTTACATCCTATATGCACACTAGGTGCATCAAAATTAGTGCCACAGGCAGCACATAAGCATATAACATAAAACATGTCGAACATGACATTGTTATAAATATTTACATGCCATAAAACAAAACACATATAAGCGCAACTAGTAATTTCTAAGCTAGCACATGATAGTTCGTTGATGGTTTCAAAAACCATCAAAACTGACATATGGGTCCATGCCTTCATTCTCCAGATCTGTATCAGTAACTATGCAAATATGACGTTATCGTATTTACATAAACAAACAAGTGAGTCATCCATTTTCATATCTAAGTTACCATTAGATTAATAAAAGTTCATAAATAATACAAATGCAAAGGTTGTATGAATGTGCATCGTAGTAACCATTTAGTTTAGTGTTTTATGATCATCTTACTTCAGACCTCTTGTTCTTAGGTATCCAAACCCGTTCATGTCCTTTGCCTCACACTTAAAGTCTTACCTGTTTGCACTGGAATCCTACCGGTCCCAGCATTAGTTATATATTAGGACTTTGGACTCACCCTGGGTCACTATGAACCCCCTGGATCCACTGACTAGCCTTCCTTCCACTTGCTACTACATCAGCTTGTTGATGGCTATCTCATCAGCCATTATATTAATTGGACACAACATGCAATGCATGAACAACCACATGCAATAAACACACACCACACAGTCCTAATGAAACATAGAATCATTCCTCAGTAAGTACATCCATACTTACTCTCCTTGGTGTAGTTTCTTAGCTCCTTTTCTGTAACAATTATACAAAGAAGATGATATATACATCAGTCTTTTTTCCAATATTAAAAATGTGTATATTTTTACATCACTTTACTCATCATTTTTAGTTATCAATTAAAAGGTAATTACTTCAACATGAATCCCACAACGATTCATGAGAAAATATTACAACGTTTCATGTTTAAGCACCGAAACACAGCATAATGCTCTTGATAACATATCACTTAAACATGAATCCTAACAGGATAATACTTTTATGTAAAGGGATAGGAAAATTAGCAGCATACCCACTTTGTAGGAATACAATAAATGATAAAATAAATATACGAAGGAATAGGGAAATTAGCGGCACAGCCACTTTGTAGGATTGCATTTTAAAGTAAATGAATACGGGGGTTGTTAAACCAACTCCGTAGTAATAAATACAAATGAAATCAAATAGTAAGGAAGAGGTGTCAAGATTTACTCACCAATTTGATTTGGAGAGAAAAATAACTTCAAGAACACCAAAGTGGTTGTGTGGTAGAAAGAGAGAAAAAGGGAGAGAAAACTAAAGCAAAAGCTTTCTTGAAAGTTGTCTAGGATTTGTGTGGAAAAACAAAGGGCCTTGCATGCTTATTTATAGGAGGAAAGCAGGGGTATTTAGGTCCAAAATGTAATAAAAGAATTAGCTTATTGGATAATATCTTGCAAATTTGGATTTTAGAATTTTCGTCCAACTAGAGGGCAGCCTACTCCGAGAATTATTTCGATGGTCAAACCTACTCCGATTGATGTGAAATTTTGAGAGTAGATAGAGGAATTCATGACAAACATTTTCTCTTTTTGGTTCGTCCCATTTCGAGTTCGTTTTGACTTAGTTCCAATCAAGTCAAAGTTTCTGTCTATAAAGCCAAAATATCTTTTATCCACTTTCTGCGTTCACACTTGCTTTATTGATTTTTCTTTCTTGTCATGATTACTCTTGAGATATCCTATCCTTTCATCATTGCTCTTGTTTTTTATACATAAATGTTTCTAGAAGCATGGAGATATTTTTCTTGACAGTTTTTCGTTTAATATCGACAGTTGGGTTATTTAGGCTCGGGTCAAAAAGTCAACTGGTGGACTTTTGACTAACTTTTGCCACATGGTAGATCTTTCTTTTGTAAGCACAATGGTTTTTGAATTATCTAAATCTGAGTCTGTTTGACCTATTTTCGGATTAATCAAAGTTTAAAGCTTAAATGTTACTTTTAGGTTTTTAAGGGTTTTTAGGTTTTGATCTTTTAATTTTTCAAAACATCTTTAGGTTTGCTTATAAAAACATGTGGATATTGTCTCCTCAACAATATCAATGATTTCTTAAGAGCTTGAAATTACTGGGCGTTACACTGAGATTGCAAACCCAGTCAAGATGTTCAAACCTCGTTCCTTACGGGACACAATTCATTTTGCCCAAATGCAAGAAGATCAGCTGAATCGCACCAAAATTATGCCACGTAGAGACTTCTCCCATTCCCAGCAGAAATCATATATGGGTTCAACCACCAGCACTCAAATCACTCCCAAATCAGTACCTTCGACAGTGAAGAAACCCCCTTGGGATGAGATGCAGAGGCGCAGTGAGAAAGGGCTCTGTTTTAGCTGCAACGAGAGGTTCACCCCCGAACATCGTTGTGCTGCTAAGCAGTTGCTGATTTTGCATGCCGAACCCACAGATGAGGAGGAAGGCCCGGGTGAGTCTCCTACCATCGAACTAGACGTAGACCACAATAATGAAGGTGAGGGCCAGATTTCCATATATGCGTTAGCAGGATACACGGGACCACGAACCACGCTGGTCAAGGGACGGATTGGATACCGCCAGGTTACAGTGATGATTGATAGCGGATCCACACACAACTTCATCGACCAGAAGTTGAGTCGTTTCCTGGGTTTATCCGTGAAACCCATTGAAGTTTTCTGGGTGACGGTGGCTAACGGCGAGAAATTGGGTTTGCCACGAGCGACATGATGAGGTAGGGCTACTGATTCAAGACCTAGAAATCATAACCACATTCTACTCCCTACCATTGAACGGAATGGATGTTGGGCATTCAATGGCTGGCAAAGCTGGGACCTATCATTTGTGATTGGAGTAAGCTATCAGTGACCATCACACGGGAGGGACGCACCTTTGAAACTAGAAGTTTTGACTTACCACTAGGCCAGGCTGTGAGTATTGCATTGATGGGTCATAAAGTGGCTTCGGGAGGAGAAGTGTTTGCTGTTGCAGTGCAACCAACTCAATCACAACTAGCTTCCTCCATTCTAGATGCTATCCAAGTTATTCTTCTGGATTTTCCAGGCGTAATGGAGGAACCCAAGGCCTTACCTCCATCACGGGCCTATGACCATCAGATCATTCTCAAAGACGGATCAGAACCCATCAACGTCAGGCCCTACAGGTATGCCCACTTTCAGAAGGCTGAAATCGAAAGGCAAGTAACTGATATGCTCATTTCAGGGTTGATTAGACCCAGTACCAGCCCATTTTCTTCTCCTATTTTACTTGTCAATAAAAAAGGATGGCATGTGGTGTTTCTGTACAGACTATCGTGCTTTGAACACGGCAACAGTGAAAGATCGCTTCCCAATTCCAACGGTGGATGACATGTTGGATGAGCTCCATGGATCTCAATATTTTACCAAGCTTGACCTTTGAGCCGGGTATCATCAAATTCGGGTCCAACCCAACGACATTCACAAAACTGCATTCCACACACACAACGGCCATTATGAGTATCTTGTTATGCCATTCGGTTTGTGCAACGCTCCCTCTACATTTTAGGCTGCAATGAATGATATTTTTCAGGCTTATTTATGTCAATTTATTCTTGTGTTTTTTGATGATATACTTGTCTACAGTCCTAGTTGGGAAGCCCATTTGCTCCACTTACGTCAAACATTGGAAATTTCGGCTCACCATCACTTTTTGGTGAAAACCAGCAATTGTGTTTTTGGCCAATCTGAAGTTGACTATTTGGGTCACATTATTACCCGGGATGGCGTAAAGGTGGATTCCAGCAAGATTGAAGTTATGTGCACCTGGCCCGTTCCAAAGACTATCACGGAGTTACGTGGCTTCCTTGGGCTCACGGGCTATTATCACAAATTTGTGAAAGATTATGGGCTCATTTCTTGAACCCTTACTCATTTACTCAAGAAGGGTCAATTCCAGTGGAGTCCCGAAGTTGATGCAGCCTTTAAAGAGCTCAAAACATCTATATCTTCTACTCTTGTTTTAGGTTTACCAAATTTTTCTGATGTGTTTGTAATTGAATCAGATGCCTCGGACAAGGGTATTGGGGCTGTTCTATCTCGGAATGGGTGACCGTTGGCTTACATGAGTAAGGCCATTAGGCCTAGGAAGCAGGGGTGGTCGGTTTATTCGAAGGAAATGCTCGCCATCATGGAAGCCATTCGTCTATGGCGTCCGTACCTAATGGGCCGCCACTTTCAGATTTGGACTGATCATAAGAGCCTTCGTTTTTTCTTGGAACAAAAGGTAGTGACTCCAAAGCAGCAACGATGGGTTTCGAAACTCATGGGGTATGATTATGAAATCATGTACAGAATAGGCCGCACCAACTCAGCAGCGGATGGGCTTTCTAGACGCCACTCTTCAAAAGTGGCCACAGTAGCATCTCTTGATCACACGGGTTCCATGGTTGTGAGTGGGCCTCTTTTCCACTTATGGGCTGAACTACGGGAAGCCAACATGCATGACCCCTATTTGCAGGATTTACGTGGAAAGCTGGTGGAGCATCCAACACAACACCCATATTTGAAGAACCATAACGGTATTCTATTATACAAACAGAGGCTCATAATTCCACCCACCTCTGCTATGCGCACAACCCTTCTCCATGAAGCACACAACTCTAAGATGGGTGGCCATTCCGGTGTTTTTTGCACACATCGACGACTGGTACAATCTTTTTTTTAGGAGGGCATGAAGGATGACGTACGGCGACATGTGGTGGCCTGCGATGACTGCCATAGAAACAAGTAAGAAGCACAAGCTCTTACGGGACTCTTGCAACACCTTCCAATTCCCACTCAAGTCTGGGAGGACATCTCGGATTTTGTGGATGGGCTGCCCTCCTCAGCTGAAAAGACCACGGTGATGGTTGTGGTTGATCGTTTCACAAAGTATGCTCACTTTGTGTCTTTATCCCACCCTTAAACATCTAAGAAGATTGCTGAGATCTTTGTGCAGCAAATTATTCGTCTCCATGGTATTCCCAAATCTATGGTGAGTGATCGCGATCCCACTTTTGTGAGCACATTTTGGAAAGAATTAGTTCGCTTGTAGGGTACTCACTTGAAGACAAGCTTCGCTTACCACCCTCATTCGGACGGCCAAACTAAGGTGGTTAATCATTGCCTTGAGCAATACCTCTGTTGCTTGTGCAGCCAACACCCACGGTAGTGGGAGAACCGTCTATCATGGGCGGAATTTTGGTATAACTCCTCTTTCCATTCTACATTGGGCACAACACCATTTCAGGCTTTGTATGGCAGACCACCACCTACGGTGGTAAATTATTTGGTGGGATCATTAGTGATTGATGAGGTCAATCAAGCTTTGCTGTCCAGAGATGAACTTCTTCTTCAACTCAAAAACAATCTCCAGCAAGCAAGTAATCGCATGAAGCAACTGGCGGACAAGAAGCGTCGCAATTGCGTCTATGAGGTTGATGATTGGGTCTTTCTCCGGCTCCAACCCTATCGCCAGAGCACCGTCTTTCGCCGTGCTCACCAGAAACTTGCCAGCCATTTTTTTGGGCCTTATCAAATTCTGGAACGCGTAGGGGCTGTAGCTTACAAATTAGCTCTGCCGAACACTGCAAGGGTGCATCCAGTGTTTCACGTCTCCCTCCTCGAGCCAAAAGTGGGTGAAACTTCCAGCATGCTTCCAGACCTTCCCCCATTTGTAGCAAATCATACTCCACAGCTCACTCCTCTCCTTATTCGTGACTACCGCTGGGTCAAGCAAGGAGCTAAGTATGTACCGGAAGCCTTGGTTCAATAGAAATCCGTTACCCCAGAAGAAGCCACATGGGAGGAAGTGGCTGTTCTCTGCCAGCAGTTTCCAGACATTAACCTTGAGGACAAGGATCATGTCCAAGGAGTGGCAATTGATAGGCACTTCACCGTAAGAACAAGGGGATTAATCCTAAGTATCAGAAGGAGTAATCCAAGGAGGAAGGGAAAAGAGTAAAGAGTCTTAATAGAAGACTATCTCTATTACGTAGAGATTATCGTTAGTAGCACTAGTCTATCATTATCTTTTAAGCTATTGTTATCCTTTATTCAATATCATTAGTTTGCAGGGTGTTAGTAGTTTATCTATTTAAGGAGATGCAGTAGTCAGTAGTAGGTATATATTTTATTTGATCAATTGGTGTGTAAAGGTGTTTCCTACCTCAAGTGGATGTTATCAGCAATATCATTCTCTATTTCTTCTGCAATTCTCTTATAATTCCCTATCCTATCAGAAATTACCTATCACAAACAGGGACCTATTTGATTCTGAGAGAGAAATCCAGAGGTTGAGGAAGGCAATCACATATCATTGTGTGGGACATGTGGGCACCAATATCAAGCCCTCCAAGGCAATAGTTTGGCCATCTAAGGTAAGAAATCACCATGCAAATGGGTTTCTTGATGGGGAGAGCAATTCTGAGCTGCCAGAGAAAGGAAGAGGATATGGGGAGAGGATTGAGATGCCGAGGAAGGAAGTAGGAGAGTTGAAGGAGGTCATAGAAGGAAAGGAATATCTGTTGCAGAGCTACAAGGAACAGAAGGCAGAGCTTTCCACGAAGATCAAGGACTTACAACAGAGATTGGATTCTCAGCTTCCTAATATTTTGTAGGCACCGTCAATTTTTTGTGTTTTCTTGCTTTAGCATCCAAAAATATGAAGCTTCGATTTCTCCTTCTTTTTTTCCTCACAACATCTAGTTTAGCCAATTTTTTTAGGTGTTGTAGTCCTGGTGGAGCACGGGTGCAAGTGTTGAATGAGTGAGGTGTCGTGGTTTGAAAGGTATAAAGCAGGCATAGTAGTAGGTTCATCATTTCGATGCTTGTTTCTTGAGAAATGTTTGCTTTCTATTTAATGTAGATAACGGATAATGAGTTTCCTCCAAGGCTTCAATGTTATTAAAGAATATTGTTCTACTATTTTGCTAGCTCTACGAGCATTACCCTGCAATGAGTGAAAGAAACAATAAAAGAAGATTTGCAGCAGATCAAGCGTGTTGAAGAAACAATATGTCGACAAGTAGTAAAGGGGCATAATGGGTAGTTTAGGTTAAGTAAATCACGTGTGTCGCACGTGACAGGGGCTCCGTCAGGATTTAACAATAAATTTTGACGGAATACCTTTAAATGAGTTTTGAAACTTGGATATTCCAATTTGAAACATTTGCTAGTTCGGTAACCTTCTCTCTAAAACGCGTATAATTTGATACCCTTTTGTAAAATTATCCCTTAATGTTATCATCAGCTGCGTTAGAGTTACCTTATTCTTTTTTATGTTATGGACATCTGCACACGCAAACTACTGCTTGATGGCCCAAGTCGAGAATGGTTGTATCCATGGCCTTCTTCCCATCCTCCCTCTGCTGGAACAGCTCCTTACGTTGGAGAGAAAGCTCCCACAGATCAGTGGCATTGTCAGTTAGGCCATCTTGCTCCTCTCAGTTAGGCAAGAATACAAACAAATTCCTTTCTTTTTTTTTTCTTGCCTCAAATGGCCTCCTCCCCATCACCAACCTACTCATCTATCTCTTCCCTACCTACTGTTTTCGCTACCTAACCCATACCTCTGCACAACGTACATCATCATATCACTTTTATGGGATAATTGCACCGTTGGTCCCTGGGATTGGCCATAATTATTTTTCACTCCTTGTGGTTCAAAAATTTCATGGGAGGTCCTCATGGTAAACAATAATTACAAATTAATCCTTGAACACATTTTCCATTCAAAAATTAACAAATTCCGTTAGTCAGCCACGTCACACCCAATAGGAAGCCAACACGTGTCAATTGCAATAAAAAAAATATAAAATCTAATAAAAATATAAATAAGTAAATATTTATATTTTATTTATTAATATTTTTATTAAATTTTATTTTTTTATTGTAATGGACAAGTGTCAACTTCTTATTGGGTGTGACATGGCTGACTAACGGAATCTATTAACCTAGTGGATGAAAAATTGGTTCAGGGAGTGATTCATAATTATTGTTTATCACAAGGATCTCCCATGAACTTTTTAAACCACAGGGAGTGAAAAATAATTATGGTCAACCCCAGGGACCAACGACGCAATTATCCCCACTTTTAAACTCACCCAAGATAATCCCATATGGAAAGGTTGTTGTTATTCCATTCTAGAAGGCTCATACACAGTGGCGGAGCCAGGATTTTGGGTTGGGGGCTCAAGTTTTTTTTTTTTTTTTTGAATAAAAAAAATAAAGTTGAACAAAAATTAATTAAAATTTTTAACAAACACAATAAATAAATAATTAATAAAAATTTAATTATTTTTTAAAACGTATAAATATAACTTACAATTTAATTCAGTTGTCCTCGATGAGTCTTCAAACCTTGAAATCACTGCATGATTTTTTCATTGCTGATAGTCTTGAATATATCCTTCTCAATATACGTGACTAGACAATCATTCATCCACTGACCTCCCATTATGTCACATTATCAATTTTTAACAATATTCATTGCTGAAAATGCTCTTTCAACAGTTACTGTCACAATTGGCAGAATCAATGTCAATGTCACTAATGAATAAACCAATGGATACATGATATCTTTTTTCATCTCTACCATCTTCTCAACAAGTTTTTCAATCCCTTTAAGTGCTGCGAATTCTTCACTAAAATGCATGTCAATGATATATTTTTCAAGTTGGTTGTCCAAGGTGATAAGTTGAATTATTGAAAAATCATTTAGATAAAACTAATCAAGACGAAGTATATTATCCTTATTGAAAGCAACAAACAAGTCATCTGGATACAGGCACGCAACACAAAGTAATAATTTAGAATTCACCTCATTAAAGCAACTGTTAAGTTCTTGGATTGATACCACTCGCATTAGTACGAATCCTTGTAGGATAGGGCTATATTGAGGGTGTCGAACCTCAAGGACTGCATAGGAATTGTTATCAAGTTTTTTAAGATTAAATATAACTTAATTAAAAGATGTTTGATTTGAATTTTAACTAAGTTAAATGCATAAAAGTAAAAGACATAAAAATAAAGAGAGTTGTGATGAGAGAAAGAATAGAGGCTTGATTTCACCACTCACCGCATACCAATGGTCAATCATAAATTAACAAGGAAAATTCATACTATGCATGATATATGGCTCGCCTTACTCGAGTACTCAAGAAATTACCTCTAAAGAATAAGTATAATCCATCTTCGGTTGCCACGGACCATCCACCTAACCACTAAGATGCGGTACGACCCGTCTTCCCTAGGCATGGATTAGCTTTGTCTTTAATATGATACACACAATCAATGGAAAAGTATAACCCATCTTCGGTTGGTACGAACTGTCTACCTAAATTATACTAAACTAGGTTATAGTACAATCTGTATTCCCTTGGCATGGTCTATCTAAACCTCTTGATCATATGTCAATTAAAATCGTTGTATAACAATCATTCACATAATCATAGAAAATATGAAGGATTGAGTTCAATCAATATAAAAGACTTTCTAAGACAAGATAAGAAATTCATAATGATTGAATATAAACATTAAGATCAATTCTCACAGTTATACAACCATCATGGATATAGAAAATACCAAATTAAATACAATTAAACCATTGTTACTTGGAAAGGGCTACATCAAAACCCTTGTAAAAATTTAGCCGCTCATCGTGGTGCTGGGATAGCCCCCTGCCATATTCTTCTCCTCCTCAACTTGTCAAGCCTCCAAGAAGAATTTTCTATCTAAAGATAAACACAAGCACAAGCACCAGCACCAGCACACCTTCTCTTGAAGCTTAGGGGTCTATTTATAGAGAGGAGAGGTCTAGAAGCTCTTGGAATTCCAGAAAAATTGTCTCTTGAATCTTCTTGTCCAAGTAGGAGATTGAAACTTCAATCCAAGTAGGAAAAGGATTCAAACTTCGTCCACAATTGCGGTCTTTTATTGCGGGGCAATTTTGGCATAGTAAACTTCTAAATTAGGGAAACATATATTTGTTTCATTTTGTATTAGCTTTCCAACGCCACCAATTTCATTGCAATCCAATAGCTGAGCCAAAAGTTATGATCCAAACACTAAGATATGTGCGGAATCCAAATTTGAATCCAATCCGATTTTGACTCTTATTAGAGAAATTCTGATTTAATCATTCGCTTGATTTGATTTAACCAATATCTTCTGGATCTTCTCAAAATGTGCTTTAAGCCCAAAATCAATGGAATTAATAGAATCTTTAATTAAAACCTGAAAACATTAAAACAACACAAAATCAAACAAATAACAATGCTAAGGAATTAACATATATAAGTTAAGGGGCTTGAATGTGCAACATTCAACGCTTATCATCCATATTGGGGGACAACAATATTTTTTTTGGCACAAACACAGAAACTTCTTCAAATAATTAAAGAGTTACACCCTTCTTCTCTCATAGCTTGTAAACCCTACTTTGAAACTTCAACCAACTTCATTGCATTCAGAATATCTTGATCTTTTCGTTGTAATGCTTGGGATAACTCATTTGTAATTTCCAAAACACTTTTCTTTAAATGTAAATTGAAAGCAAATTCAAAAGTCTGTGTAGCGGCTGAATATAAACCATCTTCCGCGATATCTTCAACCGCATCAATGATAGAAGCAAACATGAGAATAAAACTAATAATTGCATTATAATGAAATCTCCAACGCGTATCTCTAGTTCTCTTTAGATTCATTTCTTGATTTAAGCCACGACCAATAGAAATTTCATTATTTTGTAGTGCTTCCACAACTTCAGCAATTCGTTTTTCACGAAGTGTGTCGTGACGTTTGCATTATGCTCTAACAACAATAAAAATACTATTAACCAAGCTAAAAAAAACTGCAATTTGGATGTGATTTTTAGCAACAACAACTAAAGTCAATTGAAACTGATGTACAAAGCAATGAACATAATAGGCAGATGAGTTTTCATTCAAAATAAGTGTTTTAAGTCCATTCAACTCACCTCGCATATTGCTTGCTCCATCGTATCTTTGTCCTCGCAATCTGATAATACTTATATGATGCTTGTTAAGTACTGACTCAATTGTCCTCTTCAATACTGCAGCTGTGGTATTGCTAACATGTGTAATGCCTAAAAAAGGTTCAATCACATGGCCCCTTTTATCAACATAACGCAAAACAATTGCCAATTGTTCTTTAACAAATATATCACGAGATTCATCAACTAGAATAGCAAATGACGAGTCTCCAATATCTTTAAGAATAGCATTTAGAGTTTCACTTGCTACAACATTTGCTATTTCTTTTTGAATGTCTGGTGCAATCATTTGATGATTTCAGGAGCATTTTCTAAGACTACCTTGTCAATTTCTTCACTATGTTTCGCAAGAAACTGCAACAATTCACGAAAATTTTCGTGATTACTTGAGTTTTTAGATTCATCATGGCCACAAAATGATAATCCATGTTCCTATAAAAATTGAATACAATTAATTGATGCATTCAAACGAGTTTTATATTCCATTTTCTGTTGACCTGATTGCTTGTCAAAAAATGTTATGATGCTTTGTTTCTGATTTAACAAAGCTTCACATCTTCGTCGAGCTTGATTATGTGCACTATTGTGAGCCCCTACATGATTATGTAACTTATCTTTCTTTTTCTAATTTTTTAAACCTTCAGTAACAAATGAGCCTCCTCCTGCTTGATTTCCAGTGTCTGGTTTGAAGAGATAACAAAACAAGCAATACACAACATCTATTAAAATGCTATATTCCAACTAGTTAGAATATTCTTTGAACCATGCTGGATTAAAACGATGCCATGTTTTTCCAAATTGTGTTTGTGAAAAATTATGGTCAAATGGTTGACAATGTCTTTTTTGTAGATATGCTCTTTGAATTTTGTCTGTATCACTAGGATGGTAATCATAAATTTTTTTCCTTAACCGAGAATCGGTTGGTAGATTTGCTAAATCTACCTCAATACGAGCTCATTTAGAATTTGATTGTAGCTCAATTGGATCATTGTTCTCCATAATCTCAAGCAACTACAATTATAAATTTTATACAATTAAAATATGAAACAAAAACTATATAAATTCATAGACAATTAAATATAAAAACAATTATAAAAAAGCAATCTAAATATAAAATAATAATTCAAATATAAAAGCTTAAATCTTAATCAATATGAAAGTTTATTACATAGTTGAAACTGAAAGGCTGGATTTTGTTTAGAAATTAATTTGAACGGTTGAACTTTGAAGGCATATTTGAATGGTTGAATGCTTTGAGTTGGAAGAAATACCTAAGAACAAATCGTACATAGTAAATTCTTCTACTTCTTCTCTCATTTCAGACTATTTCAGTGATTTGTAAAATAACACTTGAATGAGGAAGATATAGAAAAACAAAAAATAACACTCGTGTTAAGCTTAACCAGAAGCTCGAAGTCTAAAAAATTCTGACAAGATTTTTATGATTTGACATTCTAATTGAATGACATGCACACGGTGCTAAATAACAATATAGTGTTTTTTTTTTTCCAAGCCATAAGATACAGTTTAATTTACTTTTGTTAGTTTTTTACTTGTTAGATGTCATGTGCGGCAGGCATGTGCCTTGTAGCTGTAAAGTTGTAGTTGTTAGAGTACTTGAGTGTTTCTTCGTAAGTTGTGCATTCAAATTATTTAATGATTTGATTTTATTAAACCATTCAATTTATATTCTTTTAACTCTGGCTTGTAGTTGTTGAGACTTGACTCTTGATTCTTTTAAAAAAAAAAAATTCTGACTACTTTTAAACGGTGCATTTTGGAGAAAGAAAAAAAAAATAGTTGCCTTGTCTTCCATCTTCGTCCCTTCTTCAACCTCTGAACTCTGTAATTGTTTTTTACCTAGTTACATAAATGAGAAACGTCTATGACAAAAAAAAAAAAAAAAAAAAAAAAAAAAAAAAAAAAAGAAGAAGAAGAAGAAGAAGAAGAAGAAAGAAACCACGACAAAGGGTGGGTAAGTTTGCCCATTGATGAATTGCTGGGGGGAAGGGGGCATTTTAGGGGCATAGGAAAAAATTATACCAAAGATAAGGAGATTTTTTAGGAGGTGAGGGGGGAATTTGACCCCTCTCCCTCCGCCCCTGCCCATAAATGTTTGGTTTTGTCAATGGCTCCCATGCCCAACCACCAAAACTTACTCATGATCCCACAACTGGAGTTTTGGTAGCCAATCCCGCTTATCACACTTGGTATCACCAAGACAAAATGATCATGACTGCCCTCATCTCAACTTTATTCAAAGGGTTATTACCTCATGTGGTTGGTCTTTCCAGCTCTCGCACATTATGGCTTACCCTAGAGAAGTTATTCTCCTCAAAATCTCAAGCTTGTATCATGCAAGTCAGATACCAACTAGCCACTTTGAAGAAAGGCTTTCATCCAATTGCTGACTATTTTCAAAAGGCTCATGGCTTAGCCCATATGTTGGTCAACAACTTCAGCAACCAGACATTGTTTCCTTCCTACTTGCTAGACTTGGTGCTGATTACGATCCACTAGTCACTTCTATTACCACAAGGCTTGACCCAATCAACCTTGATGTTGGGAAATATTCCCGACTTGCTGAGTGGGCCGAGTTTCTATTTAACCAAGCCTAAAAAAAAAAATACTACAGAAACCAAACCCAATGGGCCCAACAGCGGCAAAGCCCAATGGGTTCACGATGATATTTTACCGAGATCATCTCACCCAAAGTTGGTAAAGTATCGAGCCTCTAATGATTATGGCGTACACCCCACAATCCAGGATCAGTTATCTAACCGACGCAGTGATTGTGAAGGAAGGTGCCCCACGATCTAGAATCGGTTAAAGACCGACTCCACGATCTATGCCACTATCTAGAACCGATTAAAGACCAACTCCACGATCCCACAATCTGTATTGTCGACAAATGCTCCAGACTTGACACATGGTCCAATGAAAAAACAGGACTACTCTCAAAACTCCATCTAGAAATACCTCACCACTACGCAGGTATAAAGAGATTGCTCTCTGCGGTTAAAAAAGAAATATACACTTGAGCTAGTACTGACTAAAGCATCGGAGTGGGACTGTCGGGTTCCCTCGACGCAATATTTCTCTTTTATAGATTAAGAGGCTCTTGGAGCTCAACAAGTCACCAAACTGGAATCTGTTCTAACAGATTGGCGCCGTCTATGGGAACGACTAGCAATTGTGCTTCGTTCACTACAAAAAAATAAAATTCGAGATGGTACGAACAAGAGCCACAGCCTCCAGAGCAAACAATCCCCACCTGAACCAGGAGGACCTTCCCGCCAAAATGCAGCTGAGATGGAAGCTCGAATAGCCCAGATGTCCAGGGATATAAAGGTTCTAACCCAACTAACAATTAAATAGACTTCTAATTTTAACAAGTGTGTGCAATAATGTGGAAAAAAATATCAAAATGCAGAATTAAAAGAGACATATTTTGTTGACGAAATGGAAACCAAACCCAAGATATCCACTATTAAGAAGATAAGACTAGTTATAAAGCAGTAGCACTCACATAACCTTATGCAGTAGTAGTACCTTGAACTTTGACGTGTAACCCAACACGAACGCCTCCCAACCAAGTTACCTACTTGAAGGGGTCTTCAATGGAATCCTTTACCTTATGGCCAACCCCTACGATAGACTTCAATTCAGCACAGCAACAGCACTTGGCAACGGCTTGAGAGAGACTAACTCAGCACAATAACTCTAAAATATAACTCTCTAAGTACTACGGAATTCAATACCAAATTTCTTACAATTCTCAAGCCTAGGGGTCTCTATTTATAGGCTACATGTTCAAATGAGCGTCTGGCTTGAAATACCTATACGTCGTTCGAACGATAGACATAAGGTGTCTGGACAGACAACTGTGCGATTGGCTTTCCAAATTTCTTTGAAATTCTTTCTTGAATTGAGCCGCGTCCCGAAGGCGTTGACCTAGCATCCGGACGGTCACACTTCAACTGCACGCAATTTCCATATCAAGGCTTGGCGCGTCTGGACCATAACAACTGTCGTCCGGACGGTTGATCTGATGCACGCAATTTCCATATATGAAGCTAAAGCGTCCGGACCATGAAGACTAACGTCCGAACATCTGGATTTTGAATGCACGACTTGCCTTATGAATGAGCGCGTCCGGACGTGAATCCACATCTTCCAGACGGTTGCAGCTGTCTTCCCATATCTGTGTTTTGGAAAGAAATCCCATAGCTGATCGAACACTGAGTGGCGTCCGGACGTGCTGCTGAGACGTCTAAACAGATGCAAGCTAGAACAATTTGAAGTTTCTCGACACAGAGGAAGGTCCGAATGGAAAGTTTCCATCGTCCAAACAGATGATGCTTGGAGAGTTGAACATCCAGATGAAATATCACGTCGTCCGGACAATTGCAAGGGAACCGAATTTAACTGCCTTGAAATCCACACAGAGTCTTCTTTGAAGAACAAAACAGAAGTGTAGATTTTGGATAAAGCAGCTTCCCTGTATAAAAAGCATCATTACATAGAAATGATTTTGTCCAACAAAATGTAGCCAATTATATACCAACACCAATAGAACCTCCGATTGCTGCAACGATTGACAAACGGACGAATCCCAGAAGAACCCGAGGGGCATGGGGAAAGAGAGCAACACCCACGAGGAAGAAGACAAAGAAAGTGGAAGAGCTCCTGAAAGGAGTCGGACTGAAAATCAATCTCTGCATGCGGGAGGCGTCAGGAACCTCCTCCCAGTGGAGACAAAAACCCTGTTGGAGAAGGTGTCGTGAATCCTCTGTTTGTAGAAAACATGCTCAACGAAGCTATTGCCACTCTTGATGAGAAGTATGAAGAAAAATACAACCAACTCCAACAGGAGATCCAGCAGAAAGATAAGGGAAGAAATTCCCGAGTCGACAACCTCCTGAACAAATCTTCCCTGTTTACCAAGCATATCATGTCGGTTCAACTCCCTGAAAATTTCAAAATGCTGAGTATTCAGCTCTATACCGGGATTGAGGATCCGACCGAGCATCTCGACAGCTACAAGATGCACGTGGATCTTTAGGGGACACCACAGGAATTGGCATGCAGAGCCTTTACACTTACTTTATTAGGCTCTGCCTAAGAATGGTTCCGAAAACTCCTTTCGAGCTCCATCGACAGCTTTGAGGATCTTGGACTAAAATTCCTAACTCAGTTTCTAGTTGGATGCAAGTAAAAGAAGCCCCCTAGCCAGTTAATGGTCGTACGTCAGAGGGAAGGCGAATCTCTGAAGGATTATGTAGTTCAATTCAATCAAGCTAGGCTCATGATGGACAATATGATCGAAGAAATGGTTTATGCAGCTCTTTACCAAGGACTGAGGGTGGAATGACCCCTAATGTTTGAGGTTACTTTTAACATGCCTGAGAATCTGACCGACCTCACTGACATGATTGAGAAATATGTAAACCAGGAGGAAACACTCGCGGCCCAAAATGAGTCCCGAAAAAGTAAGGTCTTGGAATTGGGGAGTTCCGGGAAAAACAAGAAGGTCCGACAAGAAGAAAAGCAGACCGAGACAAAGGCCACAGTAGGGCCTAAAAAATATCATCAAATCGGAAAAGAACAATGGAATCCTCTGAATTCTCCTATTAATGAGGTATTAATGGAGATCAAGAAAGACCCGTAGTATGAGCATCCTCGTCCGCTCTATTCTACACGCGTAAGAGATAAAAACTTACACAAGTTCTGTGCATTTCATAACTCCCGAGGCCATTCTACCGAGGAGTGCATAAATCTCCAAATATTGATTGAGAAATTTATCTAGAACGAAAAACTTCTCCACTTTATAGTGGATAATCAGGGCACCCCAGGCAAGATCAAGGACCTCGACAATACCAAAGCGAGAGACCTTGACAATATCAAGCCCAGGAGTCTAGGCATCGGAACGATTCTCCTCCGAGGTGCCAAGAAGATCGGCGAGAGAGAAGAAGAGAAGAACCTAGACGAGAGGAGGTTCAGAGAAGTAGAAGCAAAGGGGTCGAGCTCCGCGACCCTCAAAATGAGCGGTCATTGCCGACATCCGAACCATATTCGGAGGTTTCGAGGAGGAGAAATGAGCGCAGATAGAAAGATTTACGCTCGATAACAGAGACAGTGGGAGGTCATGGCAATAGAAAGACCTCACAAATCCCACCGGAAGGAGTCTTTGGTGGTGGGATTTTCGGATGAAGACTATGTGGGAGTTTCACTCCCTCATACTGATGCACTAGTGGTCACAGTGCAGGTGGCCAACAAACGAATCCACTGAATGTTGGTGGATAATGGAAGCTCGGCCGACATTTTATATTAGTCGGCATTCGGGAATATGGAAATCAACCTGAAGAAAGTAGTCCCAGCTACTTGCCCTTTGCTCAGATTTGTAGGAGAGCAAGTCCAACCAATTGGGTCGATCGAACTCCCAATTACGGCCAGGGATTATCCGACCACAAAGACCATCACGTTCAGATTTTGTTGGTTGATAGGCCTTCTGCCTACAATGCGATTCTCGGAAGAATAGCCCTCAATGACCTGAAAGCAATCACTTCCACCAGCATTTGAAGATCAAGTTTGTTAGTATTTTATGTTGGCTACATTCTGGATGACAAAAACACTTTATGTAACGGTTGCTTTTTAATAGGATTATCGGTTCTATTTAGAGTCTTCAAGTAATATGGATAGTGTCTCATTCATGCCATGTGTATGGTCACAAGTTTCTAGAAGATGTCCATGAAGATTCCATGCAATTTCCAAGTCAGAACAGCCGGTTCCTGTGTAACCGTCCGGACTGGCCTTTGAAGGCTTTCGGACGCCCTACAGTGTTTAGAAGCTTCAGCGTCGAAGATGTCCGGACATTAGGACAACACCGTCCAGACGCTAGGTCAAGCTTCTCCAATTTCTACTTGGAGTTGGATTTTATGTTCAGACACAGATCGGGAAACAGCAACCGTCCGGACGGAAGGGTAACACCGTCCGGATGCTTTTCAGGTTTCTAGGAGGATTTTTGCACACGTCTCAGTGTTTTTATCATAACTCTCTGCTCGAGTATCGGATTGAGACAAAATTGGTGCCGTTGGAAAGATAAGAAAAAATGCTACAACTTAAATGTCCGGAAGGCCAATAGAAATGTCCAAACAGCGGAAAGAGAGTAGCGTTCGAACGGCCTGCAGAAATTTGAGAAATTTCAAAATTCCTTTTCAGAGACGGTCGCAGAAGATTGTCTGGACGAGGCTAACTTCTGTCCGAACGGTCGACAGTCAGAGTCCGTTTTTCAGTAGATTTAGGGTTTCTTTAAGCCTATAAATAGGGGGCTCTAGGTTTGTAAATTGTACAGAATTCAATATTGAATTCTCTTAGCTTCGAGATGGTGTTTAGGGAGAATCGAAGATCTGCTAGCTCTCAAGCCGTTGCCGGTGTGTGCTCAACAGTTCGTGTAAAGTCTATCTTAGGGGTCGGCCCTAAGGTAAAAGAATACATCAAAAACCCCTTCAAATAGGAGATCTGGTTGGAAAGCGTTCACGACAGGCTTCGGGTCAGAGTTAAAGGTACGACTACTGTATAAGGGTATGTGAGTACGACTGTCTTGTAACTAGCTTTGTTTTGGGATAGTAGAGTTCCTGGGTTTGGCTGCCCTGGAGTGGTTTTTTCTCTTCATAGAGTTTCCACTTCGTAACAAATATCTTGTCTTATTTAAATTTTGCATTTAAGATATTTTGTTTCACACAAACACACACTTGGTCAATTTAGAAGTCAATATTTAATTTTCAAAGTTCCCAACTAAAAGAGGAGTCGGAGAAGTAAGGGGAGAACAGGGGGTAGCACGTTAGTGTTACAATGTCACGATGAAGGAAACTCCTAAGGATAATTGTAAGAAGGTGAGAGAGCAGTAGCAACTATAGTCGGGGGAGTTGGCCGAGGAGATGGAAGAACAAGAACTCGAAGGTGTGGAGAGAAAAGTCAGGTTCGGATCTCTGCTACCTCCGAAAATCAAAGAATCCTTGGTGGCTTTCCTCCGAAGCAATATGGATGTATTCGCCTGGTGCCATGAAGACATGCCAGGGATCGATCCCTTGGTAATCTCGCATAGGTTGTATGTTGATCCAAATCACCGACCCATCAAGCAAAAGAGAAGAAATTTTGCTCCCGAAAGAAACCAAGCCATACATGAAGAAGTGGAGAAGCTACTGCAAGCCGGCTTCATTCAAGAGGTGGACTATCCCTAGTGGCTGGCCAACGTTGTGTTGGTAAAAAAAATGAGCAGGAAATGGAGAATATGTATAGATTTTACAGACCTCAACAAGGCATGCCCTAAGGACAGTTTCCCTCTCCGCCGGATGGATGAACTGATAGATTTCACCTCGGGGCATGAGCTCCTCAATTTTATGGATGCCTTCTCAGGCTACAACTAGATCCACATGCACGAACTCGATGAAGAGAAAACTTCTTTCATCACTGACCGAGGATTGTATTGCTACAAGATGATGCCTTTCAGTTTAAAAAAGGCCTGCGCAACCTATTAAAGGCTAGTCAACAAAATGTTCTGAGATCAGTTTGGGAGGAACGTGGAAGTATATATGGATGACATGTTGGTGAAAAGCCGGAAAGTGTTCGGTCATTTGGCTAACCTTGAAGAGACCTTCAACAAGTTGAGGAGCTATTAGATGAAATTGAACCCGGCAAAATGCGCCTTCAGCGTATCATCAAGAAAATTCCTGGGGTTCATGGTCTCAAACAGAGGGATCGAGGTGAACCCGGAGAAGGTCCGAGCTATGCTGGAAATGTAGGCTCCTCGTACAACAAAGCAACTACAGCAATTGACTAGGAGGATTGCGGCTTTAAACCGTTTTCATCTCTCGATCAACAGACAAGTGCTTGCCTTTCTTCAAGATACTTCGAAAGACGTTTGTTTGGAGTAACGAATGTGAAGAGGCTTTCGGCCAGCTAAAGGAATATTTTGCCCAATCCACCACTCCTAAGCTCACCAGAAGAAGGGGAAATCCTCTACCTATACCTTACAGTGTCACCATCAGCTATTAGCTCGGTACTAATCCGGGAAGAATCTGAAGTTCAAAAACTGGCATTTTTCACCAACAGAGCGTTGCACAGAGCCGAAGAGATATATCCTCAGATTGAGAAGTTGGCTTTTGCCCTCATCACTTCAACTCAAAGGTTGAGGCCATACTTTCAGGCAAACGATGAGTACCCTTTGAAGAAGATATTGCAGAAACCCGACCTCTCGGGTAGATTGGTAAACTAGGCTGTAGAGCTCAGAGAATTCGATTTAGAATTTTATCCGAGAACCACAATCAAAGCTCAAATCTTGGCGGACTTCATTGCAAAATTCAGTAATCTTCCCGAAAGCGAAGAACTTCCTGAAGGGGATACATGAATAGCCTATGCTGATGGATCATTCATGAAATCCCGAAGTGGAGCTAGAGTTGCCCAGACAACCCTAGACAAAGAGGAAATTTTGGTGGCATTAAAGCTGAATTTCCCGACCACAAATAATGAGGCAGAATATGAAGCTGTAATAGTAAGCCTCAGCTTAGCAGAACATCTTGGGGCAAAAAATTTAGAGATCCGGAACGACTCATAGGTTGTTGTCAGTCACGTCCAAGGTGGGTCCGAAGCCAAGGGAGAAAAAATGATTGAATACCTGTCGAAAGTTCGTAGTTTTTGGGACCGTTTCGAGCAAGTGGTAATCACCCAAATCTCAAGGACCAAGAACGAATTGGTTGATGCATTGGTTCGGCTAGGGTCAGCCACGGATGAAAAGATCACAGCCTCAAAGCAGCATGTAGTGGTTCTGGATAACCTTTCTATAGCCAACTTTGAGTCGATGATGCAGATTGAAGATTCCTGCACCATCCCTGAATGGGCTAGGGCTGTAGTCGAACACCTGAAGGATAGAAGACTCCCAAAAGAAAGAAGGAAGCTCAAAAAATCCAGATGCGGTCAGCTCGATACACTCCCACCGGTGAAATTCTATATCGCCGAGGTTATACGCTGCCACTCCTAAAATTCCTCTCAACAACCGAGGTAGGTATGTACTAAAAGAGATTCACGAGGGAGTATGTGGTAGCCATTCTGGAGGCCGGATGTTAGATCACAAAGCTGTACGAGCTGGCTATTATTGGCCCACGATGAACTGGGATTCAATAGAGATGGTCAAAAAGTGCGACAAATGTCAGAGGTTCGCAAAGGTTCAGGCAAATCCTCCAGCATAATTCAGCTCAATTTCATCACCATGTCCATTTGCCCAATGGGGGGTCAACCTTGTAGGGCCCATGCCCCCGGGAAAAGGGAATTGCAAATTTTTGGTGGTCGTAGTGGACTACTTTACCAAATGGGCAGAAGCTGAACCCTTGGTGACTATCACAACCGGGGCAATCGAAACTTTCCTTTGGAAGGCGATCGTATGTCGGTTTGGGATACCATACGCCTTAGTTACCGACAATGGAACACAGTTTGACTGCAGACAATTCCAAGAATGGTGCTCTGAGCTCAAAACCTGCCATTTCTTTTCATCAGTGTACCATCCTCAGTCCTACGGACAGGTGGAAGCTACAAACAAAACCTTGGTGAGGATTCTAAAGAAGAAGCTCCCGAAGCGATAGGGAGGATGGGTAGAATATTTATCGGAAGTCTTATGGTCTTACCGAACCACAACTCGCTCGGCAACTTCAGAAACTCCCTACTCCCTAGCATTCGAAACCAAAGCGGTGATCCCAGTTGAAGTAGGCTCCCCGAGTTTTTGCATCCAGCGTTATAACCTTGGCCTCAACAGCGAAGGGCTAAAACTCCACCTGGACCTATTAAACGAAAAGCGAGAAGAAGCAAGAATTAGAACATCCGCTTACAAAGAAAGACAGCCCTGTACTACAACAAGGCAGTCAAGCCCTGATCATTCATTCCCAGCGATTAGGTGCTTCGAAAGGTGACATTGGCAGCCAAAGACCCAACGGATAGGAAATTGGGACCAGTTTGGGAAGGTCCTTTTCGAATCACCAAATGCAATCCAAAAGGAGCATACCACCTCGAAGACATAGGAGGAAAGAAGTTGCCGAGACCGTGGAATGCCGAACACCTCCATAAGTATTATATGTAATCTGATTATTTTTAAACTCGCTTGTTTATCAATAAATGCAGATTCAAACAGCAAACAAAACATCTAATCACAGCAACGAACAACCAAATCCTTGAAATTAAGGATCGGTAGAAACCGACCCGATTCAAGTTAGATGCTGCAAATCCTCGAAATCAAGGATCGGTAGAAACCGACCTGATTCGAGCTAGATAAATCCTCCTCAAAATCAAGGATCAGTAGAAACTGGCTTGATTCAAGCCAGATAAATCCTCCTCGAAATCAAGGATCAGTAGATACCGGCCTAATTCGATCTAGATAAATCCTCCTCGAAATCAAGGATCGGTATAAACCAACCTAATTTGAGTCAGATAAGTCCATCATGCCCCGAGAAACCAATTTGCGGGACCAAGTGTGAATCCTTGAAAAATCTGAAACTGAACCGTACTTGGTGAATCTTTTGAAAGTTTCTATCTTTTCAACAATACATTGATCTTCGGTAAAAATCGAATTTAGCTAAGTCTAAAAGTTGGGGGGTACAAGGTATGATGTATTCAGCCCTTTGCAAAATATACAATATGCAGGTACCGAAAGTAAAACTACGAAAATTATATATAGAAATGCTAAAGCTTCATTAAAATTTGAATAATAAGTGTATACAAAGAAAGCTGCCAAAGCTACAAAAAGAAAATGGCCAGAGCTACAAAATGCCGAAAACCAAAAAAACAAAAACAAAAAAAAAAAAAAAAAAAAAAAAAAAAAAAGAAATTTGGCTAAGGCTTCTTGGCACTCGGATCCTCAAAATCTAGGTCAGCAGCAGAAGCTTTCACATCAGCATCCTCGATCGGAGCATCTAAATCCGTCGGCTCAGTATCCTCCTCGACCCAATCTTGGACGTCTGGAATCAAGTCTCGGCTTATTCCCCTTAGCTCTTCAATAGCCTGATCGGGAACGTCCATGAAGTCCGTATACATCAACTCGACAAAGTTCAGGGAAGGTATCAAAGGGTTGAGTACAAAGTCCTTTAAGAGAGCCAAAACCCCAACTAAAACCGTTAACCCACGTTTGGTCTCGGACCTTGGTGAAGGCCAGAATCTGACTATTATATCGATCGGCCTTCAACTTATAATGCTTGGATTTCTTCTGATGCTCCCAGCACTTGAACTTAGCCTTCAGTAGATCTGCTTGAGCGGCCTGATTGTCGGATTCAGCTTCTTTCAACTTATCTTCTGCTGCTCGCTAAGACTCTTCGGCAACTCGCTAAGCTTCTTCAGCGATCCTCTTCTGCGCTGCTGCTACGCTTAAGTTGGCTCGCATGAGAGTATTGATGGACGATGTGGCCGAGTACTTCGCCTCGACATTGTCGACATGGGCCTTAAGCGTAGACAACTCGCGAGCCCTTGCATCCAGCTCTGCAGTAAGTCCACGACTAGTCTCCTCGGCCAAATTTCGCCTCAACTCGGCATCAACGATCGACTCATCGTACTTGGCCAACTCCATCTCCCGCTCGGCAAGAAGCTTGCTTAACCTGGCCACCTCGGACTCTAGGGACTGCCGTTGAGCGAGCTCAAATTCGAGCTCAGAAACCCGACGCCTAAGCTCAGCCACGACCGAAACTTGGTCTTGGTGGAATTCCCTATGTTGGTCAAAAAGAGCAATGGTGTCCACCAGTTGCTGCCGACCAAAACAAAAACTTCGAAAATTTCTTGAAAACGAGAAAAAAAAAAAAAAAAAAAAAAAAAAGCTCACCATGGTTTGTAGCTGGACCAAAGCTTCAATCATTTCCTCGGACAAATTGCGTCTAACTATACTCTCCCCAAAATAACTAGAAGGAATGAAGCCCCGAACTGTATCCATAATCAGCTTGGCCAAACGCTCCTCCTCAAAGGCTTGCTCTAATTCCTGAGCCAGCCTGAAGAACCCGATGGAATCATGAATGAAATATTAAATGACTTCTAAAATAAACAAGTGTGTGCAAAAATGTGTGCAACAAAATATCAAAATGCATAAATAAATGAGACAGATATTTTGTTGACGAAGTGGAAACTCAGTTAAGAGAAAAACCACTCCGAGGCAGCCAAACCCAGGATATCCACTATTCAGAAGACAAGACTAGTTACAAAGTAGTAGCACTCACATACCCTTATGCAGTGGTCGTACCTTGAACTCTAACGTGTAACCCAACACGAATGCCTCCCAACCAAGTCTCCTACTTGAAGAGGTCTTCAATGGAATCCTTTACCCTAGGGCCAACCCCTAAGATAGACTTCAATTCAGCGCAACAACAGCACACAATGACAACGGCTTGAGAGAGACTAACTTAGCGTAGCAACTCTAAAATATAACTCTCTAAGCACTAAGGAATTCAATACCGAATTCTTGCAGTTCTCAAGCCTAAGGGCCTCTATTTATAGGCTACAGGTTCAAATGAGCATCTGGCTTGAAAATCCTAGGCCCCGTCCAAACGGTAGAAAAAAGGCGTTCGAACGAACAACTGTACGATCGGCTTTCCAAAATTTTGCTAAAATTATTTCCTAATTTAAGCCGCGTCTAGACGGTGTTGCCTTGTTGTCCGGACGGTCGCACCTTTGCTGCACGCAATTTTCATATTAAGGCTTTTCTCGTCTTGACCATAGGAATGATTGTCCGGACGGTTGATTTGATGCACGCAATTTTCATATATGTAGCTCGTGCGTCCGGACCATGACGACTGGCATCCAGACGTCTAAATTTTGAATGCGCGACTTGCCTTATGGATGAGCGCATCCGGACGGGAATCCACATCGTCCGGACGGTTGCAGCTGTCTTCCCATATATGTGTTTTGGAAAGAAATCCAAAGCTGGTCGAACACTAAGTGGCATCCGGACGTGTTGCTGAAACGTCCGAACAGATGCAAGCTAGAGCAGTTTGAAGCTTCTCGACACAGAGGAATGTTCGGACGGAAAGTTCTCAACATCCAGACGGATGATGCTTTGGATAGTTGGGCGCCCAAACGGTATATCACGTCATCCAGACGGCTGCAAGGGATCTGATTTCTCTAACTTGTAGATTGTGCAAAATCTTCTAGAAGGCTTCTGAATAGCTGAATCCCTATTTAAATGCATCATTACATAGAAGTGATTTTGTCCAACAAAATGTAGCCAATTACAACCTAACAAACTCCCCATTTGGCCATTTTGGGACAAAAATCACTTGACCAGTTAAAAATACAATACCGGTCCAAATCAAAAATTACTCCCCATTTTTGTCACAAAAGGACAAAGGGTAAAATAGAGTAATGAAAAGGAAAAAAAAAAAAAATACACATCAATTACTCCCCCTAAATGTCTCAGAAGGACCAGGGTAAACAAAGTAATAAAATATCCAAGAGTTTTAAAAGTGTAACATAACATCCAAAACAGAATATCATAATGTCTCAAAAACAACAAAGCAAAAAAAAAAAAATTCAAGATGCATCAGCCATCGGCACATTGTCCTCATCATCACTGCTGGACGGATGATGATGCCTGAGACATTCCTGGATGTCCAGCTGGCTCTACTCCACCCAGAGATTGATCGAGTGAACCCCTTGCTGCAGAGATGAAAGTGTCAGTTGCATAGTGCTCATGCAGCTCTGAAGTGCAGCTAATGCCTCCAAAATCTGAGCATAGCTAGCATCCTGCTGTGGAGGAGCAGTCTGTGAAAAGGATGCCATGTTAGGAACTGCTACTTGGATGGGAGGGGCTATGGAGCATTATCTAGATCATCATACCTCAGCTGGGCATTAGACTTCATCAGCGTCTGCTTGCTGATGGGATCCTGAATCTTCATTTTCGACTCTCCAGTGACGCCGATGCCTGACTGTAAAATAATTTGAGTGAACAGGCAGCCAAAAGGCAGACCAGTATTGCTCTCATCACGAGCCTCCAAAATAATTCCCAAAATATGCTTGCACCGATCCTAATGGTGGTGGTCTCCTCTCCTTGGGGGATAGCATGAAAAAATTCTCTGAGATCATCCAGAGAATGAGGTAATACCACTTCATTGTACGGGCTACCAGAGATATGGAGAACAGGCACCCCGATGAACTGACTGATGATCTGGGGATCAACAGTGATAGTATGCCCATCCACAATGGACTGAAGAACCATCCCGTGGTCATCATCCTGAACAACCTCGAGATTGGCATAAAACAAATTGACCAGCCTGGTGAGCACAATACAGGTGCAGTTGTGAAGATATCCTCAGTGGTAGGTCTGGATGATATCGTGAATGCTGTCTAGAGGAGCCACCATAATATCTGGACGAACCACGTTCCGTTCGGCAATGATAGTTATGTTCATGATTTTGGCTCTCAGGGCTGCCATCTCTCCGTTTGTCCTCTGTCAGACCCTGCGTTGTGGACTGCCAGCAGACATGTTTCTGCAAAAATAACCAACAAGTTTTGCCAAAAATAATCCAAAAAGATCAGATTCTTGTTAGTTCCAAAAGAAAATCCAGCATTGTAACGGCAGTAAATTGGACATTTCCACACAGTACATCCAATAAAAACACAATACAAGTCCAAAATACCACAGAAACATATGACCCCAACACAACAGATATCACAAATATGCAATTTTTATTCTCAAAAACATTTCCCAAAATAATCAATATTCTAACAGTTATCAAAATACTGAAAAGAATAAAGAGAACTTGAGAAAGTACCTGGAATGAAGAGAGTAATGCACAAAAGGACAAAAAGAGCCGAGATTTTGCACTAACTCACAAGAAAATCGCACAAAAAGACAAAATTTCAAAAAAAGTGGGGTATGCTTAAGAGATGCGGCGGCTAGGGTTTATAAAACTTGTGGGGTCCCCGTCCGGACGGCCCACTAACCCGTCTGGACGCGCGTTGCCACATAAGCATGCAACAGGTCCCGCGCGTCCGGATAGTAACCTTACCGTCAGGCCGTCTGAGCCGCACCCGTCTGGACGCAAGGAGAGACCGTCCAGACACTTCACACTGAAAAGACATAAACTGAAGGAAAATTTGCATAAAATATTTTTCCTAATGTCAGCTTCAAAACACGCTTGTATAATCAACTGATAAAGCAATCAAATAGCATCTCAAAACTATGCAGAGATATAAAAGAGAGTTCAGAGTTTAATCAGAAATTTTCCTATAGACATAAAATTTTAATAGATTACTCAACTCATGCAATACGTGTGTGTGTGTGTGTGTGTGTGTGTGTGTGAAGACTTTCTCAAAAGGTATAAATTTCACTGATATGACAGAAAGCAACCAGATTTTCTAGACAAGAGAGAAAATTAATGAAATATCAGTCAAAAGTCAAACCTTATAAAGTAGTAGGGCCTAGCCACCCTATCTAATACACTCCACCTAAGATGCAGCACCTAATTGTTTTACTTGTACCATGAAGGACAATGTAAAATTTTACTTGCACCATGAAGGACAAGGCATAAAGCTAATTTAGCACTGAGGCAGTGAATAAAAGCATATAACACAGAAAACTAAAGTATTACTGTTTGATTCTTGTTGGTGCTGCAACCTAGAGAGAATGCTAGAATTTTTAGACTCTAGATTCAACTAGCATGTTGGTCAATTTGGCCATCTTATAAAAAACATCCATCTTATTTAGAATTTCCAGAAGCAAAAAGTCAAAAAAGAAAAGATGTACCTTAGGGGAGCCTTAGATAGTGCATATTTTTTGATCGCATGAGGAAAGTAACTATCCAGCTTTTACATACACAGGAAAAACTTGGCAGAAATATAGTCATAAACTCTCAATCATATCTAAGCAAAGTTAATCAATGCATAAAGAATGAGATATCAGGCAAAAATACAAGCATTATCTGACATGCCAAGAAAAGAAAAATAATATTCCCTGCATTTTCTCCCCCAATTTTTTTTTTATTTATATAAAATACAAAAACATGCTTTATGGAAATAACATCATGAAACAAGCATGCAAGGCAAGATCAAACCTGTGAAGGATCAAAGTTGCCAATACAGAAAAACAGTTGTCTGACGTGCTTTTTCTGTCTTCCCCATATAGTACCTGCAATATTCTCTCAAGAGAAATAGGGGGCAAAAAAAATGGAGGTTCCAAGATTGAATAACAAGTATAAGATATAACAAATAAAAGATCACGCAATCAAACCTAATGCCTTAGGATTAGGAACTAGATCCTAAGCACGAATACCTCCACCTACTAGGTGAGACCATTCCATCTCATGGGGTGAATGTCTTCCTTCTTCTTGACCCAAGCCTGCCTTCCTATGGGTGGTTGTTGGCAGGACTTCATCTGCTGATCCATCCATAGCATCATACTTTGCATCCAAATAGGTGGCTCCCTGCAGTATAGATCATCTTCCACCTTCTGCAGCTTTTTGAAATGCTTGGATTTGTTGAACTTGGATTTGCCACTATGATTGGTAAGAACAAATCTCTGTTGAGGCCGTTGATGCTGAGGAGCCTGGTGCCTTGGGGCATGATGCCTAGGGTCTTGATGTCATGGGGCTTGATAAAGAGCCTGATGCCTTGGAGCTTGATTCCATAGAGCCTGGTAAGGATCCTGATGCCATGTAATCTAATGCTGGGCCAGAGGTCTTGTGCCGTAATTTGCTTGTCTGGGCACTTCTTTCTAGACCTTTGCTTTCTGAGCTTTGAGGAAAGAGCACTAGGGTTAGACATGCCCACTTAGTCCGCAGTGATGGCATATGGGAGATTTTCTGATGGTAGGGGGCTTCTGAGTACTTGGAATATCTCCATTGATTTTGTCCTTCCCTTTATCCTCAACAGTGGGGGGAGGCTCTGGGACTGCAGGCTAAACAAAGACAGTCCTAGAAGTAGAGGGAATATCAGAAGGAGGAGCTACATACCCAAGACCAATCTTGTCTGATGGGCTCTTCTAAATTGATAGCATGTGAGTAAGCTTTTCTTCGGTGACTCTCTCTAATTGGAGCTGTGTCTCTAGTAGCTTCTCCTCTAGCTCTTGTATCTTGCGCAGCAATGAACTCTTCTCAATCTGTAAACTATTCAGATCATGAATGTGCTGCTTGCGACCTTCCCTCAGCTTTTCAAACTCTACATAGAGGGTTTTATAAGCCTCCTTGAGTTCTTCCCCATCATCATTGTGCTCTGAGTAAGAATCTTCCTCTTCTACATGCGGAGCCACGAAGGATAGAAATTTCTCTTGCTCAGGAGCTTCTTCTTCTTCGGACTCATCACTGAGAGTCGCATTATATACCTTCCTCTTACCCTGCTTGAGGTTCCCACAGTCAGCCCGTATATGCCCAAACCCTAAGCATTCAAAACATTTTGGGCCTCTGGGATCTTTCTTCTCAACTTCCTCAGGTTCAGCTTCTATGTGGACCTTCTTCATTTTTTTGGAAAACTTCTTCTTGAACCGCTCATTTCTCATTAATCTTCCGAAATTCTTGGCCAGCATGGCCACAGCTTTTTCTTCATCTTCAGAGTCGTCTCCAGGTGAGACTTCAACCTTCTTCTTGGAAGCTTTCAGGGCAATGGTTTTTAGCTTCTTAACCGAGGGCAAGGACAGCTCATAAGTTTGAAGAGATCCCACCAACTCTTCAATCTTCATTTCTTACAGATCTTTGCTTTCTTCAATTGTAGTTACCTTGATTCTGAAACGCTCAGGTAAAGATCTTAGAATTTTACGGATGAGTTTTACATCAGAGATGGTTTTCCCAAGACTCACCATTGAGTTTCTTAGATTGCTCATCTTGGAGTAAAAACTCTGCGAATGTCTCATCCTCCAACATCTTAATTTCTTCAAATTTAGAAATCAACATTTGAAGTTTGGCAGATTTAACAAGTTTGGTGCCTTTATATGTTGTTTCTAAAATTTGCCACACTTCTTTAGCGAATTCACTATTTGAGATTCTTGTGAATTCAGATGGTGAAAGTGCTTGACAAAGAGCATGGAGAGCTTTATCATTGGAAAGTCGTGTGTTTTTCTCAGTGACTAGTTCGAGAGTTATCCGCTGGCTTAGTCCAATGGAATCCTTTACCCTAGGGCCAACCCCTAAGATAGACTTCAATTCAGCACAGTAACAGCACACAACAACAACGGCTTGAGAGAGACTAACTCAGCACAGCAACCCTATAATATAACTCTCTAAGCAATAAGGAATTCAATACCGAATTCTTGTAGTTCTCAAGCCTAGGGACCTCTATTTATAGGCTATAGGTTCAAATGAGCGTCTGGCTTGAAAAACCTAGGCGTCGTTCGGATGGTAAACATAAGGCGTCCAGACCGACAACTGTGCGATTGGCTTTCCAAAATTTCACTGAAATTCTTTCCTGATTTGAGCCGCATCCGAAAGGTTTGCCCTGTCGTCCGGACGGTCGCACCTTCGCTGCATGCAATTTCCGTATTAAGGCTTCGCGTGTCTGGAACATAGGAATGATCGTCAGGACAGTTGATCTAATGCACTCAATTTCCATATATGTAGCTCACGCGTCCTGACCATGACGACTGGCGTCCGGACGTCTGAATTTTGAATGCGCAACTTGCCTTATGGATGAGCACATCCGGACGGGAATCTACATCGTCCGGACGGTTGCAGCTGTCTTCCCATATCTATGTTTTGGAAAGAAATCCATAGCTTGTCGAACACTGAGTGGCTTCCAGATGTGCTGCTGAAACGTCTGGACGGATGCAAGTTGGAGCAGTTTGAAGCTTCTCAACACAGAGAAAGGTTCGGACGGAAAGTTATCGACGTTCGGACGGATGATGCTTTGGACAGTTGGGCGTCCAGACGGTATATCACGTTGTTCGGACGGCTGCAAGGGATCCGATTTCTCTGACTTGTAGACTGTTCAGAATCTTCTAAAAGACTTATGAATAACTGAATCCCTGTTTAAATGCATCATTACATAGAAGTGATTTTGTCCAACAGAATGTAGCCAATTACAACCTAACAATGAAGAGGCATGTTGCTCGGCTCGGCCGCCTCGACTCCAAAGCCAGCAAAGGGCCTGCTGCTAGATTTGGCTGCCTCGGCTCCAAGGCCAGAAAAGGGCCTGCTGCTCGGACCAACTACGTCAGCTTCGAGGCCGATGAAAGGACTACTTCTTGGCCCCACTACATCAGCCTCGGGGCCAACTAAAGGCATGCCGCTCTGCTCGGCAACTTTGCCCCTCGCATCCGGAGACCTTGCGACCTCACAGCAATTGGCGGCAGCATCTGATTCCAGCACCTCCCGAGTCTCAACCTCGGCTTCAACATGAACGATCGGTGACTTTGGCTGATCTAATTCAATTACGGGAATTGTGGTCGTTGTTGCTTCAGCCCCGTCTTTGTCCATAGCCTGTACCTAGGCCTCGTCTTCATCACGGAGCTTCAAAGCTCCTTCATCTTCGTGGGCCCGAGGCACGACCTCCTTAGCAGCATCTCGAATTGAATCCTCGGGAGTAATTACCGACAGGGGCTCGGCATGAATCGAAGTATCTTGGACTGTCGAGACCGAAACAATAAACTTAAGATATGACCGAGCGGCTTCCATCCTTGGCTTCTTTATGGTTGGCGCCTCCAAAGATTTTTTAAGCAACCGAGGCCTCTTCTCGGTGCCCTTCGAATTTGCTGCCTCCTTCTCAGCAGCCTTCGACTTCGCTGCCTCCTTCTTAGTAGCCTTCGACTTTACTGCCTCCTTCACGGCAGCCTTTGACTCCGCTGCCTCTTTCTCAACAACCTTCGACTTTGCTGCCTTCTTCTCGACAGCCTTTTTCATCTTAGACACCTGCTCGGCCCTAATCCGTTGGGCATCAGCAAGGAGCTACTTTACAGTCTTAGGAGCTTCCTTTGGCTCCTTAGGCTTCTTTGATCCCTCCAGGACCTTTTCTTTAACCTTTCAGGTAGAAACCTCAGAGTTGTCTGTCGGTTTCTGAGACTTGCCCTTCCTCACTTTCAAGTAAGGAACATCTGATATCGGGATGTTATACCTGAGAATATTCCTCATGTTCTTGTTCGTCACAAGCCAATCGAAATCCAACTTGTCTTCGTTGGCTTTAACCTTGGAAAAGGTGATCATGGTATCAACATTGTCAGTTTGCTCATCGGTGAGCTAAGGGGGTTCGTCTGATTCAGCCTTCATACGGTCCCATTCCCGAGGCACCCTCTGATCCTCGAAAAAAAAATGATGACTCATCCCTTTCCAACTAGCCGAAGACTCTGAAAACCTGCTCCTTCCATTCCTTGTTGTTTGAATACCTCCAAGCAAGTTGGATAAATGAAGGCTTCCTTCGAACGGTAAATTCCACAATGTCGTCCCGACGGAAGCCAGCACAGTAAATCATGAAGAACTCGGCAATAGACATCCTCTTCTGAAGCTCAATTCTCCAAAGGATGAAGGAGGCGAACAGGTACCTCCATCCATTTGGTTTGACTTAAGAGGGAGCCACCCCCAACTGCACCACAAGTTCCTAAGCTATCGCTGGGAAAGGGAAACGGAAGCCAGCCATCATCATCTATTCAATCATGGTCACATCGCAGCCAGCGATGGAAAGATCATCAAGCTCCTGAAAGTGAAGCTTCACAGAATCCAAAATATTGTAACTTCGACGAAGACGAGCTTCGTCAGATGCCAAGATCAAGGTCTTAAACCTGTTCTCGTGGGGAAGTTCCAATGAAGTCAGTGAAAAGAAGCTTGAATGAAGTTGGTGAAAAGAAATTTGAATGAAGTCAATAAAAGTTTGAGTGAAGTGGGTAAAATGTTCGAAGGAGCTTGGCAAAATCAAGAAAGTTCACCGAAAAAAAGGAGTTGTTCGCTGGAAAACTCAGAAAGTTTGAGAAAATTCGAGAATGTAAAAAGTGAAAGTAAAGAAGTGAAATGTAAAGGTGTGGGGGGGGGGTTATATAGGCCTTCCTTCAGACACTGAAAAGATCCGCATTGAATGCGCTGAGTTGAAGAGACAGTAGCCATCGGGCAGATAACTTGCATTAAGAGACAAGCCATACACGCACCTTAGCGCGTGAATCGATTATCAAGACCAAAAATGGCTGGGCGTAACTACACGCGCCATATCGGAATTCGAATTGATCTGACAGCGCCATATCAAAATTCGAACCGACTTGACAGTAGTATCCCGAATCTCGTCATGACCAAAATAATCATTTCAGATGTTTCAGCTTCCAAAGACGTTTGAATTTCAAATTTTTTCAAAAATTTGAACTTCAAATTTCTCAACATTTTCTGAAAAGAACGGACCGAAATGTTCCAAATTTGACCTCAACATAATCGCACAAGAAAATTCCTTTCTCCGAAACCACTTTGGGCAAAAGGAATTGGGGGGTAACTATTGGGAAATAATCCCGACCTGCCGAGTGGGACAAGTTTCTGTTCAACCAAGCCCAACAACAAACTACAGAAACCAAACCCATTGGGCCCGACAGCGGTAAAACCCAATGGGTTCACGATGATATTTTATCGAGATCATCTCACCCAAAGTCGGTAAAGTACTGATCCTCTAATGATTATGGTACACACCCCACGATCTAGGATCAGTTATCTAACCAACCCAGCGATTGTCACGGAAGGTGCCCCACGATCTAGAATTAGTTAAAGACCGACTCCACGATCTACGCCACAATCTAGAATCGGTTAAAGACCAACTCCACAATCTGACGATCTGTATTGTCGACAAATGCTCCAGACTCGACACGTGGTCCAATGAAAAAACAGGATTACTCTCAACACTCCATCTATAAATACTTCACCACTACGCAGGTACAAAGAGATTGCTCTCTGTGGTTAAAAAAGAAATATACACTTACGATAGTACTGACTAAAGCATCGGAGTGGGATTGTCAGGTTCCCCCGACGCAAGATTTCTCTTTTACAGGTTAAAAGGTTCTTGTAGCTCAACAAGTCACTAAATTGGAATTTGTTCTAACACTTGATGATCCTTATGGTCATCTACTCTCTTATGAGCTCCAACTTGAGCAGTACACTGCTGCTATTGATATCTCGACCTCCATTGCTAATGTTGCTCAGCAACAACCACCTACTCAATAAAGAAATAATTGTGGTTCTCCTCACGGTACTGGCCCTCGTAACCAATATAGGATGCGGTCAAAGGCATGGCCATGGCAGAGGCGCTCCACCTCTGCCTCCATCATCTGGATCCGATTCCTTGTCAAGGTCTATATAATACCCCAATTATTATATAGGGTTAATTAAGCTTTGGAATGGCTAATGAGTTTGATAAGGTTCGTTAGGGATTATTGGAACTTGTAAGTAAGAATTTTCACTTTTGTTCATGGCCGAACGTTCGAAGTAGGATAGTCGAACGTTTGAGTCCGACCCTAATGACGAACGTTCGATGTTGGAAGTTCGAACATTCGCCTGTAACCCTAGATCTGAACATTCGATGTTAGATGCCTCGTTCGAGTATTTATCGTATGCTACAGTCGACCGTATATTAGAAAGTATAGTCCACACGTCTCATATGTATGTCAAATCATACACCAAATGTTTGATTCGTACACCGAACATTCGACAGTTAGCCTGAACGTTTGATGACTCACTGTACTGGAAAATAACACCTCATCCTTATCCACTCGACTCTAAAGCCTATAGATACCCCACGCTTCACCCCTTTCACATCCATTTTGTCCCTCTACTGCCTGGCATTCTTAGTGGAGAGAGAGAGAGAGAGAGAGAGAATGAGCTCTCTTGGTTCTTGTTCTTCAAATGAGATAACATTTCTAGCCCAACTCGTTTGTAATGCTATTTAGTTAGTTTTCATGCACTAGCTTCTGGTTTTGTATCTCTAGTTGGTTTTTGGTTTTAATACTAGATTATTGTTTTATTAGTAATTTGATAAGGTTTGACGTACCAAGTTCTGTATGAAGGTATTATTGTGGCTTATGACTCTGGCAGGAATCATATTAATACCTTAGGACTTGCCTAGAAATGGTTTGGTTGGGCTTTGATTTGAAAATGGGTTTTTTCCTAGCACCGAATGTTTGACTCTCCTTGACCGAACATTCAATGTCAAGGCCGAGCGTTCGACCCTTCTGTCCAAACATTCGGCCTTCAAGCAGTGAACCTATTTTGGACTTATTTTGGATTTAAAGCTTGTTTAGCTCGGGATTGGGACTGATAATAGGTATTTTTACAGATTTTGAGGTTGTGGAGCTTCATGAGGTTTTGCAGATAAGCTTTACAATACGAGTAAAAACTCACACAAATATTTGTTATTATATAATTTACATAAGCATAATTATTTTGTGTACCAAATAAGCATGTTTAGTATTTACAACTCACATGAAAAACACTTTTTATTACTGTGAACTCTATTTTTTTGAAAATGAGTGATAAATAACAAGATATAAAAAATAATGAGTTTATAAAAGCATGCATGTAAAAGACGATGAATATGAAATTGCATCATATCACATGGAATACCGGTATGTGCGAGACAACAGACATGGTTGTTTTGTGACCGACGTACCATTTACGAATAGGGGTCACGATTACGGCTTTGCTAGTAGCGTGGGCCACCCGAGGTCGAACTCGGTCAGGCTGCTAGTATATGACGGTATACGTACAATATATGGGGCACCCGTGTTGTATTACAGAACCATCGGGACAACGTCAACCCTACCGGGAATGGATTAATATTATGGGTAGACCATATGAAATTGAACTATGACATGATTCTTTTATTATGACATATACTATAATGCATCCATGATGACATTGACAAATGATGAACTGTAATGCTGGATTTCTATATTTGATTTATAAATAACTGAATTTACTACATGATAACCTGTCACCATGTGTATTATTACTCACTAAACATAACCAAATCAAAGTAGGCAACGGTCAAGGTTTGCAAATTCTATACATTGGCACTGCCAATTTAACTAATTTATTCGTGACAGTGGAGTTTTTGTTGAATTGCGCTATGATAGCATATAAGATAATAAGGAATTTGTTCGTAATGTTCCTTACCTTAACTGGTATGACAGTGTTTATATTTATAATTATTCTCGAGTATATCACAATTACAAGATAAATATAACTTGATCTTTACCATAACAACACAAGATAGAAACTAGTTTTTTTTATCATGAGCGTGTTTATCTCTCTTATCTTCAGTTTTAACATTACCATTGACGTTATCATCAGCAAGCTTCTTTGTTGTAATATTATCAGCGACGGTATCATCAGCTACCTTTAAGAAGCTCCTTTGGTGCGTGAGAGTTACCTGCGCTAACACTTCTTTGGCGTTTCGATTGTTTTGGCGTCCATAGAAGTTTGAAGTTACTACTTCGGGTGTCATTTTGTGTTCAAGCTTCCTCCTTTTTCGGTTGATTTTGAAGGACGGCTAGATTACAGTGTAGGTTCGGATGTACGTCTAGGACTGGTTTTGGTTTTGAGAAGTGCTGGGTTTGGCCAGTTTTCATGAAGATCTAAAGGCCATTTCGGTGGTCGGAAGAAAGCTTCTGTAGCCAAAGCAACTCGTTTTTAGGCTTTGGTGTTTCAATTTAGAATCAAGGGAGAGACGACCAGGGCTTTTTTTTTTACATGTTCCATCCTTTTAAGTCATGTAAGCCATAAGAGAATCATCCTCCAAGGGCAACACGTACAATGGAGGCACATGCTAAATGCATGAAAACCAAGTACAACATCATGAACCATTATCAACTGTCTAAAACTATCACAATAGTTAATCAGTGCGGCCAAAAATATAGAAAGGACAAATAAATTAACAGATTTTGGTCCAGAAAACATATCCCAGGCTCTCCCAATACTTAAAAAACAAGGATAATAGTAAAGGATTTTTGGTCTACATAACATCAACCTAGCTCAAAACTTATGGCATCTTCCCAAGAATCTTCCAGGCCTAAGTATTCTGGGACTTGTTAAGAATCACACCTTCATATTTGACCTGGAACCATTTCATGGCATCCTCTTTTGTGACCCTATGCTGGATCCCAACGCGAGACTTGCACCTGCGACGACGGCCAACACGGTAACCAGGGCGCTCCAGCACAACAAAGAAGTCCATTCCATAAATTCCAGTCGAGGGATCATACCTGAAATATGGTGATACAAATAAAAACCAGGAAGAATAAAAAATGACAAGAAAAAAATTCTGTGTAAACCAAAGCACAGTATCCTTCATCAAGATGTAGGGCAGGAACCACAATTAATATTGAAGGAACTCAAAATAAACAAACAATTGCATATACATACCAAATGCCAGATAAGACTAATCAAGGTTATACATAGTAGGGCTATCGGACAAGGAAATATCCATCAGACCGGAAAGACAATTCATGGTATAAAGAACAAGCATGAATAAAAATAAGCAACATTATTGAGTATAGGATCACCCTTCTACAAAACAAATGAGATGAGTTTCTGTAAAGGGCAATGACAACCCATGCATTACACCTGAATAAAATTATTCATTTTTTCAAATAGGTTTTTTTTAAAATCCTATTTGGAGTAATAAAACATGAATTGGGTTGTCATATTCTACACAGGGAAAAAAATCTATGAAGTCAATCCCTATTCTTGCTCTGACATCTTTGTTCTTTCCCAAACCCTCTACAACCTACAACACCTTGGATATCACAAACAAAATTACAGAATCCATCAGGTGAAGAACAATAATCTTCATCAAATTCATTGGGCAACTCACAAATGCTAGTGGTACTGGAATGCCAGATGGGGCTAGACACCAATAAAAGGACAATCAATTTAATTATATCAATGCTGGAGCACAATGATGCATCAAAAGCACAATACAAGGAATTACCAAATATTCTTGAACTTCATCTTAAGATGAAGAGTTCCTTATAGGCTTCTCTAAGAGCACAGTCCCAAAGGAAAGGAAAAGAACATGCATGGCAAACAAGTTTTGGGCCACAAAAACAACTACAATAGATGAGCAGGTATTTTCATTTTTACATTTTTTAACTAGCAACAGCAAGATATTAAAAGAGAGAGCCATTATGTTCTACCAATCAAGTTTGCACAAGCAATTTCCAAATCACACCAAGTTGATACAACATTGAACAAATGGAAGCCCAAATTTTTTTTAAAGGCATAAACGAAGTTTCAAGGACATATTAGCTTACTTGATTCCAAGATCAATGTGCTCCTGAATACCAAAGCCAAAACATCCAGTATCACTAAAGTTCCTCCGCAGCAGCTCATATTCCTTCACCTTCAAACCACTCTCCAAAAGCTGCATTGCCTTCTCACCCCTAACAGTGACATAGCATGCAATCTTTTCATTACGTCTGATACCAAAGGACCGCACAGTGTACCTTGCTGTCAATTGTTAAGAAAAGAGGGGAGAGGGGGCATAAGAATCAAACAAAAGAACAAAATCGAGAAAGGCATGAAATGAAATATAATAAACCACATTGGTTGATACCAGTAAACAAGTAATTTTATTAAGTTCATAATTTTTCAGCTTCAAAAACGAGAAACTCAATCAAGACAAATTGTTGAATTAAGCACATTTTTTCTTTTTTCTGTGCTATGCACGTTTCAGAAACAAGACATACCCTAATCAACACTTCACCACCAATGCAAGACCTAAAATTTTGCAAGTTGTAAGGCATTACCATTCATGACATGTAAGCCATAAGGAAAGGAAAAGGGTGATGATAAACAACACTTAAAGAAGTATACGAAACAATTGTAGCAGATGAACATATATCAATTCTCAATTTTCAAGGTGAATTAATTGCTTTAGGTGCAAAAGAAATGTTCGGGCTTTATCTCCCAAAACAGTATATTCAAAATTCTAAGTAGTAGTGGAACTAGTTAATGCAAAACATAAAATACAAATATCAGAATTTATTTTTGCATCAAGAGAACAGGCCTAAAATGCACCAAGAAAAAACTGTATTGTCAGGACAGAGCCAAGAAAAAAAACTCAACCAATCAACAAAACCCATATTTTTTATTGCGGATAAAGTCAAGGAATAGAAACATAGCGAAATAGAAACTTAAAAATACGTCATTAGTGTTTCAAAATTGCAAAAAGAAAACTCATATTAACTAACCAAAAACATCTCCATTTACCCTGTCTCTAATTTGAGTTTGAACTTTCTTGGGTCTACACAGATAACGATCCAAAATTGCAAGCCAACTTATTTTCTTTACAACCTTCCTCCGCAACCAAAATAATCACAACCCACTATTTGATTGCAGAGAAAACTCACGAAAAGAGCAGGGATATTAAATTCCAATATCCAAATTAGTGCACCCAAATTTTGTGCTACTTGTGCACACCAAAAAATAAGAAGAAAAAAATTCCAACAAGAACCACGCCAAAACATAATGTTATATATCCAACACGGCCCCACTAACCAAGAAGACGTTTTATCAAACTAAGTCATGAGAACTTTATGCTAGCTCCCAAACAATCAGAGATCGAAAAACCTTCCCTCTACTTTCTAACACTTCCCCATCAAATAGACAACGATAAACCCTCACCCCCCAAAAAAACACACTTACCCTTGGAGAACACCGGAGTTTGGCCGCTGAGCTGTTCCAACACCTATATATAAAACAAATATAAGATCCTGGCCAACAACGATATACAACAAAAAAAAAAAGGTGGGTACCACGCGATTTACATGAGACCATGGGTGAGAATAGAAATGAATATATACAAAAAATACATGATAGAAACAAGTACCTTGGCGGCCCTGGTGAGACGATCACCGCTCTCGCCGACTGAGATGTTGAGGACGAGCTTCTGTACCTTGATTTCCCTCATTGGGTTACTCAATTTCCTCTCCGAAGCCTGCTTTTCGTTTTTGTTTCAGGAAAACACAAAAAGTACGGAAAACAGAGTTAGCAAACAGTTCAAAACCTACAGACAGAGGGAAGGAGAGAGAGAGAGAGAGAGAGAGAGAGAGAGACCATTCTGAGTAGTTGGGGAGAGCTTGCAGTAGCCAAGATTGAGAGGGAGGATGGAGGCCTGAAATGGGTGCTAGGGTTTTGGGGCAAGCTATTTATTTGGGTTCGAATGGCAACAATGCCCCTCGTTAGAATTGGAGTATTGTGAGTTCTGTGCGTTGCGACGACAAGGGGAAAAAAGTAATTTAGGCTAGCCCTTCCGGGCTGACTTTGATCCGCAAACGGGATGGGCCAAAAGGAGCTATACAACATTTTATGGTGTGTTTAGGTAAAATTTAATAGCGTATTTGGGTGTTTGAATTTTTAAAAACAGAATTAAATTTTTATTCTGTTTATAAATTTTGAGGTTTGACTTTTTAAAAAAAGTTGAATAAAATATAATTTATTTTAAAAAAATTTGAATAAAATATGATTTACTTTTGAAAAAATTGAATAAAGTATGATTTATTTTTGAAAAAAATAAAATCAAAATTATATTATGATTTCAAAATTTCATTGCCAAACACACCAAATTCTTTAAGAGGACCGATAGCAAATATCCTACAGCTCATTTCATTCCCTATATAGAAGGAAGATTTTTTTAAAAAAAACCACCATAAACATGAGTTTTCCTAAATTTTACATAAACCCTAGATTATTATAATCCTAAAAAAAACCAAGGCTTTCTCTCCTTTCACCTTTCATGTCTCCCAATCTCCTTTTCTTCTTCCTTTTGCAGCATCCTCATCTCCCTCTCTCTCTCTCTTGCTCTCTCTCTCTCTCTCTCTCTCTTTCCCGTTCTCTCTCCTCTCCCATTTTCATCAAAAATAGCGAAACAAATAAAAAAATGAAGAATAATAAACACTCATTCTCAAAACGCTGAAACACATCCTCAAAATGCATAAACCACAAAATCTTCATCCCAAAATCCATAGAGAGAGATGAAGATGTGAGAGATTGAAAGACAGAGCCGCATACGAGAGAGAGGAGAGAGAGAGAGAAGAGGAAGACGACACGGATGAGAGAGAGGTTGAGAGACAAATAATTTCTCGAACTGCAAGAGAAATCCTTCAATAGCCTCCCAACAGATACCCATTCAACAGCCTTCCAAAAGAGAAAAAGAAGATGGAGGAGAGAGAGAGAGAGAGAGAGAGAGATTGGTGAAGGTTTCAAGAATAAAGAGAGAGAAAAAAAAAAGTAAAAGTAAAAAAATAAATTATTTTAATGATCTAGGAAAACATTAAGGGAATTTATTATGTAGTGTATTTGGATAGAGAGACAAAAAGTAATTAAGTTCATTAAATTTAGGAAAAATCGTTGAGTATCTACTGCTAGTGGTCTAAGAGCAACAGAGAGTAGCTTCCCTAAATCTCATTACCTTTTTTACATGTAAGAAAAACTCTTAAAAAAAAACTCATTGAATCAAATTTTCTTGTTATTTCATAAACTAAAGAAACACAAAAGCAACCAAAAGTTGTATTCTAAATCTAGGAAGCAAAAGTGGTTCCTTTAAGATTATTTTAATATATATATATATATATATATATATATATATATATATATATATATATATATATATATATATATATATAAAATAACTAAAAAAAAAACTTTATTTTTCTTGTTTTGTTCCTTTAACATTTATTCGAAACAATATTTAAATGATTTATCTTTCCTCTTTCTTTCTCCTATCATTTAATTTAAAGAATATTTAAATGGTACAGAAAAATTATAAGGGAAATTATTATTGAGTGCATTTAAATAGGGAAGCAAAAAAGTTGTTTAGCTCTCTAAATAGAGGAAAAGTTTAAGGGAAACTATTGTAGTGGCAGATTTCTTAAAAAAAACCTCTTAAATCATATTCTTTTGTTGTTCCCTAAAATAAAGAAACACGAAGAGAACCAAAAGTTGTACCCTAAATCTAGGAAAGTAAAAGTGGTTCCCTTAACATTATTTTAATTATAATTTTTTTTTTTTAATATATCCTCTCTCATTCCTCTAACATTTATTTGAAATAATATTTAAATGATTTATCTTTATTTTCTCTTTCCCTTAACATTTAATTTAAGAGAAATAATATAAATACATCTTCTACACATCTCATTTTCAAACCCACCATTAGATTTATAGGACCCACGTTGGATCCCACAAATTCAATAATGAATTTGAAACTTTAGGGGATGTATGTGTATCATTTATTTTAATTTAAAGAATATTTAAATAATATACGAAAAGAATAAGGGAAGCTATTAAACTTGTGAAATCTGCTTTTTTTCTTTTTCAAAGACTGTTGAACCTCAAAAGATTGGTGACTAGATGATCCCTAAATCCCATTACATTCTCATTGTTATTCCTCGTCAAACAGATAATGATAACCTATACACGTAAAACTATAAATATGACCTTAGCACTCTAACCTATGAATAAAATCCTAATTACCCTTTTTTTGTCATTGTTGAACGTTTGGTATCAAGGTCAAGCATTCAAACAACAAAAGTTCGAATGTTTTGAGTCAAATGCAGCAAACGTTCGAAAGTTACCAAAATGAATGAAAAACTCCAAACTCAAACTCATACCATTCTCTTTTTAGAATCAAGGCTCAAAATAACTTAAATACAAGATGTTAAATCATGTCAACGTGAAGGTTATTAAAAATAAGTGTAAGCTCCTAGTTTCTTAGAAAATATTCATTTTTAAGATAGATGAATTATGAACACACCATGATACGTTTAAGGCTCATTAAAACACATGACTAGGATGTTATCAATATAAAAAACGAGTTTAAGGCTCAGGGTTTACCAAAATTTTGCTGAAATTCTTTCCAGATTTGAGCCGCGTTCGGACAGTGTTGACCTGTTGTCCGGACGGTCACACTTCAGCTGAACGTAATTTTCATATCAAAGCTTCGCGCGTCCAGACCATAGGAATGGTCGTCCGGACGGTTGATCTGATGCACGCAATTTCCATATATGTAGCTCGCACATCTGGACCATGAAGGCTGGTGTCCGGACGTCTGAATTTTGAATGCGCGACTTGCCTTATAGAAGAGCGTGTCTGGACAGGACTCCACATGGTCCGGACGGTTGCAGTGATCTTCCCATATCTGTGCTTTGGAAAGAAATCCCATAGCTGGTCGAACACTAAGTGTTGTCCGAACGCCCTGCTGAGACATCCAAACGGATGCAAGCTGGAGCAGTTTGAAGCTTCTTGACACAAAGGAAGGTCCGGATGGAAAGTTCTCTTCATCCGGACGGATGATGCTTTGGACAGTTGGGCGTCCGGACGGTATATCACGTCGTCCGGACAGCTGCAAGGGATCCGATTTCTCTGACTTGTAGACTATGCAAAATCTTTTAGAAGACCTCTGAAAATCGAAATTGACTTCTAAAAATTAAGTGTGTCCAACAAGTGTCAACAAAAATTAAGCATAGCGGAAAGTAAAAGACACAGATTTTTGTTGATGAAGTGGAAACTCAATCAAGAGAAAAACCACTTCGGGGCAGCCAAACCTAGGAATTCCACTATTCAGAAGATGAAGCTAGATACAAGATAGTAACACTCACATGTACTGATGCAGTGGTCGTACCTTACTCTCTGACGTGTAACCCAATACGAACGCTTCCCAACCAGGTCTCCTACCTGAAGGGGTCTTCAATGGAATTCCTTACCTTAGAGCCGACCTCTAAGATAGACTTCAGTTGTAGCGCAACACACTTGAAATGGCTTCAAAGGGATCTTGAACTTCTCTGAGCTCTTGTGGAATTCAATACCGAATTCTTGCAATTCTCAATGCCCAGGGGCCTCTATTTATAGGCTGAGGTGCAGAATGGGCGACTGCTGTAATATTTACGGACGCCGTCCGGACGGACAACTGTGCGACAGGATTTTCTAAAAATTTCACTGAAAATTTTTCCTGTTTGAGACCTGCGTCCGGACGGTGAGACACTGACGTTCGGACGGTCGCACGTCCGCTGTAATTAATTTCCATATAAGGCTTAGCGTGTCCGGACCAAGGGGGATGAACGTCCGGACGGTTGAAGTCGAATCGGCAATTTCCTTAACTGATGAGCACGCATCCGGACCAAGGCTGACTGACGTCTGGACGGTGATATTTGAATTGCAATTCTTGCCTTAAGGAGATGTGCATCCGGACGGGATACCACATCGTCCGGACGGTTGATCGATCTTCCCTTTATTGGAACTTGGAAAGAATCTGAGATTGTTAGAGTACTGATAGGCGTCCGGACGGGCTGCTGTGAAGTCCGGACGGATGCAAGCTGGAACAAAAGCTTCTCGATACAGTGTAGGGTCCGGACGGATGATGCTAGTCTGTCTGGGGTCTGGTCGGGATGAACACGTCATCCGGACGAATGGAACAGTGGACAGATGGGCGTCCGAACGGGATGACACGTCGTCTGGACGGCTGACAGGGAATCTGAAATCTTCTATCTTTTTCGCAATGCAGAGTCTTCTGAAAATGCTCTGACAAGTAGAATCCCTTTTTACAGCATCTTTACACATAAGTGATTTTGTCCAAACACAGAATTAGGCCAAAATACTAACAAACTCCCCCTTTGGCCATTCTAGGACAAAAATCACTTGACCGGTGTGGAAATATAATCCCGGTCCAAAAATTAAAAATTACTCCCCCTTTTTGTCACAAAGGGACAAAGGATAAAACAGAGTAGTAAAAACCAACTGTCATAAAAATTACTCCCCCTAACGGTCTCAGAAGGACCGAGGTAAACAGAGTAATATTAGTTTAAGTTTTTAACAAAATAACAGAAACTAACAAAATGCCTCAAAATAACAAAAAAAACAATAAAACAGAGGGAAATCAAACATCCTCTGGCATGTGTACAGTCTGAGCTGCAGCATCCTCATCATCACTGTTGTCCGGATGATGGACTTGAACGCACTCCTGAAGATCCAAATGGGTCTGCTCCACCCGCTTGTTGATGGACCGCACTTCGAGCTGCAAGGAGGAGATGGACTGCTGCATGGTGGACATTCCTCCCTGAATGGCAGCTAAGGCCTCCATGATCTGAGAATAATTAGCCTCTGGCTCAGATGGCGGGACGGTATGAGAGGATGAAGCCACGTCTGGAAAAGCAACATGCATAGCAGCAGGCATGTAATCATCAGAATCCTCTTGTCGCAGCTGCGCATTCGACTTCATCAGTGTCTGTTTGCTGAGGGGGCTGCTGGATCTTCATCCTAGGCTCTCCATTCACATTGATACCCGACTGAAGGATGATCTGAGTGATGAGACAGCCGAAGGGGAGACCGGTATTGCTCTCATCACGAGCCTCGAGCATGACTCCTAAAATATTCTTGCAAAGACAGAAAGGCAAGCGAAGATGAACAACATAAACAAACTGTGCCCTCTTCAGTATTAGATCACTGCGCCTGGCAACTGGCCAGAGATTGTGCTGGACAATTTTGGCCAACATACGATGAGCCGGAGCTAGTGCACCAATCCTGATATTAGTTGGACACCCCTCACCCTGTGGAACTGCATGGAAGAACTCTCGGAGATCGTCCATAGATGAAGGAAGCACCACCTCATTGTAAGGACTGGCAGGCAGATCAAGGACTGGTACTCCGAGGAACCGACTGATGGTCTGGGGATCTACAGTGATGATGTGTCCGTCAACAGTGGACTGTATTACCACCCCATGCTCATCATCCTGAGCCACCTCAAGGTTGGCATAGAAGAGTCTGACTAGCCTGGTGAGGACGACACAGACACAAGTGTAGAGGTAGCCCCAATGATAGGTCTGGATAGTCTCATAAATGCTATCCAATGGAGGCACCATGATGTCAGCACGAACCACGTTTCACTCAGTGAGGACATTGCGGTCCATGATCTTGGCTTGAAAAGCACTCTGCTCTTCCTCTGTCCTCTGGCGGACCCAGCGCTGGGAGCTGATGGCAGACATGATTTCTGCAAAAGAACCATCAAGAATTTTTGCCAAAAATAATCCAAAAAAATATTATTGTTAGTGTAATAAAAATTTAGCAGAATAACAGCAATAACAAGGACTTGTGTAAAAAATAAAAACAGAGAATATCACAATTAAGTCCAAAGAATTTCAGCATGGTAGATATCCCAAAAAAAACATTCCAAAAAAAAATCTAACAATTGCAAAATAAACTGAAAGAAATAAGACAAGAAAAGAAAATACCTGGAATGAGAGTGAGAATGCACACAAAAAAATGAGATCACTCCAAAAAATCAAGAAATCACTCACAAAGTGCCAAAGGAAGGATTTTGTGGGGTATGGAAGAGTGAGATCGGCGATCTGGGCTATTTATAGCCTCTGTGGGGTGCCCGTCCGGACGGTGTTTTGATGACGTCCGGTCACGCGCTGCCTCGGAAAGGAGCAAAACGGTTACGCACGTCCGGACGAATTAAATTACCCGTCCACCCGAGGATGACAGCTCACGTCCGGACGTGGAACGGATCCCGTCCGGACGACAAAAAGCCGTCAGTTCAGACTCCAAAAAGGGAACCGTCCGAATTGCTGAACTCCACCCGCCCGGACGCCAAGAGGACCGTCCGGACGCTCCATACTGAAACACAAGAAAAACTGAGGAAAATTTTACAGAAATAAAATTTTCTCAAGTCAGTGTCAGAACATGCATGTATAATCAACTGATAACACAATCAGAGAGTATCTCAAAACTAAACAGAGATATAAAAGAGAGTTGTGATTTTAATTAGCACAAATATTTTTCCTGGTCATAGAAAATTCAAATAGACAACTCAACTCACTCAATGCACGTGTGTGTGTGAAGACTCTTTTCCCACAAGGTATGACTTTCAATATTTTGACCAATAGCAACCAGATTTTCTTAGACAAGAGAGAAAATAAATGGAAGATAAGCCAAAAGTCAAACCTTACTAGGGCCTAGCCACCCTCATCTGATACACTCCCCTTGCGATACAGCACCTAAGTGATTTACTTGTACCATGAAGGACAACGTAAATGTTTTACTTACACGTAAAGGGTAAGGCATAAAGCAAATGTAGCACATAAGCAGAGAATATATACTGTAAAGCATAGATTTCATACGATTAACTGTTTATTTCTTATGGTGCTGCAAACTATAGGGAGTGCCAGAGTTTATAGGCTCTAGGTTCAACTAGCATGAGGTCAATTTGGTCATCTTATCAAAAACTTCTTCTCTTATCCAGAATTTCTAGAAACAAAGAGGTCAGAGAAGGAAAGATGCCTGGGATATTGCACTTTTTCATCGCGTGAGGAAAAGAAGCTATCCTACTTTTTGCATAAACAGGAAAAACACTTGGCCAATATAGTCATAAACTCTCAATTATATCTAAGCAGAGTAGATTAATGCTTACAGAATTGAGATATTAGGCAAAAAGACATGCAATATCTGAAACGCCAAGAGAAAATAAATCCTGCAAATTCTCCCCATTGTTTTATTTTTTTATTTTTTTTAAAAAAAAAAACAAAACAACAAGCAATATGGAAATGACATCATATGCAAAGGCAAGATCAAACCTGTATACGCTCAATGATGCCACTACAAAAAAACAGTCGCTCGACCTGCTTTTTTTGTCTTCCCCAAAAAGTACCTACACAGTTCTCTCAAGTAACATAGGGGGCAAACACAACTGGTTCCTAGATTGCATATAACAATATGTCAAGTAAACTGAGCAATCAAACCTGATGCCATAGGATTAGGAACTGAATCCTAGGCATGAACACCCGAAACTGCTAGGTGCGTCTATACCTCCTCATAGGGTAGCTGTCCTTTTCGACCCAAGCCTGCCTTCCAGTGGGTGGTTGCTGGCAGGACTGCATCATCCACTCCATCATGTTCTGCATCCAGATAAGAGGCTAACTGGAGTATTGCTATTCTTTCATCTTCTGAGGCCTTCTAAACTGATTGGGTTTGCTTTTGTAGGTGCCACTGTGATTGGCTGGTACAAACCGCTGCTGAGGCCGCTGATGCTGAGCAGCATGAGACCAAGGGGCTTGATACTGATAGCTTGCTGCTTGGTGAGGTGCTTGATGCCATGGAGTCTGATGCTGAGCCGCAGGTTTAGTGTCATAATGAGCTTGTCTGGGCATTTCTTTCTTGGCTTTGGCCTTTTGTGCTTTCAGGGGGGAGCACTGAGGACCAACATGTCCACTTAAACCGCAGTGATGGCATATAGGAGGTCTTCTGATGGAATGAGGCTCCTGAGTGCCTGGAACATCATCGCTGACCTTGTCTTTCCCTTTATGAAGAACAGTGGGAGGAGGCTATGAGACTGTAGGCTTTACAAACACAGTCTTTGAGGAAGAGGGAGCATCAGAAGAGGAAGCTACATACCCGAGACCAATCTTGTCAGTTGGGCTCTTCTGGATGGACAACATACGAGTCAGCTTCTCATCAGTAACTCTTTCTAGCTGGAGCTGCGTCTCTAGTAGCTTTTCCTCGAGCTCTTGAACTTTGAGCAGCAATGAACTCTTCTCGGTCTGCAAATTGTTCAGATCATTCAAGTGCTGCTTTCGGCCTTCCTTCAGCTTCTCATACTCTATGTAGAGTGTCTTGTAGGCCTCCTTGAGCTCTTCCTCATTATCACTATGCTCCGAATAATACGAGTCTTCTTCTTCAACATGTGGGGCTACAAAGGCCAGAAATTTTTCAGACTCTGGAGCTTCTTCTTCTGACTCATCACTAAGAGTCACATTGTATGCTTTCCCTTTGCCCTTTTTAAGATTCCCGCAATCAGCCCGGATATGCCCAAAGCCTGAGCATTCAAAACATCGGGGTCTTCTGGGATCTTTCTTATCTTCTTCTGCAGGTTCAGCTTCTCTGGGAGATTTCTTAACTCTTTCAGAAAACTTCTTCTTGAATCGATCATCTTTCATCAGTCTTCTGAAATTTTTGGCTAACATAGCTACAACCTTTTCCTCATCCTCAGAGTCATCTTCAGATGATGCTTCTACCTTCTTCTTGGAAGCCTTTAGAGCAATGGTCTTCAACTTCTTGACCGGGGTCAGAGATAGCTCATATGTTTGATGAGATCACACCAGCTCTTCAATCTTCATCTCCTCAAGATCCTTGCTCTCTTCAATGGTGGTCACCTTGATTCTGAAACGCTCAGGCAAAGATCTTAGAATCTTTCGGATGAATTTTACATCCGAGATAGGTTTCCCAAGACTCACCATGGAGTTCCTTAGGTCACCCATCTTGGAATAAAACTCTCCAAAGGTCTCTTCTTCCAACATCTTAATTTCTTCAAATCTCGAAATCAACATTTGAAGTTTGGCATATTTAACAAGTTTCCTTCATATGTTGTTTACAAGATTTGCCATGCTTCTTGGGCTGATTCGCAGTTTGAAATTTTGGCAAATTCAAAAGGAGAAAGTGCTTGGCATAGATCATGGAGGGCTTTATCATTGGAAAGGTGTGCGTTCTTTTGAGGGACTAGTTCAAGTGTTGTTTCCTCTGGCTTAGTCCAACCAGTTTCAACAATACTCCAACAGTCAATAGATTTAAGAAAGAAATGCATACGTGCCTTCCAATAGCCGTAGTTTGTACCATCAAAGGCAGGAACAGAATTAAGAGTTTGAGACATTATGATCAAAAAGAAGTCAAAAATAAATAACACTCAAGAAATTAATCTTCTCAAAGTGTACCAAGCTCTGATACCAATTGAAAATCGAAATTGACTTTTAAAAATTAAGTGTGTGCAACAAGTGTCAACAAAAATTAAGCACAACAGAAAGTAAAAGACACAGATTTTTGTTGACGAAGTGGAAACTCAATCAAGAGAAAAACCACTTCGGGCCAGCCAAACCCAGGAATTCCACTATTCAGAAGATGAAGCTAGATATAAGATAGTAACACTCACATGTACCGATGCAGTGGTCGTACCTTACTCTCTGACGTGTAACCCAACACGAACGCTTCCCAACCAGGTCTCCTACCTGAAGGGGTCTTCAATGGAATTCCTTACCTTAGAACCGATCTCTAAGATAGACTTCAGTTGTAGCGCAACACACTTGAAACGGCTTCAGAGGGATCTTGAACTTCTCTGAGCTCTTGTGGAATTCAATTCTGAATTCTTGCAGTTCTCAATGCCCAGGGGCCTCTATTTATAGGCTGAGGAGCAGAATTGACGACTGCTGTAATATGTACGGACGCCGTCTGGACTGTGAACTTGGGTCGTCCAGACGGACAACTGTGTGACAGGATTTTTTGAAAATTTTGCTGAAAATCTTTCCTGTTTAAAACTTGCGTCCGGACGGTGAGACACTAATGTCTGGACGGTCGGACGTCCGCTGCAAGTAATTTCCATATAAGGCTTAGCGAGTCCGGACCAAGGGGATGAACGTCCGGACGACAATTCTTCAACACGCAATTTCCATATCTACTATGCGTGCGTCCGGACCAAGAGAGGTAGACGTCTGGACGGTTGAAGTCGAATCGGCAATTTCCTTAACTGATGAGCGGCGTCCGGACCAAGGCTGACTGACGTCCGGACGGTGATATTTGAATTGCGATTCTTGCCTTAAGGAGACGCGCGTCTGGACGGGATACCACATCGTCCAGACGGTTGATCGATCTTCCCTTTATTGGAACTTGGAAAGAATCAGAGACTGTTCGAGTACTGATAGGCGTCCGGACGGGCTGCTGTGATGTCCGGACGGATGCAAGCTGGAACAGAAGCTTCTCGATACAGTGTAGGGTCCGGACGGAAAAGATACGTCGTCCAGACGGATGATGCTGGTCTGTCTGGCGTCCGGTCGGGATGAACACGTCGTCCGGACGGATGGAATAGTGGACAGATGGGCGTCCGGACGGGATGACACGTCGTCTGGACGGCTGACAGGGAATCTAAAATCTTCTATCTTTTTTGCAGTGCAGAGTCTTCTGAAAATGCTCTGACAAGTGGAATCCCTTTTTACAGCATCTTTACACATAAGTGATTTTGTCCAAACACAGAATGAGGCCAAAATACTAACAACCTTTGAATAGCTGAATCCCTGTTTAAATGCATCATTACAAAGAAGTGATTTTGTCCAACAAAATGTAGCCAATCACAAACTAACAAACTCTCCATTTGGCCATTCTGGGACGAAAATCACTTGATCCGTTCAAAAATACAATCCCGGTCCAAATCAAAAATTACTCCCCCTTTTTATCACAAAAGAACAAAGGGTAAAACAAAGTAAGAAGAAAAACCATACATAAATTACTCCCCCTAAGTGTCTCAAAAGGACAAGGGTAAACAGAGTAATAATATCCACAGACAAAAGCGTTCTAAAATCCAAAATAATAGGAAAATAGAGAAGAGTCTGCAAGTGGCCCAAAAGAGATGAACAAAAATCCTCCAAGTATCAAATCCTGCTGATCCACTGAAATCAAGTGACGGAGAGAAATCCATATAAAAAGCTGGATTTGTACTACTTCAGCTTCTAGCTCAGGAAGCCAAGAACCATGGACTGAAAAACCTTCAATCTCTTGATTTTGCAAAGCCTGAAACTGGTTATCCACAGATTGACATCCTCTAAGCAACTGGTCTGCAAGATAAATAAGGAGATTCACCACTGAACCTCTAACTGATACAGATCTGAGGGAATGCTACAGAAGGCTCTGCATGAGATAGGGGAAAACACTTATCTTAAACTTGAGGCCTTTGGAGTTTGAACATTCAACTTCAACAACAGTCAGTTTTCCAAAAGATCCATCTGTCAGATATTGTGCTGGGAGCTGTTGGACAACATGTTCCTTAAAAGATTTAAATAGAAATATTTTTAAAAATAACACCACAAAGAAATATTAGATCTTGTTAGTCCCAAAAAAGAAAGTGGTATTATGACAACTGTCAATTGGATGCTCAAATATTACAAAAGCAAATATTGCAGTCCAAATGACCTAGATATATCAATATTAACCCAACACATAGACATAATAGGATTTTCATGCACAATATCTCAAAAAAAAATTACAATCACCAAATATTTCAATATTCTAAAAAGCACAAAAACTTAAAAGAACAAAGGAAGATTCAGCAAATACCATGGAATGAGAAGAAATGTGCAGAGAATGCCAAAATCTCGAGAGAAATCCGCGAGAAAAACACACAACATGGCATGATAAATCAATAAAAATGCAGAGATGTGTGTATGGTAGAGAAAGAAATGCAAGTCTTAAACTTGTAGAGATCCCGTCCGGACGTGTCACTTAACCGTTCAGACGGCTACTACTAGGTCAGCGTATGACAAGACTGCGCTCGTTAGGATGTAAGAAAAGGTCCGTCCGGATGCTTCACATTGAAAATCTGAAACTTAAGGAAAATTTGCAGAAAAATATTTTTCCCTAAAGTTAGCTTTAGAACACGCATATATAATCAACTGATAAGGCAGTCAAATAGCATTGCAAAAATATGCAAAGATATAAATGAGAGTTAAGTATTTAATAAGCACAAATTTCCCTGCAGATAGAAATTTTAAATAGATTACTCAACTCATGCAATGCGTGTGTGTGTGTGTGAAGAATTTCTCAATAAGGTATGAAGTTCACTGATATGACTTAAAGCAACTGGATTTTCTAAACAAGAGAGAAAATAATGTTAGATCAGTCAAAAGTCAAACTTTATCTTACTAGTGCCTAGCCACCTTCATCTGATATACTCCCCCTAAGATGCAGCACCTAATTGTTTTACTTGTACCATAAAAGATAAGATAAAATTTTACTTTCACCATGAAGGATAAGATATAAAGCTAATTCAGCACAGAAGCTGTGAATATAAGCATAAAACACAGAATTCAGAAGAATAACTTCTTGTTTCTTATGGTGCTGCAACCTAGAGCGAATGTTAGAATTTTTAGGCTCTAGGTTCAACTAGCATATTGGTCAATTTGACCATCTAATCAAAAACATCTCTCTCATTAGAATTTCCAGAAGCAAGAAGTCAGAGAGGAAAATGATATACCTTAGGGAAGCCTTGGATAGTGCGCTTTTTCATCGCATGAGGAAAGTAACTATCTATCATTAAGATGCAATAGGAAAACTTAGCAGATATCAGACATAAACTCTCAATCATATATAAGCATATTCAATTAATGTATAATGAACTGAAATATCAGGCAAAAACATATACAATATTTGAGAAGCTATCAAAAGACAAAAATAAAAATTTCGCATCTTCTCCCCCAAATTTTTTTTTTTTGTTGAAAACCAATAAACAGAAAAACAACAAAGACATGCTTATGGAAAAAGAAATGACATCTAGTCCCAGCATGTAAGGTGAAATCAAACCTGTCCTTAGGGAGAAAGGTTTAGAAATACCAAGACAGAAAAGCAGCCGCCCGACGTGCTTTTAACTGTCATCCCTAAAAAAATATGTACAGAAGTTTCTCAAGATAACAAAAGAAAATTTGGGGATAGAATAAATGGTTTCTCAAACAGAATGCAAGGTATGTGATAAGCGTTGAATGTTGCACATTCAAGCCCCTTAACTTGCATATGTTAATTCCTTGGCATTGTTATTTGTTTGATTTTATGTTGTTTTATTGTTTTCAGGTTTTAAATAAAGATGCAATTAATTCCATTAATTTTGGGCTTAAAGCACACTTTGAGAAGACCTAGAAGATATGTTTAAACTTAACCAATCATAATAGAAGACCTATATGATGTGGTTAAGTTTAATCATATCAAGTGAAGGATTAAATCGAAATTTCTCCACTAAAAATCAAAATCGGATTGGATTCAAATTTGGATTCTACACATGTCTCGGTGTTTTGATTATAACTTTTGGTTCAGATATCAGATTGCAATAAAATTAGTGGTGTTGAAAAGATAATAAAAAATTCAACAAATATGTCAGAAATAGCTTTTTCCTAATTCAGACATTTACTATGTCAAAATCGCCCAGCAATAAAAGACCACAATTCTAGACGAATTTGAAATCATTTTCGTACTTGGATTGAAGTTTCAATCTCTTACTTGGACAAGAAGACTCAAGAGATAATTTTTCTGAAATTCCAAGAGCTTCTAGGCCTCTCATAGTTTTTATAAATAGACCCCTAAGCTTCAAGAGAATGTGTGCTTGTGCTTGTGCTTGTGCTTGTACTTAGCTTTAAATAGAAAATTCTTCTTGGAGGCTTGACAAGTTGAAGAGGAGAAGAACATGGCAAGAGGCCATCCCAGCACCACAATGAGCGGCTAAATGCCTAATAGGGTGTTGATGTAGCCCTTTAAAAGTAACAATGGTTTAATTGTATTTTAATTTGGTATTTTCTATATGCATGATGGTTGTATAACTGTGAGAATTGATCTTAATGTTTATATTCAATCATTATGAATTTCTTATCTTGTCTTGGAAAGTCTTTTATATTGATTGAACTCAATCCTTCATATTTTCTGTGATTATGTGAATGATTGTTATACAACGGTTTTGATTAACATATGATTAAGAGGGTTAGATAGACTATGCCTAGGGAAGAGAGATTATACTGCACCATAGTTTAGTGTAATTTAGGTAGACAGTTCGTACCAACCAAAGATGGGTTATACTTTTCCATTGATTGTGTGTATCCTATTAAAGACGTAGCTAATCCATGCCTAGGAAAGACGGGTCGTACCGCATCTTAGTGGTTAGGTGGACAGTGATAAGTGCCAAATATTGTGTATTTAAACCCCTTAATTTAAATTAGTTAATCCTTTAACTTTGTTATTTTCTAATATTTTTTGTTAGTTTTGGTGTCTTGGTGTTTTGCAAGTGATTGAGAGAAAAATACGATATTTATGTGGAATTGTAGAGAAGCGGAATTGAATTTCACAGTTTGGTCAAATTGTACCCAGAATCTATAAGCTTCGGAGCAAATTTGGAGAGAATCATATTTTGATTAATTTCAGGACACGGGTGTTGATGCGTTAGGGACTTGAACTGAAATATATATTTTTGTCTTAATTAAAAGACACGTGTTGTGGCGCCATAGAGAAACATTATTTTGTCTTAACCTTAAAGTAGCGTGCGGTGCAAATTTGAATAGCATATATTTGAGGAGCAAAACACGTTTTCAAAAGGTGCAGCAGTAGTTTGATTCTTTCCATCGATGGGGCAGCAACCAAGAGACAGATTTCTTTCCATAAAAGGACCAATACGTGGTGCAGCAGTACTCTTGAAGGATGTGTATTTTTTCCATAAACTGCCTTGACCCAAGACCCGTTTATTTCAAAAGCTGGACAACACCTAAACAAGGAAGGAGTAGCAGCCTGACATTCTCTCTAGGAAGTCAGCAAAGCACCGAATTTCTTCTTCCCAAAACTAGTAGCACGTGAAGAGAAGAAGCACCGAACCTGGCCAAACAAATCTTTCCATGTTTACACGTGATATTTTCTATTCCTGGCAGCAACATGTGTCTGATTTAATAGTAGCAGCTCATTCTATATTTGGAACAAATTAAAGAGGGCGTGCGACACAACTACTCGAAGACCAGGATCATAGCACCGAACACAATTTTCTTTCCAAGTTTGGAACCGAGAGCCACACATTTGCTTTCTGAGAATCCAAGAGCTAAACACGTACGTGGAAGGTGCAGCATAAGAGAGGACTTTATTTCCTTAACTGAGAAAAGATGCAGTATGACTTGTTGTATTTTTCTTTCCTTAAACACGTGAGTGTGGGAGGCAAAATTCTCGAGCTTGATATTATTTCCATACCTGGGCACTCAACGCATGATCTCCTTACATAATGGGCATCAAGTCAGTAGCAAAGACACGATTCTCTTTAGTTTTTGGAGGCGCCGAACCCTAGGACTTAGCTTATATATTTGTGTTTTATTTTCTCTTGAAAGGTGTGGAGGGTGAGAGGCGCAAGCTTGCAGCCACACCAAGACATGTAGAGTTTGTAAGTTTCTTTTATGTTTTTAATAAAATTTAGTATTTTATTTTTATCCATGAGTAGCTAGTTTTTTTTTAACTAAGGTTGAGGATGAAACCTCACCTTTGAAGAGCAACTATATTTTTATGAGAGTTTATACTATTTGATTTTATTGGGTTTAATATTTCCTATGTTTTACTTCATTTCAATTATTGAGATGAATTCTTGGATATCTATTGTGATTTCTGGATACATGTGATGATTTGAGAATAGTCTCATTTAATTGATTGCTTGAATTTTTCATTTATCAAAACATTAGATATTCATTGTGTTTCGTTCTACGGATACATTTGATGATTTGGTTTAAACCGGATATCTTTTGTGATTTGTGCAAAGAACGGATTCGGTGAATGATTTAATTAAATTTTGAAGCATAGTAAAACATACATAAGATTTGTACGGTGAGAACTTCGAATATGTATTAACGAACATGAGAATATGTTGCTGTGATTTGGTGGGAGTGGATTCTAAAACCTTAGTCCGTTTCTTTTGTTTTATTTTATTTTTCTTTTATTCATAAAATTTGGAACTAGGTTAAAATAGAATTAGTTTAAATAGAAATTAATTTTCGCAACACAATTCCCTATGGATTGGACCTCGCACTTGCACACACACTTTATTGCAAACGATTCGTGCGCTTGCGAGTAAATAAATTTGCACATCAAACGGTCTGTGCCAACCGAATATGGATTATACTTATTCTTTAGAGGTAATTTCTTGACTACTTGAGTGAGACGAGCCCTATATCATACATAGTATGAATTTTCTTTGTTAATTTATGATTGACCATTGTTATGCGGTAAGTGGTGAAATCAATTCCCTATTCTTTCTCTTATCCCTACTCTATTTATTTTTATGTCTTTTACTTTTATGTTTTTATTTTTAGAAAACAAAAACCAAATCAAACATCTTTTAAATGAAGTTATATTTAATCTTAAAAAAACTTGATAGTAATACCCCTGTAGTCCTTGAGGTTCGACACCCTCAATATAGCCCTATCCTATAAGGATTCGTTCTATTGCGAGTGGTTAATTTTATTATTGATATATTTTGGTAAACAAAAGACCACATCAGCATGAATAAGACATTGTAAACAATGCAATGCACACATACCTGACATGCACTAAGATTTAGGAACCAAAATCCTAGGCATGGGAGACTTCATCTTTACTAGGTGAGTCTACTCCCCCTCAAGGGGTGAATGATCTCATCATTCTTGACCCATTTCTGCTTAACCCGTGGAGATGGTTTGTGGGTCATGTCCATGTTGGTCATTCTTCTTAGCATACCTTGCATCAAGCTCAACAACCCTTCATAGCCTTGGTTGCTAGTGGGCTTCTGTGGCTTTCTCTTGTAGTGCCTTGATTTGTTCTTCTTTGATTTGCCACTCTGATAGGCAGGAACAAACAGATGCTGATGCCGTGGAGCCTGAAGTGCCGTAGGAGGTAGAGTGCTTGATGTAGCTCTTGTTGGCAGCTTCCTCTGAACCTTCGACTTCTGAGCCTGGAGCTGTGGATATTAGGGTTGGATGTGACCGATGATGCCGCAGTGATGACAGATGGGCAAGCTTCTTTTGTTTGAATGCTTCTTGATATTCTTTGCAGAATTAGCATTCTTACAAATAACATTGCCCTTACCTTTTATATGTCTCCTATGCGGAGGGACATATTTTGATGAGGAAGAATCTTCAACTTCATTTTTCCTCAGAGCATTCTGCTTAATCCATGGCCTGTGGGATTTCAACAAATAACAATTTGGCCTAATATGACCAATTTTTCCACAATTATGACAAGTAGGAACAAACTTACCTCGTGTTCCTAATTCCTTGGACTTTGACATCACATGATTATTTAAGTAATAATTTTCTAAACAAGCCGTATCTACTATCACAGGCTTAATATCAATAGAATTTAATTCAAAATCAGAAGCATGTGAAGTAGAAGTACTCATATCATCAACAATTAAATCAGGTTGGTTAGAAATATCTAAATAAATACAAAGCATGCTTTTCAAATTATCACTTGAAATTTTTTTTCAAGAGATCTTCAGATTCTTTTAATTTATTCTCAAGTATATCAATAATGTCAAATAGCATGGTATTCTCAGATCTCAAAGAGTCAATCAAAACATGTGATTCAGATAACTAAACAATCAAAGACTCTTTTTCTTGTTTCACCCTTTTAAACTCTTTATGAGAAACTTCAGAATTTTTAGCATTCTTTAATTTATCAAAAACCTTAAAGAGCTTAATATCAGAATCCTCATTAGATAACTGAGAAGAATTCATGAAAAAAAAGGTGTAATAGAAAAATAGAAGTCACAAAATATGAGGATCACACTCAGGAATTAAATCCTTAAAACGGAGTGTACCCACTCTGATTCCAATTCAAAAATTAAAATGACTTCTAATTTAAACAAGTGTGTGTGATAGTGTGTAATAAAATATCAAAAAACTGAAATAAATAAGACATATATTTTGTTGATGAAGTGAAAACTCAGTTAAGAGAAAAACCACTCCGGGGCAGCCAAACCCGGGATATCCACTATTAAGAAGACAATACTAGTTACAAAGTAGTAGCACTCACATACCTTTGATGCAGTGGTCGTACCTTGAACTCTAACATGTAACCTAACACGAATGCCTCCCAACCAATTTTCTAACTTGAAGGAGTCTTCAACGGAATATTTTACCCTAAGGCCAACCCTTAAGATAGATTTCAGATCAACGCAGCAACAACACATAACGACAACAGCTTGAGAGATTGACTCAGCACAATAACTCTAAAATATAACTCTCTAAGCACTAAGGAATTCAATACCGAATTCTTGCAATTCTCAAGCCTAGGGACCTCTATTTATCGGCTGTAGATTCAAATGAGCGTCTGACTTGAAAAACCTAAGTGCTATCCGGACGGTAGACATAAGGCGTCCGAACGGACAACTGTGCGATTGGCTTTCCAAAATTTCACTGAAATTCTTTCCAGATTTGAGCCATGTTCGGACAGTGTTGCCCTATCATCCGGACAGTCGCACTTCAGCTGCACGCAATTTCCATATCAAGGCTTTGTGCGTTCAGACGACTGGACCGAAGGAATGGTCGTCCGGACGGTTGATCTGATGCACGCAACTTCCATATATGTAGCTCGCACGTCCGGACCATGAAGGCTGGTGTCCGAACGTCTGAATTTTGAATGCACGACTTGTCTTATGGATGAGCGTGTCCGGACGAGACTCCACATCATCCGGACAGTTGCAGCGATCTTCCCATATCTGTGTTTTGGAAAGAAATCCCATAGCTGGTATAACATTGAGTGTTGTCCAGATGTGCTGCTGAAATGTCTGGACGGATGCAAGCTGGAGCAGTTCGAAGCTTCTTGACACAGAGGAAGGTCCAGACGGAAAGTTCTCGTCGTCCGGACGGATGATGCTTTGGACAGTTGGGCATCCAGACGATATATCACGTCGTCCGGACGGCTGCAAAGGATCCGATTTCTCTAACTTGTAAACTGTGCAAAATCTTCTAGAAGACCTCTGAATAACTAAATCCCTGTTTAAATGCATCATTACAAAGAAGTGATTTTGTCCAACAGAATGTAGCCAATCACAAACTAACTAATTGAATTTTATTTATTATTATTATTTAAAATTGTGGTTTTTTGTGTCTTACATTTTCCCCTCCTTATAAAAATTTCGGTTTTAAAAGTTTAATGTTACAAGAAAATATCATATTTTAATTTTTAAAACATTTAAATTGCAAGACCAATAAAAAATTAAAATTCAAACTTCATGAGTTTCCACTTCATGGTGGAAATAAAAAGGTTAAATACAATTTACCCCCTCAAAGTTGTAGCCCTTTTTCAATCTTGCCTCCAATTTTTAAAAGTTTGCAATGTGCACCAATGAAGTTTTCCAATTTGTCAATGTGGTCAATCCGTTAGTCTTTTCCTTCTGCTTTGATGGAAAGGGCATCACATGCACGTGATTTTTTCGATGCAAATGTCTCCATTTTACCCTCAGGGTTAAATACAAATAATCTCCCCAAAGTTTGACCACTTTTTCAATCTTGCCTCCAATTTTTAAAAATTTTCAATGTGCTCCAACGGAGTTTCTAAATTTTTCAATGTGGCCAATCTGTTAGTAATTTCCATCTGCTCTGACGAAAAGGGCCTCACGTGCTACGCACGTGATTTTTTTCATGTAAACTTCTCCATTTTACCCTTGGCCAATTACCAAATTCCTTGGATTTTCATCTCTTTTTCCCTTCTTGACTTTCCCATAAAACACTTCCCACTCCGACAACCATCTTGGCTACCACGAGCTCGCCACTGTCACACCCTCTCTCTCTCCAAATCTACCACCTCTGTGGCCTAGGCTGGTCCTTCCACTCTCTTCGCTCCCACCAAATCCTCCCTTCGCGCCTACGACTCTTACTCCGTCAGTTTTCGAGGCCTCAACAACATGACGGTTTTCGTGGTGGATGACCTCTCGATCTTCACCGGCTTTCATTCATACATTAGCAATGTCCATTTCCACATCGGGTTTAGCATTTTGTTTGTTTGTTGCAGAAACAACTCGTTATCTGCTTGAAGGGTTAAGAGTTTTTTAAGAAAAGTGAGACAAATGGAAGTTTTGGGTATTATTTTCTTTTATATTTTCTTGGTCGGTTTGGTTTTATTTCAAGGAAATGCGGACCCAGTAGAGGATTTTCTTGGTGGGTTTAGTTTTTCTAATACTTGTTTGCTGCTTGAGAAGAAAAAGGGAAAATGAGTTGTTATCGGGAAAGTTGCAGAAGGGAGAGATGTCACCTGAGAAAGTGATTTGGTAATTGACTGAGGGTAAAATGGAGAAGTTCGTATGAAAAAAATCACGTCTGGAGCACGTGAGTCCCTTTCCATTAGAGCAGACGAAAATTACTAATGGATTGGCCACATTGAAAAATTTGGAAACTTCGTTGGGACACATTGCAAATTTTTAAAGATTGGAGGTAAGATTGAAAATGTGGTCAAACTTTAGGGAGTTAATTGTATTTAACCCTGAGGATAAATTAGAGACGTTTGCATCGAAAAAATTACGTGTTATGCACATGATGCCTTTTCCATCAAAGCAAACGGAAAAGACTAATAGATTGGCCACATTGACGAATTGGGAAACTTCATTGGGGCACATTGCAAATTTTTAAAGATTGGAGGTATGATTGAAAAGGGGGTACAACTTTGGGGGGTGAACTGTATTTAACCCAAATAAAAATGAAACAAACCAGATTAGCTACTGTTTCGCAAAGTAAATAAAATAATACAACACAAAGTAATATTGTCTCCAAAAACAAGGGAAATGAAAACAAGGAGGGAAAACTACATCTACACTTTAGCCTCCCAATGTTTCACCAAATTTTCAATCTTGCCTCCAAACTGAAATAATTTGCAATGGACCCCAACAAAGTTTCCAAATTTTTGCAATGTAGCCATTCTGTTAGATGATTCCGTCTTCCTTGACAGAAATTGCCACACGTGTGATTTTTGCTTTTGACTTCGTCAAAATACCCTCATGTGCAAGGGTGACACCGCCACCCTCTATGTCACCTACGACATCAACATCCACTCGGCTAAACCAGTGGCACATCACCACGAGTGCATCCCCGTCGAGCCCTTCTTCGACTCTGCCGAGTTTCAGCTCCAAGCTCATGGATGCTCTGGATTTGAAACCCGACGACATGCTATTCTGTGATGTGGATCCGTTTCTTGATTTCGATTACTCGAATCTGTTTCATAGTGCTGGTACGGATAGTGTAGCACCGGTTTAGACTATGGTTGCCTCTACTCCAATTATCAACCGCTCTTTAGAGAATTGTTTTGATATCAATTTCTGCAGATCCAAGCTCTCCGCATTCAGCTATATGACCTAGTCTCTTAGCCAAAGCGTAATTACTCAATCCTGCTTCTAGAGCTCTTAATTTTCCAGGAAGATTATTCGATTGTTTGTGTTGACTTTTATGTTATTTCTTAGGTTTCGTCGTCCTATGTTGGGATTGTTCTAGATGGGAATTCCATGTCCAATATATTGTATCCTTTCGGCTGCAACATAAGTGCCGATCCGAACGTACCGATCTCAAGGACTATGAACCAAGTGGTGACTCAGTTGTGTGGAATTGATCGCGAAGCTAGGGTTTTAAGGTACACGGAGAAGAGGAAGAACCAGAAGTTCGAGAAGATCAATTGTGACGACACTCTTTCTTTTTTTAATAACACAAATGGAGTTATTACAGTGGCATGGCGATTAGTCACAAAACCAACATATGGTACACATCCCATAACATGTACCTGATATTCAGAGTCAACATCTATGCAGCGGAATAATATACAACGAAAAACATAAAACTCATAAAACTATCAAATGTTAATTACAACAAAGCTATTTAAATCGTCTATCTATTTAATGCTTAATCATAAAGTTATTTACATAGCAAAAGAATGGCTAAGAGCATTCCTAGCAGCTTCCCTTCCCTTCCCTTTCATTTTCCCTAAATGTAGGGAATAAAACTATTTTTTACTTCCCTATCAAAAAATACCCCACAGCAGCTTCCCTTCATTTTTCCCTATATCATTAAAATATTATTTTGTTACTTTTACTTTAATTAAAAGTAAGAAAAGAAAGAGATAAAGTAAGAGAGAGGTTATATTTTTAAAATAAACAATTGAATGGGAGGTGAATAGTGCTTCCCAATGCATTGGGAAGCACTGTTCACTTCCTAGGGAACAGATAATTGTAGGGAAGCTGCTAGTAATGCTCTAACAAATAAACGTGTCACAAGCGACACGTGCCATATACAAAATAACTACAAAAGGGTCCATCTGAGTCCAACACAACTATAACCTGAGCAAGCAGCTTTAATCGTAGTATACCAAATACCTAGCCACTAGGTCGTCATCGACATCAGCGGTATTTGTAGCCAAAGTATCAGCATCTACACAGTCATGGTGTTAGCCATGTCCGTATAGGTCAAAGTATGAGTTCACCAACTCAGGAGTATATTACACACTGTTTTTCTCAATGAGCCAACTATTTCTATGTTGGGGATCATGTGTTAATCAAATTAGACGTAGCGGAATACTGATCCCAGAATTTTTTTTTTCAAGATAAACAAGGCTAGATTAATTTAAACCAACATGTTTAGAGTACTTACAATCGAAATCGGCCTCTCCTAGGCTACTATGACCAATTGACTTTTGAAACTTTCATGTCAAATGATGAAGAACTTTTTCTTCGTGTTTTTGACTCGACCACCAGATCTTCTCTTCGATGACTAAATATGACTGTGAGTTGGACTCACAACTTGAAGAAGTGAATTGGTTAAATAATACTTCACTATGACCCTCTTTTAGTTTTTAATTGGCTGCATTCTGTTGACAAAATCACTATTATGTAAGTCTGCTGTCTTAACAGGGATACCATATTTTCCAGAGTCTTTAGAATATTCAGGAGTTAATTTCCTTAACATGGAAAGCCTTAATATGACAAGTATTAGTGTCATCAGTTCAAGAAAAGCAATTTCCAAGTGTCAGGAAGATTATACGCAGTGTACAGCTCTGTAAAGCCGGTTACCTTGTTACCGTCCGGATAGCCCAAAGGAAGTGTCTGGATGCCCATCAGAATCTTCTTGAAGCATATAACTGAATTGTAAACTCTGGATATAACAGCATCCCTGTTTAATAAGTATAATTACATAGACGTGATTTTGTTCAAAATAATGCAGTCAATCATAACTAACATCGACGTTACAATTACAACACATGACCAAGATATTATCAACATGAAAAAACATGTTTAAGGCTCAGGGTTTACCTTAATGAAGCTGAAAAACACTAATATCACATCTTCTCTCTTTAAGATCTATATCTCTCAAGAAATAAGGTATCAAGGATGCATGGGGGTGTGGAGGCACCTCAAGGGAGTGATGGTGGTTTATATAAGCGATGGTTGAAGAGATATGACTAAACAAGGTCAATAGTAGCTTAAAATTGCTTTTCAAGCAACACTGAATGTTCAATGAACTATTCTGAAGACATGCAGAAGTGGTCCATATCGAACGTTCCAATGTTGCTTTGAACGTTCGGGTAGGGGTCCATGTTGAACCTTTTTCAATGATGGGTCGAACATTCAATCATGGTTTATTTTATTAATTGATTATTTAAATTTTAAGGAAATTATTATATTTAGTAAGTTAATAAGGCAAGTATATTTTGTAAAAAAGATTTGTGTAAACTACTATTATTGTAAATTGAAACTTATTATTATTATTATTTAAAATTATGGTTTTTGGGATATTACAATTTCTTCTGCGCTTGCCTTGGAAAGCACCCTTTGCCCATTCAATGTGAACTTCATAGTTAATTTTGAGAAACTTCACAGTATATCTTCTGAAGTTCCTAGCCATTCAATTCCCAACACTACTTCATAATCACCCAATGGTAATATAAAAAAATAAAAAATTTGGTTCGTAACTCTTGATCTTACACCAAAAGTTTTGCTCTCGAGCACTTACCTGGACAAGTCAAGGTTCTTTCGTCTGCCAAATTTACCTCGAACTGATCATAGGGCTCCACCGGAATTAAAAGTCTTTTAACAACATCTCCATCTAAGAAATTGATGTGGTATTTTGTTTACCAAAATATATCAATAATAAATTAACTACTCGCAATAGAACGAATCCTTGTAGGATAAGGCTATAGAAAGGATGTCGAACCTCAAAGACTGTAGAGGTATGGTTATCAAATTTATGAAAATTAAAAATAACTAAAGAAAAGATTGTTGATTTTGTGATTAACTAAAGTGCATAAAATAAACGTAAAAGAAAATTGAATTATAAGAGAGAGAAAGAGTAGAGTATTGACTTCATCGCTATCCGCACATCAATGATTAATCATATTTAATTAGAGAAATTCATTCTATACATGCTATAAATAAACAAGAAGTTACCATATTAAAGAATAAGTATAATCCATCTTCGATTGGCACGGACCGTCCACCTAACCACTAAGATGCGGTACGATCCGTCTTCCCTAGGCATGGATTAGCTACATCTTTAATAGGATACATACAATTAATGGAAAAGTATAACCCATCTTTGGTTGGTATGAATCGTCTACCTAAATTACACTAAACTAGGGTGTAGTACGATTCTTCTTCCCTAGGCATGACCTATCTAATCCTCTTAATAATATGTCAATTAAACCCGTTGTATAATCATCATTCTCATAATCACAGAAAATAAGAATGATTTGAGTTCAATAAAGGTAAAAAGCTTTCTAAGACAAGAGAAAAAACCAATATTGATTATAAATTGAAGGACAATTGCATTAAAAGATGAAGAACAATATCAAATTGTAGCAATTATTATAATTATACAATCAACATGCATAAACTAAAATTCTCTAAATTAAAATAGAATCAGACCATTGTGCTTGGATAGGGCTACATCAATACCCTACAAATGATTTTAGCCGCTCATGATGTTGCTGCAATGGCCTCCTATCATGATTATTTCTTTTCAACTCTTCAAGCCTTCAAGAAGTTTTTCTCTGAATTTGCTCTAGGTAGCAGTGTGTCTTTCTTCAATGTTTAGATGCCTATTTATAGAGATTAGGAGAGGCCTAGAAGCTTTTGGAATTCCAAAAAACAAATGTCTCTTGAGTCTTCTTGTCTAAGTAGAAGATTGAAACTTCAATCCAAGTAGGAAAAGGATTCCAAATTCGTATAGAATTGCGGTCTTTTATTCCGGGGCAATTTTGGCATAGTAAACATTCGAATTAGAGAAAAGCTATTTCTGACATATTTGTTTTATTTTTTATTAGCTTTCGAATGCCACCAATTTTATTGCAATCTAATATCTGAGAAAAAAGTTATGATCAAAATACTGAGATATGTGCAGAATCCAAATTTGAACCCAATCCGATTTTGACTCTTAGTGGAGAAGTTCCGATTTAATCCTTTACTTCATTTTATTAAACTTAACCACATCATATAGGTCTTATATTATGATTGGTTAAGCTTAAACATATCTTCTAAGTCTTCTCAAAGTGTGCTTTAAGCCCAAAATTAATGAAATTAATTGCATCTTTATTTAAAACCTGAAAACAATAAAACAACACAAAATCAAACAAATAACAATGCCAAGGAATTAACATATGCACGTTAAGGGGCTTGATGTGCAACATTCAACGTTTATCACATCCCCAAACTTACATATTGCTATTCCCTTAACAATACAAAACAAGAAATAAAATTGAAAACAACTAGATAAATCCTTTTTTCGTAGGATGTACGATTGTATTTAGCATATGCAACAAGCCTTTTAAATCCATAGGACTCCTAGTGGACAAGTGAAGTCTTGTGAGGGTTTGCCAGAATTGATACCCACAAACATTATGCAAGATCATGTTATATATAAGATTGAAGTGTCACAAAAACAATGATTCTCATTCATTAGCAAGCTTAACAAAATAAACTTCATCTTCACAATTTCAGGGAATTAAAAATTAAGCTACTAACTTGGCATTATGAGATATCACAAAATTCAGTTAGTGTAAAGTGAACTTAACACATAGTCATGGGGTTTCAAAAACTAATATCAATCATGAATGGTTCAACACTCAAAATTCGCTGGACTCCCCATTAGATAAAACAACCAATGCATATATATTTATTATTATTATTATTATTATTATTATTATTATTATAATATATGCAGGTTGTGCAATGCTTAGCTCCTTTAAGCTTTCTAATTGACCCATGTAACGAGTATTAGGTCAATGACTCCCAAACCAGATGTTTTTAAGGCATTAGGTGTAAAACACCTTAAAGACTTACTAACTCGAGTCAAAAAAGCTACGAAGCTAAACTTAGCCATTTTATCAATCAAAGAAAAGTTTTACTTTTTGACGCGAACACTCAATGCTTAATGAGGCAAGAGATCCGGTTACTCAGTGAAAAGTTCAAAGTGATCAATATTATTCTTTTCTTTTTTTCTTTTTTTATTATTATTTTTTTTATGCCAAGGTTATTCCTCCAATAAGTTACCCAGCTGCATCAAAGATATTGATAACAGACATAATTGATTTCAAATTTCATACCCCACAGAGTACGTGCTAGTGTGCTTGTGAGAATCAAATTGAAACAAGTAATATCTCATGCTGCCAAAGAAAATAACAAAACTTCTTAATTCCCTAGTCAAGTGATCATGTGTTCATCATGTTAAGCTCAGCAATGAAATACAAATCAAGATTAAAGTTCAACCAAATTCTTAGAAATAGCATGATCAGGCAGTCATAATATCTATAACAGGACAACAAAATGTTTTTCCCACCCTCAAACTTAAATGATACATTGTCCCCAATGTATAGATAGAGATTCAATACTGGGTGGAAGGAAAAAAAATGGGGTTGGTTGTACTCCCCCAAACTTCAACGCAAGAATGCATGTCTTAAAAAAATAAAGCACTACTCCAGCTTTATAATAAGCATCAAGGAAATCAACAAGAGAAGTGTTAGTAAAGTGGGTTGCCTCCCATTAGCACTAAGTTTAACGTCTTCAGCTAGATAAACTAGATCCACAAATAAATCAAAAATAAAAACGAGGAAGGGTAAGAAAAACTCCTCTAGTCCAAGTAGATGGGATCTGTCAAGTAGATGGAAGCAGCATCTTCATTCTGTGCAATGCCCTCTATGTATGTAACGCCCCGCCTTTTATAAAAAGCGTAAGTGAAATTTTTCCGATTTTCACGTGACATTACTAACTCATCAGAGTTATAAATTAGCAGCGGAATATAATTTTTCTTTAACAATGACACATCAGAGCTGACTAATAACCTCAATATATAAAAATAATAACCTTTTGTTCTGATATAATAATTACATCCAAAATAATAACATATGTGCCACAAGCGGCACTTAATAAAGTATCAGTAATACCAAAATATTATAGCATCAGGAACATAAAAAGGAGTTTGACATATGTACATGAAAGGATAAACTAAGCAGGGTAGTCCATCACATCCAAGAGACCACAACACGAGGTAACCTAGCCTAAAAAAAAGACTGCTACTCATATCCATCTAAGCATCTGGATAGTCCTGATATTCTTCATCCTCATATCCTGTATTAATATATAATATAGAGAGAAATAATAATACAAAAATACCTAGTGAGTCAACTGTTTTCAATAATATTATAATTGCTGATTTATTATAAATAAATATCACAATGCAATGACATAATAAAATGACAGTTTTATATGCACAGTCTTATTATAAAATAAATCATGAGCTTCTTGCGTTCAATTTTTAGAGACGTAACTCTAACACATAGATTCAAGGAAACGTAATTCCATTTAATAAAGTCTAGGAAACGTAATTCCTGTCTAGCGTATTATAGGAGACGTTACTCCCGTTTAACGAATGATAGGAGACGTAACTCCCGTTTAGCGAGCTCTAAGGAGACGTCACTCCTCTAATAATTATTATCTTTTTGGCACAGGCAGACGTCACTCCCTGTTCCGTAGGCAGACGTAACTTCCTACTCTGTTGTTTATTAAATATTTTTGACTCAGGCAGACGTCACTCCCAACTTTGTTATAATTAAATTCATTAATTAAAATAACAAAATATGCAAAATCCACATGCGCAAACAATTAAATAAAATAGAAACTACAACATTATGGAAATTCAGCATCACCCTCAGTGAGTAAGAAATACTCACAGTTCTCTGCTACAAAGAAAGATCCACAGGAAAAATGACTGCACAGTTATATACATTTAATAATATATTAGTATAAAATACTAAGAACCTATTTTAATATTTTATCACTTTCGACTAATAAATCACTTATCCCAATTTCTAATGTTGCTTAAATATTATAACGGCATAAAATAGGTTAATTATATTACCACGTATTTCGTGTGGGCATTATTACGGTATTTATAAATAATAACCAAATCACTCATTTTAGTTAAAATGGCATTATAAAAGCTTTAACATTAAAAAGCATATATATTTATTTTTATATCAAACAAACATAATAACTTACCAAATATAAATAATGAACTTTATGTTTCAAAACAAGTGAATAGAATAATAACATTATTTTGTTCTTCTAAAATCCGGGCAGAATAATGGCATTAGTAACACTAATGCCTAAAAATACTTTTAGAATTTTTGGCGGCACAACAACACTTTTATAAAATATTACTTTTTACTCGGGTATCACAATGACGTGATTTATTGTTTAAATATGCCATTTGGAATACCCTGTTAAAACACAATTTAAAACATTAGATACTTAAAATAATAAGTATAGTAAAATCACAAAGTACTAAAATAAAGTTAATAACTTAAAAATTACATAAAATAAATCAAAGCATTTAATTAAAAACTTACCAAATATCTCAAAATACTGAGATATTAAAAGTACCATATGTCCAAATTTCTTATTATTTTACTTTATTCTAGTTGTTATATATATATATATATATATATATATATATCCTTTTAAACAAAAACCCATACACATCATCGTCAAACACACACAACTTTGTCTTATCTATTTTTTATCTTTCTTCTCTTTTGTTTTCATTTCCTTTTGCTTGTTGACCGAACAATTGACCAAGAGGGACACATGTGTATTGAATTGTAATCAAAACAAGAGAAATAGGAAGAACTCACGAGAGAGAGAGAAAGTGGGTCCTTGAGTCTCCTTTTTCTTTTTCTTTCTTCTTCTATTCTTTTATTCACCAAGACACACACAAACACAGCAGGTACCCAAGAAAGAGGCAGAGAGAGAGCTTACCTATAGTAAAGGAGAGGATCCTTCTTTTACTGAACTACCCGAACATCCAGTGGAAAAGAAGAAAAGAGTTTTCTTCTTCTCTTTTGAGCTACTGAACGAACAAAGCAGAGGGAGAGAAAGGTTTGCTGCAAATCATGAGAATAGAGAAAAAGAATGCAGAGAGCTTCCTACAAGAGACAAATCAGAAAGAAGATGAAGGAGAGAGGGGCCTAAGCGTGAAGAACGAAGAGGGGCTGTACCTCTATTTATTTACAAACCAATGGCTTGGATCACTTGAGCTCAGATGCATCCAATGATTGAGAGAAGGTTCAGCTCACCTGGGTGTGTCGTGCTGTCCAGTGAGTCACGAAGTTCTCCATGGAAGCTTCTAAAACAAAATCTGCATCTTATCTCTAACTAACTATGCGTTTGCTTCTAATTGGTCTCTAACTGAATCTCTTGTAGTTTGGTATTGATGGTCAAGATTGCTCAAGAATTGATCAAGGGCTAGAGGTTGAACGTGGGGAGCAAGTTTGAGAGATGAGATATTTTGGTTAGAAGTCAATGAACGGGAAGAAGGAAGAAAGTCATGCGTGAATGAGAGCTTCACTTGGGCTCTAAGTTTTTGCTCCACATGTGTGGGCTGCTGAGTTGGTTACATAAGTCTGGGCTGTTATGTGGACTGGGCTGAGTTCACAAGGGCTGGGGTGGGTTTTTGGGTAAGTAAAATGGGCCCACAAATTACATAACTGAATTTTCGTCCTATTCAGAGGTACAATTTTTTGTGGATGTTTTCGGGTACTCAATGGAGTCCAAAAATTATGAAATTCGGAGGGTAGTTAGAGGACTTCGAGATGAGTGTTCTGGCTTTTGAATCGATGAAAACGGAGTTCGTTTGACCCTATTTTCGTTATTCCAAAGTTTAAGGTCCGTTTGAATTTTTATCAAATTAAAACTATAAAGGCTTTTAAATGAATATTTATTTTTATAAATATTTATATTTATTCTTTTTCATTATTATTAGGTCTTAAATCATATTTTAAGATATTTTATTAAATATCTTAAAATACGGGGTGTTACAATGTAGGGCTTCAATCTTTGGCCGTTCACTTTGAACAAAGTGCCATCCTTTGGGTCCTATAATTTGATGGTGCCATGTGGAGACACTGACATGACTCTGAAAGGGCCATCCCATCTGGAGCGAAGCTTCCCAAGAAAGAGCCGGAGTTTGGAATTGAAAAGCCATACCTTTTGTTCTGGCACAAAGGACTTGGGCAGAATATGTCGGTCATGAAATGCCTTTGTCTTTTCCTTGTAAATGCGGGCATTGTCATATGCATCATTGCGCAGCTCCTCCAATTCTGTCAACTGAAGTTTCCGGTGAGAGCCAGCTTCTTTCATGTCAAAATTGAACTGCTTGATTGCCCACAGAGCTTTGTGCTCTAGCTCCACAGGAAGGTGGCATGCCTTGCCATAAACAATCTGATATGGAGACATACCGATTGGTGTCTTGTAAGCTGTGTGATAGGCCCATAGTGCATCATGGAGGCGCAAGGACCAATCCTTGCGATCTGGCCTAACTGTCTTCTCTAGAATGTGTTTGATCTCCCTGTTGGAAACTTCCACTTGGCCACTAGTTTGAGGATGGTAGGGAGTGGCTACTTTGTGTGTGACGAAATATTTAAGAGCAAGGTCTTGAGAAACCGGTTGCAAAAGTGCTTACCTTCGCCATTAATGATGGCCCGTGGGGTACCAAATTGGCTAAAAATGTTGACCTGGATGAATTTGACCACAACCTTGTGATCATTAGTCTTGGTGGCCACAGCCTTGACCCATTTAGAGACATAATCCACTCCTACAAGAATATACTCAAACCCAAAAGATGGCGGGAAGGGTCCCATGAAGTCGATACCCCAAATGTCAAAGATTTCAACAATTAAGATGGGGTTTAGTGGCATCATGTCCCTCTAATACGTAGCTTCAAGGCGTTGGCACCTCTCACAAGCCTGACAAAACCCATAGGCATCTTTGAGCAAGGTAAGCCATGTGAATCCGCTCTGTAGAACCTTGGCTACAGTTTTCTTGGCACTGAAGTGTCCTCCACATGCTAGTGAATGGCAGAATGTAAGAATACTGTGGAGTTCACTCTCGGGGACACAACGATGGATTATCTGATCAGCACAATACTTGAATAACTCTGGATCTTCCCAAAAATAAGATCGGACCTGCTTGAAGAAGCGGTCCTTGTCTTGTTTGGACCAATGAGAAGGGATCCAACCTGTGGCTAAATAGTTAACAATATCAGCATACTAAGGCGGCTCCCTTGAAGTAATCTCAAATAGTTGCTCATCTGGGAAGGAAGCATTAACTGGAATAGGCTGAGTTTTCTCAAACATAATCCGTGATAGGTGGTCGGCGACAACATTCTCACTTCCCTTCTTGTCTCGTATTTCAATGTCGAATTCTTGCAGAAGAAGTATCTATCGAATCAATCGGGGCTTAGTTTCTTTCTTGGCCAGTAAATGGCATAGAGCCACATGATCAAAGTAGATGATTACCTTGGATCCCAAAAGATATGAGAGGAATTTATCCAAGGCAAAGACAACGGCTAGCAGCTCTTTTTCTGTTGTTGTGTAATTGACTTGAGCATCCATCAGAGTCTTGCTAGCATAGTAGATGACATGAGGAAGCTTGCCTTCATGTTGTCCCGGACTGCACCCAAAGCATAATCAGATGCATCACACATGATTTCAAACGGCAAAGACCAATCGGGAGGCTTCATGATAGGAGCAAAAGATAGCATAGAACGAAGCTTATGGAATGCCTCTAGACATGCATCATCAAAGTGGAAAGTAGTATCCTTGGCAAGTAAATTACACAAGGGTCTTGAAATTTTATTGAAATCCTTGATGAAGCGGTGATAGAAGCCGCATGCCCGAGGAAGGAACGAATCTGCTTCACTGAAGTAGGTGGCGGTAGATTTTCAATCAGCTCAACTTTGGCACGGTCCACTTCAATTCCTCTTTTAGTGTGACGCCCCGCTTTTACAAAAAGCGTAAGTGAAAATTTTTCGAATTTCCACAAGACATTATTAACTTATCATAGGTAATTATTGGCAACGGAATAAATGTAATATAAATTGGGAATAGGTTGACACCTCAGAGCTACTACTAAAATACCTCAAAATATATATATAATGAGCCAGTCAGCATAATTATACAAACAGTAATACCAGTCATGTCTCACAGGGCTAGATAATCATACAAGCCAAATATCTATATATAACCGGAGAATTATAAGTATTGTCTTAAGTTAGGCTAATGGACTATAACAGGGTAGTCCCAAAATATAGGCTATCCAGCCTTACAAAAACTGAACCAGGAACCATCTATGTGTCGGGATAGTCCTGATAATCCTCTTCTTTTTTATAGCCTGAACCATTACAAATACCATACAAAGAGAAGAAAACAACATAAACACTAAAGTGAGTCCGCTGTTTCCAATAATAATATGAGTGCTGATTTATTTAATTAATGCAACACAATGCAATGGCCATATAATCACATGTATATACAAAATATAATCCATGATCGCGAGTCATAGACATAAAATGAACATAAACGTAATCATAAAGCAATGACAGTTTTAAGGGTATAGTTTTAGGTATTTCCCTTTTTCCACTCCTCTGTTGGCCTAGGCATGGTTAGCGTGTTATTTGAAGCCTGGGCTTCCTCCCTTTAACTTTTAATTATAATCTTTGGGAGCCTAGGCTCCTGGAAACCTCGGAATCCCTGGTGACCTAGGTACACCAGTTTTTGTATTTATTATTCTCTTTTCAGGTACCTCCTCATTCACTGAGAACCTAGGAACTCATGTGAAGCCTCGCGTACCCACTGTGGATCTAGATCCAGCAGCTTGTTATTAGACAGATTATTAAAAATAATAAAACATACAAAGCCACATGCGCAAACAAGTAAATAAACCAGTAAGCATAATATTATAGGAAAAGTCAACCAGCTTCGTCCTCAGTAAATATAGAGATACTTACTAGTTTTTGCTCCAAATATTTTCCTTTACAACTGCATAACAACCATCATATGATGATAACGAATTAATAAAGCATTCTCATGAAATCATTATTATTACCATATCTCTTCCTAGAAATTGCAACGGCTACAGATTTAAACATGATCTCTTATTTATCTATTTTAATGCTTACTCACCAACTCTTGTATTAGCACTACTAGAATTATCCATCACATAACACACCTTAAAAATAAGGATACATTGTCATATAATCAAGCACACATATGATTTTACTCTTCTTTAATTCACACATCCTTATAACACACACCTAAATATTGCTCACCTCTTTTTTCTTAATATATATATATATATATATATATATATATATATATATATATATATATATATATATATATATATATATATATATATATATATCAAAACCTCAACATATATACTCTCACACTTACATTTCTTGATCCATTTTTAAAACACAATTTATCCATTCTAAATTACTAATCTCATGTAGTGAATACTCATCCACATGCTTACACATATACTCACATGTAAGTTAGCCAATTTTTCATACAACATGCATAATTAAAAGCAAGAGCAAGTCATGATTTCAAATAACAATAGAACTACTTGATCTATGAGAAGTTTAAGGGAGAAAATACTCACCCAAAGTTCCCCAATAACTTAAAGAGTGAAGGAGAGTTGCTGTCCAAGAGAGTTCCACTTGCAAAGCTTGGTTTCTTGGTCTCAAAACAAATGAGGTTTCCACTCACACTCTACCACTGATTTTGTGGGAGAATGAGGGTGGTTTTGGATCTTAATTGGGCTTTCTAGGTGCTGGAAAGTGAGGTGAAAATGGAGGATTTTCGTGCTACTTCTACAGCACTAGAGTGAGAGAGAGTTTTGGCTAGAGTTTTGTTTCTACTTCATGAAAATCAACTCCCCATGCAACCTATATATAGCACTCTTGAAGGGCTGAGATTTAACCAACAAATCATCATCTCAATGGCCGGATTTGAGCCAGCCAACACCTCAAATCCATAGCTCAAATCTCATAGGTGACTATTCCATATCTTAGTCCATGATTACATGATATCTAAGGAAATCTAGTTGGGCTTCAACCAAAATGGGCTAACTAGGCTAACTAAATATGGGCATGATCGTTTGGCATCAAGTACCACGTGTGGGTCCCAAATCATTCGGTGGAAAAATCAATTTTCGCAATTGGCGGAAACTGCACTGCACTGGGCGAAGTCGCTCGATCGAAAATAAAGTCGCTCGATCGACTTCGACATATAATCGTTCGATCGACCAGAAAGTCGCTCGATCGACTTCACTTTACTGATCCAACTCTCTACATGCATAACTATATAACTCAATTAGACTAAGAGCAATTCTTAAGTCTTATATTTATGCACATATTTTGATAACTTAAGTGGGTTGTCTTTCCCGGGTATTACATTTAGATACTATATGGCCCATAACTATTCCCTCTTGCACCATAAAGTGGCTCTTCTCCCAGCTTAAGATTAGATCTGTTTCTTTGCAATGTCGAAGCATAAGTGATAGATTGTGGAGACATGTATCAAAGGAGGAACCAAAAATAGAGAAATCATCCATAAATACTTCCAGAAATTTTTCTACCATGATTGAGAAGATCGACATCATGCATCGCTGAAAAGTAGCAGGTGCATTGCATAATCCAAAGGGCATGCGCCTGTAAGCGAAGGTGCCAAAGGGGCAGGTGAAGGTCATCTTTTCTTGGTCTTAGGGATCAATTGCCATTTGATTATACTCGGAGTACCCATCTAGGAAACAATAGTAGCTTTAGCCAGCAAGACGCTCCAGGATCTGATCAATGAATGGGAGTGGAAAGTGATCCTTCTGAGTATGGGAGTTGAGCTTGCAGTAGTCAATACAGACGCTCCATCCTGTGGTTGTGCACTGGGGAATCAATTCGCCAGCTGAGTTCTCTAGCATTGTGTTGCCAAACTTTTTTGGAACCACTTGGGTGGGGCTCACCCACTTGCTATTCGAGATAGGGTAGATGATACATGCATCAAGTAATTTGACCACCTCATTCATCACTACCTCTTTCATATTGGGATTCAATCGGCGCTGTGCCTCACGAGACGGTCGAGCATCTTCCTCTAAATGAATCTGGTGCATACAAATGGAGGGGTCAATGCCTTTCCAATCAACTATAGTCCATCCAATAGCCTCTTTATGCTTCTTCAATACTGCTAATAAGCTGTCTTCTTGGTCCTTTTGTAGATCTGAAGCAATGATGACCGGCAAGGTATCATTAGAGCCAAAGAAGGCATACTTGAGCTTGTCTGGCAGTGGCTTCAATTCAAGCTTCGGTGGAGACTCAAGGGAAGGAACGGGAGGAGTGCTTGAAGTTGGAGGTAGGGGCTCCTTGGGTAGTCTCCATGGATTAAAGTTTGCACTGGTAGCTGTTTCTAGCAAGGCATTTACCTCATCAATGTATTGATTGGTGTTGAAGTCTTCAGAGCCAAAGTGAGTTAGGCAGTCTTCCAAAGGATCCCATGTCAAAAGACTGGGGAGTGAATCTTCTACATATTCTTCAATGTTGTCCATAAAGAAACACTCATTTTGATCAGGTGCATGCTGGAATGCATTGAAGATATTTAGCCTGTCCTTCATATTTCCAAAGGAAATCTCCATGACTCCAGTACGACAGTTGATGCATGCATTGGTCGTGGCTAAGAACGGACGCCCAAGGATGACCGGGATCAATTTCTTAGGATTGGGAATGGGCTCAGTGTCAAGTATGATAAAGTCCACTAGGAAGAAAAACTTATCTACTCGGATGATGACATCTTATATTACCCCTCCTTGTTTCTTAATAGACCGATCAACCAACTGCAGAATCACTGTGGTGGGCTTCAGTTCCCCTAGGCCAAGTTGCTGATACACTGAATAGGGAAGTAAATTCACATCTGCTCCTAGATCTATGAGCGCTTTATCAATCTCACTCTATCCGATGATACGTGAAATTGTAAGGGCTCCAGGATCCTTGAACTTCGGAGGAGTGTTGTGTTGAATTAGGGAGCTCACATGCTTAGTAAGAATGACTTTCTTAGGAATATGATTTCTAATTTTCCTTTTCCGAGTACACAAGTCCTTGAGGAATTTTGCATAGGCAAGTACTTGCTTAATGGCATCAAGGAGTGGGAGGTTGATTTTTACCTGTTTGAAGACCTCCATAATATCTTGTATTTTCTCTCCTTGTTTTCCGAAGTGAGAAGGTGCCTTGAGACGTTCTGGGAATGGGACCCGGGGCTCATATGGTATCTCAGGAGTGGGAGTAGATGAAGAAGCCTCAGTGTTTACTTGCTTACCCGTGTCTTTCTGTAGATTCTGTGGGATCTCAGTTTGCTCATCCGCCTTTTCTTGCACATGATTGTCGACCCTTCTTCCACTTCTCAATGTGGTGATGGCTTGAACTTGCTGGTGCTTTGAGTCTTCTACTATGTAGTGTCCTCTTGGGTTGGCCACCGGTTGACTTGGAAGTTTCCCCTCTTCCCTCTTGTTGTGGGTATTAGCCATCTGTCCCATTTGCACCTCTAACTTGGCAATGGCTTGGGAGTGAGAATTCATTGTCTGATTAAAAGAGGTCACTGTCTGAGCAAGAGAGGTCACTGTCTAACCCTGAGATTTCATTGTCTGTTCCATATTGCTCATAAATTGTAACATCTGATCTTGAAAATCAGAATCCAACCGAGGAGATGGTGTAGCTTGAGACCGCTGCTACGCAGGCTTGTATGTGGAAGAAGGTTGATAGGGCTGCCTGGTAGATTGAGATTGATTGTACACCTCTGGGACCGAGTTACTTTGTAGCTAAGCCTTCCATGAGAAGTTGGGATGATTTTTCCACCCTGGGTTATAAGTATTGGAGTATGGATCATTACCCGGATCAGAAAATGCTGCATTAACCTGCTCAGTTGAAACATTAGAGAAATTTGCAACCGTAGGACAATCATTGACTTGATGCATAGGACTCAAACAGAATGAACATGGTGAGTGTTGTGTGTTCGTGTGAGCAGAATGAGGAGCAAAACCAGCCACCATCAATTGATCGAACTTTCTATTGATAGTGTCAACTACTTAAGTGGCTATATCCGAAGAGTGTCCTACTTCAAAAAGTCCTTCAGTCTTTGGTGCTTGAGGTGCAGGTGCTCTACGTCTAGTGGATGCATGCTGAATGGAATTATCACTCAAATTTTCAAACAATGTCCATGCTTCATCCTCACTTTTCATCATAAATGTTCCCCCACAAGATGCATCTACCATTTGTCTATTAGGCTTGGTCAAGCCTTCGTAGAAGCTTTGCACTGGTTGTCACTTTGGGAACATTGGGAGATACAGCTATCTTGTAGGTCCTTGAGTCTAAGTAGGTCCTTGAGTCTAAGAAATTGATGTGGTATTTTATTTATCAAAATATATCAATAATAAATTAACCACTCGCAATAGAATGAATCCTTGTAGGATAAGGCTATAGAAAGGGTGTCGAACCTCAAGCACTGCAGGGGTATTGTTATCAAATTTATGAAAATTAAAAATAGCTAAAGAAAAGATTGTTGATTTTGTGATTAACTAAAGTGCATAAAATAAACGTAAAAGAAAATTGAATTATAATAGAGAGAAAGAGTAGACTATTGACTTCACCGCTATCCGCACATCAATGGTTAATCATATTTAATTAGAAAAATTCATTCTATGCATGCTATAAATAAACAAGAAGTTACCATATTAAAGAATAAGTATAATCCATCTTCGGTTGGCACGGACCATCCACCTAACTACTAAGATGCAGTACGACCCGTTTTCCCTAGGTATGGATTAGCTACATATTTAATAGGATACATACAATCAATGAAAAAGTATAACTCATCTTCGGTTGGTATGAATCGTCTACCTAAATTACACTAAACAAGGGTGTAGTACGATTCGTCTTTCCTAGGCATGACCTATCTAATCCTCTTAATCATATGTCAATTAAACCCGTTGTCTAATCATCATTCTCATAATCACAGAAAATAAGAATGATTTGAGTTCAATAAAGGTAAAAAGATTTTTGAGACAAGAGAAGAATTCTACCAATATTGATTATGAATTGAAGGACAATTGCATTAAAAGATGAAGAACAATATCAAATTGTAGCAATTCTCATAATTATACAACCAACATGCATAAACTAAAATTCTCTAAATTAAAATAGAATCAAACCATTGTGCTTGGATATGGCTACATCAATACCCTACAAAGGTTTTTAGCCGCTCATTACGTTGTTACAATGGCCTCCTGCCATGATTACTTCTCTTCAACTCTTCAAGGCTTCAAAAAGTTTTTCTCTGAATTTGCTCTAGGTAGCAGTGTGTCTTTCTTCAATGTTTAGAGGCCTATTTATAGAGATTAGGAAAGGCCTAGAAGCTCTTGGAATTCCAGAAAAAAAAAAAAAAAAAAAAAAAAAAAAAAAAAAAACGTCTCTTGAGTCTTATTGTCCAAGTAAGAGATTGAAACTTCAATCTAAGTAGGAAAAGGATTCCAAATTCGTCCAGAATTGCATTCTTTTATTGCGAGGTGATTTTGGCATAGTAGACGTCTAAATTAGGGAAAAGCTAATTCTGACATATTTGTTGCTTTTTTTATTAGCTTTCGAATGCCACCAATTTAATTGCAATCCAATATTTGAGCCAAAAGTTATGATCAAAACACTGAAACATGTGCAAAATCCAAATTTGAACCCAACCTGATTCCGATTTTGACTCTTAGTGGAGAAATCCCGATTTAATCTTTCACTTGATTTGATTAAACTTAACCACATCCTATAGATCTTCTATTATGATTGGTTAAGCTTAAACATATCTTCTAAGTTTTCTCAAAGTGTGCTTTAAGCCCAAAATCAGTGGAATTAATTGCATCTTTATTTAAAACTTGAAAACAATAAAACAACACAAAATCAAACAAATAACAATGCCAATGAATTAACATATGCAAGTTAAGGGGCTTGAATTTGCAACATTCAACGCTTATAAGAAATTGTTGGCACTACATGTGTCAATTAAAACTATTATGAGTTGGTGTTTGAGGTATCCGCTTACCCTCATTGTTTGTGGGTTGGAGTAGCTGCTAATGCATGAACTATAACTGTCATAAGATCTTCTGCATTCTAAGATTCATCATCATCGGACTCAAACTCTCCGCTATCAATTGTTGAGTGAGTAACTTCTTCCAAAGGTTCAATCATTAACAATCTTGCATTGCTGTCCCATGTGCCACTTCTTATCACAACGCCAACAAAGCCCTTTAGTCGACCATTACTTGAGCTCTTTTTGTGTCAATCGGGTAACAGAAGGTTATTGAGTTGAATTTGGAGCACCAATACTTCCATTAGCTATCTTGTTCACTACTTTAGTTGTTTTGCATTTTCCTCGCCAAGGCTTTCCTCATGTACTCTTGCAATCGAAAATGCAGCCATGATTGTCCTTGGTAGTTGGGCTTGACTTTTCGTTGGATTTATGACCGAATTCATTCAATGAAAGTCCCCACAAACTTCTTTATAGACTACCTTCGAGTTCGGTTGTAGAGGTGTTCAATGCGGTTTTGATATTCACTCACAGTAGATGTCTGTTGAATCTTTGCTAGCTCTCTGCCCACATTGTCATATGCTGAAGGACCAAATCGGAGGAGTCATTCCACAAATTCATCCTATATTGGTTCTCTACGACAAGCCACCAAACAATCAAACCACAATATGGCATCATCGTTAAGACTGATTGATGCCATCTCCACCTTCGAATCAACAGTTGTGTGGTGATATTTGAAGAAGCACTTTTCTTTGGATACCCATCCCGATGAATCTCCATCATCCCAGCGTGGGAACTCTAGTTTCATACATGGAGCTCCATACTTTTGCTCCCTTTGCAATCGAGTTTTCAGTGACTCTCAATTTTTGTTTAACCTCGCATTTTCCCCCTTTGCAATTGAACTTTTGGTGACTTTCATTTTTGTCTGTCCTAGCGTTCACCCCTTGACTGTCTAGGGCTTGTCTGACTGTTTTATCAACCAATCTTCCATTAATTCCCTCAATTGTTTCATAATCTTTGGAACAGTTTTCAATTTAAAGAAAGCCTTGTCTAGTGGAATGTTGTTAGTGAAGGCCGTGATGTATTGACTTAAGTCAGGCTCACTCTTTTTACTATGAGAAAAGGGCATAAAACTTTCTTTTTTTTTTTGCCCTTACTAGGATCAGGCTATACTCGGGTTACATTAAAATTGGAATAAAGGTAGAGTAAGCTCTTAACCAAACACTACAACTCTTAACACCATAAATTGGAATAGGCTATCCTTGTATTGGAATAGAAGCAAACTTGGTTGATTAACACGCATAGCAAACACTTGTCTTCTCCAAATAAACACACGCCCGTCCAAAATACTTGAGAAAAAAAATAGGGTTAAATGACTCAGTGGCACCTGTAGTTAGGCCCTAAATCAAATCGCCATATCGGTTTTAAAAAGTGTCACATGTGGAACCTGTTGTTAATGAAAAAAACTCAGTTAGTACTTCTATCAGTCCTTTGTCTATTTTTTTAATGAACCTCCATGTCACACACCTTAAAATGCCGACACCTGTCCTGATTACCACGTATCACAGATGATATTTATATTTTCAATGCCACATAGAATGAGAAAAATAATAAAAAATATATCATTTCTTTTTAAGAACAATAAAAGGGGGTGGCAGGTCGATCGGTAGGGTTGGTTCAGACACCTCAAAAGGCTTAAGGAAAAAGAGAGAGAAGAAATTGAGGGTTGGCCCTTAGGGGTGACCGAACCGCCCCCAAGGGCCACCCCCGGCCAAAATGGGGATAGCAGGCCATCCCAAATTTTTTGTTCTTTAATTTTTTTTTGAAAAAAATATTGAGGTATTTTTTTATTGGTATTTCAAGGTAAATAACGTAGAGATTCGTTAAAAAAAAAATGGACGGAATACGGGTGGAAGTATTAGGCCTCGTTTGGTTTGTGGATTAGACTCATGGAAAGGAATAGCTATTCCTACGGAATAGCTATTCTTTTGTTTGGTTGTATATTATTTAAGGGAATAGTTATTCCCACGGAATAGCTATTCCCTTACGAAGAGGAATAGGTATTCCACTCAAAAAGGAGTGGAATACCTATTCCTTTCCTATGGGAATAAATTAAATTCGTCTTTTGCCCAAAAACCCTAACCTTTTCAACACCCAAGTCTCTTATCCCTCTCTCTCTCTCTGCTTCTTAACTCATGGTGTGTTTTGATACGAAATTTTGACAATAAAATATAATTCTGATTCTACTTTTTTCAGAAATAAATCATATTTTATTCAACTTTTTAAAAAACAAATTATATTTTATTCAACTTTTTATAAACAAATCATATTTTATTCAATTTTTTCTAAAAAGTCAAATTTCAAAATTCACAAACAAAATAAGAATTTAATTCTGATTTCAAAAATTCATCACTCAAGTGCACCATCAATATCTTTCTCCATCTCTGCAATTATATTCTCATCCCCTTCTCTCTGTTTCTCAACCCAACTTAATTTGTTGTAGGGTAGTCTTTCTTCTTCTTCTTCTTGTTTTTTTTTTTTTTTTTTTTTTTCCTCCTCCTATGATTTAGCCTACAGAATGCACTTAGACGTAGCAAAACGAGTACCTCTTAATATCGGGGAGACTCCAATTGCCTTGCGGAGGTTTGAGAAAAACTTTGTAAGCAAAGAACGAATGTTTGTTACTGAAAAACAAATAAAAAATAATAAAATAAAAAGGGCTTTGTAGATGATTTATTTTTTTATGATGATTATGTTTTTTTTTTTTTTTTTTTTTCTTATAAATTATTTTACTTTGTAAGCAAAGAATGAATGTTTGTTGCTGGAAAACAAATAAAAAAGAATAAAATAAAAAGGGCTTTGCAGATGATCTATTTTTTTTTTTTTTTTTTTTTTTATGATGGTGATATGATGATTATGTGTGTGTGTGTGTGTGTGTGTTTTTTTTTTTTTCCTTATAAATCATTTTGTAGCGTAATTGTATATGAAAAAAAAAAAAAGAAAAAAAAAAAGAAGCCATGAACTCTATGAAATTAAAAAAAAAAAAACAAAAAAACAAAAAAGGTCATAGTATGATTGTTTATGTTTCTTAAATAAAGAAAAAAAAATGTCCTCAAGAATATAAATTATATTTGTATTATAAGGGTATTTTAGAAAATTTGATTATAATATGATTCCATTCACCAATGTATTGCACTGTACCAAACAAAAGAATACATATGCAATGTTCTATTCCACCGTTACAACCAAACAAAAGAATAGGAATAGTTATTCCATTCCACCTTCATCTATTCCCATGAATAGTTATTCATTTTCCTAATGGAATAGACATTCCGCAAACCAAACGAGGCCTTAGTTGAGTTTTTTCATTAAGAAAATCTACCACATGTAACGCTCTTTGAAATCGAAGCGATGACTTGAATTATGCCCAACTCTCTCTTAGTTAGTCATTTAACCCAGAAAAAAAAAAAAAAAAAAAAAATTAAAATTGGCAGCTCTAAGCATGATCGTCTCCCACAACCGCACACCTCACGTCCCCAACTTTGCAACAGGCCACCGGCGAATACAGTAGCCACCTCACCTACAGGAGCACACTGCACTCCGCTCAGATCGTCACCGGCACCCACCGAAGTAGCGCCGATCTCCCACCGAACACGTCGACGGCAACCCACATTCGGTCAGAGCAACCCAACCACCATAGGCAGCACTACAGGTAATTGATGAGCAGTAGCCCACCTCCGTACACCAGCACCACACACGGCAACGCAAGCCTCCACCGTTACTCAATACTGCACAGTGAACCGATACCAGATGATAACCTTAGTTCTTATTGCCCAAAATTAGAGAAAAAAAAAAAATAGAGAAAGATATGACCTCTTCGAGGGGGTGTAGCCTCCACAGATTGCTTATAGCAATTGATTGAGATTGTTATTCAATGAAAAGCCTAGAGGCACTTACATTGTTTTTATAGAGTAGAAAATAAACCTAATCTTTGTAGGAAGAGGAATTAATAATCCTAATCCTTGTAGGAAGAGGAATCGTTAACCCTAATCCTTGTAGGAAGAAAAATCCTAATCTAGTAAGGAATGGATTAATTATTTAATAATAATAATAACAAATTGCAATGAGCTCTCTTTGAGCGCTCAGACCTCGACCACATTTTGTAACAGACCAATTGGAGCAGTAGACTTGGCTTGAAGGAGATACAAGCTGCAGCTGGAAATGTGGTTAGCTGTTAGTAGTTGTAGCAGTTAGAAGTAGTAATGTTAGTTATCTTCTTGTTAGTTCTTGTGTTGTATAAGTAGGAGAGGATAGGATGATTTTGGTATTCTGATTGTATTCTGTTCTGTAAGAACTCGGAGGTTCTTGGCACCTCAAATGCCAAGCAGGAGAGTAGCCTTCTCGAACAGGCCATTTCTTCAATAAAAATCCAGTCTTTCCTTCTCAATCTTCTTTCTTCCTTTCCATTTTCTTTCCTAAATTCATAACAGAACATTGGTTCTGCTACAAGTGGTATCAAAGCCCATGATCGCTTTCTTTTCTTTCTTTTTCTTTCAATTCATGAAAACACGTTCCATAGCCGAAGGCGAACCAAGTATCATTGAGCTTCAGCGGGGCTTAGCTGCAGTCCACACAGACGTTTCTTTCCTCAAAGATTCGTTGAGTGTCACAGCCGCATCCATGGAAGATTCGATGCAACGGTTTCAAGCTAAGATGTTGAAGCAAATGCAGGAGTTGCTGAAGGGTCAAACCAAGCAGAAGCATGTTGACGACCCATCTGCTCAAGAAGATTCCAGTTCAGGCGATTCTTTCCGACCCAAATCGCTGAAATTCGAATTTCCAAGATTTCATGGCGAGGATCCAGAAGGTTGGTGTTACAAGGCAACCTAGTTCTTCGACTACTATCCTATGCCAGACCAGCCGAAATTCAATATTACAGCCTTCCATATGGAAGGTAAAGCCCTCCCTTGGTTTCAATCTTTACATGATAGTAATGGTCTATCTACGTGGTGTGAATTTCTAGCAAAATTTGACCAAAAGTGGCAGCAAGTAGTCCCTGAGAAGATAGAGACCCAAGAAAAATTCAAGGAAGTAGCAGAGGAATGTGACCAACAAATTCAAGAAAGCAAGAGCACTAACATGTTGAACGAGACAGATCTGGTTGAAGAAACGGATCCAGTTGAAACGATTCCTCAATCTGTAGAGTATGAAGAGCTTCCACCAAACGGATTGGGTTTGATCATTCCAGAATCTGTCGTGGTGCAAATATTTCAAGATGGAGATTGGTTTTGTCAAGGTGAAGTGAAAATGTTTGATACAAAGCTAAATAGGAAGTTCGCCTTCTTCCCTTGGTGTGGCTGTTGGAGTTTTGATCCAGGGAAGAAAACTTTATTTCTTGAATATATGAATCTTGAATTTTTCAAGGAACGTCTGAATTTATTAGCTTTTGATAAAGAAGATTTTAAGTTCTTCAAAGTGGGACCTGAGAACGACGTCATGGTGGATTCACTGGGTTGGCTTAGTTTTAGCATCTTTCACTATGGGAAGAAGAATCTGGAATGGGCTGAGAATCAAACATTGACCGGGAAAACGAAGCAGGAGGTGGTGATTGAAGAGAAGGTGTTTGATGAATTAGAAGATATGGGAGCAAGATTCCTTAAACTGGTTATGTTTGACTTATGGCATCGATGTTGGAAGGACAGACACCGTGATCTTCAAGAAATAGACGTTCAGAAGGCGAGCTCAAAGCTGTGTTTCAGTGTACCTGAATCTGATAGGTCTTTTCTCCAATTACCTGGTCAAGTGGAATGGTGTATCCCAAAATTTATAGGGATGGTTAATAGTGTATATTTCCTGGGGTGCAGCTACTTAGTTTTTGATCCAGGAGGAGGAGATGAACTACAAGCATTAGGAAGACAAAGTGAAGGAGAGGCAATTCAGTTCAGTTTTGGGTTGCCAGGAAGTCTTTGTGTAACAGTCTTGAAAGTTACTAAAGGGATTGTCCCTCTGTCACAATTGTGTTGGTGTTGCGCATGTGTTAAACAGCTTACAATCTAGAAAATACCTTCACGCTGTTGCAGAATATTCCAATATCAATTCAACCTTTGGGTTACTTTGAGCTTGGGACTACAAGTTCAACCGTGAGGTGGCATTTGGGTTTTGGGCACCTCTTTTTCACTCGCACACCTTGAGGGCAAGGTGTCTTAAAAAGGAGGGTAGTGTAAGGAGGTATTATGTGGGCAGTATACGTGATTAGTGATTACAGCTTAATGGCAGCATGTGTACCTTGTGGGCTTAAAGCAACTTTACGAATGGGCTGCCTTTTGTGGATTCCAGGATGCGTTTCAGGGTACTGATGGACTTCCATTCTTTTTTGTTTCAACCTGCACCTTGAGGGCAAGGTTCTCTAAAGGAGGGAGTATTGTAACAGACCAATTGGAGCTGTACACGTGGCTTGAAGGAGATACAAGCTGCAGCTGGAAATGTGGTTAGCTGTTAGTAGTTGTAGCAGTTAGAACTAGTAGTTATGTTAGTTAGCTTCTTGTTAGTTCTTGTGTTGTATAAGTAGGAGAGGATAGGATGATTTTGGTATTCTGATCGTATTCTGTTCTATAAGAACTCGGAGGTTCTTGGCACCTAGAATGCCAAGCAGGAGAGTAGCCTTCTATAAAAGGCCATTTCTTCAATAAAAATCCAGTCTTTCCTTCTCAATCTTCTTTCTTCCTTTCCATTTTCTTTCCTAAATTCATAACAGAACATTGGTTCTGTTACACATTTTTCATAATTTGTTAGTTTATCTTTTTTTATTGTTGGGATAAAATGTGGCAGTTTTGGTAAATTAGCACCATATCCCAAATGGGTTTCTCTTAAATACTATGACTTTAGCTGGATTTGTTAGAAATTCCATTAGATTTGTAGAGGTCATAGATGAATCAATGGTTATGCACTGATTTGTGGAGATGATTTATTTGGGTGTCAATGTCCTAAATTTTGTTATAAATTCTAGTTGGGGCAGTGCTATTTGCACTTATTCTGGTTTGCGCCACCCACATGGTTGACGCAATGAATTTTTCTGAATTCCTCGGTATTTCAGCACAGTCAGTCATCCTCATCCGCAGTTCAAACGAAACCAGATGAGGATGATCATCAAACCATTCATTTATATAAGTATTGGTTACAAAAATCTTATCTACAAATCTATCTGTTATACATGCGATTACACAATCATTTATCTATACATTTGAATTGCTCTTTTTGTCTTCCACCTTCTTTATCTTTTTGTTAATGGCTCCCTCCTTATCTGTTGGAAGTCGGAAGGCAAAACAATTATTCCACATTTATTTGTCTCGTTACTCAACTTTTTTTTTTCCCCTTCTCTGTTCTATTTGTTATTAGGGAAGTGATGGCATTTATCTTACAAATGATGTTTCTGATATATTGCAGGTCTTGTTGGTAGTTACTTGGGCTGACGTAAATAATGGTTTGTGGATTGTCCACCAGGTTGTTGAATATATGTATAGCTTCATTTTGTAAAGCGCAGCAATTGGAAAAAGCTGGGGCGGTTATCATTGATGGTATAAGATTAGGGGTATTTCCAGATGTGATAACTTACAATACACTGATTGATGCACATTGTCGTTTTGTCAGCACTGATGCAGCCTATTCAATACTTCATAGAATGAGAGAAGCTGGGATAAGTCCAGATGTTGTTACATACAATTCTCTGCTGGCTGGTGCCGCCAGGAATTGCTTATTGTCACGATGTTTGGATCTGTTTGAAGAAATGCTTCAAGCAGGTATACATCCTGATGTGTGGAGTTACAACACTTTGATGCATTGCTTCTTTAAATTGGGAAAACCGGATGAAGCATATAGGGTTTTCCGGGATATTATACTTAGCAATCTTTCTCCTGATCCAGCTACATTTAACATAATGATCAACGGTCTTTGTAAAAATGGATATACAGATAATGCCCTTGGGTTATTTAGGAATTTACAACGTCATGGGTTTGTTCCCAAATTAGTGACTTATAATATTCTAATTAATGGGCTTTGCAAGGCGGGCAGATTAGGGGCCGCAAGGAGGATCCTCAAGGAGCTTGGGGAATCTGGTCATCAACCAAATGCCATAACCTACACTACAGTTATGAAATGCTGCTTTAGATCTAGGCAGTTTGAACAAGGGCTTGATATCTTGTCGGAGATGAAGAGTAAAGGCTATACATTTGATGGCTTTGCATACTGCACTAGTGTTGGTCCTTTAGTTAGGACGGGAAAGATAAAAGAGGCAAATGATTACATGGAGCAGATGGTCAGGAATGGGATTGAGCTTGATTTAGTGTACTATAACACCCTAATTAATCTATATTGTAAAGAAGGTAACTTGGAAGCTGCTTTTAACTTGTTGGATGAGATAGAGAAAGGAGGTTTGGAATTCGATAAGTATACCCACACAATTATAATTGATGGATTGTGCAAGGCTGGGAATATTGAAGGGGCACAACGACATTTGAATTATATGAATACCATGGGCTTTGAATCAAACTTGGTTGCCTTCAACTGTGTGATTGATGGATTGTGTAAAGCTGGTCATATTGATTATGCAATGAAATTGTTTGAATCTATGGAGGTTAAGGATTCGTTTACCTACACCTCCTTGGTGCACAACCTTTGTAGGGAAAGGAGGTTCCGTTGTGCATCCAAGCTTTTGCTCTCTTGCGTAAAAGGTGGCATGAAAATACTCAAGTCGACCCAACGTGCTGTCCTTGATGGTCTCCGCTGTTCTGGGTTTACAAGTGAAGCAAGGAAGCTTCGATCAAAAATTCGATTGGGTCGCTTGTTACACTGATGATTTTCATATGATTTTTCAAGTGCTATCCTGTTTGGATCAAGATCTTAGCAAGCACCATGTAAATGCCATTGTTTTAGATGTTGGTTGTTATGGACTAAATAAGCCTTTTACTGAGAAACAGATTACCTATCAGTTAGTGGACAGTGAGAAAGTACGTGTTGCTGTACCTGCATTGCATATCTTACATTCTCTGTGGCGATGCATGTGAGTAGAAGACTTTGTTAAAATAACTTTGGCATGTTCAAAGAAAAGTGGGCACATCTAGGAAGTCTATTATAAGGTTAGCTGTCGGTCATGACAGTTGCTTAGAGTTCATGGACTCAAAGGTGAATCTCTTTTCCTATACAATGATGGTTCATAGACTTCCTCAGAGTGATCTACTGAATATGTGCCCTTGAGTTGTTCTTTGATGCGCGTATATTCTTCTACGTTTTGCAAGTCAACGTTCTGTTATAATGCAACAAATTTTCTTATTTGTGTTATTTCTGGCAGGAAGATCATTGACGTTGTTTAGACTCAGTGTGGATGGACTTGAGGCTCTCCATGTCCTTCTTCTCTAAGTGGAGTTGGTGTATTAGGGGCTATTTTTGTGTGAGTAATGTTTGAAAAATAATTTTAATTTAATTTAATTTAATTTTTTTTGTGTTTATGAAATTTGATTTTAATAATACTCATGTTATGGCCGAAAAGGTAGGTCCTAGATAAATCAGCTTATATTGTTCAAAGGGTTTCTGATTGCATAAATTCTGGTCCATTTGGATGTTCAATTTTTGAAATCAGAATTTAATTTTTATTTGGTGCGCGAATTTCGATGTTTGACTTTGTGAGATAAAATTAAAAAAAGTTGAATAAAATATGATTTGTTTTTTAAAAAGTTGAATAAAATATGATTTGTTTTTTTGAAAAAGCAAACACTGTAACAAAAAGTTGAATAGAATCAAAATTCTCCTCTTGCATCCAAACAAACCAATTGGGCGGTCTTTTTAGAAAATATGAGATCTATGCAATTACATCCATGTTTTTTAATAATAGTCAAGAAAGTCCCATTGTTTCTTCATCAGGTATTTGTTGTCTTAGGTTTTTTTACTTGTTCACTTGAATTCTCTTTTGACTACATTAAAGGTGATGAGGGATAGGTTCAAATTTGTGTGTTCCAGTAATTTAAGATATTTTCCTAAGTTTCCAGAAAGTTTGATTTTTCTTTTCTTCTGTTTGTATTCTCTTAACTATTTGACACTTTGGGATGATCAATTGACAAAGATTTCAAATGTATTGGTGGAGAGCTACTGATTTCAAATTTGTGTTCTTGTCTTTATAAGAACTTTTTTGGTTCATGTAGGTTAAGGTGGACCAGGATGTTCACATATGATATTTTACTTACGCAAAGAATATGTTCGTAAGTTGCATGCACATTCGTTCTTGATACGTGAATTCAGGGTGTTAGCTATGTTGGTCTTTTTTTTTCTTCAGTTATCTTTATTTAGTGGACAAGCGGAGAAGCCACTACAAAAAAAGCACTTCTAGGAGGCGTTTATTCTAAACCCCAGGTTAAAAAACCTTGGTGTATCTTTTTGATACACCAGTTAACTTAAAAAAACTACCTGACATATGAGTATACGCTAGGAATGAAGTAGAAATACGCCAATTAAGAAAGAAACTTCCCAGCGTCTACGCCAGGAAATTTTTGGGAAATTCAAAACCCCTGCCTCCTACCCCTCACGTTCGCGCTCTCCCTCTAATCTCACACTTTTCCTCTCTCACTTAATTTCTTGCGCTCTCTCTAGAATATTCTGGCGCTCTTTCTCTCTCCTCCGGTTGCCTCCATTGCCCTCATCTCGACGCCGCTGTCGCTTGCCCTCGTCGCCACCAGCTCGCCTCAGCTGCCAGCTCATCTTAGCCCCCCTTGCCAGCTCACCTCCCTCGAAGCCTTCGGCGTGTTTTTCTTCCCGCTCTCTCTCTCTCTCTCCCATCCTCCACCATGTATGCATGATTTTTATCTTTGAGTGAATGTGGTGGATTTCGATTTGGGATTCAATTTGGAATAGGAATACCTCATTTGTAAAAAAACCCTAAATTATAGGGGAAGAATGTGGAAATTTCGATTTAGGGTTTTTATCGTTTGTTTGTGCTTCTTTTGACCATTTGTTTATGTTTTTTCCTCCGTGATGTCTTTGATTGATTGTTGTGCTTTTTCCTCCGTGTTTCATTGTTCACACTCTACTCATTTTGCACTCTCCGCTGCACTCTATAGTTTCTTTACCAAACTCTGATCTTGGATTTCATATTTACTTTAGTCTCTTGGGACCATCTTTGCTCAGCACTCTAAAGTCAGAGGAGTAAAATAGAGGTACGTGATTCTACTCACCATGTCTTTGCTTTGTTTTTCCAATATATTTTTAGTGACCAAATTTACGAGTACATTGGTATCCGAATCCCTTAATTCCCTTGCATCTCTACCATATGATTCACGTTCACTTTATTCTTGTCATTTTCTCTTGGTTTTCACATAAAACCAAAGTTTTTCCGGGATGATGCTTCATTGTATATGGTTTTATGCTAGACGTTTATGTGGGAGATATGCTTTGGATTGCCTAAGTGGTTTGAAATATTATTTTAAACCCTGCTGTCTCATCTGATACATTAAATTGATTATACCATTGTTTAGTTGATTGAGATGATTATTTCTTTTTAAGAAATAGAATAGATATACTTTTCAGTTGTCTTTAGTGTGTACTGATAGTGATGGTTCAAAAGCAGTAGCAGTAGTTCTTTAAGTCACCTCATCCAGAAGCATACTTTTCAGTTGTGTTTAGTGCGTACTAAGAATTGATTTGAACCCTAATGCATTGTATGGGACATGAATGTTCCGAACTGACAGAAGTTTGTTTCTTTTTCTCCTTTGTTTTGTTTTCCCTCTGTTGTCTCAATGATCTTTGGCACTCTTAAATTGATTAATCTATTAGTAGCCAATTTTTTTTTTTTTTTTGATAAATAATGTCATATCATTAAAAAGCGCAGAGGGGCGCAACCCTAGTACACATGAAGTATACAAAAATGCCCTAATCAGAGGAAACAAAGGAGTAAAAAATTAAAAACTCTACAAACGTAACACGACTCGGGGTATGAGCCGAGACCTATACAAATAACATATTGAGCACATTTCGATACAACTCCAACTCTGGCATTTCTACATCTTCAAAATGCCATACATTCCTCTCACGCCAAATACCCCACATAACACACAAAGTAACCTGCTTCCAAATTTGTTGAACTTGACCACAACCAAGCAAATTGCCCCAACTACTCAACAAATTCAGCACCCGTTGCGGCATGACCCACTTCACCCCAAACAACCTATAGAAAAAACTCCAGATATCCCGTGCAACATCATAGTGAAGTAAGAGGTGTTCAATGGATTCCCCACTCTTCTTGCACATACAACACCACTCAACCACCACTATTAGTAGGCAATTAAAGTTTGTATCACGCATTATGGGGGAAGAACGTGGAGAAAGCAACTTTACATCATGTCATTTGCATCAAGAAAAATAGCCCCACTAAGAAAGAGCCCCTTAGAGCATTCCCAGCACCTACCCAACCATTTTCCTTAAATGTGGGGAACAAAACCATTTTTTGTTTCCCTAAACAAAAACTCTCCACAATAGCTTCCCTTTATTTTTCCTTATAATTGAAATGGAAGATCATCATTGTGGATAGATGCTACTTGTGCAAGATAGATGAGGAATCTGTGGACCACCTTCTTCTTCACTGTGATGTGGCTTCCACTTTGTGGAATCTCGTTTTTTCTCGGTTTGGTATGTCTTGGGTTATGGCTAGAAGAGTTATTGACTTATTTGTCTGTTGGTGCAAGGCTGGAAGGCCAAGGAGTGCTGCGGTTTGGAAGATGGTGCCTATTTGTATTTTTTGGTGCGTTTGGAAGGAGAGAAACCTTAGATGTTTCGAAGACATGAGAATTCCTTGGAGGATATTGTTGCCTCGTTCCTTCATATGCTGTATCTTTGGACGGTGGCCTATTTGTCACCCTTGTCTATTAGCTATTCTGATTTTCTTACTCGTTTTTCTTTGCCTTTTTAGGCATTTCCTTGTGTATACTTCCAGTGTACTTAGGGGCGCCTTACGCTTTTAATAAAACTTTATTTACTTATCAAAAAAAAAAAAACTTTCCCTATAACGTTAAAATATTTGAATTTTTTCTTTTGTTTTTTTATTCATTTCTTTTATTCTCTCTCTCTCTCTCGCGCGTGTGTTGTCTTCGTCTCCTGCAAGATGCAGACCCAGCCGTTGACACAGAGTCTAAAGCCCCAGTGAACCACTTGGCTGCGAAGCTGTCTAACTGAACAACTGAGAGAGAGAGAGAGATGGCTGTCCAACGGAACCACTTATCCACACTAAACTCGAACAAGCATGAGAAGCAACCTAAGCCACCCCTTCCAAGCACCCAAAGAATATTGGCACTTCAAGTCCAAGTAGTATATTCTAGCAATGGTCGGCAGCTCATACAGTTCGGGGTCGTCTAGCCCAAGGACGCAGTGACAACAATTGAATCCGAGGGGTTCACACTTCTGGACATCAGACCAGTGTGGGAGAGAGAGAAGGCGCATGTGAAGGGGTCACTACACGTCCCACTGTTCATCGAGGACAAGGACAACAGTCCCGTTAAGCTTATGAAGAAGTGGGTGCATTTTGGCTACATTGGGCTCTAGACTGGCCAATATTTCACCACCTTGAATCTTGATTTTCTATTAGAGGTAGAGAAGGCCGTTCTTGATAAGGACTCCAAACTCCTTGAAGCTTGTGGTGTGGGTCTAAGGTGAGAATTACATTGATATTTTTCCGACTCAATGGTCTGTAGCTTGTGGTGAGGGTCTCATTGTCTCCTTTTAGTTTGCCACAAGATGATGATCTCTGCAAACCAACGGTGTGGTTTTTGCTGGAGATCTAGATTGGGGTTAGAGTTTTGGAGGGCATGGCAGCAACTTTGGCTTTGGAGGTTCCATGGTCCTTGAACCGGCAAGCTGATGAGGCGGAAATCAGAAATTTGGGGAGGGAGAGAGAGAGAGAGAGAGCATTTCCTAGCTGAGAACCAGAGGGGAGAGACGTTGAAGATACAGTGGGAGAGAGAAAATGAATTTTGTAAATAAACAAAGGAATGGGAAAGCTACAGTGCTACCCAAGCTACAGAGCTTGGGTAGCACTGTAGCTTTCCCAAGGAATAGAAAAATATAGGATGTCTGTTGTGGGTGACTTTTTATGACTTTCTTGGTATTTTCCCTAAATTTAGGGAACAGAACCCCTTATAAGGTAACTGCTGTGAATGCTCTTACACTCTATGTTTGCTCAAGGTACAGACACACAGGACCAAACTTTTTTGCGCCCACAAGCAGCCAATTATGAACACCATAGACTTTTTCGTTTTTGTTTTTGGAAGAACACAATAGGGTTTGAATTCCATCAACTTGTATATTTATAGCTGTCAAAATATTACAAATTATGAGTCCCTTAGAACTCTCTCATTACTTAAAGTCAATGGCTACCACATCCATAGGCACAAGAGGAGAGGTTAAGGCATTTATATAATATTGAAGCCTATACTCCATTCAGCAAGAAATAGTCCATTCATCAATTGTAAGTTATAAACCTCTCTTGTTTTTTTTTTTTTTTTTCCTCAACTATTCAACTGCCTGGCTCTTGGATTGGAAAAGGAAAACACATGACTCAATTGACCACTATCCTTTAAATTCTAAAGCAACTCTTCTAATGATAGATACATTTTTGTGATGTTGAGCAATTGGTGCCCATTTAATGATTTAAATATAAGGCCAAACTATTTCACAATATGTATGTAATACGCACTTAATTTAAATTGGTTGACCATCATTAGGACTTTGGTTCTATTGTCGGAATGATAAAACTATTATGTTTGTGCTTGTACATTTTCGAACAAAAAAAAAAAAAAAAAAAAAAAAAAAAAAAATCACATAGGCGACACTGGAGAAGTCATTTAAGTGGGGAATTATGGGGGGAGCATTTTCCGAGAGAGCATTGGTGGCAGAATGAAGATTGGGTCTATATCCAAGGGTGAGGTGGGAGAGGACGCGGGAGTCTTGTATCGGTATTCTTTGGACTCGCAGGAGTATCTACCTGAAGACCTTCTATTACAGTATGAAGATGATAAAATAAGGGAGGAGGCTTGATTTTTTAATTTCATTGGATGAGTTATTTAGTTGAAGATTGTGGAAATGGAGAGGTGGTGTTGCGTGGAATCTAAGACGTTTGTGTTTTCGGTGATAGAAGGTGCTTCGGTGGTAAGAGTGGAGGAAAGGAGGAGGAGATTTTCAGGGCTCGTACTGCTTGGTGCCCAGAGCAGTGGGTGGCTGTTTTCGACCCTGGAGAGTGTGCTGAGGTTTACAGGGAAGGATTTTGTAAGGTCTTTCAGGGAGGGGTCCAAGGTCTTCATCGTTAGGCGAGGAGGCAACATAGCTGGAAGTTTCATCGAAGTAGCAGCCTATGCCTTGGGTGGTTTGAAAGGGATTATTTACATTCCTGAAGGACGGAGTGGGTGGGGATGGAGCAGATTCCTAGCAGAGCTGGGTAAGATCAGGGACTTCCTCTCAGAGTCAGCAGGGAAAGATATGGTTCGGACTGGACCTCCGCCAGCGATGGAGCGGGTTCACGGAAATGGAGCCGTCACTGATGCTGCTACTGGTTCAAATGCCTCAGACGAAGCACCATCTTACGCAGAAGTTCTATGCACAGGTTCTCGCCGACCGGAGGAGGAAGGGTTGAAGCAGGTTCAGCCGGTGCACCATTTGGGTAAAGACCATCATGACCGTTATGCCTTCGACAACGTGCAGGGGGTCAGAAGATTTCCTAAATCGGAAGCAAAGTTCCCTGCTGTTTTCCGAGGCAAGTCAGACTACTCTATTGGTGAAACTAGTGATGGGTTTCAGATGTTTGGAGGGAAAGACACGTTACCCTCCCTGCTGCTCTGGCAGAGCCAGCTGGAGAAGTTGAAAACTGAGGTGGACCGAGCACTGAGTAGTGTGCGTGAAGGGTTATTGTTGGTTGGGCCGGGCTTCAAGCCCAATGGTGATAGGCGGAAGAGAAAGAAGAACAGAAAGAAGAAAAAGCAGAGGACTTGTTGGGTTCCGAAAACTAAGCCCAACCCAAGTGTTTCAACGGCCGATCTGGCTACGCCTACAGCAACAGAACCGTTGGCAGCGTTGGGTTCCGGTCGACAAGAGAGTGTTCCGGAGAGAGCGTCGACTTCCGACGGAATCTGTCATCCATCTATGACGATCACGTCTTCGGAGATCACGCTCGCCGAGTCTGCCTCCAGGCCAGAGCGGGGGCCTCGACCTGATACCACAGATGCGGATATAAGGGAAGAAAAGGAAGAGATGGGTATAGCCAGGAGTGCGGTTCAGTCTGTGGGATGCACAGAGGCTGACGGTGGTGTTTCTGCTCCTCTCGAAATCCAAGCACCGGTAAGCAACACCATTCTGTTGGAGTTAGGTTCCGGGCCAGTCATCAACGTGGTGGACACCGTCATCTGCCCACCTCTGCTCTGCGCCGGAGGGCCGACTGTTGTCCCTGCCTCGGAAAGCTTAACCTCCCAGCAGGTTACTAGTAATGGGTCTGAGCTACCCGTTTCTATGTTGGAGGTTGTACCCAAAGATCCGGATGCCCCTGCCACAGTTCGGATGGATTCAGACTCAATGATGGTTGTCTGGGCTGGTCGGAGTTCGCTGGATCCTTTGGTTCCTTCGGGCTTTTATCCCTCGGTTTCAGAAGTTGAAAATGCTTCTATTTCTCTCTTCTCCCCTTCCGGTTTGGGGCCCACGAATGGAATGGAGCTTATTGAGCCCTCGGAGGAAGAGCCGGCTCCTTTGTGCTGCTGTCCGGGTGATAATTTTAGGGGTGTTTCCGGTAAAAAATCTCCAATGGACTTCTTGAAGGCGATTCTGGAGTATAGCCAGTCGGTGGGGGTCACGTGTGATGGCTATGAAGGTCAGCTTTCAGCCGTGTTTGAGGCTATCCTTGCTGAAAATGACAAGAAGGAGACGGGTTCTTCTCTGAAAGCGGGCAACAAGTTCAATAGAGAACTTAATAGATTATCTTGTTCTATTAACTATGATGCGTGAAGCGGAAGCAGTTCTCAGAGTAGGTGTAAAGGGAGGGCGATTGGAGGTTTTTTATGAAGCCAAAAATCCTTTCGTGGAATGTCAGGGGCTTAAATGAGGGTAGCAAGCGGTTGAAAGTTAAAAACTTAATTAGACAATGGAAGGCAGACATTATTTGCTTGCAAGAAACCAAATTGGAGTTCATCTCCAACAGCTTAGTGAGGTGCCTTTGGGGATGTCACTTCGTTGATTGGTGTTACTTACCCTCATGCGGGGCCTCTGGTGGTATCCTTATCATGTGGGATAGAAGGGTTGTTGAGAAATTAGATGTGTATGTGGGGGAGTTTGTTGTTGCTTGTTCTTTTAGGAGCATTGCCGATGACTTTACTTGGGCCTTCGCGGGGGTATACGGTCCTAACCTTGATTCTTTAAGAAGATCGCTCTGGGACGAGCTGGCTGGCCTTGCTTCTTGGTGGGAGATGCCTTGGTGTATTGGGGGCGATTTCAATGTCACTCGCTTTCCTGCTGAAAGGTCTAGGGAAGGTCGCCTAAACGTTGCTATGATGGAGTTCTCAGACTTTATTTTCGAGCAGGGCCTCATGGACTTTCCTCTCGCTGGAGGGACTTTCACGTGGTCCAATAATCAGGAGTACCCTTCTTGGTCTCGTATTGACAGATTTCTTGTCTCTCCAGATTGGGAGGTCAAGTTTCCAGGGTCTATTCAGAAAAAGGCTTCCTAGATTGTGTTCTGATCATTTCCCTATCCTCCTGGATTGTGGTGGCATTCAATGGGGTTCCAGACCGTTCAAGTTTGAGAATATGTGGTTGAAGGCTGAAGGGTTTGTGGATAGGGTTCGGCTTTGGTGGGAGTCTTATCGCTTCCAGGGTTCTCCTAGCTTCATCTTCACTCAAAAGCTTAAGGCCTTGAAGGCTGATCTCAAGAGATGGAATGAACAGGAGTTTGGCAATGTGGAGTTTCGCAAAAAAATGCACATGGAAGAGTTATGTACTCTTGATAGGTTGGAGGAACAACAAGGTTTGTCTTCCGAAGAAAAGGAGAGGAAATGTGTGGTCATCAGAGACTTGGAGAACTCTATCTTGCAGGAAGAGATTAGTTGGAGACAGAAGTCTAGGGTTCTTTGGCTGAAAGAGGGTGATAAATGCACTAAATTTTTTCACCGAATTGCTAACTCGAACAGGAGGTCTAATTCCATAGAGTCGCTCTCTATCAATGGCTCTGTTTCTTCCGACCAGCAGGTTATCAGAGAGCATGTTGCTCAATTCTATGAGTCTCTCTTTACAGAACCTTTCCCATGGAGACCTAGAATGGATAATATTGCTTTCGACACCTTGGATGCAGCTGAGGCCTCTACTTTAGAACTTCCTTTCGAGGAGATGGAGGTCTTAGAGGTGGTGAAAAGCATGAATCGAGACAAGGCACCTGGTCCAGATGGGTTTTCTCTTGCGTTTTTCCAAGACTGCTGGGATGTGATCAAGACAGATCTTATGAGGGTTTTCTGGGACTTTCACTCTCAAAGCAAGTTTGTCAAAAGTGTTAACGCCACTTTTATAGCCTTAATTCCGAAGAAGTCTGGGGCTGTGGATCTAAAGGACTTTCGTCCTATCAGTCTTGTAAGTGGTGTGTACAAGATCATTGTAAAAGTCCTTGCAAATAGACTTAAAAAGGTGGTGGAGAAGATTATATCATCCCCTCAAAATGCTTTTGTGAAAGGTAGGCAAATTCTTGATTCAGTTCTTATTGCCAATGAGTGCTTGGATAGTCGAATCAAATCCGGCGAACCAGGGTTACTTTGTAAGTTGGATGTTGAGAAGGCCTAAGATCACGTTAACTGGGATTTCTTATTGTATATGTTGAGAAGATGTGGCTTTGGGGAGAGATGGTGCTCCTGGATAGCGCATTGTATATCTACGGTGCGGTTCTCTGTGCTGGTGAATGGCTCCCCAACCGGTTTTTTCAGTAGCTCTCGTGGCCTTAGACAGGGTGACCCACTGTCACCACTATTGTTCGTCATTGTGATGGAGGCTCTTAGCAAGTTTTTCTTCGCTACTATCCAAAAGGGCTACCTTTCAGGGTTTTCTGTGGGTTCTGGCAACAGCGAAGCTATTAACATTTCTCACCTATTGTTCGCAGACGATACTTTAGTCTTTTGTGGGGCTAATTCTGATCATCTTCATTATCTTCGTATGCTTCTTATTTCTTTTGAAGCTGTGTCAGGATTGAAGATTAATCTGGCCAAATCTGTTATGGTTCCTGTGGGTGAGGTGGATAATATGGACGGTCTGGCTAACATATTGGGCTGTGGAGTTTCCTCTCTTCCTATAAAGTATCTTGGTCTTCCGTTGGGAGCTCCTTTCAAGGCTAAGTCTTGTTGGGATGAAGTTGTAGGGAAGATTGAGAGGCGGTTGGCTAGCTGGAAGCGGTTGTATTTGTCGAAGGGGGGTAGGGTTACCCTTATAAAGAGTACTCTCTCCAACCTTCCTACATATTTTCTCTCTCTTTTCCCTATTCCATCCAGTGTTGCTAGTCGCATTGAGAAGCTGCATCGAGACTTTTTGTGGGGTGGCATAGGCGACGTATTCAAATACCACTTGGTTAGTTGGTCCAAGGTTTGTCATCCTATTTCTGAAGGTGGTTTGGGCATACGAAACTTGAGAATTTTCAACAAGGCGCTTTTAGGGAAGTGGTTGTGGCGTTATGCTTATGAGAGAGAAGCTCTGTGGAAATCCGTGGTGGATGCAAAGTATGGCTCTTCTAGGGCTGGTTGGTGTTCCTTAGATCCCCTTGGGTCTCACGGTGTGGGGATTTGGAAGAACATTAGGAAGGGGTGGAGCTTGTTTTGTAGCTATACCAGACTTATCTTGGGCAATGGGTCGAGGATACGTTTTTGGGATGATGTATGGTGTGGAGAGATGTCCCTCAAGGAAGCTTTTCCAGTTCTGTATGATATAGCTTGTGCCAAGGATACTTTGGTAGAAGACCATTTGGTAGTGGTAAGTGGTTCCTATTAGTGGGATGTCAGATTTTTCCGTGATGTTCACGATTGGGAGGTGGATGTTATGGCTTCCTTTTTCTCCTTACTGTATTCTTCCAAGGTGGCTCAAGATGGGGGGGACCGGCTTTGGTGGTCCCTCTCTCGCAAAGGGTCTTTTGATGTTAGATCATTCTATAAGGCTCTTGCCTGCAAAGAAGCTTCTTTATTCCCCTGGAAAAGTATTTGGCGAACCAAGGCCCCATTGAAAGTGGCCTTCTTCGCTTGGACGGCAGCGTTAGGGAAAATCCTCACCTTGGACAATCTCAGAAAGAAGCGTGTCATTGTGATTGATAGATGCTGCATGTGTAAAATGACCGGAGAGACTGTGGATCATCTTCTTCTTCATTGCGAGGTTGCACGCGCTCTTTGGTATGTCATCCTTAGCCGGTTCGGTCTGTATTGGGTGATGCCTTCTCGGGTGATAGACTTATTTGCCTGTTGGTGGTCGGGGGGACGGTCTCGAAGTGCGGTCGTGTGGAAAATGGCTCCTTGTTGTCTTATGTGGTGCCTGTGGACGGAACGCAACGATAGACAGTTTGAGGACAAAGAAAGAACCATAGAGGAGCTCATTTCATTTTTTCTTCATTCTTTGTACTCCTGGACGGCTGCGTATCTAGCACCTCCAGAGATTAGTTATAACGATTTCCTTGTATTGCTTTCTTCTTCTTCTTAATTGTCTTTCTTGTATACCCCCTGTATACTTGATTGCGCTTTGCATTTTTCTAATAAAATTCTCTACTTATCAAAAAAAAACATTTTCGAACTGATCAAAATATGCTAATTCATCTGTGCATTGATCAGTGACGTTATCCAAGATGTTTTTCCTTCCTATATATTTATAGTCAATGACTTTGTCCAAGATGTTGTCTTTTTTAGTTAATGTTTTGATGTTTTCCTTCCATAAATACAGTGCTGTCATTAGTCATTTCTTACCCCTTTGAAATGTTTTGGTTTCGTGATTGAAATAGGATCTTACTTTAGTCATTTCCTTCCATAAATGTTAACTTTGACAGTACACTTGTTTGCCCAGGTGGTTTTGTCCATGTGGAAGATTATGATGATGAAGATGACAATGAGGATGAGGCTAATGGTTAGGTATCTACTTTTTTGTATTTCTGCTTTGCACTTATTTCATTGATTGTGCTCTTAGGCTCTGATTAATTGCAAAAACCATTGGACGTTCTAAGAAATTTAATTACTGTCAAGTTGTTAGCTAGCTAGATACGTTGCAATTTGCATAGATATATGTAGGACTAATTCATATATTAATTTATGGGGAGCTCGATCACTGCAGACCACAATTAATCATTTTGAACTCGATCTTGTCATGTAATTAAGTTGCATGAGGTGCTAAATTTTGGTTGAACTCATTTTTGTTGTCAATGTTTCTTGATTGTGTGCTTCTTGATAGTTCATAGTTGCCAAAACACTATGATTCATTATATTAATATGAAACTTCTCATATTAATATATATGAAATTAAGCTTTCCACAATGTTATTAATTAGTTCGTAATGAAATTAGTTGCCAATTAATTAGTTCGTTACGAAGTAATTTTATGAACTAATTTACGTAATTTCTCTTCATACTAATTAATAACTAATTAATAAGGCTTAATTAAAATTAATAACATTACGAACTCCCAGTCCATCAGCCTTAATTGGAGTACAAACTCGATGCCAATTGACTAAATGAAAATTAGTCTCATCCCCTATACCACTCCACAAAAACTCCATTTGAAGCCGCTCCAGTTTCTTAGTTACACTCACAGGAATAGGGAACACAAATAAATAATTAGGAATGCTAGAAAGGGTGATATGAATCAACATCACCCTAAACTTTTAGAAATTACGTAAAATAAACCTTAATTTGTAGACAAAAACTAGACTATATAGTAGTTGCTTGTTTATAGTTATTGTATGCTTTAAGAACAAAAGGCCAGAAACGTTCACTGTGCAGTTAACACAGATCGGAGAGTAGATTGACATTAACATGGTATTGGGCAAGTGTAACAACCTGTTTCATATCTAAGCCTGCAAATATTGTCCAATGGAGGGAAAGGATAGACATATCTGGTTTTGATACTGCTAGTACTATAAATATGTTGAGCAAGTGCTTTGCTGAAATTTGTTTGTAAGACAATATTTTGATGCAGCTGATTTTAACACTTCGAAATAGTCTAAGGGAGACCTTCGTTCGATTTGCACAGGTGCGTAAATGGCATTATTGAAGTGTAATTCATGAACTTGAAAGTTCATATATGAAGGTGTCTAGGAATTTTCAGAATGCTTTTTTATTAGATTATGTATTTTTTAAGTAATCCAACGGCAAATTTTATTGCTTATTTTAAATTTTGTAGGTGTTCGTTCGATCTAAGACAATTAAATCATATAACGGTGAATATAATTGTATATTTATACTGCAATCATATTTTATTCTTCATCAATTCTCTCTTTCTGACGTGATTTCATGAAAATTAAATGGGTCGGAACTTGTCTTTCTTTCACAATCCAAATCAGTTGAACTTGTCTTTTACATACCAAGAAGCTCTCAATTTGAACTTCTCTGCAACCTTGGATTATTGAAAGAGGAAAAAACCTCTCTATCTTTAGTTTTATAAATTTAAGATCTGAATTTATAAAGATTTTGAGTTTTAAACTTTTGCCTATTTTTTCCTCATAAATAATAAAAATGACGGGAAATATATTATTATGCCATTCATATTAAAAGTTAAAGGAAGTGATAATATTTATGAAAATAAATATTCAGAAATATTTAAAGTCTTAATTATATTTCTCGAAATAAATAAATTATTAGTTGAACAAATGAAGGCTTTGGGGAAAATTGTAGATTGATGAAATTTAATCTCCTAAAGAGAAAAACGAAAGTGTGAATTAAAAGATAATAAAGCATATTATCATTACACATCAAAAGAGTGTTATTTAGAAATTGAAGGTCAATTCTGATGAACTTTTCCAGAGAAAAATTACCACATAATGTTTCATATGTCGGGGGACGCGTGATAAATTAGTTCAAACGAACCCAAATCACTTCGTAGTTCATGCCATGCATCAAAGCATTCGTCTTGGGGAGATCTACGAGCCTGGAATTTTTTCAGAACGATCGGAAGACGAGAAGTGGCCGCTATAATTAGGGTAATAAAATAATAATAAATGTAACAAAACAAAACAATAATAATAATAATAAATTAAGAAAAAATTACAATTTAGCCCTTCAAACTGTCATTCGTTTTGCAAGTAGCCCACGAATTGCCAACATTTGGACTCTGGCCCTCCAAGCTACCAAAAAAAGTTTTATAAAAGCTCATTTTGTCAAAATATGCCTATAACACCCTTACCACGTGTCATTTTTTAATTAAAAAAATAAAAAAACAATAAAAAAAAATTAAAAAATTAAAATTATATTTTTTTTAAAAAAAGAAAAAAAGAACAAAAGAAAACGAAAAGCAACCCCCCTCTTGGGGAGGGGCGGTGGCCTGCGAGCCACCCCCAGAGGTGGGCTGCCCCCTAGGGCCGGGGTTAGCCGCGTGCCACCCCCCAACCCTTGGGGGTGGCTTTCGGGCCACCCTGATACCCCAATGTCCGGGGTTGGCCACGCGCCAACCCCTAACCTTTGGGGGTGGCCGCGAGCCACCCTAGAGATGGTGCCGACCACCTCTGGGGGTGGCCTGCGATCCCCCAAACACTCATTTTTTTTAAAAAAAAAAATAGTTTTTTTTAAAAAATTATTTATTTAGTTTTATAGTTTTTTTAATTATTTTTTTAATTGAAATATGGCATGTGGTAGTGGTATTATAGGCATATTTCGACAAAATATGCATTTTTTAAAATTTTTTGGTAGTTTGGAGGGCCAGAGTCCAAGCATTGGCAGTTTGTGGGGCTACTTGCAAAACGGCTAGTAGTTTGGAGGATAAATAGTAATTTTCCCAATTTTTTTTTTTTTTTTACAAAAAAATATAGGGAAAACTTTACTTAGAACCCCCTGATTTTTCATCACTTTCCCAATTAGGATATCCATATTTAAAAAATGACAATTTAGGGTATCCATCTTTCAATTTCTTTTCAATTTCAACTCATCGTTAGAAATTTCCGTTAAATTCTATCAAAATTTCCAAAATACCCCTGTACTTTCTTTTAAAAAAACATGTAAAATTTTTCAAAGATTCAGGCATGCGTATTTTTGCAAATTCTGATAAGTCTGACCACCAACAAACACCTAAATCCTTGCAATTTTTTTTTTTTTTTTTTCCCAAAAAAATGAATGGTATTTTGGGAATTTTGACAGGATTTAACGAAAAATTCTAACCGGTGGTTGAAATTGAAAAAAAATTGAAAGATGGATACCCTAAATTGAAATTTTTTAAAGATGGATATCATAATTACAAAAGTGATAAAAGATTAGGGTTATAAGTGAAGAAGTTTTCCGAAGAAAATATTAATCTTGTTGTGGCGCAATTGACGCCATTTGTGTAACGTCCAAGAAGATAATTAAAAAGTTTATCATAGTTAAAATGAATTAAACAAGAAATTATAAATAAACATAAAACTTTTGTTTAAAGAGTTTGTAGTAAAACTAATTTTTCAATGTTTCCTTCAAATTGGGAGGATTCTTGTTTGAATGTTACTCAAAATAAATAAAAAAAAATGTATTCTAGCAAGCCTCGTTCTAAGTTCGTTCGAATGGTGAACTCCAGAGGTGCTCCAGAAGGTCCCGTTCCACTCTCGCCCGAACGGTCATTAGACAAAGGGTCTCATTCCATTCTCGTTTGAATGGGAAACAGACGGGTATCTCATTTTCAACTTATTTTGAGGTCGTTCGAATGGGGATCGCTAGAAATGACTATATAAGAGCTAAAACATGATTTTTCGGTCATTTAAACCTTTAGTCTCTCTCCCTTACACGTTTTTCTCTCCTCTCTCTCGAGGGTTTGAAACCAAAGCTTGGGTATTGAATCCAAGAGTATTCTAGAGCCAAATCCAACACTAGGAACGCGATTCTTTGTGCTAGATCGTCTTTTTACCGATCGTTTTGAGGTGAATCCATAAACCCTAAGTTTAGTCAAGTTGAGCTACATTCTAAAGTGTGATACTTGACCTTGATTTCTTTAGGGCTTTTGTTTATTGGGGGTTTCTTGTCTTGGATTAAGTTTCGGGTTGTGATTTTGTGGACCGAAACTTCATCTCTTTCGTTTAAATAAGGTATAGAGCCAAACCCTAATTCTTGTAAGTTGTGTAAATTAGATGTTTTGGGTGCTTAACACTAGAGTTTCCCTATGTATTAGCTTATTAACTTGTGGGTAGTAAATGTAAATCCTAACTTGCTATGGGTTGTCATGAAGGGGTTATACTTGAGGTACTTACGTATGTTATGTTGTGAGTTTAGTCTTATGGTGTATTTGCAATGTGTAAATGCGGCTAGGCATTGTAAAGCTCGGGTTGGGGATCCATCTCGAACATCAAGCAGACATTGTGAGTATATCACTCACTGAGCAAAGATATTATGTTTTATTGCTTTAAAGGTTTTAACATTTAAATGATTAGTAAACATTTTATTTATTGAACGTTTTTAAGATGATTATGAAAGCATGGCATATGAATTAAAATCAAGTTGATTGTATGCTGTATTGACAAATGTATGATGGTTATCTTCAATGTTTTAAAGCATGTTCAAGATATGTTTAATGAATTATGAGCGTTGAAATGTTGTTGAAAGATGCATGAACAAGAAAGCAAATGTATGATAGTTTTATGGCATGAAGCATGATTGATGTAGTCTTTTTAAAGCAAAAATATATCAATAAGAAATTACTACTCACAATAGTATGAATCATTGTAGGATAAGGCTATATAGAGGGTGTCAAATCTCAAGGACTGCAGGGGTGTTGTTATCAAGCTTATGAAGATTAAAAATAACTTTAGAAAATATGGTTGATTTTGTTGTTGACTAAAGTGCATAAAATAAACACAAAAGAGAGTTGAAATATAAGGGGGGGGGGGGGGGGGGGAGAGGGAGAGAGAGAGAGAGAGAGAGAGAGAGAGAGAGAGAGAGTATGGTATTGACTTTACCGTTATCCGCACATCAATGGCTAATCAAATTTAATCAAAGAAATTCATTCTATGCATGTTATAAAACAAGAAAAATACCTTATTAGAGAATAAGTATAATCCATCTTCGGTTGGTATGGACCGTCCACCTAGCCACTAAGATGCGGTATGACCTGTCTTCCCTAGGTATGGATTATCCAATTCTTTGATAGGATACATACAATGAATGAAATAGTATAACCCATCTTCGGTTGGCATGGACTGTCTATCTAAATTACACTAAACTAGGGTGTAGTATTAGTGTCACAAGCATCAAGATGGCAATTTCCAAATTTCAAGAAGATTCTAAGAAGTTTACAACTCAGCAAAACTCAGTTCTCTAGTTTCCATCCAGACAGCCCAGTGACACGTCCGGACGCCCTTCAATGTTCAGAAAGATTCTGCACACGTCTCAGTATTTTTGTCATAACTTTTTGCTCAAGTATCTGATTGAGATGAAATTGGTGTCATTAGAAAGCTAATAAAAAATAATACAACTTGATTGTCCGGACGGCCCAGAAAAACTTCCTTATAGACCAGCAGACGCGTTCGGACGCCCATCTTGTTCGAGAAGATTCTGAACAACGCAACACACGTTAGTGAAGATAGCTTGCAACCATCCTGACACTAGGGCAACACCGTCCCTAACTCCGAATCAATGTTGAAATAGGTTTTCTAAAGCCTATAAAATAGAGGTATCTAGGCATGTATTATTTACAGAATTCAGTAGTGAATTCTTTTGTACTAAGAGAGGGTGTTTAGGAAATCCTTTTGCTTGTCGAACACTGACTGGCGTCCGGACGGTATTGCCACGTTGAATGGATGCACTTGAACGTGCTGGATTTTTCTGGAACTCTGAAGAGCGTCTGGACTAGTTGCTGCGACATCCAGACGGATGCAAGCTTGGACAGTAGACACTGATGGGCGTCCAGACGGTATTACCATGTTGTCCAAATGGATGTTGCTGACTGATGAGCATCCGGACGCTGTACTGGGACGTCTAGACTGAAACATGGGATCTGACTTATCTGAATTGGAATCTGCACAGAATCTTCCTTGAACACTTGGAATAGCCTTCTTGAAGCTTGTGACACTAATTACTGTGAAGATTCTGAAATATATGGTATCCCTGTTAAAGCATCAACATTACATAATAGTGATTTTGTTAAAAAGAATGTAGCCAACACAAAAAATAACGAACTCCCCCTTTGGCCATTCTGGGACAAAAATCACTTGACCGGTTAAAAATAGATTCCCGGTCCAAAACTAGCATACTCCCCCTTTTTGTCTCAAAATGACAAAGGGTAAAAGAGTATAGAAAGACCATAGTAATAAAATACTCCCCCTTGATTTCTCAACAGGACAAGGGTAAACAGAGTATATATAAAATCCACAGATAAAAACATTCTAAAATTCAAAACAAATAGGAATAATAAAGAAGAGTCTGCAAGCAGCCCAAAAATCAGAAGTTTGTAAAACAACTGATAGAGAGAGGAACAAAAGTCCTCCAAGCACCAAAATCCTGCTTATCCACTGAAAGCAAGTGACAGAGAGAAATCCGTACAAAAAGCTAGATTTGTGCTACTTCGGCTTCTAGCTCCGGAAGCTAGGAACCATAGACTGAAAAACTTTCAGTTACTTCATTTTGCAAAGCCTGAAACTGGTTATCTGCAGATTTACATCCTCTAAGCAACTGGTCTGCAAGATAAATGAGAAGATTCACCACTGAACCTCTAACTGATACAAATATGACAAAGATGCTATGAAAGGCTATGCGTGAGCTGAGGGAAAAAGCTCATCTTAAATCCTGAGACCTTTGGAAATATTGAACATAGGACCTAAAACAAAATTTATTTTCCAAAGGATCCATCTGTCGGACACTATGCTAGGAGCCACTGGATGAAATATTCTTGAAATAAAATTAAATAGAAATATCTCCAAAGATAACACTACAAAGAAATATTAGTTCCTGTTAGTTCCAAAAAGAATGTGGTAGTATGATAGCGTGCAATTTGGATGTGCAAGAATTACAAAAGCAAATACAGCAATCCAAATAGCATAGATATATCAATATCCACCTAACACATAGACAGAAAAAGATTTTCATGGACAATATCTCAAGAAAATATTCTAATATTCTAAAAAGCACAAGATTTTAAAAGAATAAAGGAAGACACAACAAATACCATGGAATGAAATGAGATGTGCATAGAATGCTAAAATCTCGGGAGTGGTCCACGAGAAAAACACACAACATGACAAGATAAATCAATAACAATGTAGTGGTGTGTGACTAGCTGAGAAAGTAAGCTGCGAAAAATACCTATAAAGGTCGTGTCCGGATGCGGTACACACTCGCCTAGACGGTCCACTGCCAAACTAGCAATCGGCAGGACCGCGCTTGTCCGGACGTGTCACTTAACCATCCAGACATCTGAGCCGCACATGTCCGGACACAAGAGTAGGTCCGTCTATATGCTTCACACAGAAAATCTGAAAGTAGAGGAAAATTTGCAAAAAAAATATTTTCCCTAAAAATAGCTTCATAACACACATGTATAATCAACTGATAAAGCAGTCAAATAGCATTTCAAAAATATACAAAGATATAATTGAGAGTTAAGTATTCAATAAGCACAAATTTTCCTGCACATAGAAATTTTAAATAGATTACTCAACTCATGCAATACGTGTGTGTGTGAAAGCTTTCTCAATAAGGTATGATGTTTGCTGATATAACTTAAAGCAACTGAATTTTCTAAACAAGAGAGAAATATTCAATGAAGAATCAGTCAAAAGTCAAACCTTATTTTACTAGGAACTAGCCACCCTCATCTGATACACTCCCCCTAATATGCAGCACTTTTCTTTTACTTAGTCATTTAGTGACCGTCTACTTCCACAATGATTTGGTCATTGACTATTTCTATAAGGACAAGTGCAAGAACATATTTATAGCACAAAAGTAGTGCATTTTTTTTATTTATCCATATTTACTAAATTTTAAATGCTTTTTATCACTTGGTGCTGCACCCTCGAGAGAATGTCAGAATTTTTAGGTTCTAGATTCAACTAGTGAGTTGGTCAATTTGACCATCTTAGCAAAAAAAATCTCTCTTTTATCAGAATTTCCAAAAGCTAAAAGTTAAAGAGAAAAAAAAAATGTACCTTCGAGGAGCTTTGGATAGTGCAAAATTTTTCATCGCATGAAAAAAACAACTATCTACCATTAAGATGCACAGGAAAACTTAGCAGATATTAGTCATAAACTCTCAATCATATATAAGCATATTCAATCAATGCACAGTGAATTTGAGGTATTAGACAAAAAGACATGCAATATCTGAAAAGCTATCAAAAGAAAAAAAAAATATAAAATTTTCGCATCTTCTCCCCCAATATATATTTAATGTTTTAAAAAAAAAAACAGAAAAACAACAAAATCATGCTAGATGAAAATAAACACAAAAAAACCTCCTAGCATGTATGGTAAGAGCAAACCTAACCTTAGGGAGAGAGGTTTGGAAATACCAAAATAGAAAAGCAGTAGCCTGATGTGCTTTTTTGTCCTCCTCAAATAGTATCTGTAGAAGTTTCTCAAGATAACAAGAGAACATATGGGAGATAGAATAAATAGTTCCTCAAACAGAATGTAAGGCATGAATAAGATATGACAGGATAAACTATGCAATGCAAACATACCTGACATGCACTAGAATTTAGGAACCAAAATCTTAGGCACGGTGAGACTTCACCTTTACTAGGTGAGTCCACTCCCCCTCAAAGGGTGAATGGTCTCATCATTCTTGACCCATACCTGCTTGACCCGTGGAGGTGGTTTGCGGGTCATGTCCATGTTGGTTATTCTCTTTAGCATACCTTGCATCAAGCTCAGCAACCCCTCATAGGCATGATTGCTATTGGGCTTTTTTTTTTGTAGTGCCTTGGTGTGTTCTTCCTTGGTTTACACCTTGAGTTAGCTGGAACAAACCGTTGTTGTCGCCGCTGATGTTATGGAGCCCGATGTACCACCGAAGGTAGAGTGCCTAATGTAGCTTTTGTTGGCAGCTTCCTTTGAACCTTCGTCTTGTGAGCCTGGAGTTGTGGACACTTGGGTTGGATGTGACCGGTGATGCCGTAGTGATAATAGGTGGGCAAGCTTCTTTTGTTGGAATGCTTTTTGACAGTCTCTACAAATTTAAGGTTAGAATTCTCACAAATGATATTGCCCTTACCTTTTATATGTCTCTTATGCGGAAGGACATATTTAGATAAGGAAAAATTTTCAATTTTACCTTTCCTCGGAGCATCCTGCTTAATCCAAGGCCTGTGGGATTTCAACAAATAACAATTTAGTCTAATATGACCAATCTTCCCACAATTATGACAAGTAGGAACAAACTTACCATGCGTTCCTGATTCCTTGGACTTTGGCATCACATGATTATTTAAGCAAGAATTTTCTAAACAAGTTGTATATATTATCACAGGCTTAATAACAATAGAATCTGATTCGGAATTAGAAGCATGTGAAGTAGAAGCACTTAAATAATCAATAATTAAATCAGGCTTGTTAGAAATATCTATATAAATACAAAGCATGCTTTTCAAATTATCACTAAAGAGTTTTTCCAATTTATTCTCAAGTGCATCAATAGTATTAAGCAACACGATATTCTTAGATTTCAAAGAGTCAATCAAAACATGTGATTCAGATAATTGAATAATCAAAGACTTTTTTTCTTGCTTCACATTTTTAAGCTCTTTATGAGAAACTTTAGAATTTTTAGCATTCTTCAATTTATCAAAAATCTTAAAAAGCTTAATATCAGAATTCTCTTCAGATAATTGAGAAGAATTCATGATAAAAGGTGTAAAAAAAATAGAAGTCACAAAAGATAAGGATCACACTCAGGAATTAAATCCTTTAAATGAAGTGTACCTGCTCTGATACCAATTGAAAAATAAAATATGACTTCTAATTAACCGTGTATGTGAACAGTGTGCAACAAAAATTAGATGGGAAATTTAAAGGAGACAAATATTTTGTTGATGAAGTGGAAACTTAGTTAAGAGAAAAACCATTCCGAAGTAGCCAAACCAAGGATTTCCACTATTCAGAAGATAAAGCTAGTTACAAAGCAGTAGCACTCACATACCCCTGATGCAATGGTCGTACCTTGAACTCTGACATGTACCTATACACGAATGCCTCCCAACCAGGTCTCCTACCTAAAAGGATCTTCAATAGAATCCTTTACCTTAGGGCTCCTCCCTAAGATAGACTTCACAGTTGATCAAATCACACACTGGCAACAATTAGAGAGCTAGCAGATCTTCAAATCTCCATAAACACCCTCTTTAAGCTATAGAGAATTCAATATCGAATTCTATGAATAATACATGCCTAGAAGCCTTTATATATAGGCTGAAGAAGACCGAAATCGACTCTGATTCGGATTTCTCTAGGCGGCGTCTGGACGTAAGTTGAGGCCATCCGGACAGTTAGCAGTGCAACCGGCTTTTCAAAAATCGTTGATTTTCTTTCTTGAATAAGGTTGCGTCCGGACGGTGTTGCCCTATCATCTGGACAGTTGCACTTCAGTTGCACACAATTTCCATAATAAAGATTGGCATTCGGACGGTGTTGCCCTGACGTCCGGACGGTTACAATTCTTCTCCACGTCTTGCCTTATTAGGGATAGCGTCCAGATAGTGTAGACCTGACGTTCGGACGGTTGTAGCTGTTTTCCCATATCTGGGTCTGCGAAGGAAATCCTTTTGCTTGTTGAACATTAACTGGCGTCCGGACGGTATTGCCACATCATCTCGACGAATGCACTTGAATGCTGGATTCTTTTGGAACTCTGAAAAGCGTTCGGACGTGTTTTTGCGACGTCAAGACAGATGCAAGCTTGGACAGTAGACATTGATGGGTGTCTGGACGGTATTACCATGTCATCGGAATGGATGTTGCTGACTGATGAGCATCCAGACGCTTTACTGGGTCGTCCGGATGAAAACATGGGATCCGACTTCTCTGAATTGGAATCTGCACAAAATATTCCTTAAACACTTGGAATAGCCTTTTTGAAGCTTGTGACATTGCAACTTGTCATAATGAGGCTCTTTCCGTATTAGAGACATAAACTCTAATTACTTTGAAGATTCTGAAATATATGGCATCCCTGTTAAAGCAACAACATTACATAATAGTGATTTTGTCAAACAAAATGCAGCCAACACAAAAACTAACAGGTATGATATGCCCCAAATCTACTCATTCAGGTATTTCTATCATCTTACTGATGTTTAGTGCTATACACACATTAGGGACAATATGTGATTCAAGTTTAGAGGTATGGAAGAACGAAACACTATCCAATATTTTGCTATGTTATCTCTAAGAATTTGGTTGAACTTTAATTCTGATTTGTATTTTATTGGTAAGCTTAACATGATGATCACAAGATCACTTGTCCATGGAATTAAGAAGTTTTGTTATTTTCTTTGGCAGCATGAGATATTACTTGTTTCAATTTGATTCTCACAAGCACACTAGCAATTAGTTTGTGGGGTATGAAATATGAATCAGTTATGTCTGTTATCAATATCTTGAATGCAGCTGGGTAACTTATTGGAAGAATAACCTTGGCATAAAAAATAAATAAAAAATAAAAAAAGAAAAGAAAAGAGAGAAAGAGAGAGAGAATAATATTGATCACTTTGAGCTTTTTGCTAAGTAATCGAACATCTTGCCTCATTAAGCATTGAGTGTTCGCGTCAAAAAGTGAAAGTTTTCTTTGATTGATAGAATGGCTAAGTTTAGCTTTGTAGCCTTTTTGACTCGAGTTAGTAAGTCTTTAGGGTGTTTCACACCTAGTGCCCTGAAACTATTTGGTTTGGGAGTCATTGACCTAACACTCGTTACATGGGTCAATTAGAAAGCTTAAGGGAGCTAAGCATTACACATCCTACATATATATATATATAATAAGAATAATAATAATAAAATATGCCTTAGTTGTTTTATCTAATGGGGACTTCAGAAATTTTGAGTATTGAACTATTCATGATTGAGATTAGTTTTTGAAACCTCATGACTATGTGTTAAGTTCACTGCACACTAGTTGAATCTTGTGATATCTCATAATGCCATGTTAGTAGCTTAACTTTTAATTTCTTGAAATTGTAAAGATAGAGTTTATTTTGTTAAGCTTGTTAATGAATGAGAACCATTATTTTTATGATGCTGCATTCTTGGGGATAACATGGTAGGAACAATGTTTATATCATTCCTGGCAAACCCTCACAAGACTTCACTCATCCTCGAGGGATGCTTACGGGTTTAAAAGGCTTGTTGCATATGCTAAATGCAATCGTACATCCCACGAAAGAAGGATTTATCTTGTTGTTTTCCAATTTTATTTCTTATTTTGTATTGTTAAGGGACTAGCAATATGTAAGTTTGGGGGTGTGATAAGCGTCGAATGTTAGACATTCAAGCTCCTTCACTTGCTTACGTCCGAACGTGGAACGGACCCGTCTGGACGACAAAAAGCCGTCAGTTCGGACTCCAAAAAGGGAACCGTCCGGATTACTGAACTCCACCTGTCCGGACGCCAAGAGGGACCGTCCGGACGCTCCACACTGAAACACCAGAAAAACTGAGGAAAATTTTACAGAAATAAAATTTTCTTAAGTCAGTGTCAGAACATGCATGTATAATCAACTGATAACACAATCAGAGAGCATCTCAAAACTAAACAGAGATATAAAAGAGAGTTGTGATTTTAATTAGCACAAGTATTTTTCCTGGTCATAGAAAGTTCAAATAGACAACTCAACTCACTCAATGCACGTGTGTGTGTGTGTGTGTGAAGACTCTTTTCCCACAAGGTATGACTTTCAATATTTTGACCAATAGCAACCAGATTTTCTTAGACATGAGAGAAAATAAATGGAAGATAAGCCAAAAGTCAAACCTTACTAGGGCCTAGCCACCCTCATCTGATACACTCCCCCTGCGATGCAGCACCTAAGTGATTTACTTGTACCATGAAGGACAACGTAAATGTTTTACTTGCACGTAAAGGGCAAGGCATAAAGCAAATGTAGCACATAAGCAGAGAATATATACTGTAAAGCATAGATTTCACACGATTAACTGCTTGTTTCTTATGGTGCTGCAAACTATAGGGAGTGCCAGAGTTTATAGGCTCTAGGTTCAACTAGCATGAGGTCAATTTCGTCATCTTATCAAAAACTTCTTCTCTTATCCAGAATTTCTAGAAACAAAGAGGTCAGAGAAGGAAAGATGTACCTTTAGGGGAGCCCAGGATAGTGCACTTTTTCATCGCGTGAGGAAAAGAAGCTATCCTACTTTTTGCATAAACAGGAAAAAAACTTGGCCAATATAGTCATAAACTCTCAATTATATCTAAGCAGAGTAGATTAATGCTTACAGAATTGAGATATCAGATAAAAAGACATGCAATATCTAAAACTCCAAGAGAAAATAAATCCTGCAAATTCTCCCCATTTTTTTTTTTTTAAAACAAAACAACAAGCAATATGGAAATAACATCATATGCAAAGGCAAGATCAAACCTGTATACGCTCAATGATGCCACTACAGAAAAACAGTCGCTCGACCTGCTTTTTCTGTCTTCCCCAAAAAGTATCTGCATAGTTCTTTCAAGAAACATACGGGCAAACACAACTGGTTCCTAGATTGCATATAACAATATGTTAAGTAAAATGAGCAATCAAACCTGATGCCATAGGATTAGGAACTGAATCCTAGGCATGAACACCCAAAACTGCTAGGTGCGTCTGTACCCCCTCCTGGGGTAGCTGTCCTTCTCGACCCAAGCCTGCCTTCGAGTGGGTGGTTGCTGGCAGGACTGCATCATCCACTCCATCATGTTCTGCATCCAGATTGGAGGCTCACTGGAGTATTGCTCTTCTTTCATCTTCTGAGGCCTTCTAAACTGCTTGGGTTTGCTCTTGTAGGTGCCACTATGATTGGCTGGTACAAACCGCTGCTGAGGCCGCTGATGCTAAGGAGCATGAGACCAAGGGGCTTGATACTGATACCTTGATGCTTGGTGAGGTGCCTGATGCCATGGAGTCCGATGCTGAGCCGCAGGTCTAGTGCCATAATGAGCTTGTCTGGGCACTTCTTTCTTGGCTTTGGCCTTTTGTGCTTTCAGGAGGGAGCATTGAGGACGAACATGCCCACTTAAACCGTAGTGGTGGCATATAGGAGGTCTTCTGATGGAATGAGGTTGCTGAGTGCTTGGAACATCATCGTTGACCTTGTCTTTCCCTTTATCTTCAACAGTGGGAGGAGGCTCTGAGACTGTAGGCTTCACAAACACAGTCTTTGAGGAAGAGGGAGCATTAGAAGAGGAAGCTACATACTTGAGACCAGTCTTGTCAGTTGGGCTCTTCTGGATGGACAGCATACGAGTCAGCTTCTTATCAGTAACTCTTTCTAGCTGGAGCTGCGTCTCTAGTAGCTTTTCCTCGAGCTCTTGAACTTTGAGCAGCAATGAACTCTTCTCGGTCTGCAAACTGTTCAGATCATTCAGGTGCTGCTTTCGACCTTCCCTCAGCTTCTCATACTCTATGCAGAGTGTCTTGTAGGCCTCCTTGAGCTCTTCCTCATCATCACTATGCTCCGAATAATACGAGTCTTCTTCTTCAACATGTGGGGCTACAAAGGCCAGAAATTTTTCAGACTCTGGAGCTTCTTCTTCTGACTCATCACTGAGAGTCACATTGTATGCTTTCCCTTTGCCCTTTTTAAGATTCCCGCAATCAGCCCGGATATGCCCAAAGCTTGAGCATTCAAAACATCGGGGTCCTCTGGGATCTTTCTTATCTTCTTCCTCAGGTTCAGCTTTTTGGGAGATTTCTTAACTCTTTCAGAAAACTTCTTTTTGAACCGATCATCTTTCATTAGTCTTCTGAAATTTTTGGCTAACATAGCTACAACCTTTTCCTCATCCTCAGAGTCATCTTCAGATGATGCTTCTACCTTCTTCTTGGAAGCCTTTAGAGCAATGGTCTTCAACTTCTTGACCGGGGGCAGAGATAGCTCATATGTTTGAAGAGATCCCACCAGCTCTTCAATCTTCATCTCCTCAAGATCCTTGCTTTCTTCAATGGTGGTCACCTTGATTCTGAAACGCTCAGGCAAAGATCTTAGAATCTTTCGGATGAGTTTTACATCCGAGATAGGTTTCCCAAGACTCACCATGGAGTTCCTCAGGTCACTCATCTTGGAGTAAAACTCTCCAAAGGTCTCTTCTTCCAACATCTTAATTTCTTCAAATCTCGAAATCAACATTTGAAGTTTGGCAGATTTAACAAGTTTCGTGCCTTCATATGTTGTTTCCAAGATTTGCCATGCTTCTTGGGCTGATTCGTAGTTTAAAATTTTGGCGAATTCAGAAGGAGAAAGTGTTTGGCATAGAGCATGGAGGGCTTTATCATTGGAAAGGCGTGCGTTCTTCTGAGGGACTAGTTTAAGTGTTGTTTCCTCTGGTTTAGTCCAACCAATTTCAACAATACTCCAACAGTCAATAGATTTCAGAAAGAAACGCATACATGCCTTCCAATAGCCGTAGTTTGTACCATCAAAGGCAGGAACATAATTAAGAGTTTGAGACATTATGATAAAAAAGAAGTCAAAAATAAATAACACTCAAGAAATTAATCTTCTCAGAGTGTACCAAGCTCTGATACCAATTGAAAATCGAAATTGACTTCTAAAAATAAAATGTGTGCAACAAGTGTCAACAGAAATCAAGTACAGCGGAAAATAAAAGACACATAGTTTTTGTTGACGAAGTGGAAACTCAATTAAGAGAAAAACCACTCCGGGGCAGCCAAACCTAGGAATTCCACTATTCAGAAGACAAAGCTAGATACAAGATAGTAACACTCACATGTACCGATGCAGTGGTCGTACCTTGCTCTCTGACGTGTAACCCAACACGAAAGCTTCCCAACCAGGTCTCTTACCTGAAGGGGTCTTCAATGGAATTCCTTACCTTAGAGCCGACCTCTAAGATAGACTTCAGTTGTAGCGCAGCACACTTGAAACGGCTTCAGAGGGATCTTGAACTTCTCTGAGCTCTTGTGGAATTCAATACCGAATTCTTGCAGTTCTCAATGCCCAGGGGCCTCTATTTATAGGCTGAGGTGCAGAATGGGTGACTGCTGTAATATGTACGGACGCCGTCCGGACGGTGAACTTGGGCCGTCCGGACGAACAATTGTGTGACAGGATTTTCTGAAAATTTTGCCGAAAATCTTTCTTATTTAAGAGCCGCATCCAGACGGTGAGACACTGACATCCGGACGGTCGCATGTCCGCTGCAAGTAATTTCCATGTAAGGCTTAGAGCGTCCAGACTAAGGGGGATGAACGTCCGGACGGCAATTCTTCAATACACAATTTCCATATCTGCTATGCGTGCGTCTGGACCAAGAGAGGCAGACGTTCGGACGGTTGAAGCCGAATCGGCAATTTCCTTAACTGATGAGCGCCCGTCTGGACCAAGGCTGACTGACGTCCGGACGGTGATATTTGAATTGCGATTCTTGCCTTAAAGAGACGCGCGTCCGGACGGTTGATCGATCTTCCCTTTATTGAAACTTGGAAAGAATATGAGACTGTTCGAGTACTAATAGGCGTCCGGACGGATGCAAGATGGAACAGAAGCTTCTCGATACAGTGTAGGGTCCGGACGGAAAAGATACGTCGTCCGGACGGATGATGCTGGTCTGTTTGGCATCCGGTCGAGATGAACACGTCGTCCGGACGGATAGAACAGTGGACAGATGGGCGTCCGGACTGGATGACATGTCGTCCAGACGGCTGACAGGGAATCTGAAATCTTCTATTTTTTTCGCAGTGCAGAGTCTTCTGAAAATGCTCTGACAAGTGGAATCTCTGTTTACAGCATCTTTACACATAATTGATTTTGTCCAAACACAGAATGAGGCCAAAATACTAACACAAGTAACAATGGTTTAATTGTATTTTAATTTGAGATTTTCTATATGCATGATGGTTGTATAACTGTGAGAATTGATTTTAATGTTTATATTCAATCATTTCTTATATTGTCTTAGAAAGTCTTTTATATTAATTGAACTCAATCCTTCATATTTTCTATGATTATGTGAATGATTGTTATACAACAGTTTTAATTGATATATGATCAAGAGGGTTAGATAGGCCATGCCTAAGGAAGACGGATTGTACTACACCCTAGTTTAGTGAAATTTAAGCAGACAATTCATACCAACTGAAGATGGGTTATGCTATTCCATTGATTGTGTGTATCCTATTAAAGACGTAGCTAATCCATACCTAGGGAAGATAGGTCGTACCGCATCTTAGTTGTTAAGTGGACGGTTTGTGCCAACCGAAGATGGATTATACTTATTCTTTAGAGGTAATTTCTTTACTACTCGAGTGAGAAGAGCCCTATATCATGCATAGTATGAATTTCCCTTGTTAATTTATGATTGACCATTGTTATGTGGTGAGTGGTGAAATCAACCCCATATTCTTTCTGTCATCACTATAATCTTTATTTTTTTTGTCTTTAGTTTGATGCATTTAACTTCGTTATAAATAAAATAAAATCAAACTTATTTTAATTAAGTTATATTTAATCTTGAAAAACTTGATAGTATTTCTACGCAGTCCTTGAGGTTCGACACCCTCAATATAGCCCTATCCTACAAGGATTCGTACTAGTGCGAGTGATTATTTTATTATTGATATTTTTGTACACAAAACGACCACATCACCTGTAGTTATAACAGTTGACGTCGTTCCTCTTCCTATACTTTGACCAAGAATTCTTTCCATTCGAACCGCCCTTTTTACTGCTTCTTCCATGCTCGTGGTTACCCTTTCAATTAGCCTTTCTCCTTGAGAACTTTCATCACTAACTTTCTTCCTTTGATGAAAAGCCAGCATGGCTCCTGTAACGTCCTCTAACTCCAAGAACTCTTTCCCCATGTCAAAGTTGTAACCAAATTCTCATACATGGTAGAAACTGGGAGTGAATTCAATAGCATCAACACCTTGTCTTCGTCTTCGAACTTCACATCAACCCTCTTCAAATCACTAATTGAACATGTTGATGTGTTGGCTCAAATATGAGCCCTCTGCCATCTTCAACTCGTACAACTGCTATTGTAGATAAAGCTTGTTCATCAATGACTTGAACTTATACCGACTCTCCAATTTCAACCAAACTGCTGCCGGAGATTCTTCGTCCATGACATGATACATCACGTCATCCCCCAAATAAAGCTGAATAGTAGCCATCACTTTCGCCTCATGCTCCTTCCAATCTATGTCCGATATATCATCTGGTTTCGTCTCATATAAAGCCTTCACCATCCCTTATTGCACCAAAAATTCCTTGACACACCTCTGCCATAACCCAAAGTTACCTATTCCATCGAATTTCACCACGTCGAATTTTGCAGAAGATGTGCCAATCCCAACCATCGCAAGTTTGGCTCTGATACCAATTGTTGTTACTGTGCACAACGATGATGAATAATAAGGAATCGAAAAGAGAGGAAGCAAGAGAAAAATAAGACATGATTTACGTGATTCAGCAATGTGCCTACATCCACAGGAGTGCAATTATATTCAATAGTATGATTTAAGGTTACAGCATAACATATTTATTGGTACTCTCGTATTACTCTCTATGCCTGAGAGAATATGAGTCACTTATTCCAACATGACATTTTATGGTTTCAGGCTTAGATATATTTGTATGCTTGTGTTACACTACTCAAGAGGGCGAGACACATGTATTTTGGTGTAGCTGAGTTATGATGCTATATGTTTCCATGTTTAGATGGGCATATATGCCCGGGTTTCGCTACTCTAGAGGGTGGGACATGTGTATATATATGCAACTGAGTTATGCTATATATATGTACAATGTTATGATTTAGATGGGTTAATATGTGTATGTTTCTGAGTGTGAATTGGAACATGCCCATTTACGCTCAACTAAGATATAATTTTAAAAAAATTTCATAACTACAATGTTTATTCTATCAGCTACGAAGTACTTTTAAAAGAATGTAAAACGCAAAGGTAGCTGTTATCGTAAACTTATGTAGAAAGTGAAAAGTCGGCTCATTGTGAAAACTTAGTAATTTTTATACTCGTTGAGCCGCTTGGCGCGAACGTGGTGACTCCACAATTGCTTAGATGATATTGTACCTGCAGGTACCGAGAATTTGGGTGACAATCCGGTAGCTATGTACTTAGGCTATTATGACTAAGGTATGGGATGTCAGACGTTTTGGGTTTGACTAATAGCTTAGTCATCTTTTGTATATCTTTTGTCATGTCATAGAGCTTTATATTATATATATGGCTTGTGTCACATGTGAAAGTTTGGTTAAAAAAAAAAAAGTTGCTACATTAAACCGAGACGCCACAATTTAGGCGCCCTAGCAGGAGGTTGACTCATGTGTCCCACATGATTAAAATAACAATAATAATAATAATCCAAGTGAGAGGTGGCCTAACTGAACCTCCCTTAGGATTCCTTGTTACGGGGGATCTATCCATCCCTTTATTGTTCTGTCTCTATTTCAGAATCTCGGAGGCTCTGTGATCTTGTAGTCACCATTTCAGATTTTTTTTAGAAACGATAGTCATTCCCACATATGGCTCCACATTGTTGGTACAGTTTCCAATTGATGACTTACTTGCTCCTTAAGCGATCGCACACAGATTGATTCCAGTGAAAGAGAGGAAAAGATGAGGCAAAAGTGGTTGCTGGAGTAGATTGGTGAGGAATAGCCCGATGCCAAAGTCAATTACCACCTTAGAGGTGGATGATTATTGAATTTAGAGTGCCTTCTTTGTTCAGATGAAGGATGCGAAAAGATCGAAAGATCTGTGTACTTGGGTCGTGTGGTTTATATAGAGGGCAAGCGTGATGCAACAATGATAGCTAATCTTCGTACCCCCTAGATCCTTAGGTTAGAGGATGGCGCTGGCAGGGCCAGATGATATGTATCAATAAGTTATGTTGTCTGTTAAAAAAATTTTCGGTAGGTGACGTGTCGATCAGATATTTGTCTTGTATGCTCCTGGTCCACCTGAAAAAGAAGGGGGGGTTCCGACAACCCCGCTCTGATGCTTAAGTGAGTGTATGGTTCTGAGAGTAAATGCACAGAATAATGCCAGAAAGATTGATTAGCATGTACCTTAATATATGAGAGGGTTCTAGTATTTATAGAGGTTGAAGAGCAGTTCAATTAGCTTCTCAATTCATGCACGAGGCGGTTGAAGGAGACGTGGCCCCGGGTGCACGGATATTTCGGGTTCCGCTTACCTCGGGAGCACAATCAAGTTTCATGTCATGCGTCGTGTCCCTTAGATTCTAGGTACTGCCGAGATATACGCAGACATGGATATCAACTAGTATTTGGGTCGGCAATTCGGGCCAATAGAACAGATTGGGCCCAAGTGGTCTTAACGGGCTCGGGTGGATTATTCTCTCTTTAATACTTGGACCTGGTCGGGTGGACCCAATGGGCCTGACTACAGAGAAGGCCGATATTTTCCCCAACAGCTACCCCCCAATTCTCTTCTGCAAAATTTATGCTTAAGAGAATTTAAAAGCAATCTATCGTTCTTTAATTGCTTTATACTTTAAGACTGGACCGGATGCATACCACCGAGAACAAGCAGCAGGTTTTTATTTTGTATACTTCAACACTAAGACGGGGGCATGGCTGGACGTTTTCACCGTATCGGTTGCTTCATATTGCCCGAGAGCCTCAACGTGTGACTTAAGAGAATCCCGCTCTTTTTCTCTTTTATTTCAAATTTAAATTTCAAACTTTATCGTATCGGTAACTGTGAGCCTCATGATTCGCTGACATGCGCAGGCAGCGCATTAAACGCGATTGGACGTCAGTTCGTCTTTCGAGGCGGGTTGCGGCTGTCAGACAAACGACCGGCGTCTTTTTAGCTGCCAGTTTGGAGAAACAAATTCATTCGTGTCCCTCCAGCTCCCGGTCGCTTCTAACCGGCTAAGCTGGGTCACCTTCAAGTATAAATACTGCTCCTTCCATACTTCATCCACTCTTTACTCCGAATTCTTATTCGCCTTTCAAACTTCTTTATCTCTTCTCGAATTTTCCCGCATATCATTCTTTCATCTTCTCTCGTATAATGTCTGACACAGAGGAATTCCAAGCAGTTGACATTCATGATCTTGAAGAAGAGGAAGCTTTATCCGACGATGAGGTGATACCCAAGCCGGTTGACAACCCTAACCAGGGGGAGGCGGGCCCACGACCACTTGTTCCTCTCGACTGCCGAGGGGCTTCGATGATCCGTATCGGGGATGAGTTCCGTCTCCAGAACAATTACGATCTTCTCCCTTCGGTTCTTCTTCATTTTCAGAATCCGGTCACCCTGGAGATTCGTGGTGGTGACATCGTCATTTACGAACGGATGCTTCTGGCCGGACTTCGGCTCCCGTTTCCAGAAATTGCTCGGGAGTTGATTTTATACCTCGGGGTTTCTCCGAGTTGATTTTAACATAATCAATCCGTAAACTTGTTTTTACTCTAAGTATCCTCGAAGATAAATTTTAATTCACACATTGCCTTCCAACAATAAACATTCAAAAGGTTGTCAATATCCTCACATCATATCTTTCAAATCCAATATCAGATAGTTACATTGAAGACATAAACCGATCATCAAAATTCCAATCTTTGGCTGACATTATAGAATTAGTATTTAATCATTTAAGAACCTCAAATTCAGCCAATACAAAATCTTTAGCAAACCTTAATTAACTCTCGTTAATTCATCATATCGGATTATCTAAAATGATATCATGGGATCATCAATTCATTTGGCTAAGATCAGAAATTGCCATAATCATTATAACTCTATACCCAAAGCAATAAAGATTCATCATCGAGACTAATTATCAATTCAAAAGTATTATCAACCATTGTCAACTTATCCTCAATTTATCAATGCAATCATCTTCTTAAACAACTGAAACCGAAGCATAAGACAAATCATTTAATGGAAGTTAGGGCTTCCAAAGTTAACCAATTCTTTCACGTTCTTCTTAGGGAGCCTGTTAAGGAAATCTTAACCTTAACAGTTGAGTACTGACTTTACTTAAAAAGATAATGCAACTATTATGCGTACTTAATCTAATGGAAGTCATACCTGACACCAGTTTGGTTACATATCCTATTTGAGCGTACCCCATCTGAGACGAGCTTATATTTCCATCGACGTTGTTCACTTTGTTACCGTTGTTCGATTGAGACGAAGGACAATCAGTCAATCATTAAACAATCAATCAAAAACATTAGTGTCGAGGACAATCAATCTATGACAGTTACATCATAAAACTTATCATCCCAGCTAAGGATTTAGAACAGATCATTCCTAAACATTTTATGCCATAGAATCAATCTATACCTCCACATCAAATTCTCAAGTATAAATATTTCTTGTAGTGATCAATCTTTTAGTTGTCAAATTCTTATCTCCTGATTTTTCTTAGCAATTCTATTGCTTATATAACCTCAAAGTTTCAATGGTCAAATCATTCTCTTGAGTATCATATATCATCATTCTTACTAAATCATAGCAATGTGAATCCAAACACTTAAAAGATTATCAGTACATACCTCGAAGCATTTGCAGTCCTCTTTGTGAGTTCACCATGTTTCTTCAATCACATTTAATCAATCTTATCAAAGAGATGCAAGAAGATAACATTTATATAGTACCATGATCTTTTCCTTAGTTCTGCATAATTACTATTATCCTCATAAGTCCACAGATTCAATCATAAACATCAATCTAATTTAATCATGTAGTTGATCAATCCTCAGATATGATGGTTAGAATACATATTCCCAAAGTTAGGATTTTCCAAGAGATTCGTCATATGTGCATCACATATCAAATCAGTTATATCAATTAACTTAAGCTCTAGAAAACCTCAACAATTTATTGATTAATAAATTCTAGCTTCTCCAAAGTTTATCATATGCATTAGAAGATAAATCTCTCCAAATATCATCAAGTTTACTTAATCAATTCATTTCCTTATATATCCTCGAATATATATTTAAATCAGCAATCTATAATTTATGCACCTATCTTCAAAAGACATCAAGTACAAGATGACAAATATTTGTTAATCATAACATGTCTTAATGACATATATTTACATACATCCTCAAATTCATATGATCCATCAATCTACCATTTATATGCCTATCTTCAAAAGATATTATAGATGCTCGCTACACAGCTAATCATGAATCATTAGTCCTTAAGATTTATCTTTCCTTACTTCTTAAGGTTAATCGGGTGTACCTCAAAATCTCAATATATATTCTTTTGATTCTAAGGTTAACCTTATCATGATCATAGGACAACTATCAATTCTAAGCAAATCAATAAAGTGCTAGATCAATCTATCAACTTAATATCCATATATCTGCAACGGTATCAAGCAACAAGATTATGTAATCTATATCTCCAAAATTATCATTTCAAGATTATACCTCAAAATAATGATAGGCATCAATCGTCCTAATCATGAGATCAATTATACTTTCATACCTCAAATCTTTTGTTTATCATAAACACGTTGCTGCTCGATACTATAACCAAGCAACTTATCAATATCATGCCGAGACCATAGTCATGGTGAAATCCTTCTGTACTTAAAACATCCAAATTTGTTAATCTCAAAGAAGGCATATCTATTCAACTATATACTAAACAAATGATAGCTCAAACATTTATCAATAGCTTTAAAGTTAAAGCAGATTTACACTTAGTGTTATAAAGCTACAGGTAACTCAGAGATCACCCAATAACTAAAGGCATACATTTAAAGGCATGATCGATAGTGATGTTGTGTACTATTGTCTAAGTGTACATTTAAAGGAAAATACGAATATCTTTTTTTTTTTTTTCTTTACAAACGTCAGAGACAATTCCCTTACAATACATTCAGAGCTTTAACCGAAATCCTCTAGAAATACATTAAAAGTTCTTTACACTAATTACAAAGAAACATGTGTCACACATGACACTAAAACATACATGAAAAGTTTACTGAATACAAGTAAATCCCTAGCATGTTACATCCAAACCAATGCAAACATTTACAAGTACAAAGTACTAAAACCCTAACTACATAGCCTTAAATCTCTTAAGCTAGCAATTAATCCAATCCATGATCTTCAGAACCTGCGCAAACATCTATGAGACGGTGGTTACAACCACAACCCCATAGTTTCATAAGTGAGCTAACTGTCATTCAACAACATCATGTTTTATGCGTTATTTAAGGAATAGAGATATGACATAATGATGTAGTGATAGTTTTATATGCAAAGTTTAACAGTTCAATTTAGTCATTGCACTCCTCTCATATAAGGGCCGTACCCCCGGTCAGCATATTCAAGACGTTCGACGACGTGTCCCCTATATTACATTTTATTCGCATGGTTTCCGCACTAGCAGAGTACGTCCCACGTCACTCCACTAGCACTTTGAGAGACAGTAGCAATCAATATGAATTATTGGGTTTTCGGTTCCAGGCACTATTCCCATCCTGAACCTTTGGGAGACGTAGCGCCCAATATTAATAGGTTGATTATTAACAATATGAAATAATCAGTCACACGCATCCAAATAAAATAAAATATAAACACAACACTATTGTAATCCAGTACTACCCTCAGTAAGTAATTTATACTTACAGCCCTTTTGTACAGTCACAGTTCATCATCTGCAGCAAATACATACACATGTGCATACAAGGTCAATATCATTCCTTCTAGAAACTCATGCCTAAACATGAACCCTAAAGTCATATACATACATAAATACATAGAAGCAATCATCATGACTAGTATTCAACATGTTAATTTCCAAACATTAATACCACAATCCTTATTTCCATAAAAATACTAAAACTTCTAACAAGACCTAGTCATTTCTATATGCATACATATACAATTGGCCAAGAAAGACACCAAACTCAGTTCTTTTTAAAATATATTAATTTACTATCACATTTCCATCATAAAAAGGAACACAGCCAAAATACCAAACTTAATTTCTAAAGTATAGATAATTCAGTCATAAAGAAACCTATGCATTACATGATTAAACTTAGGGGTGTAAACGAGCTGAGCTACTCGTGAGCTTACTCGAGATCGGCTCGAATAAACTCGACTCGTGTTCGAATCGATTATTAAATGAGCTACTCGTGAACACGAAATCAAACTCAATTATTAAACGATGCAAACTCGTGTAAACTCGGCTCGACTCGATTAAAGCTCGTGAACCCGCTCGTATAAAGATCGACTCGTTTATTAAGGCTCGACTCGTGTGTGTGTGTGTGTGTGTATATATATATATATATATAAAGTTATATATTAATTTGTTAATATATAACTTATTTTTATAATATAGTATATTAATAAACAATATAATATATGTAAGCATAAATTAAGTAATAGATAAAAATGATCAATAAATATTAATTGGTTATAATTATTTGGTTATATCAATATGTATATAAAATAATAAAAGTGAGTAATATCAATACTTAATTGTTAATCACTTAATCATATGATATAATAACAATTCAGATACTTAATCATATGATTCATATTATATTATTCATGTAATATAATATGACTATATAATTATATAATAATGTAACATTGTGGCATATGATATGTAATTACTGATTCACTATATCCAATGTCATAACTTTTAAGTATTATTATTAGATACTTATGAATCATTATATCACTGTCATCACGTGATCCAAGATCAAAGATTATATAAATTGTTAGATCGTATGAATCACATGATCATAAGATAATACTTATATTATATGGTTCATATGATATTAGTATTATTAGAAGATAGTTATGAATTATGATAATTATGACTTATAATGATTATACTTGTCAATGTTATCATAGATAAATTATAATCTCATAAGTAAAGTGATATGAAATGATATGATTCATAATTCACAATCATAAAATATATATATATATAAAGAGAGATATGATCTTTTGCCACCCCAAAACACAACTCTTGACCATCTTGCCCATGTGGCAATGTGGTCTCCTAACTAACTTTAAGGTTTTTAAAAATAAAAATAAAAATAAAAGTTGTTACATTGGCAAAGATGATTATAAGTTGTATCTTGTGGTGGTAATATATCACTACTCATTTAATTATCAATTAAAGCTTTAAGTATAAGATAAATGATTGTTGTACAACTCTAAAAAAAAAAAAAAAAAAAAAAATCAATCTAACTATTGGATATGTTTTCTTAGAGAAACGATTTTTCCACATTACTTATATATCTTTTGTACATCAATTTTCTAAATCAACCATTGGATTCGTAGGACTCACAATGATTCACATGTGGATCCTACAGATTCAATAGTTGATTTAAAAAAGTGGTGTACAAAAGATATACAAGTGATGTGCATGTAACATATCTCGTTTTCTTACATGTGGGTCCTACATATCAAATGGTTGATTTTAAAAAAAGTTGTTAGAGTTGTACAGAAGTTGTAAATATATCATATCTCTAAGTGAGTATAAATTATAGCACATAATTTCATATAAGTATACAAATACAATGATTAAGTATTTAGATACTTAGATATACTGATTATTATCTAATAATTATTAATAATACTTAAAGTCTTAGATACAATGATTAGGAATATAGATTACATATATAAGTATGAATTCACGTTAATCATATGACATAATGACACTTTTGAAACTTAATCACATTAGTCATATATAATGACAATGTAATTTACATAATCCCAAATTAAGTTATTAAGATTGGTCGGTTGGTCCGATTGAAATTACCAATGTGTTAATTATAACTACAATTTGGGTGTTATCATTAGAATTTAGATTATATGATCTAAGATTTTGCATTTGTGCTACATAACCATTAGATATGAATCATATGATCTAAGTATTATCATTAGACTTATATATGTATATATATCACTAGATATAATATAGGACCATATGAAAATATAATAATTATCATTATTAAAATTCCCAAAAAATATTAATAATTTATTTCAAAAATCACATTAATTAACGGGTTAAACCTAAAACTTTATTATTTAATTGCATTAAACACATTTCCCTGAAATCGCTTTAACGAAAATAATAAATAAAAATTTAATGTATTATTGAGTTCAAATATTATTTGATATTAAATTGAAATTTTAGAATTATAAAGGAATTTGACTAATGCAAATATGGGAACAAGATTGACCAAATCAATCTAATAAACTAAAATTTTATTCTTTAAAAAAAAAATCAAATTTTTAATTAGAGATTTTACGTTCAAACTTTCCTTAACTATATCCTTAAGAGATTTTTTTTTCTTTTTTTCTTTTTTTTTTTGTGAAAATTCGTTTCTCTTATTTACATGATTTATTTGATTCTTGATTTTTTTTGAATCTAAAGACAAAACCAAAAGGGAAAATAAATTTTCTTTAATAAAACAATTTAATTTTAATTTTCAAAATTAAAACTTTGAATTAACACTCAAAATTATTGCAAATTTTTCTATAAATACTTAATTAGTTAGCCCTTGGTTTTGCAAAAATTGTCTTTCCAAAAGTCACACAGCATTAAAATTTTGAAAGATTATTTAATTTCTTTAAAAAATCGCATTAATTAAAAACCAAAACAAAAAATCATATTCTTGAATTACATTAACACAATCCCTGAAAATCGTATTAATCACCATAAATACATATTTAATGTATTCATATGACCTTTGATTTTTACTTGATCGGTATACAGTGTTCTGCATATTCATTGAGTTCACTATGACTGATCAGATCCAAAGATTTATATTGAATCATTAAAAGGAAAATTTGAATCAACGGTTAGGTTATGTTTTTACAAGCAGATTTTACAGTAAACTACTAGACGCTCATAAAGGGGATACTTTCCCAAAATTAAATTATACAACTTTCAACACACGCGAAACGATGCAATGAAAACTCTTTTTTTTTTCGAAAAATTAAGCCAAATTTTATTAAGTATCAACTATCCGATTTTCCTTGATTAATTTTTAGCCGTTGGATGAGGAACGTGGTTTACAGCTGTAATACATATTTATACGTGAGAGTGATATGATGTTATATAACTCCATGAGCTCACTTCCAATGATCTAATCGAACGAGTTATATTAAAGCTTGATTTTCTAAAAGTATGATCAACAGTTAGGATTGTACATAGGGCTGATTTCATCTACATACGCGCATATTGGAAAAATATTTCAATCCCTATTTTCACGCGATTTGTCAAGGCACACTTACCAAAACCTTGCAGCCAACGCATTAAAAGCGCAATTTTTCAGGAGCATTTTGGCCGTCTGATTATTTGTGTGAAATCTTAACCGTTAATTTTGGAAAGTGTTTTACAGCTGTAATGCATGTTTTACAATGAATTTCTTATGGTGTTTCGCGTAGTTATGAGCCCACTCCCACTGATATGATCTAACGAATTAAATTAAATCTTTAAATAAGTAATTGTATTCAAAGGTCAGGATGATATATGTGGCTGATTTAATCTACACATGTGTGGAGGGGATAAATTCCAAATCTCTTCTTCCAAAATCCTTCAGAAATTAAAAAAGAAAATGAAAAAAAAAAAAAAAACTTTCATATCTCATTTATCACTTCTCACTCACAAATTCAATGCATACTTGATATTTCTTATTTTCGTCTCTTTCTTCTACCTCATTCTTCCACCTTCCACCTACACCCCCACCATATCAGACCAAATACGACCAGATCGAACCACTGAAACAGTCACCATTTGTATGGCAAATGCTCCCTTCATCTCTCTCTCATGCTGCTTATTTTCTGAAGGTGTATCTTTTGCCTCTAGAAGCTTTTTTTATTGGGCGCCGCTGTAAGTTTATACACTAGTCACAACTCACAAGCGACTCAAGATACTTGATCGTGGTCCCATTTTTGCCTTGGTCTTTCGATTGTATTTGTATTAATTTGATTTGTATTTGTTTAAATTTGGATTGTAAGTTTTGTTGATTATATTTGTATTAAATTTGGTAAAATTATCAGTAATAAAATTTTGTTTTTTTTTTTTTTTTGAACTTCGATCATTAAATTAAATAATCCGACTTGAGCCGAGCTCGAGTCGAGTACTCAAGTTCGAGCTCGGCCAAAATGCTCGAGTTCAAGCTCGATCTCGCATAGGAATCCCACCCTGGCGAGCCGAGCTCGAACACAAAATGGAGGCTCATGTCGAGTTCGAGCTCGAGCTCGAGCCAGACAAAAATAAAAACGAGCCGAGCTCATACTCGCTCAAGATTGGCTCGATTACACCCCTAATTAAACTCATAAAATCATTCTTTAATTCTAGAGTTTTACAACTAATCAAGCACTTAGTTTAAACAACATCACTCATTAATTATCAATAATCAAACATAATCAATACCCTAGAATATTATACAATTCTTGGTTTCAATAATATATATATATCAATCATCAATAATAAGACGCAAGCCCATTTAATTACAATAGGGAATTCTTAATAAAATTTAGTTTAAACCAAACATGACAAGGCACAACAATTCATGCTTTACATAGATCGGGTCAACACATGATATATGACTTAACCTCAAATGGCCAAACAATAATAATACCCATAACCAAGCACACACTTACACTAATCCAAATAATACCTCATATCATAATTGATCAACAACAAAAGCCACCTAGAGACTTAAATTCAGTTACCAATCCATTAGGACTACATTTAATCCATTCCAATTTAACTAAATATATCACACATAAATATCTAGCCAATACCTCCAAATAACATTCCAATACCTATCCAATTGAAACAACCTAAAATCAATATCCAAAACCCCATATGGCCAACATAGGTAGCCTATCTTTCCAAATCTATTTCTGATTGGGTTACTAATATACCAATACACTCAAATACTCATTCGGCTATTCTAACCCCAAAATCAGAATACCCATTAACAAAGGACAGATTCCAGCCAAGGTCAACAAACAGGAACCACAAAAATCACACCTCACTCGACCAAGTACAATAATTCCTCAAATCATCAACACTTTGCACTGATCAAATTAACCAACTCAAACTAGCAGTCTCTTTAAAAGCTATTAATCCTCAATTTAAGCATTAAATCAACCAACAAGAAAACTCATCAGTTGATTTGGTTAGAACAACCCAAATACCAACACCAATCTCTCAAATATACCATAACTGAAATAAACACCAAAATAGCCAACAAAAACCCTCATTACAATACACATATCTCTACTGACCGAATCCATAGAACACCCAACATCCAATTTCAATAGCCATAGCCACTGCCGACACACAACCAGCCGGAACAGGAACACAAAATAGGGAAATCAACATCCAGAAATACCCCATCATTAATCAATACAAAATCCCCTAACCAATCAATAGTAAACCCCCAAAAATCATCAAACCCTAATTCCATAATAATCAAACCAATCCACAAAATTATAGGATTTATACCTTGGGGATTTTCCTCAACAAATCCACCAAAAAAAGCCACTAGCCGTCACCGAAAATTCGCCGGAAAACACACATGGAGAACCGGGTCTTCTCTCCGGTTCAGCGGGTCACGGGTTTGGGTTCTGGGTCACGGGGCTTCGGGGTTCTGCTGGGTTGCATACACGGGTCACGGGCTCACCGGAAACCGCTACTGGGACCGCCGGACACAGTGTCGCCGGTTCTCTCTCTCTCTCTCCAGCTACCTCTCTCTCTGGGTCTCACGGTCTCTCTGTCTCCCGATCTCTGCTTCTCTCTCTCCCTCGATCTCATCTCTCTGATCTCTCAATCTCACTCTCTCGTCTCTGTTTCTCTCCTCTCGGGCTCTCTTTCTGTTCTGTGTACTCGAGAAGCACACGGAAGAACGAAGAAGAAAGAATATAAAAGAAAAGATAAGAAAAGAAGAAGGAAGAAGAGCCGGTTGTGTAGGCAGTGTAGAGAGTGAGTCACAGGGTGAGTCACTGCAGTAATCATGACGGTGTGAGTTATCATGCTGAGTCATCAAATGAAATGATGACTTTATAAAATATCAGTAGATATTAATTTTTCTTAATCATTAAGTTTATAAAATATTCCTATATAAAAATATCTCATAAAAATCTCTCACAAAAATATCTTTAGATATTTTATTCATGGATATTTTACATTGGGTCTTTACCATTATGTATAATTCGTTAAAATTATACACTAAGTCCGTCTTGATTCTAGTTCGTTTCATTGTCAATATTATTATCTCAATAATATTATTACACCATCAATATATACATTGCAAATATATATATAATTTATACAATAATATTACATACAGTAAATATTACACATTAATATTATTCGATAATATTATCGCATCAATTAATCCACTGATTAATTCAATCTGTCTATTAATTAGTCTCGTTATATTATTAGAGTATAATAATATTATTCTTCATTTACAAAATTACAGTTTATAAATAATAAGACCAAGAAATATTTATTTTCATAAATATCCATGTATTCCTTATTATTTATCAGGGATTAAAATATGGTGTTTAAAGCCACGTATTTTATTAACTGATCGATGTGAATATTGTTTCCAACAATATTAAGCCTTCGAGCGTCGAGTCTTGTGAATCGAACGTCAATTCTAGACTTATCTATTTTATTCAGTCTTAAATTCTAATTTAAGACATTTTATTTAATTACTTAAAATCTGGAGTGCTACACGCTTGGAGATACATCTTCGCATCTTTTATCTTATGGCATACAGTCCTAGAGGCCCAGATGACAATCTCAGAGTTTTTCAACATCTACCGGGTCAACTATAAAAGGGAGGGTGTTGTAGAGTTCACTGTTCGGGAAAACCCGATTTTTATCTATCTTTCCCAGAGTTATTCTAACAACCGGGGGTGGAGATCCGAGTATTTTAGAGTCTCGGGTGAATGGGAATCGGCTGGACCTGTGACTGATGATTGAAGGATTCCCCGAGAGTGGAGGCCAATCCAAATTGACCTTAGGGAACCTCTGGCTCTGAATGCGACCGGAAGGAGAAGGGTTGCCACCATGCTGACCTTCTCCCAAACCCTGACCAACGTTTTGAAGATTGATTATGACAACATTGTTACCGATGAGAATATGAGGAAGGTTCTCAAGTACAGCATCCCCACCGGCAAAGTTTGGTACGACCGAAAGGGGAAAACCATGGTGAGAAAATCTGGGAGCGAAGCAGCTCCTACCCCCCGGGTCATGGCCTCGGGGATTGCTTCTGGGCCAAAGAAGAGCGTCAAGTCGAAAATAGACGCTCTTCAAGCCAAAAAGGTCGGGAAGCAGACCGTTATCCCGAGAGCTTCTGGCCACCCCCCAACTGTCTCTGCCCAAGTAACCGTTCCCGAGAGGAGGTCAACTGGGGGTTCAGGAAAGGAGGCCCTCTCCATTTCTGCCTCGATTGCCCCACTAGAATTCGTTACACTCGCGGAGGAGACGGCGGAAGCATCTAGGGAAGAGGTTCCACATGCTTCGTCCGAGAGACTCCCGGCTGGAGTCGCCCCTGCCCCTGGCTCCGAGGTGATTGAAATTGAAGACGCAGTTGACGAGCCAGAGAGGGAGGTTCCTTTGGTTCAGAGTGCGGCCAAACGTAAAGGAAAAGAAAAAATGCAAGGGTCAACAAAGAGGACCCGTTTTGCATCGGATCCATGGGGGTATGCATTGACTCGGGCCAGCGAAGCCGAGCTTCTCTTTGGTCGCCCGCGTTTTGTTTTGCCAACAATGCTGGTTTCTCAGGAGACCCCAACAAAGTCTTCTCTTCCAGACTCCGATACTTTAGCCGAGCCGTCTTCCGTGGAGCCTGTCGATCAATCATCCATTGCAAAGAACGAGGCTTGCTCGGGGTCTAATGCTGGCGTGATACTTGAGGATCAACTGCCAGAGGAACTCGAAGCATTACTAAGTCCCGGCGACGGATTGGGGACTCGAGAATGCTTAGAAACAGAAGCGGTGAATTTATTGGAGCCGGTTCAAAAGGGATCGGATCCGACTGTAGTGATGGATTCCACGGGTGCCGAAAGACTTGAGGAGACCGGCGCCTCCCGACCGGGAGAGCTAATAAACTCCCTAAGGGAGGGCTTACTGGCCTGTCCTTTGGAGGCTTTGATGAAGATTCTTCCTGAAGGGTTTTCGTCTACGCCCGGTATTGGGTCCCTAGGAGAACTCGCAGAGGCGATACTTCATTCCCAACTTCAAGTAAGCTTCATGCCAAACTTCCTATACCCATTATTTTCCCTTTCTCACTTTTTTTTTCAGGGTATAATAAGGTCGGTTGCCCTTTGGCGAAACCACCAGGAAGCTTCCGCGAGTCAAGCCTCTCTGGCGGCCAAGGTTGCTGAGATGCAATTCCGGATTGACGAGCTAGAGTTCGACGTGTCCCGTACCGAAGATTTGGAGTCTCAGATTGAGACCCTAAAAAATGAAATTCAACTCCGAGATCGGACAATTGAGGCTCGGGACAAAGATCTGATTCTAGCTCGGAAGCAAGCAAAGGAGGCTCATGTCCAGGCCGCTGAAAATGAGAAGACCCTCGACCGGGTGTTGACAAACCTTACTGAGGCTAACAAATGCAAGGCCGCTCTGATTGCCTGGGTGGCCGAGATGGAGATGGAGAAGGACTCGCTGGTAGCCGAGAAGCAAAAGGAAGCTCATGCTCGGTACAAAAAGCTTCGGAAGAAGAGTCACCTCTACAAGTCCAAGTCCAAGCGATTGAAGAAGCAACTTGATTTGGTTCCCTGGCTCCGAGGCCTTAGCTGGGGTCGGGGGTCAAACTGGGGTTTCGAGAGCTTGAGAACTATGCTCCTTCATCCGGAAGTTTTCGAAGTCGATCCGGAGACTGTAACGCCCGACCTCATTGAGATGCCAGAGAGTGCTACTAATGAACTTCAAACCTTAGGCGTGGAGTTCTTTCCAGACGTGACAGATTGGACCGAGGACGCTCCCAATCCATACCGTGATGACTTGACATCCAGGCCTTCTATCTCGGACTGTACTCCCGAAAATGAAGATGCCGAGGAAGCTGAAGCTAGTGACGAAGTTGACTCGCCAAGCAATCCGAACTTATAAAATATTTTAGGTTGTATTTTGAACTGGAAATTGTAAATTTTGCAGCCAGGTTGGCATGTAAATAGAATTATCATTTTGTAATTAAAAGAGTTATTTTGATTTGAATGTGTTTTGCTTGTGTTACCGGGTTACCTCTAATGACTTGGACAAATTTTGGATTTGATCGGTGAGTGTGTTCCGAGATGGTTGTGTTTCAAACCAAGGAACACAACACTTGATTTGATTTGAGCTAGTTTGATCCGAGTCACCCCCCAATGACTTAGACAAATTTTGAATTTGTCCGAGTCATAACCGAGGAACATGATCGGTGGTTGTGTTCCGAGACGGTTGTGTTTCAAACCGAGGAACACAACACTTGATTTGATTTGAGCTAGTTTGATCTGGTTAGATCCGAGTCACCCCCCAATGACTTAGACAAATTTTGAATTTGTCCGAGTCATAACCGAGGAACATGATCGGTGGTTGTGTTCCGAGACGGTTGTGTTTCAAACCGAGGAACACAACACTTGATTTGATTTGAGCTGGTTTGATCTGGTTAGATCCGAGTCATAACCGAGGAACATGATCGGTGGTTGTGTTTCAAACCGAGGAACACAACACTTGATTTGATTTGAGCTGAGAAGATAAACTGGATTATACTTGATATGTAGAAATTTCGGAACGAGTAAATTTACTAAAATTGTAAATGGTTACAGGTGATTCACATAAAAGTACTTCTTCAAATGCTCAGCATTCCATGCGAGAGGTATTACCCTGCTGTTGGTGTCCAACAGGTGATATGCTCCTTTTTCATGACATCGTATGACTTTGTAGGGGCCTTCCCATTATGCTCCGAGTTTTCCTTCTGTTGGATCTTTGGTAATCGGGCTTACTTTTCTCAAGACCCAATCCCCGAGTTGTTACGGTCTTATTGAAATAACGGGTGGCTCGGTCCTGGTATGCTGCCCATGTGACCTGTGCTTCATCTCTTCTTTCTTGTAGCAAATCCAGATTGAGCTTGATCCCTTCATCATTTAATCCTGGATTGTAGTGTGACACTCGAAAGCTTGGTGATCCGACTTCAGCAAGGATGACTGCTTCGGAACCGTATGCTAAAGAAAAAGGAGTGGCACCTGTGGGAGTTCGTGTTGTGGTACGATAATGTAATGCCCGGAAAAGACACCATACTTAAGTCATTGATATATGTGCATACATAAGTATAGGGCTTAAGAATTACTAATAGTCTAATAAAATTATATAGTTATGCATGTAGAGAGTTGGATCAGTAGAGTTAAAATCAATCGAGCGACTTCCTGGTCGATCGAGCGATTATAGGTCGAAGTCGATCGAGCAACTTTATTATCGATCGAGCGACTTCGCCCAGTGCAGTGCAGTTTCCGTTAAATGCGAAAATTGATTTTTCCACCTAATAATTTGGGACCCACATGTTGTACTTGATGCCAAATGATCATACCCATATTTAGTTAGCCTAGTTAGTCCATTTTGGTTGAAACCCAACTAGATTTCCTTGGATATCATGTAATCATAGACTAAGATATGGAATAGTTACCTATGAGATTTGAGCTATGAATTTGAGGTATTGGCTGGCTCAAATCCGGCCATTGAGGTGTTAATTTGTTGGTTTGATCTCAGCCCTTCAAGAGTACTATATATAGGATGCATGGGGAGTTGATTTTCATGAAGAGGAAACCAAATTTTAGCCTAAACCCTCTCTTGTTCTAGTGCTGTAGAAATAGCACGAAAATCCTCCCATTTCACCTCACTTTCCAGCACCTAGCAAGCCAAATTTAAGCTCCAAACCACCCTCATTCTCCCACAAAATCAGTAGTGAAATATGAGTAGAAACCACCTTTGATTTGAGACTAAGAAGCCAAGCTTTTCAAGTGGAATTCTCTTGGACAGCAACTCTTCTCCACTCTTTAAGACATTAGAAAACTTTGGGTGAGTATTTTCTCCCTTAAACTTCTCATAGAACAAGTAGTCCTATTGTTATTTTGAAATTGTGATTTGCTCTTGCTTTTAATTATGCACATATATGTATGTTGTATGAAAAGTTGGCTAACTTATATTATGGACATATGAGTATATGTGTAGGCATGTGGGTAAGTGTTTACTACATGAGATAAGTAATTTGGAATGAGTAAATTGTGTTCTAAAATGGATCAAGAAATGTAAGTGTGAGAGTATATGTGTTGAGGTTTTGATATATATATATAATAAGAAATAGGTGTATAACTTTGTAGGAATATATATATGTGTGTGTGTGTGTGTGTGTGTGTGTGTGTGTGTGTGTGTGTGTGTGTGTGTGTGTTTGGATTTACTAACTTATAATGTGTAGATATACATACATATATATATATATATATATATATATATATATATATATATATATATATATATATATATATATATAGAGAGAGAGAGAGAGAGAGAGAGAGAGAGAGAGAGAAAGAGATATATGTGAGTGTAAATATTAAGAGGAAAGAGATGAATTTGTATTTAAAGAAAGGAATGTGTTTCCAAATATTTATATGTGTGTCATAAGGATGTGTGAATTAAAGGAAGAAAAATTCATATGTGTACTTGATTAAATGACATTTGTATTCTTGTTTTTAAGGTATGTTATGTGTTAACTGATGCCCTAAAGAATGGATAATTATGGTAGTACTAATATAAGAATTGGTAAGTAAGCACTAAAATAAATAAATAGATACGAGGTCATGTGTAAATCTGTGGCCGTTGTAATATCTAGGAAGAGATATGGTAATAATAATGTTTTCATAAATGCTTTATTAATCTATTATTATTACATGATGATTATTATGTAGTTGTAAAGGAAAATATTTGGAGCAGAAACTAGTAAGTATCTCTATACTTATTGAGGACGAAGCTGGTTGACTTTTCCTATAATATATGTCTACTGCTTTATTTACTTGTTTGCGCATGTGGCTTTTCATATTTTATTATTTTTAATAATCTGTCTAATAACAAGCTGTTGGATCTAGATCCATAGTGGGTACATGAGGCTTCACATGAGTTCCTAGGTTCTCAGTGAATGAGGAGGTACCTGAAAAGAGACTAATAAATACAAAAACTGGTGTACCTAGGTCACCAGGGAAACCGAGGTTTCCAGGAGCCTAGGCTCCCAAAGAAAATAATTAAAAGTTAAAGGGGAGGAAGCCCAGGCTTCAAATAAAACGCTAACCGTGCCTAGGCCAACAGAGGAGTAGAAAAAGGGAAATATCTAAAACTCTACACTTAAAACTGTCATTGCTTTATGATTACGTTTATGTTCATTTTATGTCTATGATTCGCGATCATAGATTATATTTTGCATATACATGTGATTATATGGCCATTGCATTGTGTTGCATTAATTAAATAAATCAGCACTTAAATTATTATTGGAAACAGTGGACTCACTTTAGTGTTTATGTTGTTGTCTTCTCTTTGTATGATATCTTGTAATGATTCAGGCTATGAAGAGGAAGAAGAATATCAGGACTATCCCGACTCATAGATGGTCCCTGGTTCAGTCTTTTTGTAAGGTTGGATAGCCTTTCTTTTTGGGACTACCCTATTGTAGTTCACCCTAATTAGCTCAAGACATTACTTATGATCCTTCAGTTATATATATATATTTGGCTCGTATGACTATCTTGCCCTGTGAGGCATGACTGTTATTACTGTTTGTATAATTATACTTACTGGCTTATTATATATTTTGAGGTATTTCAGTAGTAGCTCTAAGGTGTCGATCTATTCCCAAATCTATATTACATTTATTCCGTTGTCAATAATTACCTCTGATAATTTAGTAATGTCACGTGAAAATTCAAAAATTTTCACTTACGCTTTTTGTAAAAGCGGGGAGTTACAGATAAGCCCAGAGTACCTCGGGAACATACTCGGCCCAAGCTCCCTTCTTCTTGCCGAGGTTCTTCTTTAGGGTTTTGAGGAGTGTTTTGTTGGTGGCTTCGAAGTTTCGCGCACCATTTTCGAAACAGTCCACAGTCAAACTGCTTTCCGTTGTCGGTGACAAAGGCATGGGGAATGCCGAAACGGCATACGACCGAGCTCCAAAGAAATTTTATCACGTTGGTGGTGGTGATGGTAGCGAATGCCTCGGCTTCGGCCCACTTCGTGAAGTAGTCTACAGCGACAAGAAGGAATTTTCGCCCTCCTTTTCCCGGTGGCATGGGTCCGACTATGTCAACCCCCCATTTCGCAAATGGCCAGGGCGAGCTGATCGGATTGAGTTTTTTAGGGGGGTTTTTCATCACCCGAGCAAACCTGACACTTGTCGCATTGCTGAACTAGCCTGACCGAGTCCTTGTTCATTGTTGGCCAGTAATACCCGGCTCTCATCGCTTTGTGTGCTAGCATTCGAGAGCCTGAATGGTTCCCGCAGACTCCTTCGTGTATTTCCTTAAGCACATACTCTGCCTCCGAGTTCGTGAGACACTTGAGAAGTGGCTCGGTGTACCTTCTTCGGTAAAGTACTCCTCCAATAAGCACGTACCTAGCTGAGTGCATTTTTACCTTACGAGACAACAGTTTGTCCCTAGGTAAAGATCCGTCTCGGAGGTACTGAATTACATCAGTGGCCCATTCTGGGTCGGTCGATCTTTCTTCGGTTTCCATCACGTCTAACTTAGGAGTAATTGATGGTTCGGTTTGTATCACCACCCCGTAGGCTGATGTTTTGACATCGGGTCCGGTACCCGAGCCCATCTTGGAGAGGGCGTCTGCCTAGACATTTTCCTCCCGGGGAATTTTTGTTATGGCGGTCCGGTCAAAGTTAGACTAATGTTTGCGTACTTTGTTGAGGTACTGGATCATTTTTTCTCCTTGAGCCTTGGCAATTCCCTGTACGTGGCTTACTACTACCTGGGAATCGCTTCGGATTTCTACGTTCTTCGCTCCCATTTCCCGAGCTATAGAGAGCCCGGCCAGCATGGCCTCGTAATTAGCTTCATTGTTAGTAGTAACGAAATCTAACTTGATCGCATACTGAAATTTTTCTCCATCCGGGCTTGCAAGAGCAACGCCGGCTCCACTTTTACAGTTGGCTGAGGAACCGTCTACATATACCACCCAGGTCTCCTTCTTGGGCAGTTCTTCGCTTTCGGGTGTATTGTTGATTTCCAGAAGAAAGTCAGCTAGTACCTGACCCTTGACAGATGTTCGAGGATGAAATTCTATATCGAATTGCCCGAGCTCTACCGACCAGTTCACCAGTCTGCCTGAGAGGTCCGGTTTTTGCAATATTTTCTTCATTGGATACTCGGTCAGTACCCGTATGGCATGTGCTTGAAAATATGGCCTGAGTCTTCGTGCCGAGACAATCAAGGCGAATGCTAACTTTTCTATCCGGGGGTACCTCCCCTCGGCTCCATGAAGTGCTTTGCTGGTGAAATACACCGGTTTTTGGATCTCAGAATCCTCGCGAACCAAAGCAGAGCTTACAGCCTAGGGTGATACTGCCAGGTAGAGATAAAGTATTTCGCCTTCATCCGGGCGGCTCAGGAGTGGGTGATTGATCAGGTATTCTTTCAACTTCCCAAAGGCCTCCTCGCACTCACTATTCCATTCAAATGCTTTTCTCAATATCTTGAAGAACGGGAGACATTTGTCTGTAGATCTGGAGATGAACCGATTTAAGGCTGCTATTCTTCCGGTCAATTGTTTTTTTTTTTGAAAGGATTCCGGTCAATTGTTGCAGTTGCTTGGTCGTCTAAGGCGATTGCATACCAAGGACTGCGTTAACCTTCTCGAGATTTGCCTCGATTCCTTTTTGCGAGACCATAAACCCCAAGAACTTCCCGGAGGAGACGCCGAAAGCACACTTTGCCGGATTGAGCTTCATCTTGTGACTCCTCAACGTCTCGAAGGTCTCCCTCAGATCTGCTATATGGCTGGCGGTTCGGATGCTCTTGACAAGCATGTCATCGACATAAACTTCTACGTTCCACCCGATCTGATCTCGGAACATCTTGTTTACTAGCCTCTGGTACGTGGCCCTTGCATTTTTTAGACCGAACGGCATCATCTTGTAGCAATAAAGGCCTCGGTCGGTAATGAAAGATGTTTTTTCTTGGTCGATCTCATCCATGTGAATCTGATTATACCCCGAGAAAGCATCCATGAACGTGAGTAGTTCATGCCCGGATGTAGAGTCTACCAGCAGGTCGATCCGAGGCAAAAGGAAGCTATCTTTGGGACATGCTTTGTTGAGGTCAGTGAAATCGACGCACATTCTCCATTTTTCGGTGGTTTTTTTGACTAACACCACGTTGGCCAACCACTCCGGGTAATCTACTTCCCGGATAAACCCGGCCTTCAGGAACTTATGTACCTCCTCGGCTACAGCCTGATTCCGCTCAGGAGCAAAACTTCTTCTTCGCTGTTTAACCGGCCGGTGACTTGGGTCGAGCATTAGTTTGTGGACAATCACGGATGGGGGTATTCCTGGCATATCTTCATGGCTCCACGTAAAAACGTCTTGGTTTCGTCTAAGGAACGCTACCAACGCCATTTTTATCTCCGGGGAAAGCTGCGAGCCGACAAGGATCGTCTTCTTCGAGTCACCGAGCTCGAAACTTTCCAACTCCTCTACCGGCTCCCCCAACAGTGATTGCTATTTTTTGTCGTCTTTTTTCCTCTCTCCGAGTCTCACAACTTCTGGGAGCTTTTTCAAGCTTGTGTTGTAGCATTCTCGAGCCATCCGTTGGTCTCTTTTTTCGACACCGACTCCTTCTTCGGTGGGGAATTTCATGCTCAGGTGGGGGGTCGAGGTTACCGCCTTAAGCTCGTTGAGAGCTGTTCTTCCAAGGATGGCGTTGTAAGCCGATGGTCGATCTATTATCAGGAACCGAACCATTATCGTGCTCTGCCTCGGGTATGTTCCTGCTGTCACTGGGAGCTCGATGGAACCGAGCGGGAGCACTTGTTCTCCTGTGAACCCCACAAGTGAATGTCTTGCCAGGATCACCCTGTTTTGATCCATCTTCATTTGCTCAAAGGCTGACCTATATAGGATGTCAGCCGAGCTTCCTGTGTCAATCAAGGTGCGATGGATTTTATGGTTGGCAATGACCAAACTTAGTACCAGAGCGTCGGTATGGGGAAGAGATACCCCTGCATAATCATCATCTGAGAACCCGATCACATGGGCGTCTCGTTTCTGGGACTTTGGAGGTTTTTGCACCGAGTATACCTCGAAATCCCGTAACTACCTTGCATATGCCTTCCGTGCCAAGTTAGACTCTCCTCCTCCTCCAAAACCCCCCAAAATCATCTGTATCTCCGGAAGGTTTTCTTGTGGTGCTGGTCTGGCTCGGCTCCTGCTTCTTTCTCATGTGAACCGAGGGTCCGGCCTGCGTTCTGGTTCCCTGCCCTTTCCTGATCTCTTCCTCGGTCATTTCGAGGATTGTTCCGATTCTGATGGAACCGATTGTAGTTTTCCTAGGGGCGGTTGCCGTGCCCCGGATCCTGTTGAATTCTTTGATCTGCGAGGAAACGTACGAGCTTTCCATTTTCTATAAAACGTTCTATCAAAAGTCTCAAGGAAACACAAGCTTTGGTGCGATGCCCGGTGGTATCTTGGAAAGCACAATACTGATCTGCATAGGGTGAATTCGGGTTCACCAGCACTGGCCTGGGCTTCCGATACATAGGGTCTCACTTTATCTCCAGGAGAACATCCATGATGGGAGCATTGAGGGGTGTCCAGTTACGACCCCTTAACGACTCCTGATCTCGCTTTGGCCTAGCCTCCTCTTCTTCCGGAACACGCTTGCGCTCTTCTTTCTGATGATCCTTTTTCTTCTTTTTGTTCTCGGAGGTGGAAGTGCAATTCTACTCGGATCCTAGCAGGGCTCGGAGTGTTTCCTCTTGGTTGATGTACTTCTCAGCTTTATTCATGAAGCCGTCTAGATTCTGTGGAGGCTTTCGGGCTATATCAGCCATAAGAGCTCCATCTTTCCGTATTCCCTGGAAGAGGGCTCCATATATGAAGTTGTCGGTTGCGGTCTCAGCTTCAAGCCTTGCCTGATTGAATCTCAAGAAGAAGTTTCTGAGAGACTCCTCGGGTCCCTGGTGTAATGACATCAAGGATCCGGATGGCTTCCTTCTAACCCTCCCGGCCATGAATTGCGTCAGGAACATCCTCCCGAGGTCATCAAAGTGACGGATGGAGTTTGGAGGAAGCTTCCGGAACCAATCGCAAGCATTACCTGAGAGGGTCAGAGGGAAGGCTCGACAAGCTACCATCTCGGGCGTTTGATGAAGGTCCACGTGGGAGCGGAAATTGTCCAGATGCTCCACGGGATCTTCAAGGCCTGTATAAAACGGGATCTCTGGGATTTTAAACTTCTCAGGGAGACGAATGTTGGCCACATCCTCGTTGAATGGAGAAGTGGTTTTTTGTAGAAGATTCTCGACTAGGGAGGCTTTTCCTTTGTCATTTCGTTCTATAGCTGCAGTCAGAACATTGCATCTCTGTTCTAGTCGGGTGATCATGCCTTGCACCGCCCTTTCAGCCTCAGTTTGAGGAGGGGGAAGTTGCACGGGAATTTCTTCTTCTTGGTTGTTTCTTTCTCCGGATTCCTCGACTCGGCTGCCTCCGGGTCTTTCGTCCTCCCGTCACTCTCTGATATGACTATTGTGGACCTCTTGGACTTCTGGATCTGTGACTGCCCGGTGGATTTCCGGAACCCGAGCCTAGAGAATAGCATTCATAGTAGCCAAATCCTCGATACTTTTGGCCATTTGCTCGATTTTCTCGTTCATGCGGGTGAGTTGGGGATCGTTTGAGTTTCCTTCCTCTCGGGCGTTTCTATCATCTCGAGACGCTCTGTTCGCTTCTGATCTAGTGTTCACCATAGCGGATTTGTAGTAGAGAAACAACACAAGTCGTTCCCACAGACGGCGCCAAACTGTTAAAACAGTTTCCGGTAGGTGACGTGTTGATCAGATATTTGTCTTGTATGCTCCTGGTCCACCTGAAAAAGAAGGCTGCGTCGGGGGGTTCCGACAACCCCGCTCCGATGCTTAAGTGAGTGTATGGTTCTGAGAGTAAATGCGCAGAATAATGCCAGAAAGATTGATTAGCATGTACCTTAATATCTGAGAGGGTTCTAGTATTTATAGAGGTTGAAGAGCAGTTCAATTAGCTTCTCAATTCATGCACGAGGCGGTTGAAGGAGACGTGGCCCCGGGTGCACGGATATTTCGGGTTCCGCTTACCTCAGGAGCACAATCAAGTTTCATGTCGTGCGTCGTGTCCCTTAGATTCCGAGTACTGCCGAGATATACGCAGACGTGGATATCAACTAGTATTTGGGTCGGCAATTCGGGCCAGTTGAACAGATTGGGCCCAAGTGGTCTTAACGGGCTCGGGTGGATTATTCTCTCTTTAATATTTAGACCTATTCGGGTGGACCCAATGGGCCTGACTACCGAGAAGGCCGATATTTTCCCCAACATTGTCCTTACTCCTTGATTCGAGGAACTGAAGGGATGTTGGTCATGTCCGAGTACTGTAAACTATCAGCTGCGTCGTAGCTATACTTTGGAATCGCCAAATTAGAGATATAGTTCAAAGATAGCCTTTTTAATGCTAGTCTAAGCAATCTCTGACAGAATCTCATAAATTGTGCTGACAGGATAGACAATTGGGTTTGATCTTTGATCGGTAGTGAGCCTCCAATTACAAGGAGTGATGTTGGTTCCCGATCAGTACTTGGGCCTTAAGTTTGTGAGCGCTGTAACTTGATTCCAATCGCTGGTAGGCTTTACCTAGTTAGCTTCTTCTATTGCAATTAGGCTTATAGCTGATAGTCCAACTCCTAACATGTTCTATTATTATGAACCAATCTTTGGCTTTCTATCAAAAGTGATGAAATATATCACATTTTTATTTCACTAAGCTGATCAGTTGTCATTAGCCAATCATTCACTCCACTCAACTGATAAAGCACCGTCAATCGGTAAAATAGGATAAAAACAGGATAAAATGTGATTTCTTAGCTGCTCTTATTTATGACCTAATCGAAGTATACTTTATCCAAGTACGTTAATAGGAAAAGGAAAAATAAATAAATAAAATCCAACGGTTTCGGCAATTCTGACATGACAATTCTAACCGGGCACCGTGCGAGCCGTTCCCTCCGCGCACGTTAGCACGAACCAGGTTCTCCCAAACACTTAACGTCAACTCTTTGTCTTTAAACCCAAAGCTTTCCACATCATCGGCGTCGTCAGTGAGAGCCGGTGCACGTTAGCGAATACCTGTTAGAGTTTCTCTGTTTTTTGTACTGTGACAAAAAAAAAAAAAAAAAAAGCGAATCGGATTATAATCAAACGGTCTCTTCTCCGTCCGGCGATTCCCTTCTTCGTCTCCAATCACTCGGTCCGTTCTCCAAATCTCTATCGGCTTTGATTTCTCAATATATATATATATATATATATATATTTTTTTTATTATTATTATTTGTTGTTTTATGATTTATTTTAATCTTATAATTTCGAATTTCTCTGTCGCCGATCTGATACTTTTTTGTTTTTATTTTGGGGATTTTCTTTTTATTGCTTCAATTTCCTAGTAAGTTAGAAAGTTTTGTTGTCTTCTGATTGGCTGCTGAGAAAGCTGGGGAAAAAAGAAATCGAGTTTGTAAAATTTTAAGGTTTTCCTTCTCATTTTCTTTTTAAGTTTTTTCTCAGCTTTCTCAGGAACCAAGCAGGTAACTGGATCATTATTTTACTTTAATATTGGGTTCCAGGAAAAATTTTAAAATAAAAAATAGAAATTAAGAAAGAGAAAAGCTCAACCAAGTGTTTGAAGAAAGCTTTCTTTTTAGTTGAATTTATTTAGTTTATTGTAAATTTTTTTTAAGTTGCAAATGTTTTGTGGACTTGGAATGAAGATAAACATGAGAATTGATTGTATTGGCTTGTGTATTAGTTTTAGTGGGGCATACCCGGACAAGAAGAGATCAAAGATATGCTGAAGAAAGAATTTGTAGTGAGTGGAAGGAAACTGCTTCCATCATTAGTTGATCTTTGCATTAAGACAGCGATTGATAATGTAAGGTACCTTGGTGATGTTGGTGAAACAGATATAAATCTTCTTGATCGAATTTTACCACATTGTACCGTCGATCAATTGATGCACATTGAGAAGTGTTCAGAAGTAAGAAGGCCTGTATTATCTTTGAAATTAAATGTTTTTATTTATTTATTTTATATATATTTAAGCAGGACATTTAAAGTGCATATTTTAATTAATTCTGTAGGGAAGGGATCTTAGTCCAGTGACTGACAAGTTGTGGAAGAAATTTTATGAAAAGGAGTTTGGTACTAAAAACACGGAGCAAGTGGTTGAGAGGATGAGAAAAAGTTTGAAGTCATTTAAATGGATACAATTGTATGAGGTGATATTTTATATTCCTTTCTTTTTCAAACTTTCCTTTTTAATAATTTTCTTTGTTAGACGCAGTTTTCTTTTTTAGGTAGGTTATTTTTCAGTAATTGATGAGGCAATCAATATTCCAACTTTTGCTAAGGAATATTTATTGTGTTATAAAATTTGGTTGATCTACTTGCCAGGCAAAATTGGAAGACATTGATGAGCATGAGAAGAAAGCTGTTGCTCGACTTAAGCAACTATACAAGAAAGAAGATGCACGTATGTTCTTTCTAATCTTAAATAATCTGTAGAAGATCAATGTTCCTTTCCCCGTTCCCCCCTTTGAAAAAATAAAATAAAATCTGTAGAAGATCAATGTCGCTTATCTCTATTCTTTCCTGTGATTATATATATATATATTAATTTATTTTATGTTGCATGCTTTAATGCATGTGATGTATTTCTTAAACTATTGTATCAGAGTTGCAAATTATATTAGCTTCCTTTAATTGCTTTGTCCATGAGGATTCAGCTGTGACCTTGTTGCATTTGTCTTTTCATTTTCCAAATTGAGTTCTTACATTCCATTACCATAACAATCCTTTCATATCCTTTAAGAAGTTTCAGTTTTGCTATTGTGTACCTTTTTATTAAATGCCCGAATATTTTGGGATGAGGTTTACTTGAGCTTTTCTCTCAGGTTTGGGTATTTGGAACAATCCTATGCGCCTTCAACCGATGGTTATTGAAATTATTCCACAGGTGGAGCGATTGTACGTAACTCCATTTTAGGGCTCTCTTTGACCTTGGATAACTTGGTTTTAGGGATTAAATAGATGTTTCTCTGTTCTTAAACAAGTATCATATGCCGTTGAATTGATAATCCATGTCTTTATTCCCTGGGAGTCGCAACTGATAAAATTGAATCCATTCTTAGACCATGTATAAGATTAAGAAAATACCTAATATGGCTGCTTGTGGGATGTTGATGCAAGATGAAAAACTCACTGATCCTTAGTAAATCCACAAGAAAATTTCTTTTCTACCTCACCTTGTGCACCTAGAGCCCTTAAGGCAACTGAAATCCTTGGAAGTGCACTATGACTTACCTGCTGAAGAATGAGATAGAAGTTTGGTAGGTTAAAAAACTATTTAGTCCTTGAAAAAGTTTAAATCAGATGCTTATTATCATCCATTCTACTTTTATTTTTTTATTTAAAAAAAAAAAAAAAAAAAAAAAACTGGGTTTTATCTGTTTTCCATCCATGTTGCTTTATTTTTCTTTAAATTCTATGAATCGCTCATTCTATGAATTTTTATGCATCATTTACTAGTTAGGGGCACAGTTTAAACTTGTGCATGGATGATTTTCTCAAAATGTGTTGGACTTTTGTAGGAAAACAAAGTCGGCAAGTTCAGCTTTGCACAAAGGTTCCACCTTCAAAAAATAAAAGAAGCTTTTATGGAGGTAGTCTTTCTATTATGTTCTAGTTTGTTCTGTTGGTGTTGCTCAATGAGTTCAGTAATCTGTTTATTTCAAATTTGGCCAAGCGAGAGCAACAGACTCAATGAGTTCAGCAATCTGTTTATTCCAATCTATCTGTTAACATGCTGAGATTTTAACACTGAAGAGAATGCACCCTAAATTTGTGTTTTAGTTAATTTACTTTTGACAATTCTTTGTAGGCAGTGGACACGGCCACAATGTTTCAAACCTGAAGAGCAACTTGATGAAGAAGTCAAAAATAGATTTTCTTAACAGGTAATATTGTAGGGAAAGTTCCTCTTTGAAATGTATTATTTATGGAAAACAAATAAAAATGGATGTACAACCTTGTATTATGCAAATTAATTGTGTAAGATTTTTCTATCCAAAAAGGTTATAAATCTAAGAAAAAAGAGTGCGGGCTAATTGGTTACTTTTCCTTCTACTTCTACTTCTTCTTCTTTTTTTATTGTGATTATTTTTTTTTTATCTTGCACTTCATTGTGAGAGAGTAATTGCATCCTTGCTCTGGACCACAAATGTAGGTTTTCAGGTATTTTAGCCGGATGTCTGGAACATTTTACTGTTGAAGGCATGCCTCTTAAGTTATTTTTGGTTTGAGAACGAGCAAGTGCCGAAAAATCATCACCTGATGATTTTCAACATTAGTTTGAAACCATTCTCTTACATTTCTTCTTCAAGTCATTAACTTGTGAAAAAGAAATTCTAATTTGCATTGTTTGTATCAAAAGGGTAAAATATAATATTTTGGAATTGGTTGATGAGCTAACTTTTTGGTAGGTCCTGATTTTTTCCTTTGAAGCTTCATGTTTAAAAAGGAAAAATATACTGGCCTTCTGTGCTTTGCTCTCAAGATTCCCCTTTCCTGAGATAAGTTTTTCTCTGGATATTGACCTTTTCTTTTGAACAGTCATGAGATGAAGAATCTTGCAGCTATGAAGAAAAAGCCCTTACCGAGGAACGAAGGGTAAGAGTCTCTCTCATTTGTCATCATTTTGAGAAGCAATTCGTAGATGCTTTCCAATTCTCATTCTATCACTTGTTGTCCCCACAGTACCTCGCTCATAATGAAACCGGCTCAGTTTTCTCGAAAAGATTCTGCTACGACTTCCAAGCTTTTGAAGCCTGCAGAGAGAAAATCTTAGAAGCATGTCTTGTGAGTCTTGACATTGCTATCATACTGCTCAAGCTTTGCAACATTTTCACTCCAACAATCTTCTTGGCCAGGCAATATCATATTTTTCTTGCTTTTTTACTTTTTGCCTTCCACCCGTTCTTAAATCCCACAATAAAAGAATATTATGGTTTGTTTACTATAGTTTCTTTTGGTGTTGGGGCAACACATTAAGATGTATTGTCATGATTGTTGTATTTCTATTTTTTTTTTTTTTTTTTTTTTTTGCGAAGACAAAAAAAAAAAATTAAAAAAAAAATCAGATAATAGGATATAATTGGCATCCACTTTCCATTTTGTTTAACAACCAATTTAGTTTCGTTAGATGTTGCTTTTCAAAATCTACCACGGGTCTACACAGCAACACCTGCCCAAATATTTAGATGAGCACAAATTTTATTATTTTCAGTTCATGTCAATTGATATACCAACAACAATGAGAATTTTATTTATTATCATTCCATCCAAATGGACAGTAGACAAAAATTTGATCCAGTGAGAGTAGAAACATTCTCAAAATGGGGGTAGAATGAATATTTATGCGAGCGAAAACAAATCAGTAAGCTTAATTAAGATTTTTTTTTTTTTTTTTTCCTCCAATATTCATTTGTCAAAATGTGACTCAACTGATAAAAATTAGACATGTTGGGAGCCCTTTTAGCAAGTATTTGTCAGTTGGGTATTCGTATGCTCAACCCTCTACATTGAGTGTGATTCATCAAAAACCTCATGTTCTTCTATGATCAGAAAAGGCAAAAAGATGAGACAAGATCTTTGATAGAACATAGTAAATTTAATCATTTGATTAATACTTTAATACTCTCACTTACGACCCATACTATGATGCTATGTTAAATTATTACTTATCTCAAAAGTTTAAGTAAATAAGAAATGATATATTTAATCATTTAATTAATACTTTAACACTAACCTTGGCAAATTATGATTTTTCGGAAAGTATAATTAATCTAAACCTTAAACCCTTAACGCTCGTGACTTGCTGCAAAAGCCTAAAATCTTAGAGCATCCCTAGCAACAAGTCTCTTTTCTTTTTCTTTTTTTCTTTTTTCTTTTTTTGATGAATAAGAGAAATATCATTAAAAAACGCAAAGCGTAGTCAAATACGCATGAATTATATAAGAGAAGGGGGCTTCAAAAAAAAAGAAAAAGGAACAAGGGAATCATTAAAGCTAATCATAATGAAGTTAGGAACGCAGCAGTCCAAAAGAACAAAGAAAAAAAGAAAAAAATAATGAACTCCTTAATCGTCCTTTCTTTGTCCTCTAAATGTTTATCATTTCGTTCCCTCCACAAGCACCACCAAAAGCCAGAAGGAACCATCTTCCATACAACAGCACTTCGAGAGCAACCATACGTCCACCAGCAAGCAAATAAATTTATCACCCGAAGAGGCATAACCCAAGACAGATTGAAGCGACTAAGGATAGCATTTCATAGAGTGCGTGCAACATCACAATGGAGAAGAAGCTGATCCACAGACTCCCCATTCATTTTGTACAAACATCTATCAATCACAATGACATGCCTCTTTCTAAGATTATCCAATGTAAGGATCTTCCTAGCGCCGTCGACCAAGCAAAAAAAATCACTTTCAAGGGAACCTTGGTCTGCCAAATACTTTTTCAGGAGAAATGAACTACCTCTTTGCAAGCAAGGACCTTATAGAAGGATCTAACATCAAAGTTCCCTTTATGAGAAAGAGACCACCAAAGTTGGTCTTTTGATAAGCATTGAATATTGCACATTCAAGCCCCTTAACTTGCATATGTTAATTCCTTAACATTGTTATTTGTTTGATTTTGTATTGTTTTATTGTTTTCAGGTTTTAAATAAAGATGCAATTAACTCTATTGATTTTTGGCTTAAAGCACACTTTGAGAAGACCTAGAAGATATGATTAAGCTTAGTCAATCATAATAGAAGACTTGAATGATGTGGTTAAGTTTACTCAAATCAAGGGAATGATTAAATTGGAATTTCTCCAAGAATAGTCAAAATCGGATTGGATTCAAATTTGGATTATGCAAATATCTTAGTGTTTTGATCATAACTTTTGGCTCAGATATCAAATTGCAACAAAATTGGTGGTGTTGGAAAGCTAATAAAAAATGCAACAAATATGTCAGAAATAGCTTTTTCCTAATTCAAACATTTACTATGCCAAAATCGTTCCGTAATAAATGACTGCAAATCTAGACGAATTTGAAATCATTTTCCTACTTGGATTGAAGTTTCAATATCTTATTTAGACTAAGAGATTAAGTTTCGATTTTTCTTAAATTCCTTGGGCTTTTAAGCCTCTCTTAGTCTCTATAAATAGAGCTCTAAGCTTCAAGAGAATGTGTACTTGTGTTTAGCTTTAGACATAAAATTCTTCTTGGAGGCTTGACAAGTTGAAGAGGAGAAGAACATGGCAGGAGGCCATCCCAGCACCACGATGAGCGGCTAAATTCTTACAATGATGTTGATGTAGCCATTTCCAAGTAACAATGATTTAATTGTATTTTAATTTGGTATTTTCTATATGCATGATGGTTGTATAACTGTGAAAATTGATCTTAATGTTTATATTCAATCATTATGAATTTCTTATCTTGTCTTAGAAAGTCTTTTATATTGATTGAACTCAATCCTTCCTATTTTCTGTGATTATGTGAATGATTGTTATACAACGGTTTTAATTGACATATGATCAAGAGGGTTAGATAGACCATGCCTAGGGAAGACGGATTGTACTACACCCTAGTTTAGTGTAATTTAGGTAAACAGTTCGTACCAACCGAAGATGGGTTATACTTTTCCATTGATTGTGTGTATCTTATTAAAAACGTAGCTAATCTATACCTAGGTAAGACGGGTTGTACCGCATCTTAGTGGTTAGGTGGACGGTTCGTACCAACCGAAGATGGATTATACTTATTCTTTAGAGGTAATTTCTTGACTACTCGAGTGAGACGAGCCCTATATCATGTATAGTATGAATTTCCCTTGCTAATTTATGATTAACCATTGTTATGCAGTAAGTGGTGAAATCAATCCCCTATTCTTGTTCTCATCACAACTCTCTTTATTTTTATGTCTTTTACTTTTATGTATTTATTTTTAGAAAATAAAAACCAAATCAAACATCTTTTAAATTAAGTTATATTTAATCTTGCAAAAACTTGATAGCAATGCCCCTGCAGTCCTTGAGATTCGACACCCTCTCTATAACCTTATCCTACAATGATTCGTTCTATTGCGATTGGTTAATTTGATCACATCCCAACAGTCTTGGAAGAACGCTAAAGAAAACCCATTAGGACCTGAAGCCTTGTCATAATTCATGCCTTTAACCACCTCTAAAACCTCTATTTCCTCAAAATGAAGTTTTAAAGAAGAGGCCTCTATTGCATCCAGAGAGTCGAAAGCGAGGTTATCCAACCTAGGCCGCCAACTATAAGGTTCTGTAAATAAGGACTCATAGAATTGAGCAACATGATCCCTAATAACCTGCTGATCGGAAGAAACTAAGCCATTGACTGAGAGAGACTCTATGTAATTGAACCTCCTATTCGAGTTGGCTACCTAGTGAAAGAATTTAGTGCATTTCATTTGTCACCCTCTTTAAGCAAAAGAACCCTTGACTTCTATCTCCAACTAATCTCCTCCTGAATAATAGAATTTTCCAGATCTCTAATGACCAAACATTTCCTCGCATTTTCATCGGGAGCTAAACCACGTTGTTCCTCCAACCTATCAAGAGCACACAACTTTTCCATATGAGCTTTTTAAGAGACTCCACATTACCAAACTCCAACTCGTTTCATCTCTTAAGATCATTCTTTAAAGCCGTAAGCTTTTGAGCGAAGACGAAGCTAGGAGAGCCTTGAAAACAATAGAAGACCACCAAAGTCGCACCCTATCTACAAAGCCTTCAACCTTCAATTACATATTCTCAAACTTGAACAGTCTAGGACCCCGTTGAATACCGCCACAATCAAGGAGAATAGGAAAATGATCATAACACAATCTATGAAGCCTTTTCTGGAGAAGACCTGGACACTTGACTTCCCAATTTGGAGAAACAAGAAATCTATCGAGACAAAACCAAGAGGAAGTCTCCTGATTATTAGACCACGCAAATGACTCTCCTGGAAGGGGAAGATCCTGATGGAGATCAAGGCACCGCTTTGAAGGATCTCGTTCAAGTACCAATTGGGCCGGTTACGAGAGCACGAGCAAAGAAGTTCAAGGATGTGCTCAACGGACTCATCCAAGAGTTATGGGTTCAAGCAAATTCGGGGAGGCCCATTGAGCATGATCCACGTAGGCAACAAAGAATTGTCACCTTGATTCAAGTTCTAGAAGGATCCGGTCAAGGCTAAGAACTGCTGAGATTGTTCGTTAATTTAAAAGGATCGGATTGCAAGACTTATTTTCTTTACCTACCTAAGATCTTTATTTATTTTCTTTCCTTGCTAGGAATTGATTTGTTTACTTATTAGGATTAGAACTACTTTCTCCGCAAGTAATTTTCTTGTATAAATAGGTGTACCTACCATGTAATCGAGGAGACATTGATGATTCATAAAACTTGTGAGGTTTTATTCTCTTTGGTTCTTTGAAGAACTACTCGAACTTATCAGGATTTCCCGTGGCGTTCATCTCGACTTATCAAACGGAATTTCCACCACCGTTTGTGGCGTCTTCCTTATACCGAGGTTCTTGTTTGTCATAAACAACGGGTCGAGGTTTTTCCATTCGAATCTGTCCTTAGAACGGTCTTGGGTTCCCTTTCGTTGTTGGGTCTCGTTATTCTTGACGGGGTTCACATCAGATCCATAAGACCCTGCTCAAAAATAAAGTCCGAAAACTTCGTCATAGCGGCGCTAAAATGAACGTCTCTCGATCTTTCATAGGAAAGCGAGTGACATTAAAATCACCCCCAATGCACCAAGGCAACTCTCACCAAGAAATAAGGCCAGCCAACTCCTCCCAAAGAGAACTTCTGAAAGTGTCAATATTAGGACCGTAGACCCCCGCGAATGTCCAACAAAAGTCATCAACTACACTTCTAAAGGAGCAGGCAACAACAAACTCTCTCACATACACATCTAACTTTTCTACAATCCTCCAGTCCCACATAATTAAAATACCTCCAGAAGCCCCACAAGAGGCTAAATAACACCAATCAACGAAGTGACAACCCCACAGACTTCTCACTATGTTGTTAGATGTAAACTCCAATTTAGTTTCTTGCAAGCAAATAATGTCCGCCTTCCATTGCCTAATGAGATTTCTGATTTTCAACCGCTTGCCACCCTCGTTTAACCCTCTAACATTCAATAAAAGAATTTTGAGCTTCATAACAAACCTCTATGCGCCCTCCCTTTGCTCCTACCACGAGAATCGCTACCACAATGTACGTCATAATTAATAGAACAAGCTAACCTGTTTAATTCTCATAATTTCTGGCAACAATATCCTCAAACAAGGCCGAAAGTCGTCCTTAGAAACCATCGCACGAAAGCCTCACCATGTGACTAAACTCTTGAACCAACTACAAAACACGATCTAAAGACCTCTTCCCAGATCTCCCCCTACAATTATCTACTGGACAACAAGACAAAGTAGGCTCCTCCTCCAGAACCAACTCTAATTCCATACAATTCCTTAGCCCCAAGCCAGAAGAAGAGGGAGAGGTGTGAATAGACGGGACAGCCACCAAAGAATCCTCCAGAGAGCTCTGAGGACAGACTGCACAACACCACGGGGAGAAGAACCCGAAGAACCCAACCCGGCCCAAACAACCACAGCTTCACCAGAAACCACCAACACAGAGACTCCGGGAAATCGAGGCGGCGAGACAAAAACCGAGCCACCGGCAGTCTCTGACCTTGCCGGAGACAACCCAACAGACCCGAGGAAGCACGACCGACGGCGCAGAACCTAGAGACTCTCCAGGCTTTAGGACTTGCGAGTTGGGCTTAGGGTTCTTCTGAGCCCAACGTTTTCTTCTCTTCTTCCGCCCAGTAACTTTGGGCTTAAAACCAGGCCCATACAATTCTAGCCATTCACAAACGCTAATTAGAGCCTAGTCCACTTCATCCTTTAACTTCTCAAGCTGGCATTTCCATTCCCATCGAGGAGAATGCGTGTTCCTCTCCCCTGTCAGCTTACCCTCTCCTGCGAGTTTATCACCAAAATGGCAAGAAAGCTCGCCAGACTGAGTCAGACCCATCACGTTCTCTGCAGCACAGCGGTCCTTACCCAGTGGTTCCACTAATAGCATCAACATCTTCTCCACCTCCAAGTGGCTGGTTGCTGTGCGAAGAACCTCCGCAAAAGATGGCGTATCAACTTTGCCAAAAGAACCAGACCCTCCGATAGTAGCACAACTCTGAACCAGCCCTGGTTCCACCAGTTTCCCGAACTTTTTCAACGCCAAAGCTGGACGAACCAGCCCAGACCCAACCGAAACTTTGAGGAAAGCACTAACCTTACCCAACTTAGTGGCGAAGCGGCTCCAGCCCCACCCCCCTTCACGACCTTCAAAAATGAAAATGATCCTTCTCCGACCACCCCATAGCATAAACTGCAACCTCAAGATACATACCAGCTAGATTTCCGCCTCACCTAAAAATGAGAACCTTCGACCCCTCCCTAAAAGACTCGACAAACTCCTTATCCCCGGAGTACAACAGCAAATTCTCCATCGTCGAAGCGAACCACACTATATTTTGAGCACCTAAAAGAACCAACCTGGAGAAACTCCTCCTTTCTTCCAATCTCAACACCGAGGCTCCTTCTACCACCGAGAACACAAAAACTTTTGCGTCAACGAAACACCACCTCTCCAATCTTTTTTCAACCTGAGGCAGAATACCAACAAGTCTTTTTAGCTACTCAAAAAGCATTCTTTTCTATTTTGCCATACTTATTTTCCAAAATAAAATCAAACAGATTATCTATTTCACTCTCTATTCTCTTTAAATATTAATTTTTCATCTACTTACAACTTTTTGCTTCTTTTTGACAATTTAATGTTGGTAAAGACATAAGACATCATAAAAATTTATGTAAGTTTCTTTTCAGCCTCTTTTTCAATACTACTTTTCCTTTATGGTTTGCTTGTGTTAAAAATTTACCATTCAATCTGAACACTCCTGGGCGAAAAATGATAATTGAATGGATAAAAATCATAATTATGTATTTGTTTGGTAAGTAAAAAATCATAATTCTATATTTTAGTTTATAGGAAGAATAAAGTGAGCAGTTTAAGTAGCAAAACTTATAAACCAACCAATCTACTTTCTTCCAATCGATACGCTGTTTTGAAGAAATCATCAACTCCAGGCAATAAATATTTCAGAACTACAAGTAAAAAAAATTATATTCAGAAACAATACACAAGAAAAAGAAACATACTTCAAACTTTTTTTTATTCAGAATATAACACTCCTCATCTAAATAATACTCGGAATTTTCCACGAAGAACGTATAAAGCAACCCTCAAATCAGAAAATGATATCCTCATCCTTTTCTGCAGCTGCAGATAATAAGTTGTGGGCTGAATTTATCGAAATCCCTTTCTGCAAAGATACCTTCTCTGCAAACTGGTCCTCAGCAAACTGCTTCGCAGCTGCAAGCTGCCTCTCAATTTCCCTCTTCTTAAAACCCTGTATCTTCTTTAACCTGAAGAAATCCTCCCTTTCCAGCTCATCCAACTCCCCCTTAATGTAAATTATGGTGTTCTCCAACTTCGGCTTCACAACATTCTCTAGCGCATTAACCCTACGATTAGTGGTCTTGATTGCCTCATCAAGTGTCAGGAATGATGTCTGAAGTGAAGCAAGCTCAACAAGGACCTCGATTGCTTTCACATAAGCCGCACGACAGAGCTGAACTTGTTGTCCACCTCTAGCCAATCCAGTAAGATCATTCTTAGTCTCACCTTCAGTAAAATACTCAAACTTGGGGAGCTTCACACCAGCAATATTTTCTTGCTTTGATCGAACCTTAAGAGATGCATTTTGTACGTTCTCAAGGACAATGTGCTTGATGTTCTCTCCAGCAACATACTTGGCTTCGGTTAGGGCAAATGAAGAGGTCTTCATGATCTCTCCCATTAATTCTTTTGTGGAGACAATCCTTTTAAGAATCTGACGGAACTGCACAGTTAAAGCATCACTCTTCTTCTTGAGCAAAGCATGACCTCTTGTAGCACCAAGAAGGCGAGCTTTAATGATCCCAAGCACTGTCACGGTGGGAACTACATTCAAGCGCTGGTTTTGGCCAGACATCTTTCCAAATATCTAAGCCAAAGATACAAACTGGTCAAACATTGAAAAAAAAAAAAAAAAAGTTGCTTAGTGCATTAAAGAATAGAAGGATATGTAAGAATAAAACAAAAATTCACAACTTCTATAGTTCATTAGAATGATAAAACCAAAACAAAATTGTTTATTTCCTCGAAAACACTTAAAATAATAAATGCCATCAATTCATAATCAAGCAAAATTTCTAACATTACAAGAAACCATCTCTATTCTTCTAAATATTACACACCCAAGCCCAAGTTCCAACCTTAAGATGGTAAGCATGTACTTGTATCTTAGTTTTTTTTTTTTTTTTGATACAGGGTGTCCCACTGTTTTTATGCCAATGTACTTGTATCTTAGTTCCAAGCTTAAAAGGCACTGCTCTAAACTTGCTAAAGTTCCTTCATCATTATCTCCATATCTAAATTCCATTTCCTGCAGCCTTACGCTTCTTTTCTTAATAAAACTTTAATTACCTATCAAAAAAAAAAAAATCCACTTCTTGCACTACTGTACCAGCAGCCACAGAGTCTTACAAATTTTCCTTATTAAACTTAAAAAGCACTCAGAAGCTATAAGTTGCAAAACTTAAGACTGAACAACAGAATTCAAATTAACGTACTCACAATCTATCAAGTATTATTTATATCAATTTATGGAAGTCCATTCCATTAAAACATAACTGAAAATCATATAAGAATACATTATAGTATAAATTACAGCAAACCAAATTGAAAACCATACTAAGAATGTGACCATTAATTCCAAGCAGAATGAACAACCAATATTTGGAAACCTCTAAACTAATGCATTCAGGAAGAGCTGAACAGCCACCGAATAACATCATGTATTCTCGAGGAGCAATGTCCTATTTGCATCCTGAAATATCCTCGAATTTAACTCATACCAAAGAAACATTTTACCATGAGACCTCCTTAATTACTGCAATCACACCATTGTAGCATACCTGATTTTGAAACCCAAACATTTGCAAAGCGGATAGACAACCCACAATTTCTGAGTCCTAATGACGTACTCACAAAAAGTAAAGCCGAAGAAAGTACTTCCAAAAGCAAAAATGGTAGCAGCTAATCAACACGTTAGATTTCTCATAATTTGGGTTAAAAAAAAAAAAAAAAAACTTTTACTCAACAGTCACCAAATTCTAAAACATTTTTTTATATCAGTTTACAATTTTTTTTTTTTTTTTTGGTGGGTCTTCTTTTTTAAAGTCAATCGATCACTCTCTAGCTTGAGCCCTAGCAGAAATACAAAAATCTGAAAGAGATCCCATTCAAAACTTCTTTTATTTGGATTCAGTTTTCTATTTCTTTCTATTTTCTTTTCCCTTCACAGGAAACAAACAGAAAAAGCTAAATCATGCACAACAGAAATGGTCCCAATTGTGGCCATGTTAATCAGGAACTTAAAATCCATAAACAGGAAAGCGTCTAATAATTTGAGCAAATATTTGTGCCAATTCATTCAGTAAAGAAAGAAAGAAAGAAAGATTAGCACTTTTCGAAATATGGGTTCGTTCTTCTAATCCCACTTTGTGTAGATCGGGGTTGAGCTTTGCCTCCAATCCTTAAGGAGAAACAATTGAATGATAGAGTTTTGAGTATGAGATCAGAGAGAGAGAGAGAGAGTGAGACCTGTGATTGGGTTCAAGTATCAGAGACGGCCGGATCGGGAGTTTTACGAATTTTGTGTTACGTTCGATGATTTTGTCGTCTGCGCTCCTTTCGATCTTTTGTGGCCTCTTGCGAACCTTCCTCTCCTCTCCTCAGCGTAAAAAGGAAATCTCTCTCTCGCTCATGAGCTCTCACTTAAACATGTTATGACACAACTCAAACCTCCCATCTCTTAACAAATCGTGAACCATTAAAAAATGAAAGAATGCTAGGTGTACTAAAAATTTTACAGAAGGAATTTTACAAATTGACGTGGCATCTCATATGAGGCTCTACGTCAGTTTAATGGTAAAATTATTCAAAATAAAAAGACAAAACCCAGTCTCACACGCAAGTGAGCTCCCGAGACGTCGAAACCCGCGCACCCCGACCCACCCCAACCCACGAGTTTCTGGCCTGCGTGGGTTTCCGGCTGGAAACCCACGAACACCAGCTTGGTTCCCGACTTGAAACTCACGCACACCGGCATGGCTTTGAGAGGTCCGACCGGATCTCTCAAATGATGCACAAAGACGGAGAGCGAGAGAAAACAGAGATCCAGATTCGGCCGTCGGGGGGTCTCACCGTCTCTATCCAGATCCAGTCGTCGGGGGGCCTCTATCTCCGTCTCTATTCAGATCTCGCCGGTCGTCGGGGTGTCAAGGTTCTGGCTGGACGAAAGTTTTCGATTCCGTCAGGGCTCTGAGGCGTGCTGGCGGCTGGTGGTCTTCGAGGACCTCGAGGTCAGGAGTTTTCCGACATCGCTGGAGGACCGGCTGAATTTTTTCCGGCGATGGGCATTTTCATGGCTGTAGTTTTTTTTTCTTTTTTTTAATCTAAAGGGTATTTTCGTCTTATGCATGATGCCACATCAGTTTGTAAAACTACATTTGTAAAAGTGTTGGTACACCTAGCATTTCTCTTAAAAAATTTACTAAATTATTGAGTTGATATCGGATTTTGGAATTGTATCAAAACCATCCTAAATCCTAATCGTTAATATATATATATTCGACGATAACCTAGTGACATTATATTTAGGATATTACGACCGAAGTTTGTTGCATTAGTCATATGTGGGTCAAACTATGGATAGTCCATTTTTTGTATAGACTTCATGCGACACTTATTTTGTATAGCCATTCTTTTGATGTAAATATTATTTGATTAAGCTTTAAACAGATAGACAGTTAAATGGCTCTCATGTTGTAATTACTTTACTTTATATTATGATAGAGTTTATGCTACAATGTGTTTATCTCTGAAATAATACGTGTGTATTAGGTTAATGTTGGCTTAATGACTAATTGTCATGCCACTATAATGATTTCGTTTTGTATAAAAAAAAAAAAAAAAAAAATAAATCGTCACAACATTAACTCAAAGAGGATCCAAATACTAGTTAATGATGGACTCTTGGGCTCATTGGATTTTGAGGATTACTCAATCTGTGAATCATGTTTGGAGGGTAAAATGACCAATAGATCTATTTATGCAAAAGGTTATAGAGTCAAAAAGTTGCTAGAATTAGTGCATATTGATGTATGTGGTCCCATGAATATCTAAGCACGAGGAGGCTATGAGTATTTCATCATGTTTACTAATGATTACTCAAGATATGGTTATGTGTACCTAACGCGTCGAAAATCTGAAGCCTTTGAAAGATTCAAAGAGTTTTAGACTGAAGCCAAGAAACAATTAGGTAAACATATAAAAGCCCTTCAGTTTGATTGAGATAGCGAATACTTTCTTGGGGACTTTAAAGACAATTTGTGAGAAGTAGGGATTTTATCCCAATTTACTACACTGGGAACTCCCCAGCAAAATGGTCTAGCAAAAAGAAAGGTTAGAACACTCTTAAAGATGGTAAGAGTTATGATGAGTCATGCTACTCTACCTATGTCCTTTTGCGAATATGCTTTAGAAACAATAGCATACTTGCTAAATTTGGTTTCATTCAAATCTGTTTCCAAGATACCTACTGAATTGTGAATGGGTCGAAAGCCTAGTACAAGGTATATCCACATTTGGGGTCGTTCAGCACATGTGCTGAAGGAAAGACAGATAAGCTGGAATTCGAAACGGAAGCATATTTGTTTGTTGGATATCCAAAAGGGACACAAGGTTATTTGTTTTATAGTCATGAGGATAATAAAGTGTTTCTTACCACGAATGCTAGGTTTCTTGAGAAGTGATATATAAATAATTTCAAAGCAAAGAGTAAGATGGTTCCGGAAGAGATGCTAGATTGAAGAAATAATACATCTTCAAATCTCTTGAAGATGAGGTGATTGTATCAAACACACTATAATTAACTACTGGTGAGACACCGAGTACCATCATACTGGGTTGTGTGTGGGAGGATCATCAGAACATCTGATAAATTCATGTTCTTAGGAGAAGCTCGCTCATGAAGCTATACCTGATGAACTTGAATCGGATCCAAGTACTTACGAGGAAGCAGATGATGATGTGGATGCAAACCATTGGGTCAAAGTTATGGAAAATAGATTGAATGTATGTATTCCAACAATGTCTAGACCCTTGTAAAGGCGTCTAATGACATTAAACGTATTGGTTGTAAATGGGTTTACAAGAGACAAACAGGGGTAGATGGTACGGTTGAAACCTTCAAGGCAAAGTTGGTGGCAAAGGGTTTTACTCAAAAAAAAAGGAATCAACTACAAGGAAACCTTTTCGCCAGTAGCCGTGCTTAAGACTATTCGGATACTCTTGGAGATTGCTGCTCATTTTGACTATGAGATTTGGCAAATGAATGTCAAGTCGGCCTTTCTAAATGGGAAACTTAACGAGAACATTTATATGATGCAACTAGACGGGGTTATAACTGAAAACCAAGAGAATATATTATGTAAATTGAAAAGGTCCATTTATGAAACATCGGGTTTGATAAGACAATCAAACAATTTGGTTTTGAACAAAACCTCGATGAGCCATGTGTGTACAAGAAGTATCAAAGATAAGATAGTAACTTTTTGGTGTTATATGTTGATGATATCCTACTCATTGGAAATGATGTAGGGAGATTATCAATAGTAAAGATCTAGTTGCCTAATTAGTTTGATATGAAGGACTTAGGAGAAGCAAGCTACATCCTAGGGATTAATCTCTTGCGAGATTGAAGAAATAAGATGATAGGCTTACCCCAAGGTGCATATATAGATAAGTTTTTAGCAAGGTTTAACATGATAAACTCCAAGAAAGGGTTACTTCCCTTTCGACATAGAGTTCCTCTTACCGAGCAATATCATAAGATACTTTAAGAACAAGAGCAAATCAAAGTTGTTCCTTATGCTTCGGCTGTAGGAAGCTTCATGTATGTTATGCTTTGTACTAGACCAGACATATGCTTTGCAACTGGTATGGTTAACAGATATCAGTAAAACCCTGGACCACCACAATAGGTAGCAATGAAGCATATACTCAAGTATCTTCAAAGAATGAAGGATTATATCGTCTACCAATGTGAGGATTTGACTACAACTAGTTATACAGATTCCAAGTTCCAGTCAAATTGTGATTTTCAAAAGTCTACCTCAAGGTTTGTCTTTACCCAAGGTGGAGGAGCCATTAGTTGGAGAAGTGCTAAGTAATCCTGTATTACTGACTCCACTATGGAAGCTGAATATGTTGCGGCTTGTGAAGCAACAAAAGAAGCAGTATGGCTCAAGGATTTTATAAAGGATCTTGGTGTTATGAGGATAGAGTTGTCTCCTATGACATTGTTTTGTGACAACAATGGAGTTTATAAAGGATCTTGGTGTTATGAGGATAGAGTTATCTCCTATTACATTGTTTTGTGACAACAGTGGAGAAGTTGCACAATCCAAGGAAGCGTAGGAGAGGGAAACACATTGAGCACAAATATCATCTCATTAGAGAGATAATAGCTCGAGGAGATGTAGTCGTAACAAAGCCTTTCACTAAGATCTTGCCACCGAAGATTTTTGAATCTCACCTAGAGGGAATGAGAATCAAATGTATGCTTAAATGGAATTGAGGGCAAGTGAGAGTTCTTTAGAGATTATGCCCTAAATCCCAATGTTTTATGAGTGACATTCTAGTTTATAATGAATAAAGTTATTATTTACTGATCAACTTAATTGGAAATATGGCATATGATCCTTTTACAAGTTTTGTTATATTATTCGTATTATGCATGCGCATGGTCCTTAGATTACATTGAATATGGTTTATGGTATGAGTAACAAGGTTATCACACAAGGCCTTAAGCCATAAACCTTGTAGTTTTAAATATTTTCTTGTTTGCAATGGTAATGAATTTGGGAATTCCATTTGTGAAGACCGTTACATACCAATCATAATGATTTATCTTGATCGAGCGAAGTTGGAGACTTCGGATTGATGTGTAGGTATTGTGTAATACACTGAACAGACAATGGAAATTGTTTTTCCTCAAAAATGTTGTCAATAAGAATGACTGTAACTCCCAAAATTTCTTATAATATTGATTCGAAAAATCTTGAGAATTTAGATGTCAAGTGGATGTCACTTAGATTCATTTAGGAATGAGACATTTATTGCGGTCAAAATTCTTAGTGCGTTAAATGATCACGTGTAGCATTGTGAGAAAAATTTTCTCTTGAAGAAATCCAAGTCCTTTATTCAAATTATAAGAATTTTTTCTTTGATATAGATTTTATGGATTGAATTATTCTCAATCGTTGGCCAGGGCATTTTGGTAAAAAACAATGCCAAAATAGTGATGTACATGGTGAAAATGTTTTCACAAGTACGAGAAAAATCAGTAATTGAATGATAAAGAGGTAGATAATTAAAGTAAGTGTCATTGGCTTTTATTTTGCTACAAAAGATTTCATGGAGGAATCAAGTATCAATGTTAAGAATGTCTAAGGGATTAATTGTATTAATAAAAAAAACAAATACCATAGTGCAATTGCATTTCTTTAGTAGAATTAAATGTAATTAAATAGGAGCCTCGTGACAGTTACTGAGAAAATTAGGTCACAGGCCTATTAAGCTAGTTTTATTTTTTCCTTTGGGTCCCTCACCAAGCAAATGTAAATTAACCAGGTACATTTTTTTATTTGGGCTTAAGAAATTTAATTTCTAAGACAAACAGGGAAATTAGCATTGGGCTAAGAAGAATTGGACTAAGCTCGCTCAAAGCCTTAGTCCTAGATGCATGGGAAGAATTTTTTTTCTCCCCATGACTGTGTGGCACTAGGGGATTAATTCCCCTTGTGGCAAAATCCCAGTAGTATTAAGATTCTATTTTTTTACTCCTATTGCTACTCCTATTAACCTAAGCATATAAATAGATAGCTCTGTAACTCTCATAAATTACCAATTTACCCTAGTTTTTTAGTGTTTATTAAGAACTTAATAATCTTGATCTATTTCAAGAATAAACAAAATGTATTGTGAAGTGCAAGTTCAGAGCCCACACTCTCGGTTATATCTAGTAATTGGTAAAAAAATCTGAAGGTCTCAAGATCCGTTGGAGAGATTACGATTTTCTGAGGAGCAAGAAGAAAAAGTTTTTCTCTATGGCCGAGGAATGGTTGTACAACAAATAAATAATCATGTTCTTGTTATTTATATTAAAATACAATACATGTAAAGTTTAATCTTAATTTGAGAATTTTTATGCAATATTCCCAACAATTTCAAGATCAATCCAATAAAAAAAGCCACACAACCGATCATACTGTAGACACACAAGCCGATAAAAAATGGCAAAAAAGAAAAGGGAAAATAACAACCACTTCATACCTTACATATTTACACAACAATAAAACCTTCTTTCGAAATTATGTTCTGATGCACAATTTGATTTCACATTTGTACAATGGAGAATCGTTAGATCTTGCGTCAGATGATCTTGAATTGTTTGATGAACCCACATTTCTCCATTCTCATGTCCAGAGGAAGAACTAGCTTTCAACCAAGCTCATGTCGACAGGAAAAACAGAGTTGCCCAGATGATGAAAGACATGAGTTTTAGGAAAGCTTTTGTCCAAAATATCGATTTAGGATAACCAGGTGTCTTTGATCGAGTGTTAAAATCAGATGAGGGGTATCATGGGTAGTTTAGGGTAAAAAGGGCACGTGAAATGCACACGTGGTATCCTCGGTTATAAAATCCTAATGGAGGGAAGGGTGGAGTGATTGAAAGGGGTTGAAAAATGAAACATTCCTATTGTAACTTTTGATAGTTTGAAGGCGGCATTATAAAACTTGTGATAATTCCACTAGGTGAGAGATGAGTAAAGTTTCCCTAAAAAAATTTTTGAAACACACTATGCTCGTGTCAAATCGATTGATTTTTTTATTTACTTTACGGAGTTCATTATTTTTTTTTAATTAAAATCCATGTAAAATTGCAATTTTACTCTTATATATATATATATATATAAAAGAATGGTTCAACCACCCTTAGAGGTGGCTTAACAAGTGGTCAAATTTGACCTCTTAAGATGATCAAACCACCCGCCAAGAGCCTTTGAGAGTAGAGGTGACAAAACCACCCTAAAAAAGTTATTTTTAGTGGTGATTGCCCTCCAACCCTCTTTTGTCTTCTCATCTTCTTCTTCTATTTTTTGGTTTATATGTTCTAAAATTTTCTTTTATTTAATGGTACAATAGTAATTAGCTGAGGAAAAATGATAAAGTTCTAGGAAATGATCGATTTGATATAGGAACATAACACAAAGATCTCTAACATGCATTAGGATCCTCTCCAGTTGATTTTCAATCGAAGAGTAAATGTTCATTTATACACAGGAGTATTTTTGTAATTTTACATTGTGTAAAATTACAAAAATACCCATATGTATAAAGGACTAACTCTTCTCTAGTTCCTCTCAACTGGAGAGGATCCTAGTCCTTTATACCTTTTGTACCGTACGGATCAATTGGAGCCTATATAAGGCCTATAGATAAATTCAGTAATCTAGCGTAAAACACAAAATTAGTATTCCCTCTCATCCCATAACAAAACATTAAAATTTTAGTATCTACAAATAATAATAATAATAATAATAATAAACTTTTTAGTATTAATTGAAGGAAAATTACACACTTAACCTGCAAGTGCAAATGTTTCTAATAAAGCCTTTTTATTATGGGCCGTCATAAGTGTTATAGTTTTTTCATTAGTCAAAATCTAATTTTAAATGTTTTATAAGAAATAAAAAAAAAAAAATGAAGTTAAATCTTGAACATTGAGAAAACTATGCTGTATGCTATAATTTAATTTTTTTTTTTAAAAAAAAAAAATATGCCCACCGATACTCATCCAAATTTGAACTGTTACAATTCCCTAAGCATATGTACCAAAATTTATTACAAAAAGAAATCATTATTAACAAAGGGAAGGGAAGGGAAGGGAAGTAAAAAAAAATCATTAATTCAAAAGAAGCTTATTATTGATGATTTGGACGTCTTTTCAAGCTTGTAACCAAATATTTATGTTTCACAATACGCAGAGAGACTTATGCACCACCAATGTCCTTATTTGATAGCAGATATATTTATTTTTTATTTTTATTACTATAAACATATTTGGAAACTTATCCTTTGTAGTGTTTGAACTAAGTCCCAGATCCAGCCAACCTCCGCCTTGAGGCATTTGAAACAGACACCTGACCAAGCCTATCCGCCTCTGTCGATACCATCCGTTCTTTGAGTGGCATATAATGCCGCAGCCATACGCCAGTATAAACCTGAATTATCATCAGAGAGATCACTACTAAAATGAGAGAACAGCAACAACAACAACAACAACAACAAAAAATGTAATAAAATGCCGAAACAAAACAAAACAAAAAAACATGTGAAGTACTGATTCATATTCCCAAGTAATTATCATTCTAGTGTACCAAATGTGCACTTAAGAAAAAAGTTGGAGACGCACAACGCGAGATACTCATCATTTTGTTAGAGGATCAAAATTCACACAAAATTCATCACAAAAAGGAAAAACTAAGTAAAGAAAATTGAAGGGGAAAAATATTAAGATTTGAGGAATTAACCTGTTGTGGTCTCATTATCTTTGTATCAGGATCATCCAGAGACTCTCTCCAGTGTGATAAGTACCCAGCCATTCGTGGGATTGCAAATAAAACAGGGAAGAACTCCGTGGGAAATCCCATTGCCCTGATTAATGAGAATTTAGTACTTACATACCAGTTATGTGCTCAGACGAAATTCAACATAACTTACAGTAAGAGCAGTGAAATTAATGATATTTGGGTGTACCTATATATTAACCCCGAGTAGAAATCAACATTTGGATATAGCTTCCTCTTAACAAAATACTCATCAGATAGTGCAGCCTTCTCCAAAGCAACAGCAACCTACAAATGGTATAAAGCTAAAAGAATTAAAACCAGAAAGTTTAGATTGTCATATTCAAGAAATCCTTGGGTAGTGGCATGCTATCGAACACGTAACTGTTAAGAAAAAATCCTCAATAGTGAATTGGAACAGAACAGAATCTAATCATGACTAGAATAAATAAAGTTCATGTCTTTGTTATATTCATCATATTAATGCCCGTAAGAACCACAGAGTTTATATTCATCACATTTATATTCAGTTTCGTCACAATTTACACCAACAGAGTTAAAGCCTTGTACAGTAATAGATTGTAAGTTCTACACTCCATTAACCTAGGAGATATTTTAATCTTTATAACTCAATTATCCATTCATTGAATTATCTACCCTCTAATTAACTTTGAGATGTTTTAATTGACTTTAATTAAACTTCGATGTTTTAATCATTGATTTTGATAGCAGCGCTCATAATTTATTAAACGTCTTTTATATCAGAACTGTGCTAGCGCTCAGAATAACAGATTGTGCAATGAACAGTAGACATTCTGTCCTCTATGAAGAAATATAAGAGAGTAGAAAAACACCTCAATCAAAGGATCCCGGCCAACAATGGAGAATACTTCCTCTGCCAGTTTCTTTATCACCTTTGCCCTTGGATCATAGTTTTTATACACACGATGCCCAAAACCTGACATCTTGCGCTTCCTGGAGAAATGAAATAGGATAAGAATATAAATCAAAGTTCATAAACAAACAAATACCACATTTCATGTAAAGGTCGTTATCGCCTGTTAGTGAAATAATCGTGATATAACAATAATTACCTGTTTTTCACACCCTCAATGAACTCTGGGATGTTGTCAGCAGTTCCAATCTCACTCAGCATCTTAAGAACAGCCTACAACAAACAAGATAATAAGAAAAACATACCTGCTGGTGGCACAAAACATAATTTGAGCATAACAGTTGGGAAAAAGATTGAATAAAAAGACCTAAATAGTAATTATTTTGCTTACAATAGAAAATTCTTTCATGCTGTCCATAGTGGAGTTCAATTACAGTACTGCCTTTCTAGCAGGAAAAAGACTATGAGAAAGAGATCATGCTATTATGCATACCTCATTAGCTCCACCGTGAAGAGGACCATACAGTGCTCCAACAGCACCAGCGAGTGCAGTGTATACATCAACACCACTGCAGAGACAGCCAGGTATGTGAAAAAAGAGTTTAGTGCTGATTTATTTTATATATATATATATATATATATATATATATATATATATATATATAAGTACATAAAGAAGAATTACAATCAAGAACAACAAACTAGGATTGGGCAATCCAACGAGAAGCACCAAAACAAACAGAGAAAACATAAAGTAAAAGGGAATGCATCAAATGAATGACTTGATTCTTGGTACAAACACCAAGAAACGTGACTGTCAATAAAGACAGTAAGATAGCGTGGATAAGGGCATGACTGTCGCAAAACCCTTCAATCCTACCCAAACCCCCAGTGCTGATTTATTTTGAACGTGTGCTAAGATGCCTACCTTGATGCTATATGCCGAGCAGCAGCTGTGGAGCAATTCATTTCATGTTCTGCATGCAGTATGAAGAGAATATCTAGAACTCGAGCTAGTCGAGTATTAGGTTTATATGACCTATTGCCTCTGAAAGTTTGTAGGAAGAAAATTTTAGTTAGGTTAGAGGAGGCATAATTCCATATCTCCAAAATAACAATAACTCCATTGAAAAAAAATTATTAAAAAGAAAAATAAAAAAGGAGTCAGTTCTTTCCATGCTGAAGAACAATGTACTGAAGTCATATTCCTTGGAAAGAGGATGATATGAAAAGAAGTCAACATCGCATCAGTATTGGCCTCTTAGAATAAAATAAATAAATAAATTTATTATTCTACAAAGATAATTAGTATGTGATCCACAATATCACTGAGAACAAAATATGGCTGCAATACATACAATGAATCTAGCATGTATAAGAAATTCTCTGCATAAGAAAGGTTGCTGGAAGGGAGAACTGGAGGCCTTCCTGCTATCCTCAAATAAGCTGCTGCAGCAATGGTGGGTGCCTGCAAATAAATATTGATTTTACATAAATTAGTTGGAAAATACCAAGTAAGTGTACTGCAAACCTATAGTAGCCAGCATACTACCAAAAATTTAACTGGGCACCTTGTACAAATTGCAAAATCCAGCATTTACAATAATTGAAGCACTTTAGCTAAGGCGCAAAGCCAAAAGAAAGAAAGTAAATTGAATAAGCAAACCTTCCCGAGAACACGTGCTATTTGTTTGTCTCTCACTTGTTTTGACCTGTAAAGATCTTGGCCCTGTATCAAGAAGAATATAATAATCAGATATGTCAAAAAGCCTCTTGTAATCAATCACAAATTAACACATAGACTCGCACAATTATTTAGCAAACTCCATCACAAAAGTTCATACCACAACAAGGTCACTTAGATAAGGAAACTGAGAGATCAATATATTTTTAAAGGTGGATGCCACTGGTAACTAAGCGCTTTTTTTTTTTTTTTTTTTTTGTGTGTCCAAGGGGAAGAGGGAGGGGGGGCGGTGTAAAAGCAAGACTGTCTATTATTTAAGTACAAAATGAACATCATCTTATGGTAATTTGCTGCAGTAACATTTTCCAAAACAGCAAGGATAAGGGGATGCAACTTATCCACATTCTGAATTGTAACACTATTCACATGTCAAGAATTGTTAAACAACTGCATCCCCCAATGTTAGCTTTCTTGTTAGTTTTCAATGAAGTAAATCGATCTGTCAGTTTATTTGCCCAACCGTGAAGATGGGAATAAACTTCCACGCTGTTCAATTATCAAGAAATAATTGCAGGAAAGTAAATCTCAAGAAAAGTGGAATAAAGGAAAATGAAAAGAAATTGCTTTAGCCATAACAATTTAATTTACAAGAAAAGTCTCGGAAAATAGTTTGAACTTTCCCACAACATAGTAATCCATTGTAACTTTAGGATGAGATTGAGGCAGAGTATTTTTGGCAAGGATAAAACAAGTGGAGTCCACATCTTTTACCAAACACCAAATGAACATAAACTCATGGAAATCATTTCTTTTTTCCTTTTCCTGTCAATAAAATGAAGCCTTCACTTAAATTGGCGGAATTTCTTGATTTTGGTGGAGAAATTGGATGTGGAAGAACTTTTACAAGCTTGCACTTCAGAAGAAACATTAACCAACATAACACATACACAATGTGCTACAATACATGGTAGCTGTAAGATACCAATGCCTACTCATAAGTGTACATATGAAACAATACCTCAAACTCAAAATATCAAACTTACTCTAAGAGCAGGATTGGCATCAGGATGAAAGACAGAAAGAGCACTCATCGCACTGACAAGTACACCCATTGGGTGAGCATCATGAGGCATTGCCTGTATAATATCCTACAAAACAAATTTAAGAAGATGCCTTTCGGTCAAATAAAACTGCAAATTAACATAAAAAGGAAGGCAAATTTATCAGAGCTCGTTCTATCATTGTTCTGCAAGCAATAGATATGGTTGTTTCTTGATGCTAAAGATTAAAGTTGAAGTAATCCATCATAACTCAAAAGTCCTTACTAGTTAAGTAATTGGATGTCCTAGGACAAACATCTTTTATTACATCTATATAGCTAGCACAATTCCAGAAAGATTACGGGTGTGTTTGATAACCTTTTTTCAGGAGGTGTTTTTTGTGTTTTGGTTGAAAAAGTGTTCTTGATGTGACATAAGGTTGAAAGATGTTTTGAATTTTGTGTGTTTTGTATTGAAAGCTTTTGTTAATGTTTTGACTTTTTTGGTAGAAAGGAAAAAGGAAATAGAGAGTTTGTTAGCAAACACACCCTACATTTTCCACCAAAAGCAAATTTAGAGCCATACTCAAATTTTTCCGAACAAAAATACAGTTGTCTTAATCATGCTCCTTTTGCTGAATACAATCTTGGAAACTGAGATGGTGAAAATCATAAAAGTCCACAATGATATAAATCATTATACTGTGCTGATAGGGATGTTTTATGCTTGATCTGATTTGCAAAATTTACTGTCATGCCATGGCACAATAAATAAAAGATATAATATTGAAATTCCTGGAGGTTAAAATAATGTAATATGCCTAGCCCATGCCATCCATGAGAACAAACATGTAATGTTTATGCAAGCTTTAAGTGGTTAAGGCAAAGAATCAATAAGTGAGCAGCAAATTAAGTGAGCAACATCACTCTCCCTAGCTATGGAAACAGAAAATAGAAGAAAAGGGTTGTATATTATTATGTCCTCTCAAGTAGCAGTGATTTCTAACAGGATATTTGAGGTTCATCAGCTAGCCTTGATCAAAACAGAGGAATAGCCCCAGTTATCCGCTAAAAACAGTATTATGCCATCTATCTAGAGATAGTTGCGACTGAATCTTTCACAAGATGTGCATACAAGTAATTTCAAATTATGACCAAACCAAGAAGTCAGATTACTTCTTTTTTTTCAAAGTATCTCCAATAATGGCCCTTTTTTCAGGATACATAATGAATTTATTGAAAATAAAGAGGAGAACAACTCAAGTACATGGGAAACACACAAAAGGTCCTCCTAGAAGTTACAATCAAGAACCCAAGAAATCAAGAAAATCCAATGAAGGATACAAGATCCCACATGTCACTGCTTTTTTCTTTTGTCAAAGCACCTTTTGCTTCCATTGGAGAAATCAATTTCAATCAAATTTTATACTAGGCAACGCAATTCAGGTAGTCTTCCCCTACCAAAAGTCCATTGCCCATGATGGAGTGAACCCCATTCCAAAAGGGAAGAGGTACCACTTTACTATAAAGATTAGTCATTCATTCAGGTGGCAACCCATTTTTAAAATCTAACAAAAAAAGAGATTTTTTAATAAATCAGACTAAGTGAGTTTTTTTTTTATTTACAAGAAGATGTTGGAAGTGCTGGTCCAACTCAATTGTATTAGTTGGGACAAGTAACATGCACATTCCAATTAAAATATTTATTATCAAAGGTATAAACAAAATACAAAACCTCTTCCATAATAAATATAGGTATGCAAGAAAAGAGGCACTCAACTGAGATAAAAAGAACCCGTTGTCTAAAGCACAAGCTGGTGGAAGACACTTCTCTTTTGTTGCTCAGAAGAGATTTCAGTAGCTGCCTCTTACTGGCAGTCAACCAAAGAGCAAATGGAAGCCCATATGTACAACAGCCCATATCCATCAACAAACAGCGTCTTCTATTTTTCAAAAATTCTTTCACCCACAAGTTGCCAATAATTCTTCTTTTATTAAAAAGTGCATCAATTTCCTTAAAGGAGCCGAGGGGCGCAACCCTAATACACATGAAGTATGCAAAAAAGACAAAAATCCAACTCAGAAAAATTGCAAATGGGCAGACTATTGAAGTTTTGAACACTGCTATCCATGTGTAGAGGGATTCGAACAACATATTTTTCAACTCCAACATTGAAATCTCTCGATCTTCAAAGCTCTTTGCATTCCAATCTCTCCAAATACACCACATTAAACATAAAGAAGCCAACCTCCTTTATGTTGGTGTCAGCCCCTCCAAGTCTTCCTTCGGTAATCCCTAGGTTTTCGGGTCCTGTAGCCGGTCTTTCTGCTGCTTATTCTCTTCTTCCGGCACCGGAGACGCCTTTCACAGTATCTCCGATTACCCATACGGATCCGGCGAGTCTCTTAGTTGGGCCTGGTCCCTCCAGCGGTTCTAGGGTTGTTGCTCCCCCCTTGCCTAGCAGCCATGGGTCTGATACCTTGTAGATCTCTTCGGCTGAGATGGATGAGAAGTTGATGTTTGAGTGAGAGTTAGATGTTAGGAAGAAGGCTGCTGGATTTTCGGAGAGGTTGTCCGAGGAGTGGACGGTGACTGAGGAGCATGGCGAGAGGTTCAGGGCTATTATAGACGAAATGATTAAATGTCAGAAGACCAAGGGCAAGAGGGAGCTTCTGAATCTACAAAGCTCTGTTAATTATGGCGCCATTAAAGCTTCTCCTAGGTGTAGGAAATGCAAGACCCACATGATGTAGGGTTGTATCTCGGGTCCTTAGGTTTACTTCCTTGTGTTATTGTTTGGGTTCTTTTGTGGGTGCTTTTGTTTGGGCTCTTTTGTGGGTTATTTTTGGGTGTCGCTTTGGTTTTTAGTGGGTTTTCGGGTTAGCTTTTGTTTCTTCTATGTATACCACATGTGTACTTAAGGGCGCCTTACGCTTCTTTTCTCAATAAAATTTTGCTTACTTATCAAAAAAAAAAAAGAAGCCAACCTCCAAACTTCTAAAGCATTACGATTTCCCATTTGTCATCTCCAACTTACAAACATCTCTCTCATCTTTCTAGGCATAATAACCCAAACACCACCAAACAAATGGAAAAACGAGCTCCATAATTTTCTTGCAATTTCACGACAAAGAAGGAGATGATCAATAAATTCCCTACTTTTCTTGCACATAGAGCACCAATTCACCACAAAGACATTAATCTTCCTCAAGTTATCCAAAGTCAAGATTTTTCCTAAGGCCACCATCCACACAAAGAATGCCACTTTCGATGGAACCTTAACTTTCTAAATACTCTTCCAAGCAAAGAGGAACTTACAGGATTGGATAACACATGATAGTAAGACTTCTCTTCAAAAAAAATTTCCTTTTGGAAGGGATCCAACAAATTCTATACTCACCTGCTTGCCTTACTCTATGAGAATACAATAGCTCAAAGAAAGAAGATACCACTTCCACCTCCTAATCATGCACTAGTCTGGTAAAGAATATATTCCAATGAAGATTTTCATTTTGAAACTACATATGATTTGCCAGCCATGCATCCTTACAACGTGCAATACTAAATAAGTCCGGATAAGCAATCTTCAAGGGTTGTTCTCCACACCATAAATTATGCCAAAACCTCACCTTGGATCCATCTCCCACCTCATACCTAACAAATTTAGATAAAACTTCCCAGCCCCTCCTTATAAATTTCCACACTCCCACTCTGAAGGGTCCCACAACCTCCTTATAACACCAATCTCCCCTCAAATTATCGTACTTAATCTCCACCATCAATCTCCACAAGGCCTCCCTCTCCATAGCATACTGCCACAACCACGTTCTCAAAACAGCTCGGTTGCACTGAATCAGATTTTTTACCCCCAATACTCCTGTTGTAGTAGAAATTTTCGACTACTTCCACTAAATGAAACTTAAACTCATCACCAAGCCCACCCCCGTAGAAAATCCCTTTGAAGTTTTTTAAGTCTATTAGTCACACCTACCCAAATAGGGAAGAGAGACACAAATAAAATGTCGGCATATTAGAAAGTGTTTTTTTAATCGAAATCAACCTGCCTCCATTAGATACATAGTCTCTTTCAGCCCACCAAATGATGTTCCATTTTCTCAATAATGTCATTCCAAATAGTAAAGGCCTTGTAAGAAGCTCCCAAAGGAAGACCCAAATACTTCATTAGCAAAGAAGCCACTCTGCACCCAAGAATACTAGCCCAACCCTCGACATCACCCACATCTATAGGAACTATCTCTAATTTGGGCAAATTAATTTTCAGCCCTAATACCACTTCAAAACATAAGAGACACAGCATATGATGAAGTTGTTCAAAATTAGTTTAACAAAAGATCAAAGTATCATCAGAAAATAATAAATGCGACGCTATAATTTCTTCATTATTCCTCAACCCACCCAGCAATCTCTATTTGAGTGACCTCCCTTAATATTATGATTTAAGGAACACAGCAATCTCTTTAATTCACAATTTCCTCTATTAGCTGACTTCACACTCAAATTTGGAACACTGCTCACACCATTTTGATTTCGACTGGCTTCAATCGCTGTGAAAAAAACCAACAATTGATCCTTTTTTTTTTGATAAGTAAGAAGAAAATTTTATTAGAAAAACGAAAAGCGCAATCAAGTATACAGGGGGTATACAAGAGAGACAATTAAGAAGAAGAAGAAGAAAGCAATACAAGGAAATCGTTATAACTAATCTCTAGAGGTGCTAAATACGCAGCCGTCCAGGAGTACAAAGAATGAAGAAAAAAGGAAGTGAGCTCCTCTATGGTTCTTTCTCTGTCCTCAAACTGTCTATCGTTGCGTTCCGTCCACAAGCACCACATAAGACAACAAGGAGCCATCTTCCACACGACCGCACTACGGGACCGTCCCCCCGACCACCAACATGCAAATAAGTCTATCACCCGAGAAGGCATCACCCAATACAGACCGAACCGGCTAAGGATGACATACCAAAGAGCGCGTGCAAAGCTCGCAATGAAGAAGAAGATGATCCACAGTCTCCCCGGTCGTTTTACACATGCAGCATCTATCAATCACAATGACACGCTTCTTTCTGAGATTGTCCAAGGTGAGGATTTTCCCTAACGCTGCCGTCCAAGCGAAGAAGGCCACTTTCAATGGGGCCTTGGTCCGCCAAATACTTTTCTAGGGGAAAAAAGAAGCTTCTTTGCAGGCAAGAGCCTTATAGAATGATCTAACATCAAAAAACCCTTTGCGAGAGAGGGTCCACCAAAGCCTGTCCCCCCCATCTTGAGTCACCTTGGATGCATACAGTAAGGAGAAAAAGGAAGCCATAACGTCCACCTCCCAATCGTGAACATCACGGAAAAATCTGACATCCCACTGATAGGAGCCACTTACCACTACCAAATGGTCTTCTACCAAAGAATCCTTGACACAAGCTATATCATATAGAACTGGAAAGGCTTCCTTGAGGGACATCTCTCCACACCAAACATCATCCCAAAAACGAATTCTCGACCCATTACCCAAGATAAGTCTGGTATATCTACAAAACAAGCTCCACCCCTTCCTAATGTTCTTCCAACTCCCCACACCGTGAGACCCAAGGGGATCTAAGGAACACCAACCAGCCCTAGTAGAGCCGTACTTCGCATCCACCACGGATTTCCACAGAGCTTCTCTCTCATAAGCATAACGCCACAACCACTTCCCTAACAGCGCCTTGTTGAAAATTCTCAAGTTTCTTATGCCCAAACCACCTTCAGAAATAGGATGACAAACCTTGGACCAACTGACCAAGTGGTATTTGAATTCGTCGCCTATGCCACCCCACAAAAAGTCACGATGCAGCTTCTCAATGCGACTAGCAACACTGGAGGGAATAGGGAATAGAGAGAGAAAATATGTAGGAAGGTTGGTGAGAGTACTCTTTATAAGGGTAACCCTACCCCCCTTCGACAAATACAACCGCTTCCAGCTTGCCAACCGCCTCTCAATCTTCCCTACAACTTCATCCCAACAAGACTTAGCCTTGAAAGGAGCTCCCAACGGAAGACCAAGATACTTTATAGGAAGAGAGGACACTCCACAACCCAATATGTTAGCCAGACCGTCCATATTATCCACCTCACCCACAGGAACCATCACAGATTTGGCCAGATTAATCTTCAATCCTGACACAGCTTCAAAAGAAATAAGTAGCATACGAAGATAATGAAGATGATCAGAATTAGCCCCACAAAAGACTAAAGTATCGTCTGCGAACAATAGGTGAGAAATGTTAATAGCTTCGCTGTTGCCAGAACCCACAGAGAACCCTGAAAGGTAGCCCTTTTGAACAGTAGCGACGAAGAACTTACTAAGAGCCTCCATCACAATGACGAACAATAGTGGTGACAGAGGATCACCCTGTCTAAGTCCACGAGAGCTACTGAAAAAACCGGTTGGGGAGCCATTCACCAGCACAGAGAATCGCACCGTAGATATGCAGTGCGCTATCCAAGAGCACCATCTCTCCCCAAAGCCACATCTTCTCAACATATACAGTAAGAAATCCCAGTTAACGTGGTCGTAGGCCTTCTCAACATCCAACTTACAAAGTAACCCTGGTTCGCCGGATTTGATTCGACTATCCAAGCACTCATTGGCAATAAGAACTGAATCAAGAATTTGCCTGCCTTTCACAAAAGCATTTTGAGGGGATGATATAATCTTCTCCACCACCTTTTTGAGTCTATTTGCAAGGACTTTTGCAATGATCTTGTACACACCACTAACAAGACTGATAGGACGAAAGTCCTTTAGATCCACAGCCCCAGACTTCTTCGGAATTAAGGCAATAAAAGTGGCGTTAACACTTTTAACAAACTTGCTTTGAGAGTGAAAGTCCCAGAAAACCCTCATAAGATCTGTCTTGATCACATCCCAGCAGTCTTGGAAAAACGCAAGAGAAAACCCATCTGGACCAGGTGCCTTGTCTCGATTCATGCTTTTCACCACCTCTAAGACCTCCACCTCCTCGAAAGGAAGTTCTAAAGAAGAGGCCTCAGCTGCATCCAAGGTGTCGAAAGCAATATTATCCATTCTAGGTCTCCATGGGAAGGGTTCTGTAAAGAGAGACTCATAGAATTGAGCCACATGTTCTCTGATAACCTGCTGGTCGGATGAAACAGAGCCATTGATGGAGAGCGACTCTATGGAATTAGACCTCCTGTTCGAGTTAGCAATCCGGTGGAAGAATTTAGTGCATTTATCACCCTCTTTCAGCCACAGAACCCTAGACTTCTGTCTCCAACTAATCTCTTCCTGCAAGGTAGAGTTCTCCAGATCTCTGATGACCGCACATTTCCTCTCCTTTTCTTCAGAAGATAAACCTTGTTGTTCCTCCAACCTATCAAGAGTACATAACTCTTCCATGTGCAATTTTTTGCGAAACTCCACATTGCCAAACTCCTGTTCATTCCATCTGTTGAGATCAACCTTTAAGGCCTTAAGCTTTTGAGTGAAGATGAAGCTAGGAGAACCCTGGAAGCGATAAGATTCCCACCAAAGCCGAACCCTATCCACAAACCCTTCAGCCTTCAACCACATATTCTCAAACTTGAACGGTCTGGAACCCCATTGAATGCCGCTACAATCCAGAAGGATAGGGAAATGATCAGAACACAATCTAGGAAGCCTTTTCTGAATAGACCCTGGAAACTTGACCTCCCAATCTGGAGAGACAAGAAATCTGTCAATACGAGACCAGGAGGGGTTCTCCTGATTATTGGACCACGTGAAAGTCCCTCCAGCGAGAGGAAAGTCCATGAGGCCCTGCTCGAAAATAAAGTCTGAGAACTCCATCATAGCAACGTTAAGGCGACCTTCCCTAGACCTTTCAGCAGGAAAACGAATGACATTGAAATCACCCCCAATGCACCAAGGCATCTCCCACCAAGAAGCAAGGCCAGCCAGCTCGTCCCAGAGCAATCTTCTAACAGAGTCAAGGTTAGGACCGTATACCCCCGCGAAAGCCCAAGCAAAGTCATCGGCAACGCTCCTAAAAGAACAAGCGACAACAAACTCCCCCACATACACATCTAATTTCTCAACAACCCTTCTATCCCACATGATAAGAATACCACCAGAGGCCCCGCATGAGGGTAAGTAACACCAATCAACGAAGTGACATCCCCAAAGGCGCCTCACTAAGCTGTTGGAGATGAACTCCAATTTGGTTTCTTGCAAGCAAATAATGTCTGCCTTCCATTGTCCAATTAGGTTTTTAACTTTCAACCGCTTGCTACCCTCATTTAAGCCCCTGACATTCCACGAGAGAATTTTTGGCTTCATAAAATACCTCCAATCGCCCTCCCTTTACACCTACTCTGAGAGCTGCTTCCGCTTCTCGCATCATAATTAATAGAACAAGATAATCTATTAAGTTCTCTATTGAACTTATTGCCCGCTTTCAGAGAAGAACCCGTCTCCTTCTTGTCATTTTCAGCAAGGATAGCCTCGAACACGGCTGAAAGCTGACCTTCATAGCCATCACACGTGACCCCCACCGACTGGCTATACTCCATAATCGCCTTCAAGAAGTCCATTGGAGATATTATACCGGATAAACCCCTGAAATTATCACCCGGACAGCAGCACAAAGGAGCCGGCTCTTCCTCCGGGGGCTCAATAAGCTTCATTCCATTCGTGGGCCCCAAACCGGAAGGGGAGAAGAGAGTAATAGAGGCATCTTCAGCTTCTAACTCCGAGGGATAAAAGCCCGAAGGCATCAAAGGATCCAACGAACTCCGACCAGCCCAGACAACCATCACTGAGTCTGAACCCATCCGAACTGTGGCAGGGACTTCCGGAATTTTAGGTACAACCTCCAACCTAGAACCGGGTAGCTTAGACCCAATATTAAGAACCGGCTGGGAGGTTAAACTTTCCAAGGCAGGGACAACAGTCAGCCCTCCAGCGCAGAGCAGAGGTGGGCATATGCCGGTGTCCACCACGTTGATGAGTTGCCCGGGACCTAACTCCAACAGCTTGGAGTAGCATGCTGGAGTTTGGATATCGAGAGGAGCAGAACCACCACCGTCAGTCTCTGTGCATCCCGCAGACTGCATCGCACTCCTGGCTATACCCTTTTCTTCCTTTTCTTCCCTTGTATCCGCATCTATGATAACAGGACGAGACCCCCGCTCTGGCCTGGAAGCAGACTCGACGCATGTGATCTCCAAAGACGTGATCGTCGTAGGAGGAAGACAGAACCCGCCAGAAGTCGACGCTCCCTCCGGAACACTCCCACCGGAACCCGACACTGCCAGCGGTTCTGTTACTGTAGGCGTTACTATAGGCGTAGCCCGATCAGCTGTAGAAACACTTGGGTTGGGCTTAGATTTCGGAACCCAACAAGTCCTCTGCTTTTTCTTCTTTCTGTTCTTTTTTCTCTTCCGCCTGTCACCATTGGGCTTGAAGCCCGGCCCAACCAACAGCAGCCCTTCACGCACACTACTCAGTGCTCGGTCCACCTCATTTTCAACTTCTCCAGCTGGCTCTGCCAGAGCAGCAGGGAAGGTAGCGTGTCTTTCCCTCCAAACTTCTGAAAACCGTCGCTTTTTTCACCAAAGGAGTAGTCTGACTTGCCTCGGAAAACAGCATGGGACTTTGCTTCCGAAATAGGAAAACTCCTGTCCCCCTGCACAGTGTCGAAGGCATAACGGTCATGATGGTCTTTACCCAAGAGTTGCTCCGGCTGAACCTTCTTCAACCCTTCCTCCTCCGGTCGGCGAGGACCTGTGCATAGCACTTCAGCATAAGATGGTGCTTTGTCTGTGGTTGAACCAGTAGCAGCGTCAGTGCCGGCTCCATTATCTTGAACCCGCTCCATCGCAGGCGGAGGTCCAGTCCATACCAGAACTTTCCCTGCTGAGTCTGAGAGGAAGTCCCTGGTCTTACCCAGCTCAGCCAAGAAACTGCTCCATCCCCACCCATTCCGTCCTTCAGGAATGTAAATAATCCCTTTCAAACCTCCCAAGGCATAGGCTGCTACTTCGATAAAACTTCCAGCTGTGTTGCCTCCTCGCCTAACAATGAAGACCTTGGACCCCTCCTTGAAAGACCTTACAAAATCCTTCCCTGTAAACCTCAGCACACTCTCCAGGGTCGAGAGCAACCATCCACAGCTCTGGGCACCAAGCAGTACGAGCCCTGAAAATCTCCTCCTCCTTTCCTCCACTCTTACCACCGAAGCACCTTCTATCACCGAGAAGACAAACGTCTTGGATTCCACACAGCACCACCTCTCCATTCCTAATCTACTCTAAAGATCCTCAATTAAAATTAACTAATCAGAAGAAAACCATAAGATGGAAGCTACCTACTTGTGGAAGGAGGAATTTTCATCCTATGGTTTGACAAATTTTTGAGATGACCAAAACCTTCACATGACATCCCCACTACATGACAAAAAAAATTACCCTCTCAACCACCCAATTTGAAGACATTGAATAAGCCACTCCTTGCTCCTCAACTACAGCAAGTGGATGAATATTCAACGGCTCACTTCCCTTACTCTCCTCATATGGACAAGTCACCAAAACCAAAGATAGATGAGTCACATCCCCACAAGAGAACAAACTTTTATCAACCTCAAACCCATCTCCATTCAAACTGTTTAACATCATCCCCTCAAAATTCTGACCCTCGAAACCTCCTTCCCCCACCCCATTCTCCAAAAGCACTAGAGGGGTCCCGAAACATAAATTCAAACTGGGGATCCACCATCTACCTCCTAATGCAAATATTGATCACCCAAGTGAGACTCGACCCTCTGAATTGAAGAACTCTCCAAACGCATCCCCACTTCCAAGGACATATTCACCCCCAAACCTTTCCCTTCATCAATACCTCCTGAACAATCGTCAGACACAATACCTGATGAACTCCCGTGTAACAACAACCCACTCTCCTGCCATAGAACTTCTTCCCCACCGGCATCAAATATTCCTTTGGTCTTGTCTATGTAAGAACCAGGCATTCCGGCAGCTTCTTCTGTTTCATCTTAACGATTACCAAGCTTGCCAGAACTCCAGCATCGACTCCCCCCCCCCCCCAACCAACATCAATAAATCCTTTGATCTTGTCTATGAAAGACCCAAATGCTCTAGCAACTTCTTCCGTTGACGTCTGGACTATCGTCAGCACCCCAACATTAACTTCCTCTACGATTACAATACTCGCAACTTATTGCCAAGGTACTACCAAAGAAGTGTCTCTCTTACTAGCCTTGCTCAAACCCGCCACTTCTCATTCTTTCACTCTCCATTTCGCCTTGATTATCAGTTGAGATCAAGGCTGATACACTGCCCCACATATCGGGTCAGACCAGTCTCATGTCTTCGAAAGTGCCTGGGCTTCAGCTCTTTCCTTCACCTCAGCCTTACTGGAGACCAACTTATTCTCCCCATCTCTTGTAGGTTGCTTCCCAACCGACCCTTTGGGCTTATTTAGCCTAGCTGCCACATTGGTGCCATAATCAATTGGGCTCATTCCTTTTAAACCTACTCCTTCATTCCCTGTTACCATTTGCCTTATCACCTATAGTGGGCTTATCCATTAAGTTAACAATCTCAAGCCCATATCTTTGGCTCACTACTAATCTCTCCAGATACCTCTCCACTTCCCTTTTAAAGGAAAGCAACAATTCTTTTACAGACCAAAAAAATTAGGAGATCCCCCACGTCCGACAATGGAAAGATCAAATTGTCTCTGCCAGCTTGCCCACCAAAAAGCCCGGGTAACAGCTACTCCTACTTCCTGTCAGAAACTTCAGTTACGATTACCTTTTGTGTCCCCAAAATACCCACAATACCCCTGCTCGACGACGCTGTTTCATAAGAATATCCCTTCCCTACCAGAACCTCCACAAACGATTGCCGTCCTTTATCCTCCGGCCTCGGCATCAACAAAGAGTCATTGTGTTTCTTACCATATCTATTTCCAGAAGAATCCTTCTAAAAATAATGAACCACCTTCCTTATCTGAACAACACAGCTCCTCCATCTATTCCCTTCTCAACCCTCTGGAATGATGATGAAGCTTTGCCACCCTCATGCACCATACTCCAATACCTCCAAGAACCTATGATGGCTATTCAAACGCCTCTATGCAACGTGCACTATACTTCCCACTCTAAAAGTCCTACAAAAATCCCGAGGATTGTCTCTTCTAATCAACTCTTACACCGTCTTTAACCACCACCCCACACTCGGCTTGCCCAATAGCACCGCTCGGTAAACACCTTTGCTCCTCTCGACAAAACGAATGTTGTTCCCAATCTTACAGAATTTTGAATGCTTTAGCTTCAACATAGAAGTAACCCAAATAACCCATCGCTAATCCAACAAACTACAAAACCCTAAAATCCTTAATGATATCGCCGAAATGTGCCCTCACGCGCCGACAACACTCACGATGAGGAGAGAGAAGCTCTCACCCATGAATGTGTCATAAAAGAAGGCAGTACTATCAAATTGCCAACAATTCTAATTTTGCAAGAAAATGTTCTGCAACATAGGCTCATGGGAAGAATTGTTGTTTTTATTATATGTTGAGTACATATACCATTTCCATATGATTTTGATTTCTACTGAACTTACGCCGAAGAAAGGATCAAAACATAAGATATGTGTCAACTCCAAACATAGATTTAATATTCTGGGCCTAGAATTAGACTTCAGATTTCAATAAGAAAGAAAGAAAAGCACACCAAAATTCCCTGCGGTACGGCTGAATGCTGAGAAACAGCAAATTCCCAATCTGCTAGCTGACTTTCAGAAGGCAAATTCCCATACACTGAAAGAAAGAAGCAAATTAATTCAGATACAGAAAATTCATCAATAAAGTAGATGTAAGCTGCAAGTAAACACACAATGAGATGACCATTTAATACCTACAGATAAGTACACTATAAAAATAAATTTTTGAGGATTCAACACAATTCTGTAATAAATACATTTTATCCTTAGAAATTGTCAGTTATAATTATCACTATAATATACTTGCATTTAAGAATGAAAAGCATATCACATGTATCTCAACATAATGGCACATCTTTTTTTAGAAAATAAAAGTGTTTATTAATTGTTAATGCTTATAGAGAGTGTGATAGAGAGAGGGGGGGTAATTAAGACAATCAATCCCCTTTAGTCAGTTTTCATATGTACTTTGAAACTTTTAAATTGGTTACTTTATAATACCTCATTCTCCCTCCCAGTCTTTCTCACTCAACCTGCAACTCACCTTCAACCTCAAGAAAATGTGACCAGGTCTGAAATCGTCAATACACTTAAATTAGATTTCGTTGTGCTAGAGTTCCCCTCTTTTCTGTCACTACGCAATTATGGATTCATAATGGATGTCCTATGAATTCCTCAAATCTATTCAAGGGTTCTGAAGTGTTTGGTAACTCAGAACTAGGTTACATCTGCTCAAGAGTCTAATATATCCCGCCGTGCAATCAGGATTTCTTTGCCGGTGGATGTTGCATAGATAGCCTTTGCTAAGGAATCTTTTATTAAAAAGTTATCAAATGACACCTATGACTATTATTAGAAACCAGTACACTTCAGGAAAATTCCACAGATAACTTACTTAAGAGGTAGGCCACTTCCAAAAAGGTGCTACTTTCAGCCAACTCTTCAATTGGGTAGCCTCTATACCTAAGGATACCCTCATCGCCATCAATATAACAAATCGACGACCGAACAGGAGCTGTATTCAGATAGCCCGGGTCATAAAGTTTGAGCCCCTTGTCATTCTTTCCCGTTGTAATCTGGATGTCCAAAAGAGCAATTCCACAATTTAAAATATGTATATATGTATTAAACAAACAAAAACAAAAAACAAAAAAAAAAAGATCAGTATACTCAATGTCAACCCATCAAAGAGGTCAATGCAAAGAGTCCAATTAAACAAACACATATCTTTCTCATTTTATCATCTTAACTTGCATTAAAAATCATAGGTAATTAATTGAAACTTGAAATCATATCGATCACAAATGAAAAAGAAAGAAAAATATATTAAACCTCATATATTCTAACCATAGCTTCCATTTTCTCAACAGCCGGAAAGACCACAAATAAGAATTACCAACCACAAACACAGAAAAATTAGAACACTCCAATCAACCCCAAATCAAAACAAACCTAAATAAAGCCCCAACAAGCTCAATATTTAAAATTTAAATTACTGAACAGAACCAGTAAATGAAAACCCAACATCAAAATATCATCTTATTTCTCTTTTCAAAAATTTCCCCAGCAACCACAACTCAGAGCAAAACAAGCATCACTCACCAAAACACAAAAAATAAATAAATAAATAAATAATAAAATCTTAAAAATTGATAAGTAATAAACCAATCTTATCAAAAGCGTAAGGCGCCCCTAAGTACACTGGTAGTATATAAGAGGAGACACCTAACTAGAAAGAGAAAAGCGAACAAGAAAATCATCATAACTAATCATCAAATGGGACACAAAGACCGCAGTCCAAAAGTACAAAGTATGGAAGAAAGAGGAAATAATATCTTCCAAGGATCTCTCATAATCCTCAAAGCTCCTATCCTCTCCCTCCAAATAGTCCAAAAAAGGAAAGTGGGCAGTATTTTCCACACTGCAGCACTCCTAGGCCTTCCAGCGGACCACCAACACGCAAACAAGTCGATAACCCGTCTAGGCATAACCCAAGACATTCCGAAGTGGCTAAAGAGAACACTCCACAAAGCAAAAATATGGTGTTCTGCTACAAAAGATCAAAATATCGTCAGCAAACAAAAGATGAGAGGAACCCCATTAACCACAACAGAAATCATACGACTATCACAAAAATAAATAACAAAGGAGAAGGAGAATCCCCTTGTCTCAAACCACAGGAACTACTAAAAAACCATTGGAAGAGCCATTAACCAAGATCAAAAACCGCACAGAGGAGATACAATGGGCTATCCAAGAACACCAGTTTCCCCCAAAACTGCACCTCCTCAGCATAGAACATCGGTTGGCCAGTTGGAAAATGATATATTTGTACAAGGGTGGCAGAGTCACCCTTATCAAGAGCACCCTCGCTAATTTACCCACGTACTACATGTCCCTCTTCCTCTCTCGACGAGTGTTGCTAAACGCATTGAGAAGCTACAACATGATTGCTTATGAGGCAGGGTAAGTGAAGAGTTTAAATTTCACTTGGCGAGTTAGTCTAAGGTATGCTCTCCGATTTCTGAGGGAAGTTTGGGTATGAGAAATTTATTGGTTTTCAATCATGCTCTGTTAGGTAAGTGGATGTGGCACTATGGGATTGAGAGAGACAATAGGTGGAGAATTGTGGTGGATTCAAAATATGGCAGCTTATGGGGTGGGCGGTGCTCTCTTTAAGCCTACAGGAACCTTTAGGGTGGGGTTGTGGAAGAACATTAGAAAAGGTTGGGCGTCATTCTCAAGCTTTTCTACAATTGTGGTGGGGGATGGGACTAGGATTAGATTTTGGCATCATCTATGGTGTGGGGGATACGGTTCATAGATGGAGGCTTTGAGTCGCATGATTTTTGCTGCGGTTAATGGGGGGTCTGCTAGAAGGGTTCACAGATGGCAACACTAGCGTCTCTCATCTTCTGTTTGCCGACGATACTTTGATATTTTGTAGCGGTTGTCCCGCTCAGTTTAATCTTATCAATAATAACAACAAATCAAATAACTAAACAAACAAACGCAAATCAAAACAAAAACCCAGAGCATAAACAAGCATCACTCCACAAAATTGAACAAAACAAAGAGATACACAGACAAACCCAAACCCAAATCAAAACAAAAACAAAAACAAAATCAAATCCATTTAGGCAATTAAATCGCAAATAAAGAAAAATCCAATCTTCATATGCAAACATGTATATACATACCTTCTTCAACTCAGTGGCTTTGACGGTGCCTTCCTCAGAGACCGGGACCTGGTACTTCTTACCGGTCCTCTCGTCAACGATGGTCAGCGAGCCTCTGAGGTTCCCGGGTGGTGGGACCACGGTCTGAGCCGAGAGGCAGTGTGGCTCGAGAGCTGGCGCAACCTCGATGCAGTCAACGGACGCTGCCAGGTGCGCAGTCAGCACGGCCAAGCGACCCCGCGCCACCACTACCGATAACTCTGCCACGCTTGACATCCTCTCTCTCATCCTCTCTCTCTCTCTCTCTCCTCTCTCTTCCGTTTGTATTATTTTCGTTTGTGGGGGGTGGGGGAATAAAGAGTATGAAGAAGATCAAAGGCAATCGCCACGATAATTATCGATAATTGTATGACCGGTCTTTGGGACTTAAATTATAAATTACAAATCTTTATATGTAGTAAAAAAAATTCATAGAAAATCTTTATAGTAAATCATAATTATGAATCACTTATTGAACCTGTTTTTTGTCCACCAAATTAATAGATTTCGTTAATTTATCATGCTATACTTAATAGAAAATCAACACGTGGCTACCCTAATAATAGGGTAGGCTGTGCACCACCCCAGACATGACCGGACCACCCCAGCAACCACCTTTTTGTTATTTTTTATTTTAAAAAAAATAATAATAATTTTTAAGTTTTATTTATTTATATATTTTTTATTATAATAGAACCGTGTCGATTTTTTATTGGTATGATGTAGCAAACTAACGGAATTTGTTAATTTGGTAAACGAAAAACGGGTTCAGGGAGTGATTCGTAATTATAATTTACCACAGGGACCCTCCATGAACTTTTTATATAACAAGAAGTGATTTGTAATTTAGGTCAACCTTAACAACCAATAATGTAATTATTCATAATTATTATTTATAAAAATTTTAAAAAAAAAAAACAAACAAACAAAAAAGGGAAAAAAAAAAAAAAAAGAAACCAAAACAAAAAAAAAAAAAAACAAAAAAGAAAAGAAGAAGAAGAAGAAGAAGAAAGCAACGGAACCTTTTTTCTCAACCTTGAGACGTGTTGGTATGTTAAGTGCTTTTCTTTACGGGGTCTTTTTTTTTTTTTTTTGGGCATGTGTGACTTTATTTTTTCTTATTTATGTTTTATTTGTATAGTAGATGGTAACACATTGCTTATAGTTAAAAATGAGAATGGTACCTTCGTCCAAAAATTTATAAAAGTTCATGTCACTAACCTTAAAAATATACACATATCCTAATGCCTCATTAAAATATAATAAAAATTAAAAATAATAAAAACTTACAATATATATATATATATATATACATTCTCCGGCCATCCCTATTTTTGCCAAAGGGCTTCTGCCACCCAGACCAGTCATGAGGTGACTCAAGCCACTCATTATTTTTTTCAAAAAGATTTTTGAAAAAAAAATTAAGTTTTTAATTATTTCAATGTTTTTATTATTTTTAGTTTTCTAGTTTTTAAATTTTTTTAATAAGGATATGTGTAGTTTTTAAAGCTAGTAACGTACACTAAGTAAAATTTTGAACAGAAGTTAAACAGAGATGATATGTAATAACCCCGACTCCTTTTCGAGGGTAAAATAGTCTCTTATTACCTATGAGAATGGATAACTAGATGGAAATAATAAACGCCTGATTTTTACGTATGAAAATTTATTTTATTCCTTGTTGTTAAATAACCGTTTCTATATTTTATTAAAACACCTGCCGTTAAATTTAATAAATTTATATCAATTTAAGTTCCACTTTTATATTTTATATTTATATTAAAATATGAGGACCAGATTTTATATTAAAAATATTAGATATCTAATTTATTATTATTAAAATACCTGTTTTAGTATATAAAACATTAGCAGTCAAAGATTGAAACCCTACTCCTATAAATAAATCTTTTAGCCGTCACTCTCTCCTCTCATCACAAAAAAAAAAAATAAAAAAAAATAGTTTTCAAGCCTTCTATCCCTCACGTTGTACGTACAAGAATTTTTAGTTTCCTTCGCTTCTATTTGCATGTACTTTTTCATTTTTCTTTGTATTTGCAGGTACTTTTTCATTTTTCTTTGTTTTTCTTGTCTTCTCTTTTATTGATTAGTCGTAGCCTTTGTATGAATTTGGTTCTCTTCTTTTCTTTTCTTCTATACCGACGTCACAAACATACCCTGCTTGTTGTGTTTTCTTTTCTTTTCTTTCACCGCTGAATTTCCGTGGCACACGTGACTGATCCGCACTGTTCCTTTTCTTTCCGCAATACTTCTTTTCTTGTCCTTGAGCCATTCTTTACAGCAAGTTTGGCTGATTATATATATATATATATATATTTGTTCTCTTCTTTTCTCTCTTATAGCCGTAAAGATAGGAGGAATAGTCTTCATTGATTTTTTTCTCCTTGGTTCTATCGGACATGGTCTTCCCATTCTTCACTTTTATTTATTTTATTTTTTTTAACAGCATACATGTCTCCTACTTGTTTAATTTTCTTTCCTTGTCCAAGATTTTATGCTCCTTTCCTGTTCTTCTCTTTTGGACATATATATTTGATAATTTCTATTAATTAATTAATTTATTTTGTTCTCTTAAATCTTTTCCACAAAGAAGCAAAACTGTTTTAGTTCAATTGTTTCAAACCTTCTTGTAAATTTCTTAAAAAAAAATCATGGATCATTTTTATAAACCATTTTTTATTAAGGGTATAGTTCGTAATATCGGAATTTATTAAACTTTATTATTATAAAAGAAAATATTTCTAGTGACAAATACATTTATTAAGTCGTATTTCTAATACCAATAAAATAAAACGTGTTGTTACCTATTTAATGATTTAAATATTATTCGAGTAATTAATGTCTTTAAACATATCTAGGGAATCCATTCTCAATAGGCTAGCAAGACGAACCGTAGTAGTGTCTGGATATTTTCTAGCGACGAGTATGTAGTATTAATTTGTTGGAACCTGTATTCAGGTGATTAGCTAACTGTCAATGAATTTGCTTTAGTTGCATCCGAAGAGGTAAGGGATCCTCTACCCCTTTTCAAATTGTTTTATGTCATATTACTTTATCCTTTTTTTTTAAACATATTTACAATTAATTGTTCTTGTTCTATATTTCAAATTATATTGATGCATGAAGGACTGTTTTAAAAATAGTTTTGAGATGAAAATTTGTCGGTATAAATGTTAATCTTGAAATCACTGTTTTAAAAGAAGCTTTGGTTATAAAGGATTTTCTAGTTATTTGTAAATTGTGTAGTTGGTTCCCGAGACGGGAAGTTACAGCTTTTTGAAATTAATGAGAAAATGAGAGTAAAAACCCTCACACACGTTGTCTCAAGAGTTATCAAAGGAATAAGAATAATTTGTGAGAATGAGATTTTTATAAACGAGGCACGTGTGTGGAGGAGACTATTATTTTGGCCCCAGAGATATTCACAGAGATTTACAGAGTTTAAGCTCGGTACCGTTGCTTTGATGAAAGCGCAACCGCCCAAAGACTTAGAGAGAGCGGATCCATCCCTATGTCATGCTAAGTGCACTTCAATTAATTAGCTGACAGGGTAGGGCCTGTGGCCGCAGTTTACCTGCCTGAGATCGCAGTAGACCGCGCAACCCTAGTACACAGGGCGTAATAGTGTACATGGGCCCTATATATGAGAAGTCTTAATCGTTAACGGGGTATTTTTATATGTTAAGTAAAATGCCGAATTTTGAATTGTGTTCTAGAAATTTAGATTTCAAGTGTATTTTAATAATTGTTTTAAAGAAAATGAAGTTAACTCAATCGTTTTATGGTTGAGGGTTGTCTTACTGAGCATTTCTCGCTTACCCCTTATTTTTGTTTTGTTTTCAGGTTATGAACAGAGAGACCTAGGCAGCCGGGATGGGATCTAGGCTAGCAGTAGGATATTATTTTTCTGTTACCTTAATAAGTGCACTTGCACAATAAATTTAGTTTTTCTTTAGATTTTCAATTATTGAATCAAACATAATTGTTCATTTCCAAATAACTGTTTCCGCTTTTATTAAAGCTCTGAGTTTTAAAATCTTTATTATTTTTGTTATTAAATTTAGCATATTAGCTAGGTTGTTGGTAGACCTTACGAATCTTTGCAGTTTGGTGTATGAAAATGGACGAACCTAACCCTTAGCGGTTTGGGGGCGTTACATGATATCTCCGTTTTCAACTATAAATGAGGTACCATTTAAAATATATATATAAGAAAAAAAAGGTTGTTAAACTATAGGGTCTAAAAGATTATTAACCCTTTCTTCTACTTGGTTTGGGACTTTGGATTTTATAAGGAAAGAGAAGTAATAATTAACCATCGACCTCCTGCTAAAGGTCTTGCGGTAGCAAATTTTTAGGATCAATTCCGGTCCTTCAAATGAGTTATTGAATAAAAAACTTACCTTCAAACGTTTCCTTTTACACTTTGCAGGACTAGCAATTTTTTTTTTTTTAATAATGGGACAAGGATTCCAGGAGAAAACATAAATGAAACAGAGTGGGCTTCCTAACAACGAAACCCAAATGAAAAAAGATAATATAGATATGAAAACAAACAATAAGTGGTGTATCCAAAAAAGATCCAGGCCTCTCTAAGGATTACACAAGGTACAAGGAGGTAAATAAGAGTAAAAGGGCTCGGTTAGAAGCTCCAAGTGATAGAAATAACAACTACCGTTAAGTGGTTGTTGCAAAAAAAATACTGCCAAGAACTAAACGGGAATCATCGATTAGTAGAAAAAGAAACTAACCGCGAATAGGGAAAGAGTTACATGGAATATTGTTGCTATGCATACGCTGTGTGGAGTGCTATTTTTTCTCGTTTTGGTCTGTTTTGGGTTATGCTTCTGAGAGTCCTTGACTTGTTTGCGTGTTGGTGGACGGCTGGTAGGCCGAGGAGTGCTGTTATTTGGAAGATGGTGCCAACATGCATTCTCTGGTGTGTTTGGAAGGAAATAAATGATAGGTGTTTTGAGGATTTGGAGAGGTCCTCGGAGGATATTTTAGCTTTTTTTTTTTCATACGTTATATCTTTGGACGGTGACTTTTGTGTCACCATTGTCGTTTACCTTTGATGAATTTCTTGTTCGTTTTTCACTTTCTAGCTAGGTGCGTTCTCTTGTATATTGCCGGTGTATTTAGAGGTGCCTTACGTTTTTAATAAGACCAACTTATTACTTATAAAAAATAAAAAAATAAATAAAAATTGTTGCTATTTTGCTATTGCACAGTACACGGCAACAAATTTTTTTTTTTTTTTTTTTTTTTTTATTTTTTATTTTCAATCATGAGCAAGCGTATTTCTCCTTCTTTTCTCCTTGGCAATATTTAGATTCCAATATATTTTTTTTTTTTCATAAATCTTGGCGTTGTTCACAAAATATTTATTTCGCATGATATTATATTGTCATAAAGATTACATCTATCTATATTGTAATTAATTCCTCAATCCTTTTTTTTTTTTTTTTTTTTCTAGGCAATAATAAAGGAGTTGAGAAGTTGTTACAAAAGAATAACTCTCACGTTTCCCTTAGCCGTCAGGTTTCTCTTCAATTCTTGGTTCCCCTCCCCTTGCTTTGCTTTTTCAATTTTGTTCTTTGCTTTCTGTTATTGTTTTGTTTCGGTCCAACATTGAGTCGTAGACTGCTGGTTTTCTTCCCTCTCGGTAGCTCTCTGTGAAACCAAGAGGTTAAGGTGATTTTCTTTAATTCTTATGAGGATTTGGAGTTTGTGAGCTTCAATCTACTGTTGGGTTGATCTAGGTAAGGTGTCAAGCTCGATTTTCAGGCTGTTTTTTTGAAGCTAAATCTATGATTTCCCATCATTATATGCATGTCACGTGCCCCTTTAGGGTGTTCGTCGTCATCTTCTGCCTCTGCTGCAACTAGGTGTGTTTTCCTCGATTATACGTACACCGGAGCATGGTGTGCACGCGCCAGCAAGTGCTCCTCATTCGCTAGCTCATGTTGGCTCTTCATCTCTTTCAGTTTGTGGTCAATGAATCTCGGGAGATTTGATGGTTCATCTGATGGTAAAGGGTCCTCCGTTGAGGGTGCGTGGTATATAAGCGCGCCGTCACCGGCGACTCTGAGTGCTCTTTGCTGGCTAGTATTGTTTTAGTTTGTGTTTTTGGTTTTTTAATTTATGTTTTGTCTAGCTCTTAGATCTAAATTGTAATAGTTGTTTTTAGATCAGATCTTGCTCTCTTATCTCCTTATAGTGGAACTCATTGTAAAAAGAAGTGTTATTGTGTGTCCATATGCTATGGATGTTGTCCTCCATATCAGGAATTAGTCATGTACTTTGTTTTTATAAGTCTTTGTACCTCTAATTACAATATTTGACCCTTTGAGTCTCAGATTATAATGAAAGTTCTTCCCCTATTAACACAAAAAAAAAAAAAAAAAAAAAAAAAAAAAACAAAAAAAACAAAGGAGTTGAGAAGGAAAGAATCGGCTGCCCTATAAAATTAAAAAAAAATTAAAAAATAATAATAATAAATAAATATAAATCCCCCCGTTAGGCGCACGTAGATGCATAATTCCACCGCTGTAAGAATCGTGCATCATGGGCATCATGTGCATCACGTGCCTTTAGGACTCAAAAGCATCACGCCAACTAAAACCTTGCGTGTTAATGATAAATTTCTTGTGAATTAATGTGATTGACTCAAATACATCCTGCCACCCCAGACCAGCCATACGATGACTCGAGTATTTTTATTTTTATTTTTTTAAAAAAATGAAGTTTTTAATTATTTTAATGTTTTTATTATTTTTAGTTTTCTAGTTTTTTAATTTTTTTAGTAAGATATAGAGATATATATACATTTTCCTCTATTTGGTTTGAGTTTTACAAGGAAAGGGAAGTATTAATTAACCATCTCCGGCAGAAAAATTTTTAGGATAAATTCCGGTCTTTTAGCCCACTTCAAATGAATTATTGAATAAAAAACTTACCTTCAAACGTTTCCTTCTACCCTTTTCAGTACCAGCAATTTTATTTTATTTTTTTTCTATTTAATATTCGGAAAAGGGTTCCAGGAAAAATCAGAAACGAAATGGAGTGAGTGAGTCCACGATAACAAAACCCAAACAGAAAAAGTAATATAAATATGAGAACAAACAATCAACAATGCATTCAAAAAGGTTCCAAGCTTATCTAAAGGCCGCACAAAAAGGTAAATAAGGGAAAAAGGGGTTGTTTGATAATGATTTTAGGTTTAAATATTATTTAGTCCCTTTAACTAATAATTATTTTTTATAAAGTACTACGAATTGATAAGTTTCATGATTTGGCTATTTAAATTGTCAAACTGTTATTATTTAAGGACATAAATTTTTTACAAATCGGTTTGTAGGAAATTTTATACAACCCACATATAAGATTGATAAGTATCCCTTAACATGTGAGAAACATTTGTTATTAAAATAGCTTGTACTTCTCACATGCTTTTTTATTAGCATTAATAAAAAAAAAAAATCTACTTCTTACATGTTTAAATGACACATGTCACTCTTATATGTGGATTGTATGAAATTTTCTACAAATCATTTTATAAGAAATTTATGTCCATTATTTACCCACATCCGTCCATTTTGACTGTTATGTTGAATGTAAAATTAAAGTTGACCAAAGTGTTTCAAAAATGCTTTTATTTTGACCATTAAAAGAATTAAAATTACCTTTTATATTTATTAATTAGTAAAAAATGAAACTATTTGATATATACATGGTCTACATATTGGAAAATAAATCTAATAATTTATTTGAAAAAATATTGAAAGAGAGTTGAATAAAATTTAAATAAGTAGCATGTCTAATTATGATTAAAGTAAGCCATAACTGAGAGTGAGAGATATTTATAATGCGATATTGTATTGTCTCTGTACAGCTGTCGTCACAAGATTGGCTGAAATGACGTACAGTCTGTCACAAACCGCACTTGATCGAGGTCCCAGTACTTCCATTGCATTGATAGTCTTCTAGAAGAAGCAGGGCGGCTATGTGTTGATCTCGGGAAGCTCAACATGAATGTTTATAGAGATAGGATAGGATAATGGTGTGACGTCTTTATCTCAGATTCTCACGTTTTCGGTTTCCAACAAATTTCATCCTATTTCATTTTTTTTTTTTTTTTAAATTTTTTATTTATTTATTTAAACATGGGAAAGGAGAAGGGGATCAAACTACAATCCAACCGAACCATAACGGAAAAGGCAGCAAAACACAAACACAAATAGGTAATAGTAGGCAATGGTAATCATTGATGATTCCAGAAAAATCATAAACGAGCCGGGCCTTTCCTGGGGCCGCACTAGGCGGTTTTAAATGGCAAAAGGACTCAAAGAACCCCAACCAGTAAAAACAACGACCACTAGAAGATGGTTGTTGCTGAAGAACCATTGCCAAAGACCGGAGAGGAACTGTTGGTGAATAACGAAACCTAGCTACAATAATCTCCACTAACAGACCAACTTTCAAAGGAACTGGGAAATTATAACCCAAACCACATAACAAAACCAACAAAACACAAAAACAAAATGACAGAAAACACCCACAAAAGTGTGGGAAAACAACAGAAATACAACAAAACAATATAGCAGCATCAGCGAAAGAGGAGCTCGCATGGTGGTAGACGGCTATTTACACGTCGGCGCGTAGAAGCCGGATGGAGACAAGATCGGAGGCGGATGGAAGCGGTGAAGCCGAGGAGCACGATGGTATGGCGCGTTTCAGGGTGAGGCTTCCAGAAATAGACAGATCTGAGTTTGAAAGACCCAAATCCAAAAATTTCAAGAAACTGTCGGATCCGCCAAAGAGAACGGTTGGGGGAAGCAGAATCCGAGAGGACGGTGGAGGAGGAGCCGATGTTGCTGTTATTGAAGGTAAAACCTCAAAAGAGGTAGATAGGGTCTCAAAAGAGGCGGGTAGGGCCTTCAAGAAGGCGGTTGGAGCCTCATAATAGGCTAGAAAGGGAGGGGGAGGTAGGAAAAGGGAAGAAAGGGGGAAATGGGAGGAGGAGGCAGTGGATTCCCCGGTAACCATGACTAACAGAGAAGCTTTCTTCAGGACCAGGAGAGAGAATAGAGAGAATCAAGGGATAACTCTTTTACGTTACGTACAACAATTATAAAAAATATCCTATTTCAGGCTTTGTTTTAAGGTTGACAATTATCTGCAAATCCGACACAAATATATCACAAAGTTATAAAATTTGAGTTTATGTTAATTGGATTTGGGTTATGACACGTTTAAAATTGTTCAAACGAGTCAAGGCAGGACTATGATTTTAAATATGGGGAGGAAATTAAAATGGTAAAAAGTTTAATTTTAAAAATATTATAAGGATACTTAAAAAAAAATAAAATTGAAGAACATTTTAGGGTTTTGGGCCCCTTACTAGTTTCGCCCCCTACTTAGCGTGTTGATCCCAACTCAAAAAGTGTATTGTGAGGAGTGAATTTTTTAAATAATTGTGGTTTAAAAACATTAAAAAAAAAAAATTACATTTTCAAATTGTACACTATGAGATTTTTTTTATATTAAAAAAACGTACTATTTTAAAAGTTAACCTGCGATTTTAAGGATGCTTTACCAAACATACTATTTTGCTATCTACTTTTACCAAACGCTTAATTGCATTTTTAAAAATTGTATTTTCAAATCATATATTTTAAAATTGCTATTTTTTTAATTGCACTTTTTAAAACCGTAAACCCAAATAGACCCTTAAAGACATTGAGTTGTGATTGCGATTGCAATTCTGAGAATTTCTAAAGTCTGAAACAAGTTCAACTTTTATAACACGACCATCAAATTGTTATTCTTCTTACCGTAGTTCTTTCATTCAGTCAAATTTTTCTTCTTACTTAGCTTCTGGACGGAATTTGGGAGTATTAAGTAGAGGCTTGTATTTCAATAAAGGGCTGGATCCTTTACCAGCCCATCTGGAGTTGTGTCAATAATGGGCTAAGCCCTAGCCCACCTAAATTAAGGTTAGGGTTCCTATGTGAACCTATTTAAGAATATCTCATGTAATGCTAATGCATGCAATAATATAGCCCTTTTCTATAAGCTTGAGATGAGTCGTTCCTTGGCTTGGTGAGATGCCAAAAGTTTTGTTTGTGTGCAGTTTTTCCCTCTTGTGCTGCGTCAAAGTGGTATCAGAGCCCAATTCTGGTTGTTTTCTCAAGCAATCGACGATCCTCAGATATCATTCACAACTCAACAACCATCGACTCGACGTCTTACCAAAACGGGGAGATGTTTACTCGAACCAGACGACCATATGACGCTAGTCACTCACATGCAGCCCCACAGGATGACCACATCCAAGAACTAATCCAACAGATGACCGCCATGAACAGACAGATCGATCTTCTGTATGGTCGGGTATTCGAGAGGCCAGAAGGTTCAGGAAACCACAACAAAGATGGCAACTCAGAAGCAAACTCCCAAAAGAATGGCGATGAGGGAGAGGAGCCACCACCCTGCGTTGATGAGCGGGTGCCCTATCGACCCCTTGCTCGTGGCCACCATCAACCACTGTGTATGGGACGTGGGGAGAACTTTGACTACCATTTTGATGAAGCCACAAGGCGTGTCCGTGTTGACATCCCTGATTTTCATGGTAAACTCGATTCATACGCATTCTAGGATTGGCTTACATCCTCAGAGGATTATTTCGAACGATTTGGCTTGGCCGCATAACTAAAGGTGCGGTTTGTGAAAATGAAACTAAAGGGTCAAGCCCGTGTCTAATGGCAAAGCGTGGAGGACTAGTTGTACTGACTTCGCAAACCAGCCATCACAGATTAGGAAAAGATGCAGCTTAAGCTTCAAGAGAAATACCTGCCGGTTGATTATGAAGAAGTGTTATTTGAAGAGCTCATTTTCTTACACCAGGGACGACGACGGCGAAGGAATATACCAACAAATTTCACGAGCTTAGCATACGTAGTTACATATCTGAGACCGAGCAGTAGACTATCGCAAGTATAAGGCCGGACTCAGGGAAGACATCCGCAAGGATCTCTTAACTGTCAGGCTTGTCAATGTTGAAGAAGCTTGCCAACTAGCCTTACAGTTGGAGCAACAGGCTCGTGGGAACCCGGTGTGACAGAACGTGCAATATTAGGCCGGAGGCACTCCCCAAGGGAACCCTACATCCAATGGCAGAAACTCTGCTATGGGATCTGATTGTTTCCCTCCACATGCAACAATTAATTCAGAACGTGGGGGAACTGATAGAGAAGATAGGAAGGGCAAGGCCGTCATGAATAGCAAGTATGATAAAGGAAATGAGTGTTTCAAGTACGGAGGATAGGGCCATTTTGCCGTTGTCTGTCCGACGTGGGACCAGAAGTTCACATTGGTGTGTGGCGACACTGCACCAAAGGCAGAATCAAACAACAATGCGCCTCCATCCGAGGATGATGACAGTGATGAGAAGGTGCTTGAAGAAGTGTTGGAAGGATCACATCTGCTTGTGTGCGTCATCCGACGGATCCTGACTGGAAAACGAAAGGAGGAACGTGAACAAGAGGACTGGCTAAGGAGTAATATCTTCCATACCCGAGTTGAGCACAAAGGTAAAGCCTTGAATCTTATTATAGACAACGGAAGCGGAATGAATGTTGTATCACAGGAGGTAATCCGTAAGCTGCAGTTACCCTTAGAAGCACACCCGAGACCCTACAAGTTGAGTTGGGTGGATGACACGTCTATCCCAATACGACAACGCTGCTTGATTACCTTATCTTTGGGACAACATTATCAGGATGCCATTTGGTGCGACGTGATCCCAAGAAGGCTTGCCATGTACTGTTGGGACGCCCTTGGCTGTATGACAGAAAGGTAAAGTATGATGGCTATACAAACACCTATACTTTTCTGTTTAATGGCAAGAAGATTGTGCTTCAACCTATGCGGATCCAGGAGTTTGAGCAACCAAAGGAGGAAAATCGGATAGTGAGCATGAGGAGTTTTACCCAAGCTTGCCGTGAAGTGGGCCATGTTTTCGTCCTGATTACCAAGCCCACTCAAGCCATCGAAACTACCACGTGGCCTCCAGGTATACAAAAAACTCTTGCTGGAGTTTTCGAACCTCACACTAGAGGAACTTTCGAAGTCCCTACAAATATCTACTTAAATAAATAGATAAATATTTTTACGTTTTACTCGTAAGTGCACAAGATTAAAACGATAGTATAGTAGGCAAATACGAGTTCATTCCCACGAGGATTGGTAAATAATGCTTAAAAAGATATTCCTAAATAACTGAGATGAGTGAGAAGAAATAAAAATATTAATAAAATATAATAAGAGAAGAGATAAAAATATTGAGGAAATATAATAGGAGGTACGGTAAGGCTTCGATATCCACTACTAATCATACTCAATTAAGATTCACAATGCCAATGCTACAATAATACCTGGATACTTAATGTATACCGGCCACAAGGGCATGGTATCTACTTTAAAAGCCATTGATTTCCTTAAGCCACGAGTTAGGCATGGTATCTACTCTAACTCTTTTCTCCCTTGAAAGATTTAGCATGGTATCTACTAAGTTGTTCTTCAAGAAAGCATAAATCCATGGAAATCGGTAAACACACTCAGGTTGGAACATGGTATCTATTCTAGTTGTCTTCCAAGAACCTGTGATGGGGTTCTTTTGTTACTCTATTATGCTTAGGACTCGATCATCCAAATTGACATAAATAACAAATCTATACCACAAGCCTATGCTAGCCAAACACAAACACGTGAGGAATTTAAGAAACTGGAATTAATCAAATTAAGTATCAATATGTAAATTATAGCAAATGTGCCAATTGGAAACCTTAAAGCGACATGAGTAGGGCTTCAATCAAGCCCTAACAAAAGTAATTAACTACGATTAATTTGGATGGGACTCATTCTCATAAGAAAATAATAAAGGAAAAGAAAAAAATAGAGAAAACCTCATTCTTGAGTAGCCTTTGATTCTTCCCCAAAGCTTGTGTGTCTTCTCTTTAAAGGTTAGAGGCCTATTTATAGAGATTAGAGAAGCTCTAGAAGTCCTAGGAATCCTAGAAATTTTTTAAATAGGTCTTCTAGTCCAAATAGAATAAGTACAAGCCTTTTCCTTTTCTGAAATTCCAATCTAAGTAGAAAAATGATTCAAAATTCGTACAGATTTGCGATCCTTTATTGCGAGGTACTTTTGGCATAGTAAACGTCCGAATTAGGAAAAGCTTATTTCTGACATATTTGTTCCATTTTTATTAACTTTCCAATGCTACCAATTTAATCGCAATCAAAAACTTGAGCCGAAAGTTATGATTAAATTACGGAGACATGCTCATTTTGGATTCTTTCCAAAAATAACGAATTTTGCCGACTTCTTTTTTCTTAAAATTCAAAATTGATTTGAAGTTGAATCTTTTCAAAAGTGAGTTTGCCAACTTCGTTATAATCTTGGAATTTGATGGATTTTCTTCCAAAACCTGTAAAATACAAGAAAACACAAATACAAAACATCAAACTATTACAAAATTAAGAGCCTAACATATGTAAATTAAGGTGCTTGAATGTGTAACATTTAGCACTTATCACACCCCCAAACTTACATATTGTTAGTCCCTTAGCAATAAAAAAAAACTGAAAATAAAAGGAAAACTAAAACAATAACTACTCTACCTCCTCTATCATGAGAAATATGATTGCATTTAGCGTATGCAACGTGCCTTTTAAACCCCTAGGAGTCTCTAGTGGACGAGTAAAGTCTCGTGAGGATTTGCCAGAAATGATACCTACAAACATTATACAAAAATTCATGTTATCCAAAAGAGTTAAGTATCACCAAAATTATGATCCTCATTCATTAGCAAGTTTAGAAAGATAAACTCCATCTTCAAAATAAAACAGAATTCCAAAGTCTAACCACTTACAAACGACAAGCTGAGGCATCACAAATTCAATTTAGTGTAAGGTCAATTAACACATAATCATGAGGCTTCAAATTAATTTCAATGTGCAATGACTCAATATCTCAAAGTTCAATGGGATCCCCATCAAATTGAATAACCAAGGCATAATAGCAAGAGCTTTATTATTATTATTATTATTATTTTTTATTTTTCTCTTGTTTTTTTTTTGTCAGGTTGTGCAATGCTTAGTTCTCTTAAGAGCGTTCGGACTTGTTGCCATGACGTAAGGACAGATGTAACCTTGAACTGTTCGAAGCTTCTTGACATTGATGGGCATCCGGACGCATGACTGAGCCGTCTGGATGGAAACATGGAATTCGACTTCTTTGAGTTGGAATCTGCATAGAATCTTCCTTGAACATTTGAAATAGCTTTTCTGAAATGAAAATAAATAATAACTTCTAAATTACCAAGTGTGTGTTCGTGTGCAACAAAATATCTTAAATGTGGAAAATAAAAAAGACAAGATATTTGTTGATGAAGTGGAAATTCTGTGAAGAGAAAAACTATTCCGGGGCAGCCAAACCCAGGATAGCTACTATACCGAAGACAAAGCTAGTTACAAGACACTCGTATTCACATACCCCTGATGCAGTAGTCATACCTTTAACTCTGACACGAAGCCCATCGTGAACGCTTCCCAACCAAGTCTCCTACTTGAAGGGGTCTTCAATGGAATCCTTTACCTTATGGCCGACCCCTAAGATAGACTTCACACGAAACAAAGAGCACACACCGGCAACGGCTAGAGAGCTAGCGGATCTTCAATTCTCCTTAAACACCCTTTCTAAGCACTATAGAATTCTATATTGAAATTTTACAAATTACAAGCCTAGAGCCATCTATTTATAGGCTTATAAAAACCCTAATTCTTCTCAAAATCGGACTCTTGCGAGTAGCGTCCGGACGGTAACTTACCCTCGTCCGGACGGTTTTCTGTGACTGCCTTTCCAGAATAGCGCAATTCTTCCCAAAACAGAACCACGTACGGACGGCTTGGCCGAGCGTCCGGACGGTCTTCACTGTCACTCCTTTCCACGTCAGTAAAGGAAACCCGAAATATTCTGGAACGCTGGGTAGCGTCTGGATGTGTTGCCACGTCGTCCGGACGTCTGGCAGAAACTTCCCAAATAGTGTCAACAGAAATCCAACTTCGTGTCGAACTCGGAGTAGCTTGACCTAGCGTCCGAACGGTGTTGCTCGGTCGTCCGAACGGCTGCAACGCTGAAGCTTCTAAACACTGAGGAGGCGTCTGAACTCCTTCAAAGGCCTATCCGGATGGTTGCACCGAAGACGCCTGTCAGCTACAGATTCTTCAACTCTTTGCCTGACTCTGGGTGGAGAGTTATCTGAAGACATTTTTCCTGAACTAAAACAAAGAAGATATTCCAAAAAAAATCATGAAAACATTAAATCCTGTTAGTTCAAAAAAAAAAAAAGGGCATTATGACGGCTGTAAAACGAACTATCCCAAAAATTATAGATACATAAATATCCAAAATATGACATCACAACTCAGAAAATAGCAATATCTGAACCCAACAACCAAGAATAAGAGCAATAAAATGCAGTTGAACTCACATAAACCAAAATTTAATAATCCCTAAAAATCCACTATTTTAAGCATAAAAACTAGAAAGGGACAAGAAAAAGGGTAGAGAAGGGGTGGAGAGAAATCGCAAAAAGACAAGTGCACATGAGAAAAGCATGTGAAAAGCTAAAAAAAAATCGCACAAACGACAAAAAATGAAAGAGAAAGTGAAGAGTGTCATGCGGCGTAGGGGAGAAAGCGATTTAACCCTCAAGGGTTCCCCGTTCGGACGTAGCACTAAATCCGTCCGGACATAGTGTGCCACATAAGAGACCAGCACTAAAGCGTGTGTCCAGACCTGATACTGGAATGTCCTGACGAACTAGTCACACCGTCCGGACATATAGAATAACCGTCCAGACGCTTCACACAAAAAGGCTGAAAAACAAAGGGAAGAAGAGCAGAAAAATATTTTCCCAAAAATAATTTCAGAACACGCATGTATAAAAAGCTGATAACACAATTCAATAGCATTTTAATACTGATGCTAAAATAAAACAGAGAATTAAGTAATTAGCTAGCAAAAATTTCACTGCAAAAGAATTTTTTTAAACAATCTACTTAACTCATGCAATGAGTGTGTGTGTGAAGACTTTCTTAGTAAGGTATGATCTTTGCTGATATGATTTAAAGCAACTGAATTTTCTAAAAAGAGAATTTTCATAGTTAGATCAGTCAAAAGTCAAACCTTATCTTACTAGGGTCCAGTCACCCTTATCTGATACTCTCCCTCTAAGAAGCTGCACTATTTTGAATTTTTACTTGCATCATGAAGGACAAGATATATAGCTGAATCAGCGTAGAAGCAGTGAATTTATTCATATAATCAATGAGCTCAGAGTATAACTGCTTGTTTTTTTTTGGTGCTGCAACCTAGAAAGTAAGCCAGAATTTCTAAGGCTAGGTTCAACTAGCGAGTTGGTCAATTTGACAATCTTAGCACATAAATAATCTCTCAAAAGAATTTTCAAAAACAGAAAATCAGAGAAAAAAAATGTACCTTAGGGAAGCCTTGGATAATGCACATTTTTATCGTATGAGAAAAGCAACTATCTATCAAAAAGATGCAGCAAGGAAACTTTGTAGATATCAAGCATGAACCCTCAATTATATAAAAGCCAATATAATTCATGCACTAAAAACTGAGACATCAGGTTAAAATACATAGGATATCTGAAAAACTAAATAAGGGAATAAATATCTGCATCTTCCTCCCCCCCTTTTCTTTTGTTGAAAATAAAAGCAGAAAAACAACAAAAACATGCTACATAGGAAAAGAAAAAAAATGTAGTCCAAGCATGCAAGGTAAGGGCAAACCTAACCTCAGGGAGAAAGGTTTGACGATATCAAGATAGAAAAGCAGCTGCTCGACGTGCTTTTTCTATCATCCTTATATAATACCTGTAGAAATATCTCAAGACAAACAAGAGAGACTATATGAATAGAAAAGATGGTTCCACAACAACATGCAAAGCATTCATAAGATAAGATGATATAAAGATGCAATGCAAGTGTACCTGTCATGCTCTAGGATTTATGAACCAAAATTCTAGGCATGTGTGACCTCACCTACTAGGTAGGTCCGCTCCTCCTCGGGGAGTGGGTGTCCTCTTCCTTGTCCTGTCCTCCCTTGTTTAGCTGCAACTCCAGATATCTGACCAGATCTCGCATGAAAGAACTGACAATAGGTGTTCCTTCATAGAATATTTCCCTTTATGTAGTCTTCTGTTTCTCCACAAGGCTTCTTGGGGACCCAAGTCTTCTTTGCTGGAGTTGGCTTCTGCTATTGCTGATGCCTTGGAATAGGATTTCTGGGAAGAGGTCCATGAGGCCTGGGCGGCTTCTTTTGAGATGGAGGACCCCTAGGCTGGACATGATTGCTAACTCCACATTGGTGACACATGAGAGTTTTAGGAGCATGCCAGTATGGCTTCCTCTGAGTTTGCTTATGAGGGCACTTAGGTCTGATATGCCCAAGCTCACCATAGTGATGGCATGTGGGAGGTTTTCTTTTAATAGGAGGCTTGACCTGAGACTGAAGGATAACTGGAACTTTTTCTTCCATAATAGTTTTTCCCTTATCCACACATGAGGGTGGAGACTCGGGAATAACTGGCTTCGCAAATATAGTCTTGGAAGTAGAAGGAGGAACATATCCGAGTCTGGTCTTGTCAGTTAGGCACTTCTGAATGGAAAGCATGTGAGTCAGCTTCTCGTCAGAGACTCTCTCTAGTTGCAGCTGTGTTTCCAGAAGCCTCTTTTCTAGATCATTGATCTTTATCAGCATAGTGGTCTTCTCTGTCCTTAGGCTGTTTAGCTCTAGCACTTGCTGTTTGTACTTCTCCCTCAGCTTAAAGAATTCTACGTATTGAAGCTGATAGGCTGTCTTCATATCTTCTTCATCATTGTTCTTAGAGTAGTAGGATTGAGAATCCTCATTTTCTTCATAAGGGACCACGAAGGCTAGGAACTTTTCTTCCTCAAGAGCTTCTTCTTCTTTCTCAGACTCATCGCTGAGAGTAGCATTAAAGGCTAAAAATAAATAATGACTTCTAAATTACCAAGTGTGTGTTCATGTGCAACAAAATATCTTAAATGCGAAAAATAAAATAAACAAGATATTTGTTGACGAAGTGGAAACTCTATGAAGAGAAAAACTACTTTGGGGCAGCCAAACCTAGGATATCCACTATACCGAAGACAAAGCTAGTCACAAGACACTCGTACTTACATACCTTTAATGCAGTAGTCATATCTTTAACTCTGACACGAAGTTCATCGTGTACACTTCCCAACCAAGTCTCCTACTTGAAGGAGTCTTCAATGGAATCCTTTACCTTAGGACCGACCCCTAAGATAGACTTCACACGAAATAAAGAGCACACACCGACAACGGCTAGAGAGCTAGCGAATCTTCAATTCTCCCTAAACACCCTTTCTAAACACTATGGAGTTCTATATTGAATCTTTACAAATAACAAGCCTAGAGCCATCTATTTATAGGCTTCAGAAAACCTAATTCTAGACAAATTTGGACTCCGGCTGTGGAACGTCCGGACAGTAACTTACCCTTGTTCAAACAGTCTTCTGTGACTGTCTTTCCAGAATTGCGCAATTCTTTCCAAAACAGACCACTTCCGGAAGGATTGGCCGAGCGTTCAGATGGTCTTCACTATCACTCATTTCTGCGTCTGTAAAGGAAACCCAGAATATTCTAAAACACTGGGTAGCATCCGGACGTGTTGCCACATCGTCCGGACGTCTTGCAGAAACTTCCCAAACAGTGTCGACTGAAATCCAACTTCGTGTAAAACTTGGAGTAGCTTGACCTAGCGTCCGGACGGTGTTGCTTTGACGTCTGGACGTCTTCAACCCTGTAGCTTATAGACACTACGGGGCGTCCGGACGCCTTCAACGGCCCGTCCGGACGGTTGCACAAGAACCGGCTGTTTCTGACTTGGAAATAACATGGAATCTTCATGGACATCTTCTAGAAACTTGTGAACAGACACATGGCATGAATTGAGACACTGTCCATATAACATGAAAACTTTGAATAGAACCAAAATCTTGTTAAAAAGCAACCTTTACATAAAGTATTTTTGTCAACCAGAATGTTGCCAATATAAAATACTAACAAAGTCCTTCGCCTTTTCTCCAAATTTGCATATTCAGTCTTGATGTTGCCAAAGCCTGAGCATTCAAAGCATTGGGGACCCTTTGGATCCTTCTTCTCAGCTTCTTTTAGCATAGCTGTATGGGGAGCCTTCTTCAGTCTGTCAGAGAACTTCTTTTTAAATTTATTATTCTTCATAAATTGCTCGAAGTTCTTGGCTAACATTGCCACTGCATCTTCATCAATATCAGAGTCTACGTCGGAAGAGACTCTGGTCTTCTTCTTGGATGCCTTGAGGGCAATGGTCTTTGCCTTTCTGACTGGAAGAAAGGAATATTCATATGTTTGAAGAGATCCTACTAGCTCTTTAATTTTCATCTTCTCCAGATCTTTGCTTTCTTCTATGGTGGTCACCTTAATCTTGAAACGCTCAGGCAAAGATCTTAGTATCTTTCGGATGAGTTTTACATCCGAGACTGACTTCCCAAAACTCACCATCGAGTTTCTTTGGTTGCTAATCTTGGTGTAAAACTCTCCGAAGGTCTCTTCTTTGAGCATTTTAATTTCTTCAAATTTAGAAATCAACATTTGAAACTTGGCAAATTTAACAATTTTCGTGCCTTTATATGTTGTTTCTAGAATTTTCCATGAATCTTTAGCAATTTCACAATTTGAAATTCTTGCGAATTCAGATGGTGAAAGTGATTGACATAGAGCATGGAGGGCTTTATCATTGGCGTGCGCTTGTTTGAGTAATAGTAATTTTGTCTGTTTCATTTGGTTTTCCAAACGTCAATTGATTTTAAAAAAAAAGCGCATGCGGGCTTTCCAATAGCCATAGTTCGTCCCATCAAAGGGAGGAATTAAATTAAGATTTCGAGACTTGATAAAAATAAAAGAAGAGAAGTAGAAGTCAAGAGATCACACTCAAGAAATAAATCTTAACCAGAGTGTACCAAGCTCTGATACCAATTGAAAATAAATAATGACTTCTAAATTACCAAGTGTGTGTTCGTGTGCAACAAAATATCTTAAATGTGGAAAATAAAAGAGACAAGATATTTGTTGACGAAGAGTAAACTCTGTGAAGAGAAAAACCATTTTGGGGCAGCCAAACCTAGGATATCCACTATACCAAAGACAAAGCTAGTTATAAGACACTTGTACTCACATATTACTGATGCAGTAGTCATACCATTAACTCTGACACGAAGCCCATCGTGAACGCTTTCCTAACCAAGTCTCCTACTTGAAGGAGTCTTCAACGGAATCCTTTATCTTAGGGCCGACCCCTAAGATAGACTTCATACGAAACAAAGAGCATACATTGACAACGACTAGAGAGTTAGCAGATCTTTAATTCTCCCTAAACACCCTTTCTAAGCACTATGAAATTCTGTATTGAATTCTTACAAACTACAAGCCTAGATCCATCTATTTATAGGCTTACAGAAACCCTAATTCTGCTTAGAATCGGATTATGGTGAGTAGTGTCCGGACGGTAACTTACCCTCATCCGGGCGGTCTTCTATGACCGCTTTCCAGAATAGCGCAATTTTTCCCAAAAAAGGACCACGTCCGGACGGCTTGGCTGAGCGTTCGGATGGTCTTCACTGTCACTCCTTTCCACGTCTGTAAAGGAAACCCGGAATATTTTGGAACGCTGGGTAGCGTCCGGACGTGTTGCCATGTCGTCCGGACGTCTGGCAGAAACTTCACAAATAGTGTCGACTGAAATCCAACTCCGTGTCAAACTCGGAGTAGCTTGACCTAGCGTTCGGACGGTGTTGCTCGGTCGTCCGAACGGTTGCAACGCTGAAGCTTCTAGACACTGAGGGGCGTCCGGACGCCTTCAAAGGCCTGTCCAGACGGTTGCACAGGAACCGGCTGTTCTGATTTGGAAACTGCATGGAACCTTCATGGACATCTTCTAGAATCTTGTGACAAACACATGGCTTGAAATGAGACATTGTCCATATAACATGAAGACTCTGAATAGAATCGATAATCTTGTTAAAAAGAAACTGTTACATAAAGTGTTTTGTCAACCAGAATGTTGCCAACATAAAATACTAACATGAAATACTTTTGAAGACTCTAAAATATACGGCATCCCTGTTTATGACAGCAACATTATATGATAGTGATTTTGTCAATAGAATGCAGCCAACAAAACTAACAAACTCCCCCTTTGGCTATTTTGGGACAAAAATTACTTGAACGGTTTAAAAATACATTCTCGGTCCAAAATAAAAAATACTCCCTCTTTTTGTCTCAAAAGGACAAAGGGTAAACAGAGTAGAAAAATCACAGTTAAAGAAATACTCCCCTTTAATGTCTCAATAGGACAAGGGTAAACAAAGTATATAAAATTCCATAGTAGCAAAATCACTAGCTTCAACAAACCAAGAATAAAGAGTAAATTGTCTCAAAATAAGAACCAATAAAAAAAAAAAGTGATTAAATCACTCAGTCATCCCCATCATCATCCTCAGGATCCAATTTCTTGAGGCAACGTCTGATGTTGATATGATTCTGCTCAACACGAATACCCATAGTAGTGACTTCCTGCTGAATGGAAAGTATAGTATCAAGAATGCGGGAGAGCATAGCATCAGTGGCTAGAGGAGGTGGAACAGTCTGGGAAAAGGAAGCTGCAGTAGGATCATCTTGAGCTGGAGGCGAAGCTACTTCCAACCCTGTTGATCCTCAATATGTAGCTGCACATTAGATTTCATCACTGTATGCTTCCCAAGAGTATCCTTGGTCTTCTCCTTTGGCTCCATAGCTGAAATGTCAGGAACAACCTGCATGCAAATCCTCGTGACAAGGCACGCAAAGGGAAGACCTGTCTGATGCTCATCACACATCTCAAGCATAGTAAGCACAATGTGCTTTCAGAGACAGTAGGGAATCCGCTAGATCAAAGCATATAGAAATCTTGGTCTTTTGCAGACTAGCTCACTCCGTCGAGCCATGGGCTATAAATTGTGCTGCACAATTTTTGCAAGAAGACGATGTGGTGAGGAAAATATGCCAATCCTGATGGAGTGAGAGACTATGTCCTAAGCTCGATGCTGAGGATCAAACCACGGAATCTGGGAAAGGACTGCCTTCAAATGGAACTGGATCAGTCCCGATGAGCGCAGCATCAACTCTGAAGTCCCTCCCCTAACTGTGGTCTGCAAAGTGAGACCGCTCTGCTCATCCTAAATAACCTCCAAATATCCATAGAAATCGCGAACCATTATGGGATAGACAATACCGGAGCAGTGGTACAAATAATCCCAATGGTTTTCCTGGATCAACTGATCAATAAAGTCAAAAGGAGGAACCATAACGTCGGCTTTGAGGACGTTTCTCTCAATGATCACGGGTTTGGTTTCCACCCTCACCTGTCCTTTGCCTGACTCTGCACTGAGAGCTGCCTGAAGATATTTTTTCTGAAAAAATACAAAGAAATATACGCCCAAAAAAAAAAAAAATGCCACAATCAGTTAGAACTTGTTAGTCTCCAAAAAAATTTGGCATTATGACAACTGAAAAATGGACTTTTCAAAATTACACATGAACATCAAATAGCTCAAAACAGTTTAAATAACTAATAGAACATATAACCCAAGCTCAGCAGCAGATAATAAAGGCAATTTCATGCATTATTTATCTCAACAAAAATATTCCAAAATAATCCTAATATTCTAACAATTAAAATAGACTGAAAAGAATACAAAAGATATATCAAAGTACCTGAAAAGGAGATAATATGCAGAAAAGAACAAAATAGGCTGAGAACTTGTGAGAAAGCACGAGAAAATCGCAAAAACTCAAGAGAAAACAGTGGAAAATAAAAGGCTTGTGCGGCGTAGGGGAGAAAAGATGCGGACTTAAACCTGTAGGGTACCCATTCGGACACATAACTTACTCGTCCGAACGACCACTGCCATGTCAGCACTCGGCAAGACCGCGCGCTTCCGGACATCTGGGCTGCACGCGTCCAGACACAAGAGTATGTCCTTTCGGACACTTCACACTGAAAATATGAAACTGGAGGAAAATTTACAGAAAAATATTTTTTTTTTCTTCTAAAAATAGCTTCAAAACACGCATGTAATCAATTGATAAAGCAGTCAAATAGCATTTCAAAAATATGCAAAGATATAATTGAGAGTTAAGTATTCAATACGCACAAATTTCCCTGCAGATAGAAATTTTAAATAGATTACTCAACTCATGCAATGTGTGTATGTGTGAAAGCTTTCTCAATAAGATATGATGTTCGCTCAAATGATTTAAAGCAATTGAATATTCTAAACAAGAGAGAAAATTAATGATAGATCAGTCAAAAGTCAAACCTTATATTGCTAGGGCCTAGCCACCCTCATCTGATACACTTCCCCCTAAGCTCCAGCACTTTTTCTTTTACTTAGTCGTTTAGTGACCGTCTATTTCCGCAATGATTTGATCACTAACTGTTTCTTTAGGGACAAGTTTAATAACAGATTTATAGCACAAAAAGCAATGAATTTTTTCAAATATCCATGTATATTGAAATTTAAATGCTTTTTATCACTTGGTGCTGCAACCTAGAAAGAATGCTAGAGTTTATAGGTTCTAGGTTCAACTAGCGAGTTGGTCAATTTGACCATCTTAGCAAAAAAAATCTCTCTCATTAGAATTTTCAAAAGCTAAAAATTAGAGAGAAAAAAAGTACCTTAAGGGAAATTTGGCGATGAAACTATCTAGCATTAAGATGCACATGAAAACTTAGCAGATATCAGTCATAAACTCTCAATCATATATAAGCATATTCAATCAATATACAATGAACTGAGATATCAGGTAAAAATACATACAATATCTGAAAAGCTATCAAAAAAAAAAAATTATGCATCTTCTCCTCCAATTTTTTTTATTATTATTACTATTATTATTTTTTTGTAAAACTATAAAAACATGCTTTGATGGTAAAGAAACAGAAACTAAACCTAGCATGTGTGGTAAGATCAAACCTGTCCTCAAGGAGAGAGGTTCAGAATTACTAATACAGAAAAGCAGCCGCCCGATGTGCTTTTTCTGTCATCCCCAAATAGTACCTGTAGAAGTTTCTCAAGATAACAAGAGAAAACAATGGGGATAAAACAGTGGTTCATAGATTACAAGGCAAACAGAAATATGTCAGGGAGAAAACAATGCAATACAATTAAACCTGATGCTTTAGGATTAGGAACCAAATCCTAGGCATGTGTATGGTGTACCTTTACCATCTAGGTGAGTCCATTCCCCCTCAAGAGGTGAATGGCTTCATCCTTTCTGACCCATGCCTGCCTTTCTGCTGATGGTTGTTGACAAACCTTCATCTGGTGGTCTATCCACCTTATCATGCTCCGCATCAACATAGGCAACTCCTTATAGAATTGGTCACTCTCAGGCTTTTATGGCTTCTTCATATAGTGCCTTGAATTGTTCGTCTTGGGTTTGCAATTCTGATTGGGAGGAACAAATCGCTGCTATTGCCGCTGATGTTGAGAAGCCTGATGCCATGGATCCCGATGCTGTGGATCTTGATGTCGGGCTAGAGGTTTAGTGTAGGATATTGTTTGTCTTGGCAGCTCCTTCTTGACCTCTGATCTCTGAGCATTGAGCAGTGAACACTAAGGCCGAATGTCACCACTTAAACCACAGTGGTGGCATATAGGAGGCCTTCTAATGGTAGGAGGCTTTTGAGTGGCCTTCACAACAGCCGGAACATCTCCACCAATTACTTCCTTTCCTTCATCCACACAGGTGGTCGGAGGCTCGGGGATAGTGGGCTTGACAAACACAGTCTTGGAAGTAGAGGGGATATCTGAGGTAGAAGCTACATATCCGAGTCCGGTCTTGTTAGTTGGGCTCTTTTGGATTGATAGCATGTGGGTGAGCTTCTCATTAGTGACCCTCTCCAACTATAGCTGTGTCTCCAACAGCTTCTCCTCTAGATTCTGAATCTTGAGCAGCAAGGAACTCTTCTCAGTTTATAGACTGTTCAACTCATGCACGTGTTGCTGGCGTGTACGTCTCCCTCAACTTCAAGTACTCTACATAGAGGACTTTATAGGTCTTTTTGAGTTCTTCCATGTCTTCATCGCTGTGCTCAGAGTAGTAGAATTGAGAATCCTCTTGGTCTTCATGTGGAGCCACAAAGGCTAGGAATTTCTTATCTTGAGCAAGAGTTTTTTCTTCTTCTTTTGACTCATCACTGAGAGTCGCATTGTAGGCATTCCCTTTACCTTGCTTGAGATTCCCACAGTTAGCCTGAATATGCCCAAAGCCCGAGCATTCAAAATGTTAGTTTGTGTTGGCTGCATTCTGTTTGACAAAATCACTATTATGTAATGTTGCCATTTTATTAGGGATGTCGTTTATTTTAGAGTACTCATTTCGGAAAAGTGTTTCAAGATGCTCAAAGAAGATTCTATGCAGATTCCAACTTAGAGAAATCGGATCCCAAGATTCTGTTCAGACGGCCAGGTCATGCGTTCGGATGCCCATCAGTGTCTAGAAGATTCGAACAGTTCAAGGTTGCATCTGTCTCGATGTCATGGCAACACATTCGGACGCACTTCAGAGTTCGACAAGTAATCAGATTTCCTTCATAGACACGTATATGGGAAGACAGCTACATCCGTCTGGACGTCAAGGCAACATCGTTCGAACACGGTCTTTATTATGGAAATTGCGTGCAACAGAGTTGCAACCGTCCAGACTCTAGTGCAACATCGTCCGGATGCGGCCTTTATATGGAAAGCATGAAGCGCGGTATGGAAAGGCGGTTGTAGTTTTCCGTCTGGACGTACTTAGCTTCTGTCCGGACGTGGCCTAGAGAGTTTCAGACTCAGGTTTTCTTAAGCCTATAAATAGAGGCCTCTAGGCATGTAAAAAATTATGAATTCAGTGTTGAATTCTTCTGTACTTAGAGAAGGTATTTAGGTAGACATTGTGAAGATCTGCTAGTTCTCTAAGGGTTGCCATGTAGAAGTGCAACCTTGATATGTTTCTCCACAGCATCAACTCCTGTTACAGTAGCTCCCATTTGAGCTAATGGCTGAACAAGCAAAAAAAATAGAGTAAATACGAGGAAAATATCACATATAATTTTTTTTTTTTTAAAAAAAACAGCTGAATTCTATGACCAGTATACACAAACTTATGCAATGTAAGGAAGCATAATATTGTATTAACTACTATAGTTATCGTTATAATGTTTGCACACAATTATATTTGCATTCTAATTGTTGTCTACTTTCTGACCACGATGGTAATTAGGTCTAGAAATTAAATTGGGTATATACGTAGAAGTAAAAATTCTTGTAAAAACCCTTTAGACGGAAAAAAAGAAAAGAAAAAGAAAGTAATATTTTATAATTTAAGGTCTACAAAAAAAAAAAACTATAAAATTTTATGGCCTGCAATGATATATAATTTTTTTTTTTTAATTTTTTATGATAAGTAATAAAAATATATTAAAAAAACATTAGGCACCCCTAAGTACACAAGTAGTATATACAAGAACAACCAAGTCAAACCAACCCAAAAAAGGAAACCCAAAAAACCCATTAGACCCTAAAACCTAAAACCCACGAGGCATTCAATACTACATCATGTGAGCCTTGCCTTTCCAACGCCGAAAGGGTTAACTTGCATTGTCGTAGTTAATGGATCTTTTCAAATTCAACATCTCCCTCCTACCTTTGGCCTTTTGGCCCGCTACCATTATTTCCCGATGAAACTCCTCTTCAATGGAATCCAAGATTGCCAAGGACAGATTCTTGCCCTCATCATTGATGAATGCCAAATATTGCATATGTGGACCCCTTAATTTGTATTTGTTAAACTTTAGCTTTGTTATTTTCTAATGTTTTTTTGTTAGTTTTGGTATTTTAGTAATTTTGCATGTCATTGAAAGAAAATGTCGATATTTTTGTGGAATTGCAAAGAAGTGGGAAAACAACCCAAACTTTAGGGTATGTGGCATTTTTGGGTTGGTCTTGTGCATTTGTGACGGGGATGTGGAAGCAGATTCTAAAGCAAAGAGGCACCGTTGATATATTTTTGGAACACCATAAAAATACACGGCCAAAGCCTTAAGGACTTGCAGTACTTTACATATTTGTTTTGTCTCTTCACAAAGTCAAGCACCGACTGATTCTTTCCTAAACCGTGCATGAGTGGGTAGTTCCAAATCCCAGCAGCGCATGTTTCATGCCATATCAAGTTGCACAGACACGTCTTACCTTATTAGAGCATCAAATTCTTTCCAAAAAGAAGAATTCCAGCAGTTACATCACTTTCCAATAAAACACCGACTTGCCATATTTGAAGCTTTGAAGACCTGGACACCAAACAAATACGTTTCCTAGCTCCAAGGCATGCAGCACCAAAACACGTCTTTTCTCAAGGAAAGCCAGCACCAAATTCTTTCCATAATATATAGCACCCAGCAGCACCGACTTGCACCAAATCTGGCAGTGCACCAAAAAAACGTGTAGTTAGAGACACGTCTTCTCAAGCCAGCACCACATATTCTTTCCTTACCTGGGCAACACACAGCTCCTCTCAGAATTGGCAAGAGATGATTCTTTCATGCAAGGGACCGAGAGACACGTCCCATTAAAGATAAACAGCACATATTTTCCTTTCAGCAAGGCAGCACCTGCTTTTATTTTCTTTCTTTAACTGAAGACCGAAACACGTTGTCAAAACCTGGCTTTGAAAGCTACGTAACACTGCCAAGAAGAAGCAGTACCAAACTCATGTGACCCATGCACAAAAGGAGCAGCACCAAAAGAGGAAATACATGTTATTCTTTGTTAGAAATAAGGAGGAGTAGAAAACAGAGAGAGGGAAGAATAAGATGAGAACACAAAGTAAATCAAAGGACTACATCTTGACTGATTTCATTACATAATTTTGGTTACAAAATACATCAATATATAGGCTAATAAAGGAGAGCACATCCACATAGCATGGCATAAAATCTGGAGAGAATCAGGGAACATTGAAGAGGAAAACATGGAGGAAATCAGGGAAAATATTGGAGAGGAAAACAAGGAAGAGTCGGCTCTTATAGGGCTGTTGTAGGCTGCTGTGTCTTGGAGGATTTTCTGCATGATTTGAGGATCCTTTGCCTGAATATATTTTATCCTCTAACACTCCCCCGCAAACTAATGGGAGGAACTTTCATCAGTTTGACTTTTTATTTTTTATTTTTGGCTTGAGTCTGCAAATTGTACCTCAAAAGCCAAAATTAAGGCCAGCTATGAGCCATGAAAAGAGCCTACAAAGGGCTTTAGATGAGCTTGGGTCTTAAACATTGCCTCAAGCAAGAAATTGGGCCAACAATGGGCCAAGAGAAAGCCAAATGGCTATTTTTTAAAAAAAGGCTTGGGACTTTGAACATATTCCACAAGCAATTTGGGCCATCAATGGGCCAAGACAAAAGAGCCAACAAATGGCTGAAATGAGCTTGGGTTTTTAAACAATACCTCAAGCTAGAAATTGGGCCAATAATGGGCCAAGAAAAGAGCCATCAAATGGCTAAAGTAGGCTTGGGTTTTGGTCATTACCTCAAGCAAGAAATTGGGGCCAATGATGGGCCAAGGAAAGAGCCATCAAATGGCTAAAATAAGCTTGGATTTCATTACCTCAAGCAAGAAATTTGGGCCAACAATGGGCCAAGAGAAAGAGCCATCAAAGGACTAAAATAGGCTTGGGCCTTTTAACATTTGCCTCAAGCTTAAAATTTGACCAACAATGGGCGAAAGAGAAAGAGGGCCAACTATGGAGAAACCTCCTTTTTTTTTTTTGATTTCATAAACTGCCAGCATCGTTTGATGCTTGTGAGGACACACACTGAAGGAGATGAGGAGAAATAAGAGAGAGTGAGAAAGAGAGGAAGACTTCTAGCATTTTTATGCTTTTTACTTTGAGGAGATACTGACCAAAAATAAAACAAAGAAATGAAAAGAGAGAGGGAGACTCGGAACAAGGATTGTAAAGAAAAAGAGAAGAAAAGATAGAAAAGAAGATGGGCACTGAGCTGCTGATAAGAAAATAAAGGAGAGGAAGACGTGTTAGGCGCAGAAGGGAGGGAGACCTGGAAATTTTTGTAGAGGGATATTTTCCTGGAAGACGTGCGTGAAGACTGAAAAGCAGCTGTGCTGACTGACACTAGATGGGCTAGCTGCTACTGAATAACATGAGATGGATTTTTTTTTTTTTTTTTGAAGGGAAAAATTAAAAAGGTCGGATAATAAAAGAAGGAGACAGAATAATAGAGGGAGACTTGGAGAGAAAACCAAAGAGAACTGAGAGAAGAGAGAGATTTTTTTTTTTTTTTGTCCGTTGAAAGCCGAGACACAGAGACGAGACTGAGAGACTGATAAAGAGAGACAACATTAAGTGAAAGGAATGGAGAAAGTTTGCATATGTTAGGAGGGATGACAGTAGATACGGTGACATAAACAGAGAACAGAAGAGAAAGGGTGACAGTAGATGAGAAGAAGAGAAGGATAACTAAAGAGAAGTTAGACGATTGTCTGTTGTAGGCAGAAAAACAGAAAACAGAGAAGCTTCAGGAAAGAAAGAACAACCTTTGGTCGATTTTCAGGCTCTGATACCATGTTAGAAATAAGGAGGAGTAGAAAATAGAGAGAGGGAAGAAGAAGATGAGAACACAAAGTAAATCAAAGGACTACATCTTGTCTGATTTCATTACATAATTTTGGTTACAAAATACATCAATATATAGGCTAATAAAGGAGAGCACATCCACATAACATGGCATAAAATCTGGAGAGAATCAGGGAACATTGAAGAGGAAAACATGGAGGAAATCAGGGAAAATATTGGAGAGGAAAACAAGGAAGAGTCGGCTCTTATAGGGCTGCTGTGTCTTGGAGGATTTTCTGCATGATTTGAGGATCCTTTGCCTGAATATATTTTATCCTCTAACATTCTCCTTAGTTGGCGGCAGTGATACACGTGACTTTCCAATTTAAGAACCAGCCACACGCACGGGTCTTGGCAAACGAGCAGCACTCAATTTTCTCTAAGCCAGCAATGTGAAACGAGCAGCACCGAATCTGCAAGAGATTCTCCAGACCTGAGCAACTGTGCATGGGTTAAATAGATGCATGTTTTTCCTTTATAAGACAACACCAAATATACTTGTAATTCCGTCCATAATTGGCAGTGCAGCACCGACAGTTAGCATTATAAATAGGACTCTTCTCTTGTAAAAAGTGTGCGAGGCTAGAGCAGAATTTTGGTGTCTTCTTGCAACAATTTTTCTTGTAAGTTCTTTTAATTTTTTTTAATGTTTTCAATTCAAGTTAGCATGCTATTTTTAGCCATGAGAGGCTAAACTCTCGACTAAGGTTGAGGATGAAGCCTCACTTATAATCAGCAACAATATTCTCATGTGATGTAATATTTTCCAATTTTAATGAGTTTGATTTTCAATTGTTTTACTTCAATTCAATTTTGTGGAATGATTCTTGGATTTTTTTTGTGATTCAAGGATACATTTGATGATTTAGGATAGTTTTATAGAATTGATTGTGATTGGTTTTCTTTGTTTAAAAAAATTGGATATCTTTTGTGATTTATTCTATGGATACAATTGATGTTTTGATTTAAATTGGATATCTTGTTGTGGTTTACGAATACACTTGATGATTTGATTTAAATTGGATTTCTTTTGTGATTTGTGTAAAGAATGGATATATGTGATGATTTTGATTAATTATTTGAAGCAAAAGAAAAACATACTTAAGATTTTATTGTGAGAACTTTAGGTAATATTATTGATTATGGGAATATGTTGCTATGAGTTTGTGAGTGTGGATTTCGATACCTTAGTGTTTTTTTAATTGATTACATTCACTCTAGTTAATTTTGTTTATGCTTTTTGATTTTTATTCCAAAAAAAAACAATTTCTTAATTTTTAGAACCAGGTTAGGATTAAATTAATTTGGATTTAAATTTGGGGTATTTACCTTTTCCCTCCATGAACTATCAAAAAATGCGCGATGCCCCCATGGACTACCAACTCGACCAAAATAGAGCATTCAACTACCAAAGACAATCATTTTCCCCTCTTCTGTCAGTTAGAGGGGTTAAAAGAAACATTCAACGGGTCATGTACCGTTTTACGTGGGGGCATGTTGGAAGATGGTGGTAGTTCATGGGGGGAAAAGAGGAAGAAAATGAGGGTAAAACGGCGTGTGATGGTCATGTGACCCGTTGACCGTTTGTTTTAACCCCTTTAACTGACGGAAGGGGGAAAATGGTTGTCTTTGATAGTTGAATGCTCTATTTTGGTCGAGTTGGTAGTTCATGGGGGCATCGCGCATTTTTTGGTAGTTCATGGGGGAAAAAGGTAATTACCCATTTAAATTTTGTTTTCAAAAACACAATTCCTGGTGAGATCGACTTCGGACTTGCAATCCATTAACTGTAAACGATTTGTGCACTTGCGAGTACAATTTAAATTCACATCAATCACCATCCATTACCTAATCTAAGAGCAATGATACATGAAAATGAAGGAAATATCTCTATAGTTTCTCTCTCCCTCTCTCTCTTGTCGGCACGTGTAGGCGTGTCCCAACGTTCCTCATCTGTCTATTGGTTTTTCTGGCATTGGCGTCAACCTAGTGTTTCTTTTCCTGGTATTTTGCAATGGGGTATTCAAGTTGGTTCTATGTTGAAGCTAAGTCACTCGAGTTTTCGACAAAGGAGAGGGTTTTCTGTTTTACAAATCATTGAAAGGAGTAAGGGTGTTTCTCAAGTAATATACTTGGGTAAGGTTAGCGTGGCATGGCTGTTGACTACCGTGGAGGCTTTGACTCAAAGGGAGGGGTTGAAGGAGTTTGTGAAATCCTCCAGGGTTGGTAACAAAGCATTCATCGCCTTGAGATGTTCTAACAATCATGGCTGTTTTCTGGCTCTTGTGGAATATGGAGGTGGTGGTTGGAGAGGTTTCATTGTCATACCAAAAGGAAGAGAAGGGAAGGGTTGGAGTGTTGGAAACTAAACAAATCAAAACGTAAGAAAGTTTTAAAGCTCATTAAGTTTCTTTAATAAATAATAACCTTTGGTTTATTAAACTCATGTTTTTTGGTTTCTTAAATTGAAGTATTAATTTAGAGGAGTCATTGGTGTTTATTGTAATAAAGAGGGAGAAGAAAAGGCTTGACGTTTGTTTTTTTTGTATGCCTATATATATGGGCTTTGTAAGGTGTTTTGAAATATAAGTAAAGTGAAGAAGAATTCCTCTACTCTTCTCTAGTTTCTTTGCTCTTCTCTAAGTCATATTTTTAGTAATAAAAGTAAGAGAGATAGAAAGGTAACTAGTTAGTAAACTAGTTTGTCTTTCAAATTGGTATCAGAGCCTTGTACGTTCCGCAATTAAATTCCCATTTTTTCGCCCATTCTAGAAATGGGTTCCAATGTCATCCAGCAACAAATCCCTAGATTATCAAAAGATAACTATGGGTCATGGTCTATCCAAATGAAAGCCTTGTTTGGGTTTCAAGATCTATGGGAAGTCACAACTGACGGATTTACGGAACCCACTGAGGAGGAAGAAGCTGCATACACAGCTGATGAGAAGAAGACTCTTAAGGAGTAGAGGAAGAAGGATAAAAAGGCCTTGTTTCTACTCTATCAAGCATTGGACGAGTCTACCTTCGAGTAAGTTGCCGAAGCAATGACAAGTAAACAAGCATGGGAGATTCTAGCTTCCATCTTCAAAGGAGATGAACGGGTGAAACGGGTTCGTCTCCAAACATTACGAGGCGAGTTCGAGGCTCTTCACATGAAGGATGGAGAATCAATGTTCGATTATTTTTCACGATTGTTGGTAATCGTGAATGGTTTGAAAAGAAACAATGAGAAGCTCGATGACATCCAAGTTGTAGAAAAGGTACTTCGATCCATTTCGTCTAAATTTGAGCATGTAGTTGTAGCTATCGAAGAGTTTAAGGACTTGGAGAATCTTACAATTGAAGAGTTGTTGGGTTCATTACAAGCACATGAGCAAAGGATGCAGAAGAATGCTAATTCTGGTGTATTAGAACAAGCACTAGAGTTAAAACTAACTCTAAATGATCAAGGCAAATTCAGCTCCAACCATGGTTGTGGTAGAGGCCGGGGGGCATGGTATTTCTCAACAACCACGTCAAAATCAGCAGGAGACTCAAAGCTTCGGAGGTAAGGGACGAGGAGGCTACCGAGGAAGAGGAAGATCCACATATGGACGTGGAAACTCCAAGAATATCCAATGCTACAACTGCAAGAAGTTTGGACACTATGCCTCAAGCCAATGTTGCAGAAGCAATAAATGAGGTTCGCAGTGATTCTATTTTACTTCTCGCTCATGATGATTCAAATTCAATAGATGAGTTTTGGTACCTCGATTCTGGCGCAAGTAATCATATGTGTGGGAAGAAAGATCTGTTCGTAGAACTCACAGAAGAAGTTCACGGAAATGTGAACTTGGGGGACTCCTCCAAACTATCAGTTGAAGGCAAAGGGAAGATAAAAATTTGTTAAAATGATGGTAAAAAAGAGTACATTTCTGATGTTTAACATGAAGAGCAATATTCTTAGCATTGGGCAGCTACTCGAGAAGGGATACACCATACATATGGAGAACTACTCTCTCATTTTGAGAGATACATGTGGAGGAATTGTGGCTCATGTTCCAATGGCTAATAATTGCATGTTCCCGTTACATCTTAACATAAAATCCGAGAAGTGCTTCTATGGACTCAAAGAAAGTGAGTCATGGAAGTGGCAACTTCGGTTTGGTCATCTACATTTCAGCGGCCTAAAACTACTATCGTCATCTGGCATGGTGCATGGGTTACCAGTGATCAAGCCACCGAGCAATGTTTGTGAAGAATGCATACTTGGCAAGCAGACGACTTCCTTTTCCCAACGGCAAATCTTGGAGAGCATCGTCACCATTGCAATTAGTTCATATTGACATATGTGGACCAATAGAGCCCATGTCATTAGGAGGTAATAGATACTTTATTACATTTATTGATGACTTTAGCAGAAAACTTTGGGTTTATTTTCTTAAAGAAAAGTCAGCTGCCTTTACTGTATTCAAGAACTTTAAAGCTCTTGTTGAAAACCAAAGTGGTCACAAGTTCGTAACTCTCCGCTCAGATCGAGTTGGTGAATACACCTCAAAAGAATTTGACAAGTACTGCAGGGAACAAGGAATAAAACATCAGTTTACTGTTGCTTATACACCACAGCAAAATGGGATTGCAAAAAGGAAGAATCGTACCATTCTCAATATGACCAGAACCATGCTTAAGGAGAAAGGACTGCCAAAACAATTATGGGCAGAAGCTGTGGCATGCTCAACTTATCTACTTAATCGATGTCCTACCAAAAGTGTTAAGAATATGACACCTCAAGAGGCATGGAGCGGTTATAAGCCAAGTGTTGCACAACTTAGAATCTTTGGGTGTCTTGCATATTCTCAAGTTCCCAAATCCAAGAGGAAGAAGCTTGATGATCGTGGTGAGAAATGTATCTTCCTTGGATATAGCGAAGAGTCTAAGGCGTACAAGCTCTACAACCCACTAACAAAAAAATTAGTGGTTAGTAGAGACGTTATCTTTGATGAAGAAAGTGTGTGGAGCTGGAGCGATGAAGACAAGGCCAAAGAACAACAAGTGTTGGAGGAGCTTGAAGAGTTCTCAACAGAAGCTCCACCAAGTACCCCACCATCTTCACAGCCTACCACACCGTTCGCAGCACATAGAGACTCTACACCTTCTATGGGAGGTAGCAGCAGCAGATCCTCCAAAAATAAAAGTAAGATGAGAAGTCTTAGGAAAATCTATGAGCAAACAGAAGAAGGAGAGACTAATCTTTTTTGCCTATATGCTGATCATGAGCCTCTTACCTTTCAAGAAGCTGTTGAAGAAGATTGTTGGAGATCCGCAATGGAGGAGGAGATACATGCTATTCAAAAGAATGACACTTGGGAGTTGACAACACTCCCATCAAACCAAAAGGCTATTGGTGTCAAGTGGGTATACAAGATCAAACACACTGTAAAAGGTGAAGTTTCTCGATACAAGGCAAGACTAGTAGCTAAAGGCTACAAACAAAAGTACGGCATCGACTATGAAGAGGTCTTTGCACCAGTTGCGAGACTTTACACAGTGAGACTGTTGATTGCACTTGCCGCTCATCATAATTGGAAGATATACCAACTCGATGTCAAGTCAGCTTTTCTCAATGGCATCCTTGAAGAAGAAGTGTATGTACAACAGCCGGAAGGTTTCATAATGGAAGGAGAAGAAAGCAAGGTGTACCACCTTAAAAAGGTGTTATATGATTAAGTAGGCACCAAGAGCTTGGAATGCACGCATCGATAGTTATCTTCATCAAAATGGATTCACCAAATGTCCATATGAGCATGCTGTTTATATGAAGAAAAACCATCGAGGTGAATTTCTAATTATTTGCCTATATGTTGATGATCTGTTATACACAGGAAATAGTAGTGAAATGTTCAAGGAATTCAAGCAATCAATGTTTAGGGAGTTTGAGATGACAGACAACGGGTTGATGTCCTACTTCCTTGGCATTGAAGTGAAGCAACAACATGATGGAATTTTCATATCTCAAAAGAAGTACATGAAAGAGATATTAGAAAAATTCAAGATGGAAAGCTGCAACTCTGTGAGTACCCCAGTTGAAACAAGCATAAAGTTGTCAAAAGAAGAAGATGATCGAGTTATTGAACCAACTTTTTACAAGAGTTTGGTTGGAAGTCTGAGATACTTAACGATCACAAGACCAGATATTGTCTATGGAGTTGGACTTGTGAGTCGATACATGGAGAAACCAATGCAGACTCACTGGTTAGCTGCAAAAAGGATTCTAAGGTACATCAAAGGTACTATGAATCTTGGTTTATTCTATGTGTATGGTGATGAAGCAAAATTAGTTGGTTGCTCAGACAGTTATTGAGGATGTGACCAAGATGAGAGCAAAAGTACTACTGACTCTGTATTCTATTTTAATTCTACAACATTTTCTTGGACATCCAAGAAACAAGCAATTGTAGCCTTGTCTACATGTGAGGCGGAGTATGTGGCGGCTTCATCTACTGTTTGTGAAGATATATGGCTAAGGAATCTCTTGAAGGAACTAGAACATCCACAAGAAGAACCAACTGTGATTTATATGGATAACCAATCAGCAATAAAGCTAGATAAGAATCCAGTACAACATTGGAGGAGCAAACATATTGACACTAGGTTTCACTTTCTTAGAGATCATGTGAAGCGGAAGACAATAGAGCTCCAATATTGCCACACCACTAAACAAGTAGCAGATATATTTACTAAGCCATTATGAGGTGCAATTTTCATGAGACTAAGAGACATGCTTGGCGTGAGGAGGTTTTGATTTGAGGGGGCGTGTTGGAAACTAAACAAATCAAAACGTAAGAAAGTTTTAAAGCTCATAAAGTTTCTTTAAGAAATAATAACCTTTGGTTTATTAAACTCATATTTTTTGGTTTCTTAAATTGAAGAATTAATTTAGTAGAGTTATTGGTGTTTATTGTAATAAAGAGGGAGAAGAAAAGGCTTGACATTTGTTTTTTTTGTATGCCTATATATATGGGCTTTGTAAGGTGTTTTGAAATATTAGTAAAGTGAAGAAGAATTCCTCTACTCTTCTCTAGTTTCTCTACTCTTCTCTAAGTCATGTTTTTAGTAATAAAAGTAAGAGAGATAGAAAGGTAACTAGTTAGTAAACTAGTTTGTCTTTCATGGAGAAGTTGCCTTCTTGGGGTGGTCTTCATTCGATCATAATGGGTGGTAGTACATCAGCATTAGTGAGAAAGGCTCTGGTTGAGGATGCTGGAAAAAAGCCGTATGCGGAGGTAGGGTCAGGGTAGGCTGACAATTGCCACAGCGCCTAGGGGCAATATTGGTATTTCAGATGTTAGAGAATTGAGGGGACGATGTGATAAAAGTAGTGGAGAGCCTGATGTAATTTTTAGGTAGGAGTGTCCAATCAGTTGTAGTTGCGGTTATTTTCTCATAACCGTAGCTGTAATCGGAGTATTCAATTATTTCTATTTAAATAATAGCAACTGTAACTGGTAGAGCAACTACCGGTTATCCTTTTTTTTAAAAAAATCCAATATCAAACCATTCAATATTCAATGCTAAATAATAAATACTTAATTAAAATATAATGACAAGTATGATGATAATTCAAAAAAATACCAAATCTTCATTATTAAAAAACTTGAGATGATTCACTCCTTGAATTTGAAGGTTGAGTTTAAGGCCATCTACAATAAAAAGAGAAGAAGAAAAAAAATAAGAAAATAAAAGAAAGCAGGGAGTGTTGGCTGCGTGTGAGAAAAGAAGAGAAGAAACGAAAAGAAGAAAATAAGAGAAAGCAGGGAGTGGGTTGGGCGATGTGACAGTGAGTTGAGAAGAAATTGGAAAAGAATTAGGCCAAAAACTAAGAATTAGGTTAAAAACTAAGAATTAGGTTATATATTTTTAATTATTTATATATTTTTTTATTTGTAATATATATATATATATATATAAACCGGTAATGAGTTATCCAGTTATTAACCGGTTTCCTATAACCCTATAACCGGTAACTACAATCGGGATACTCGGTTATTTGGGTATCCGGTTATCAGGTTATTGATGGTTATTAGCGGTTAATAACTGTCTCGTTTGTACATCCCTACTTCTGGGTATCCCAAATTTCAAGCTGGTACAATCCGTTCGAAGAATCCTACCGGAGATTTGGGTGCAAACCTGGATTTTCGCACACTTACGAACATGTTGGTCCTTCTAAAAAAGGAAGTGGAAGTTTGCATTGGTAGGCTAGAGATGGGCCAGGGCCTTCTTGGGCTTGCGAGTAGTGTAGGCCATGTGATGGGTGCAAGTGCCGAGCTAAAGCCCAAACCAAAGGGAGGGCCCCTTCCAATTCGTTTGCTGGTTCGGGTGCGCAAACTCCAAACCAGTTTGTAGTGGCCTAGTCCAATAGGGTGTGAGCTAAAGGCTTAGGCTCGTTTCGTGTTAATGAGCCCAATGTGTTAAGTTAGATTCGGCCCAAGAGATCGGACACAAGGGCTTCATTTTTGGGCTCGAATGCCGGAGCAGACTCGAGCCTCCCTTCTACCCAGCCCATTGATTCTCCATAGCCAAAGCCCATTCTAAATGGGAGGGCCCCTTTTAATTTGTCTGCAAGCTCAGGTGCGCAAACTCCAGACCAATCTTTGGTGGCCTAATCTGATAGGGTGTAAGCTACAAGTCTAGGCCCCACTTCATTTTAATGAGCTCTATATTACAAGTCTGGCCCAAGCCCAAAATCCACTTGTAAGTGGAGAGTTAGATCAGGCACGGGCAGGTTTATCTTCCGAATTGGGTGCGGGAGTGGGTCCCGGTTTCCCTTCTACTCAGCCCGGTGGCTCTCCGGTAGCCTAATAGCTACCTGTGATCGATGTCGCTCATCTTGGTGGAGATCGGAAGGGGAGCCAAGGCATATCCAGGGGCGTAGCTACAGAGAGCCTTAGTGGCAAATCCCTGTCAAAGGCGTCACCCACTGGCTCCCAACTGTTGACGCTGCCTCTCATTGGAGCTTCTGATTTAAGATCAAACCTTGTCGACGGCGACCCAAGTGCCGTAGAATCGAATTTTCGTTTGGGGTTGATAGGCCATTGGAATTGGGTGCACCTTCAGGCAAAGCCATGGTCGATGATGTGGCCGTTGTTCTTCTTTTCGGTGTGGCAAATGTCACGGGCATTTCTAAGGTCTTGGAGTGGGTTATAGACCTTAAAGGTGGGAAGAAGGTTTATGCTCCAGGATAAATCCTGGGGCCCTTTTTCCTCCTCTTGAGAAGCGAATGGGGGAAGACAGTAGCATGGGACAGGAGCAAGAGAATGTGCGGGAAACCCTGTCGGTGGAAAGTATTGCTGGGACAAGCTTGATTAGTTGCTGTGGGGACGAGGTGCCTCCTTTCTCGGATATGGTCAGCCTAGGGACAGTGAGCCATTGTATGTCTGCCTCCTTGCTGTAATTGAAGAGCCAATTTTGCTTGCATCAGATTCTTTAGATTGGGTAGTTCAGAAAGGTAAGAGTTTCCATCACTTTGTGGGGCTGTCTTGTGAGGGGTTTGAGGATGAGTTGATGGCTTTGTTCAATGCCATTGAAGCGACTCGAAACCAGAATGGTTTGGCTAGTTCCCCTAGTTCACTTTCTAAGATAGTGAATAGAGGGCACCATGAATTAAAGAGGTTAGCGTTTTCTCTCAATTATGACCTTAAGGGACGCCATTATAGTAGAGGCGAAGGCAAGGGAGACGGGTCCAACTTGTTCTTTATGAA